>NW_026606076.1:41740000-42343398 GCF_029834395.1 Sorex fumeus
TTTGCTCAATTGGCTTTGGAGCAACACCTGGCAATGCTCAGGCCTGACTCCTGGCTGTGCGTTTCTCGTGGGACTCCGGGGACCCTTTGGGATGCTGGGGATTGAACCCGGGTTGGGTGCATGCAAGGCAAACGCCCTTCCTGCTGGACAATCAATCTGGCCCCAACTTATAACTGCAAAATTCTGAGTTGAAAATTTTTATTCTCAGGACTGAAAGTGCCTAGTTTATATATTGCAAATAATTAATATGAGATGCCTAATGTAAAATTAATGCGCCCCTCCCTCCCGCCCTCCCTCCTTCCCTCCTTCTTTCCTTTCCTTCCCTCCCTCCCTCCTTCCCTCCCTCCCTCCTTTCCTTCCTCCCTCCCTCCTTCCTTTCTTCCATCATCTATTAATGTATCTAAACCATTTAGATTCAACCCAAATAACGAGTTGCAAAGCACATTTTTATCATCATCCCTTTTGGGACCTTCGCGGCTGAGAGCCATAGTTAAAACGTTCCGCTTTCTCACCTAAGTTTCTGGGAAGTTGTTGATTAATTAGGGAGATGCAGTGACATTATTTTCTGGGTCACGCGGGATGGGGCCCCGCGTGTGTGGAACAGACATCAGTTATGTTGTCTGTGTGAAAATGGATTCTGTTTTTATCACTCCATTATGTCAGACAGCCCCCAATCGTTTCCGCATATTAATAAGCTCTCCCCTCCCCCCTCCCTGCCCGGCCGCCTCTCTGCCTTTTAAATATCATAGCTGGCAGGAGGACAAATGTTAGTCAAGGTACAAAGCAAATGTCTGATGCAGTGGCAGGAAAAAATGACCTTGAATGAGTTGACACAGTTATAAGAGAAAAAAATAATAATCATGGTTCCGATTCAGTACACTTGAAGAATTAAGCCAGAGGCATGCCGCTAGGACCCAGGAACGGGGGCTCCTGTCATCTGCTGTTTGAATGTCAGGAGCTGTTTGTCCTCTTGGTCTGGCGTCCAGTTGCAGGAAAGCGTTGTGCTGTTCTGACACATTGGGGGGTTCTGGTGTATGTGAAAGGTGACCCCCAACTTGCTGGGTTTTTTTTTTTTGTTTTGTTTTTTGGTCACACCCAGTGATGCTCAGGGGTTCCTCCTGGCTCTGCACTCAGGAATTACTCCTGCCGGTGCTTGGGGGACCACATGGGATGCTGGGAATCGAACCCAGGTTGGCTACGTGCAAGGCAAATGCCCTCCCCACTGTGCTATTGCTCCACCCCCAACTTCCTGTTGCCCAGAAACAATTCTTTTTTCTTTGCAGGGTCAGGAGTCACACTCAGCGGTGCTCAGAGCTGATTCCTGGCTCTGTGCTCAGGGATCACTCCTGGTGGGCACGGGGGACCCTACAGGGTGCCAGGGATTGAACCTGGGTCAGCCACATGCTAGGCAAGGTCCTGCTCCATGGTTGCATCTCTCTGGCCCAACTGGTGTGATTTTTTTTTTTTTGTGAGCGTGGCATAGTTTTCTGGGACCAGAGGGAAAGTGCCCACCCGCACAGGTGGGGGGCCCGTCCTCAGCCTGGCCAGGCCTGCCTCCTCCAGGTGGTCGGCCAGGATTCGAACTTGGGCCGGCTGCGTGCAAGGCAAGCGCCCTCCCGCTCGCTGTCCTGTCATTCTGGAGGTTGACTCCCCATCAGGCCTGGAAGGAATCCAGAGCTAGCATTGAGGCTGAGAGTCTCAGGGAAGGCGAGTCCCGTTCCCACCGATATCAGGGCCATCACAAGTCTGCACGAGCCGACATGAAACCCGCTCAACTCCCAGGCCCTTCTCAGCCTGCAGTTCATCTTATTTAACACCGGTTAGAGAGGAAAATAATGTGTTTTGAACCTGTCAGTCTTGCTACCATTGGGCTGGAAGAAATCAGGTTTGGGGACACACACACACACACACACACACACACATTCAGTTCATATTTAGAAGCCACTAAAATAGTTTTTTGAATTTTTATTTTTTGGTTTTGGGGCCACACCTGGCAATGCTCAGGGCTTACTCCTGGCTCTGCTCTCAGAGTCTCTCCTGGAGGTGCTCAGGGGGACCCTTGGGGGGTGTCGCATAACGAACCCAGCTTGGCCGCGTGCAAGGCAGGGTCTGGGTGAGTTCTGTAGAATTTGTTGGTAGAGAAATACAAATTGCCTCACCCAGCACGCTTGCTGCCAGTTTTCATCCTTTGAACTGGGGTCCGACTGACCCTCCGCCAGGGCTTCAGCGTCCAGACATTGGTGCTGGCTTTTGTTTCATTTTGTTCTTGCACCTTTGAAACTTGCTTAGAAGTTGGCAGGCACCTTTGTGTTTGGGGACCCCCTGGACGGGGTCCCCAGTATCAAACCCCAGGATTTGCTTCCGCGTTCCTGGCGGGTTTACTAATGAAAACAAAAAAGGGGACACCTGTCACTGTAGGAAGCAGTGAACCCCCACCCCCCACTCCCCTCCCGGCCTGCCCTTCTCCAATCCCTGGGCACCTCTCGTCATCATTTTCGCTTTTCCCCCATCAGGGGGAATTAACCCAGGTCATGTCTCTACTGGCGTTTTAATTACCTAGCTTTGTCACAGGCTTGCAAGAATGGTTTCCCTGCGGCCGTGGACACAGGATGAGTGAAGAGGGGGGCAGACTTACCCAGAACTGCCGGCTCAGTTCACATCTCACCAGAAGGGTTTTAGTGATTAGTTCTTTGGGGGGTGGGTGGGGGGCACATCCGGTGGTGCTCAGGGCTGACTCTGCATCTGGGCAGGAATTGGGGGACCCCACCGAGGTCAGCTGGGCACAAGGCAAGTGCTCTCCCTTCTGTATATATGACTCCAGCTCAAAGTTTTATGTGTTTTAGCCTTTTAAAGTGTGTGTTGCTGGGGGCTGGAGCGATAGCACAGTGGGTAGGGCGTTTGCCTTGCACGCGGCTGACCCGGGTTCGAGTCCCAACCTCCCGTATGGTCCCCCAAGCACCGCCAGGAGTAATTCCTGAGTGCAGAGCCAGGAGTAACCCCTGTGCATTGCCGGGTGTGAGTCAAAAAGCAAAAAAAAAAAAGTCATTTCTGTCCCCCCCACCCCCCAAATGATTTGTTTTTGTTTGGGGAGACCACACCCAGAGGTGCCCAGGGCTGATTCCTGGCTCTCTGCTCAAGGATCACTCCTTGAGCCCCCTATGGATACCAGGGGTCAAACCTGGCTCTGCCATATGCCAGGCAAGTTCCCTCCCCACTATTTTATCTCTCTAGCCCATCCAATAATTTAAAAAATGTAGACATTATTCTTTTCTTTATTTCCTTTTTCTTATTTTTGGGGGGCTATGTGGGTATACCCAGTGATGCTCAGGGGTTACTCCTGGTTCTGAACTCAGGAATCACTCGTGGTGTTACTTGGGGGACCCTATGAGATGCTGAGGATTGAACCCGGGTTGGCTGTGTGTGCAAGCCCTTCCCACTGTGCTATCGCTCTGGCCCTGGGCCGTTCTTTTTTTTTTTTTTTCTTTTTGGGTCACACCCGGTAATGCACAGGGGTTACTCCTGGCTCTGCACTCAGGAATTACTCCTGGTGGTGCTCAGGAGACTCTATGGGATGCTGGGAATCGAACCCTGGTCAGCCGCATGCAAGGCAAACGCTCCCCCCATCCCCCCCCCCCCCCCCCCCCCTGTGCTGTCGCTCTGGCCCTGGGCCATTCTTTTCCTGGTGATTATTATAGTCCCATGCCCGGGCCTAGTTTGCTCTGTGGTAGAGATCTATCCAGGTGCCACCCCACCGATGTGCCTCAGGCCCCCGGCCCTCACCTCTCTTTCCTCGGCCTCCATTTCTCTCCTCTCCTGACCTTTTCTGTCGTTGGGGCCGAGGCATTGCCCACCTTTGACCCTTGCACTCCCCTGTCCTGTTTTCTCTAGAAATCACTTGCCTCACATTGGTCTTCCTCCGCCCGCCTTTCCTTAGCACAGTTTCTTCTCGTTCCATCTGCTTTTCGATGGATTGTGCGGTTCCCTCTTCCTTGCAGCTGCGTCTACTGTGCATCTTCTCAGCGTATGCTGCCCCGGGATACCTGGGCAGGCCCCATCTTGCCGTTGTCAGAATCGGGCCCCAAGCAGTGGCGTGCCCGCGTCCTTTTGAATGTATGCTTTTGTGGACAGGGGAGTTTTGTTTATGAAAAAAAAGTGACCAGCCCACCAGAAGGGGTTCTGTTGTCTGCAGTCGCTGTGTGGGGACATCCACTTCAGGTGGGCTTCTGTGGTGGTGGTGACACAGACTTCGTTGGTGGCTGGGGGCAGCCCAGGAGCGGGTGTGGATGGGTCTTCCCTGGGTTTTCTCCTGAATGGAGATGCACATGGAAATGCACGTTTCCTGCCGTTGAGGGCAGTTGAAAATGTCTCCAAATTCAGCACTTTCCTTGAGCGGGCGGAGTACCTCCCCCGAGTGGGAACTGGGGCACCTTGTCATGATCTCATCCAGCTTTTATTTAGTTCCTTCCTTCTGTCTCCGCGCCTCTGTGGCAGGTCTCTGTGCCAGGGACAGGCCCCTGCAGCCAGCTTTCCCTAAAGAAGTGATTTGCATGCTTTCTCTCTCTCTCTCTCCACTCTCTCTTCTCTCTCTCTTTCCTCTCTCCTGCCTCTCCACTCTCTTTCTCCTCTCTCTCTCTCTCTCTCTCTCTCTCTCTCTCTCTCTCTCTCTCTCTGCTGTCCATATTTTATTCTATTGGAGCCCGTGTGAGTGTCATTCTATCCGCATTCTATTTGACTGGGTACGTTGTTTCAGCAACTAAGCACAAAGTGATTAAATTCTATAGGGTGAAAATTGTTGGATGCTGCCTGGGAGTAAAGAGGCTGGGGTGGGGTGGGGTGCTTGCCAGAGGTGGGGTTCTCTCTCTCTGAGTAGGAACGCCAGAAAGGTTCACGGTTATGGCGGGAGTGCGGTCATGCTCAAAGGTGGAGCTCTGCATGTGTTTCTCTACAAGTTCTGTCCCACCCCCGCAAACAAAACTAGACACTTCATAGTTATTAGGACATTGATGAGAGAAGTTTCTAGAATGGAGTGACAACCATGGTTTCATGAATGGAGTTTCCATCAATGGAGGGAAAGTGAGAATAGAAGTTTCCAGAACAGAAGGGCAGTGAAGATAGAAGTTTCTAGAATGGAGGGACGGCTATGATAGAAGTTTCTAGAATGAAGGGACAACCCAATTCGAAGTTTCTACAATGGATGGACAGCGATGATAGAAGTTTGTAGAACGTTGGGAAAGCCACAGTAGAAGTTTCTAAAACATTGGGACAGCCATAATAGACATTTCTAGAATGGTGACAAGAGTTACAAGAGTTACAAGAGCTCTGAGGTAGGAGACGGGGGTAGAGCTGTCCTCACATGAATTTCCCCGGGGCAGGCAGGCAGGAAACCTTGGTTCTGAAAGGGGGTGACATGTGCCCTTGGAGGGTCGGTCAAGGTAACCTGGGACAGGCAGTTGCTTAGAAAGACCCAGGTGGGCTGGAGTGATAGCATAGTGGGGAGGGTGTTTGCCTAGCTGACTCAGGTTCAATCTCTGGCATCCCATAGGGTCCCCCGAGCACGCCCAGGTGTGATTCCTGAGCACAGAGCCAAGAGTAAACCTTGAGCACTGCTGGGTGTGCACTCTTCCTCTCCCCTCAAAAAAGCCCTCAGGGATAGAACCCAGGGCGGGGATCCTCTGCTCTGTGTGGTCTTATTTTAGCTATTGGCCACTGGACTGAGTCTGTTTGCAAATTTGCTTACACGTATGTGTGTGCTGATGTGTGTATATGTGTGAATCTAATGTGTGTCTATACCCAAGTATCTCTAGGTCTGTAGACCCAATGCTGTAGATAAGGAAGGAATTTAAAGTGTTAGAGATAAATAATTAGTGGTGGATTAAATATCTTAGAATATCAAATTGAATGAATTTGAAAAGATAGCAACAATCGTAAAATTTATCCAAAATGAGAGAGACAGGGACCAGAGCCATGGTATAGCAGGGAGGGCTGTTGCCTTGCATGTGGCCAGCCAACCTGGGTTCAATCTCCGGCATCCCATAGGGTCCCCGAGCACCGCCAGGAGTAACCCCTGAGCATCGCCAGGTGTGACCTGAAAACAAAACCAAAATAAAACCCAACAAAAACCAGCTCCCCTCCCCTGCAAAAGATAGGGGCAATTATAGCCAAACTAAATAAACATGCACCTATAGACTTATTCTATGAAAGAAACCGCTAAAATATCACAGTATGGGCTAGCAATAGAACAACGGGGAGGGCATTTTTCTTGCACATGACTGACCCAGGTTTGATTTCCGGCATCAAATTATGCTCCCCAACACCTACCTGGGGTGATTCCTGAGTGCAGAGCTGGAAGTAACCCCTGAACATCGCCAGGTATGGTTAAAAAAACAAAAACAAAAACAAAAAACCAACCCCCAAAATAAAATATCAACAGTGGGCGCTCAGGATTAGGGCAGCCCAGGAAAATCAAGCAGAACGGTCCCAAAGACCACTCCGTTCCCCGAGAAACAAGGCAGAGAGAAGAAGAACAAAGAGCAGATGGCCCCGCAGTCTGGAGGGCTGGTTGACTTCAAGCCAGTTGCAGTAATTGCCGCATTAATTGCAAGTTGTCTTCAAACTCCTGGAGTTAGAGGCGAGGCTCCTCCCGTTTGCACAAACAAGCGAGATTTATGGAGCGGCTCCCTCCATAAAAATTACCCAAAATGAAAAGAGACCGGGAGACTCATGAAAGACTCGAGAAAACAGAGAGAGGAAAGAGGAGGAGAGAGAGGAGAGAGGGGAGGGGAGAGAAAACGAAGCCGGCTGGAGCCCAGATCTCTCCATGCCTCAGTATTTCCTCGAGGGAAGCCCAAACCCTCAGGAAGACCAAGGTCCCCGGGCATCATTCCGGGCTGACTTCTTTGCCACCCAGTGAGAGGCCCGAGGTCTGAGTGTGGCTGATTGGGGCAGAGAAGCACCGATGAGGGTGGAAGGGATTGAGAGCCCCTCCCCAGGTCTCCCACCCCAGGACCCACTGACCAGGCTGCTCGGTGTGTCTTGGAGGAAAGACCTAAGTTCCCAAGGTCTGAACGGCCACCCTCCTGCCATGGAGGGGGCCTAGTGCAGAGGGAGGGGCCTGGGGGCAGGGAGACAGGCTGGGACGAGAGTACAGGGCCTGGGGCCTCCGGTGGCTTTGGATGTCTGTGGTGTTGGTCCTGGGAGTGACAGCCAGCACCTCTGGTCTATCGAAAGCTGCCCTGAGGCGTGCTAAGTCACCATCTCTCTCCCCCAGTAACTCCCCCCTCCCTCCTTCCCTGCCTCCCTCCCTTACTCCTTCCTTCCTTCCTCCCTCCCTTCCTTCCCGCAGTGCTATCTCTCCAGCCCCTGTTTATTCTTTTTTTTTTTTAATTTTTAAATTTTGTTTGGATCATACCCAGCGGTGCTCAGGGGTATGATTCCTGGCTCTGCACTCAGGAATTACTCCTGGTGGTGCTCAGGGGACCCTATGGGATGCTGGGAATTGAACCCAGGTCGGCCGTGTGCAAGGCAAACACCCTTCCCACTGTGCTATCACTCCAGCCCCAAGCCAACTATTTTGAAAAAAGTTGCATTGGTCGACCATGGCCGCAGCCAAAGATCTGGGGGGATTCTCCCCCTTTCCCTCTCTGTGTCCCTACATGCAACGTTCCCACCCCTTGCAAGAGTTTTGGGCTCCTCACTGTCCTCAGGCCCTCCCCCCACGCCCTTAGACCCTCCGCCCTCCCCGTCGTGAACGCCCAGATTTCTCAGCATCTAAGGGACCATTTCTCTGCCGTTGCCCATTGGTTTACTCTGGTGGTCTTTCTCCCTTTGGGGTGTTTTGGCCACACCTGGCAGTGCTCAGGGCTGACTCCCAACTCTCTGCTCAGGCATCACTCCTGGAGGGGTGCCGGGATCCCCGAGGGATGCCGGGGATTGAGGCCAGTCAGCTGCGTGCCAGCCTCCTGCCGTCCGAAGGGTCCTGCCCTACTCTGGAGCTTTGCCCCTTGGTCTGGATTTTCTCAACTCACGTCACTTCTATAAAACCCAGCTCCCGGAAGAGAACAGTGCAGAGTCACCTGCCCCCGCCTGGCTATCCTCACCAGGGCCCCTTGGAGGGGGGCGGGTTGAGTTTCCCTCCCTGCCCCAAGCAGAGCTCCGGCAGCTGAAGACTCCAGAACCAGCCACCACCATGCTGAGACCACTCTCCACATGCATGAAGGTACCAGCAGAGGAACAAAGGCATGCAGGTCCCGGGGCTAAGATCTCCAAGCCTGCTCGGATCGGGGCTGAGCATCCTCCACCCAAATCCTCCATCTTCCAGTAGGCAGGGGTCACACCCACCAACTGCCCCCTGGCGCTGTGTAATCCAGAGACTATAAAACCCAGCTCCCGGAAGCGCACGGCCGCATTTTTGGCTGCGCGACATCTTATTATCTCATTCTTACTTTGGACAACCTGGCAGGCTACCGAATGTAACCTGCCCACATGGCAGAGTCTGGCAAACTCCTCATGGCGTACCCAATATGCCAAATACCAGTAACAATGATGGGTCTCATTCTCCTAACCCTGAAAGAGCCTTGAATATGGCACTTTTCAAAATCTCAGGGCTAGGACGAAGGAGACGTTACTGGTGCCTGCTCGAGGCAATCAACAAACAACAATGAATGTCACCTCTGAACCCTTCAAATGCCAGCTGTGTTGCTGCAGAAGGCACCGTCTCACTTTTAGACAGAGCTGAGCGGCATGGGGTTTTTTGTTTTTGTTTTTGATAATTTAGGCTAGGGTTTCCTACCACAGCCTCTGGAGGGGCAGGTTTTAGGTTTGGGCATCAAGCGGGGTGAAATGCACCTCTTTAGAAACCTCCAGAATGGATCAGATGTCTTCACACGGGACCTGGCCACATCTGATCAGTGGATGTGAGCTTTCTCTATAGAAGAGTGTGTGGGTTGCTATTTCTGTTTTGGGACTGGCAGTTCTCAGGGCAGTACTCCAGGTTCTGTGCTCAGGGGGCCTTTTGGGGTGACAAGGATCTCATTCAGGGACGTCAGCGTGCAAGACAGGCGCCTTGCCTGCTGTACTAGCACTCTAGTCCTCAAAGTTTGTTGGTTGGTTTGTTTTCTCTTCATTTTTTTTTTTTTTGCTATATACCTCCTTTTAGAAAGGTGTGGCTTGGTTTTATCTTGAATTTCAGAAATGGTTTCCTACCCCCCATTTCAGTTTCACTGATTTTTTTTCTTTTTGGGTCATACCCGGTGATGCTCAGAGGTTCTGCACTCAGGAATCACTCCTGGAGGTGCTCAGGGGACCCCATGGGATGTTGAGAATCAAACCCAGGTCGGCTGTGTGCAAGGTAAATGCCCTACCCGCAGTACTATCACTCCAGCCCCTAAGTTCTAATTCTTAATAGATAATTACCGATACAGGCTTTCTATTTTTCCTTTGATGAGCATTGGTGATTCATATCGTTCCAGAAAATTGTCCGTGTCATCTTCACTGACAAATGTATTGGCATGAAGTTGTCCATTATATCACTGTATCCACCTTCTGTGGGGCTGTCCCGTTTCTAATTTGTGATTGAGTTAATTTTTTTTTTGCTTTTTGGGTCACACCCAGTGATACTCAGGGGTTACTCCTGGCTCCACATTCAGGAATCATTCCTGGCAGTGCTCGGGGACCATATGGGATGTGGGGATTGAACCCAGGTTGGCTGTGTGCAAGGCAAACGCCCTACCCGCTGTGCTATCGCTCCAGCCTCCACTTAATTTTTATGTCCTTTCCCTCTGCCTGTTTGACTAGCTGTGACTTTAGTCTCATTTAATTTCTCTATGGAAGGGCAGGTTTGGGTTTATGCACTCTCTCTCTGTCTCTCTCTCTCTCTGTCTCTCTCTTGATTAATTTCCCCTGAAAATGAATTTTCTTACCAATACCTTCGGTTCCCTTTGGCTAAGCTATTATGCCCTCATTTTCTCTTTTTATTGGCTTAGGGTCCAGCCATTTCTGACAGTGCTCAGGGATTGAACCTGGTTCAGTCATGTGTAAGGCAATATCTTACCCTGTAATATCTCTCTGGCCTTTGTAATTCAATTTTTATCTATGAGCAAATGGAAGCTAAAGGGAGAGGTTTGAAGCCTTTCTAATTCTTCTAATTTCTAAGGTGCAGTATTTTGGCTTGCCCCTTTCATATTGCCTTAGTACATCCCACAGATTTTGATTTGTGGGCTCTGATTTCATCCAGATAAAACTACTTTAAAATATGCTGCTGCTGCTGCTGCTGCTGCTGATGATGATGATGATGATGATGATGTGTTTTGTGTGTGTGTGTGTGTGTGTGTGTGTGTGTGTGTGGCTTTTTTGGTCACACCCGGTGATGTTCAGAGGTGGCTCCTGGCTCTGCACTCAGGAATTACTCCTTGCGGTGCTTGGGGAACCTTATGGGACGCTGGGGATCGAAACCCGGTTAGTCGCATGCAAGACAAAAGCCCTCCCCACGGTCCTGTCACTCTGACCCTTACATTGGATTTCTCTTACCTGCTGTTAGGTATCTTTTCAACTCCCCTGGCAGCCATAGGAAGGAAATAATTTCAGGCCAGCACTCACTGGATAGTGAGGTTTTTTTTTCTCCTCATGACCAGCTCTGGCCCTTTGTTAAGCACACAGTAGGAAACCTTTTTGATGAACTTCCATTTCTCTCCTTTCTTTTCTTTTCTTTTCTTTTCTTTTCTTTTCTTTTCTTTTCTTTTCTTTTCTTTTATTTGGGGAGGGGGTCACACCTGGTGATGCACAGGGGTTACTCCTGGCTCATGCACTCAGGAATCACTCCTGGCAGTGCTCAGGGGACCATATGGGATGCTGGGAACAAACCCGGGTCGGCCGTGTACAAGGCAAATGCCCTACCCGCTGTGCTATCACTCCAGCCCCTCTCTCCTTTCTTTAAAAAAATAATTTGGACCACACCCAGTGGTGCTCAGGGCTTATTCTTGACTCTGCACTCAGGGATCACTCCTGGTGGTGCTATGGGATGCCGGGGATTGAACCCAGGTCGGCCGTGTGCAAGGTCAGTGCCCTCGCTGCTAGTAGATTATCTCTCCAGCCCTATTCTCTCCTATTTTTAAATCACCTCCCGCCATGCGCCTTTGAAAATTCATTACTCAGAGAATACGCACAATCATTTCTGTTGCATTAAGGGCACACCTCCCAAAAAATTCACTGCCCCCCACAAGTGATAATCGACTCTCCAGGGCAAAGAGTCCTTCTAGAAAGGAAGGCAGGAAGCGGCAGTACCCCAGCTTTTCAATGACTCAGCCTGCGGTGTGAAATACCATCTCAGAAGATTTGCCACCGAGTTTTGATCTTTAAAAGGCTTCCTTATTTCCGCCAGGACCAATTTTTCAGAGAACGGCCTCACACTGCAAGTTAGCAACTTTTACTACCCTGCAGATGCTTTGAACCTTCACACGACCTTGCTCAACTAATTCTATCTAATTCTGCCTGCACTCAGATCCGCAGAAGGGCTGCCCGGGGTTCACGGGCAACCTGTGTGGCCGAGCGTGCCACATGCAGTTCCGCAGCTCTCTTCCTTCCCCTTCTGCCGTGTTGAATTTGCAAAAGGCAGGAGAAGAGCCCAGCGTAATTGAGGGAGGCGAGGTCACTCTCTGGACCTGGTGGTGGGCAGGGCATGAGCCTTCAGGATCAAATGAAAGAACCGGAGCAACCAGAGTGACAGCACAGTGGGGAGGGCACTTGCCTTGCACACGGCCACCCACGGTTCGATCCCTGACATCCCGTAAGGTCCCTTATGCCCCTCCAGGAGGGATCCCTGAGCACAGAGCCAAGAGTCAGCCCAGAGCACCACCCGGTGTGCCTCCCAAACAAACAAGAGGAAATGAAAGAAAGGAAAGAGCTTCTTCTTGTGTGTGTTTATTTTTTAAAATTTTATTTATTTATTTTTGTTTGGAGATCACATCTGATGATAGTCAAGGGTTACTCCTGGCCCTACACTAAGGAATTACTCCAGGCAGTGCTCAGGGCACCTTATGGGTTGCCGGGGATTGAACCTGGGTTGGCCATGTGTGAGGTAAACACCCTCCCCACTATACTATTGCTTCGACCCCAAGTGTGTATTTGTTTTTGCAATTTACCACAATGTGAGTCCCTGTGTCTGTTTGTGTGTGTGTGTGTGTGTTTAGGTCACATCCAGCGATGCTCAGGGGTTACTCCTGGCTTTGTTCTCAGGAATTACTCCTGGGGTGCTTGAGGGACCATATGGGATACCGGGGATTGAACCTGGGTCAGCTGCGTGCAAGGCAAACGCCCTACCCATGTACTATCACTCTGGCCCCCCTGTGCCTGTCTTAAAGGGCAGATCAGCATCAACAATCCAAGCTCTTGAAGTTCTAGAAACGTTATGAAAAAGGAGAGAAAAATATTGGTAGCTCTGAGTGCCTCAGATAGTTTGAAATCCACCACAAAAGGCACACAGAACCTCCAAGTCAACGAGTCATTTTTTCCCCCCTTCTAAAATGTGGCGAAGAAAAATGGAAAGGCAGAGACAGATGGGATGCAAATATTTGTGGAAGAAATAGCAAACAAGGGGCGGCTGTCCAAAATCTATAAAGAATTTTTATTTTTTATAGCTCAGTCAGAAGACAAACAGCCTGTCGCAAAATGGGGCAAAGATCCGGAGTGAGATTCCACCATGGATCATTGCAGATGGGAAATGAGCCCATGAGATGGTCCACACTGTCTGCTCTGCAGAAAATGTATGTCTCAGCTAGTTCCTCATCCCTGAAGTTTGATTTTTTTGCCCCTCTTTTTGGACCACACCTGGTGATGCTCAGGTCTTCCTTCTGACTCTGTACTCAGGAATTACTCCTGGCGGTACTTGGGGAACTGTGTGAAAGATAAGAGTCCTCCCTGCTGCACTATCACTTTGGCCTCTGAAGTTTGATTTTTAATAGTGCTGAGGTTGAATCTGGCTTTCTGTTTTGTTTGTTTTGGGGTCACACCTAGTGATGCTCAGGGCTGACTCATGGCTCTGCACTCAGGAGTGACTCCTGGTGGTGCATGAGCGACCCTGTGGGATGCTGGGGACTGAACCTGGGTCAGCTGTGTGCAAGGCAAATGCCCTCCCCGAAGTCCTGTCCCTCTGGCCCATAGAGCCTGGCTTTTGAGGCTCTAAGGCAACCGGAAGTCTTCTCCTTGGGGAACGTGGCTTTAAAAGGGCTTTGTTGCTTTGTGCAAGGCTTCACCACCTCCCAGAGAAGTTCCACAGCCCTTCCCATCCTTCTGGCTGTTCCCCTCAGAGGAAAATGCATCCAGATGACCCCAGAGCCCCACATGAGTCATCCCCGGGGGGCCTGTTCATGGCAGCCCCCCAAATGGGAGACGAAGGCCCAGCAGGGGGGGAGGCACCTAGTGGCCGAGTCCACCCCTAGAGAACTACCTGGCCAGGAGCCAAAGGAGACACCCCCCCCCCCCCCCCCGGCATGCTGGCTGGCTCGCCAAATCACGGTGCTCAGTGAGAGCAGACAGATCCTCCCAAATGAGTCCATGCCCTCGGATTCCATCTCATAAAATTCTTAGAGAGCACCTGCAAGATAGCGCAGTGGGCAGGGTGCTTGCTTTGCACATAGCCGACCCAGGTTCGATTCCTGGCATTCCATAGCACACCTCCCCTTCCCTCCACCCCATAGCCCCACCAGGAGTGATCCCTGAGCACAGCCACGAGGAAGCCCTGAGTATCACAGTGTGCCCCCTTCCTGCCCCTCAAAGAAAATAAAACAAATAGACTTGGAGCTTCATCTCTGCCAGTGTAGCACTCGTGTTGGCAGCAGGTGGGAGCAGAGGAGGGCGTTGGGCGAGAGTGAGTGGGATGGAGCGGGACCGGGTGGGATAGTCCAGCATGGGGTCCTTGACCCTCTTCTTGCTCATGTGGAGATGTCAGCACGGCTGCCTCCACAGACCAGGGCCTGGCAGTGAGAACGCGGCATGCCTTTCCTCTGTGTGGGTTCTGGGCATTTCTTTCTTCCCATTCCCTCATTCTGCTCTGTAAGGAGAACTGTCTCACTGAATATATCCTGCAGATGGCTTGCTGCTCTGAGACTCTCAAGAGTAGCTTGGACGGGGAGTGGAGCCATAGTCCAGCGGGGAGGGCGTTTGTCTTGAATATGGCCAACTCATGGGTTTTTAATTATTTTTTATTTATTTATTTTTCTTTTTGGGTCACACCCAGCGATGCATAGGGGTTACTCCTGGCTTATGCACTCAGGAATTACTCCTGGCGGTGCTCAGGAAACCATATGGGATGCTGGGAATTGAACCTGGGGCCAGCTGCATGCAAGGCAAATGCCCTATCCGCTGTGCTATTATTGCTCCAGTCCCCAACCTGGGTTTGATCCCTGGCATCGCATAGGGTCCTCTGAGCCCACCAGGAGTGATCCCTGAGCACTGCTGGGTGTGGCCCCAGAAAAAGACAAAATAATACAAAAGAAAACAAAAAACCAAGAGTAGAGCTTCCTGCCTCCATGTGTGCGTGTGCTGTGATTCACCCAGAATTCCAGGCCCCATACAGCTGCCAGACTGGGCACCTTCTCCCTTCCCACCCCGTCACACCAGCACCTGGGCATCGGGGCTCCAGCTCTGCAGAGCGAGTCTCTCGGGAGGCTGCTGTGGTCGCACTTCGTCACCTGCTACATTTGTTGCCAAGCGCTCTTGTGAAACTCGTGATGAATCTCTAGGTCTCCATCTGCTTCTCAGCTAGCTGTGACAAGCGAAAGGTGTTTCTCTATTCCCGGAAGCCCCCAGCATCCTTCTTACCCAGAACCTGGGCGTTTCAACACCATGGGAATCAGTAAAAAGGTGTTCTGGCTTTGGGGTCTTTCTGTTCAGAGCCAGCATGACAGTAGTTCCCTTGGCTGGAGGTGAGGGCTTCTTGTGCTGGGGTGACTTTTGAGCATGGATGGGCCCTCCACTACTTCCCCCTCCCTCCAACACTGATTTCCTGCCTTGGTGGATGGTTGGGTGCTGGAGAAGTCATGAAGAATTGCATTTCTTTAAAAAGGCTCAAGCAGGGGCAGAGCTGTAGTGCAGTGGGTCGAGTGCTTGCCTTGCACGCAGCTGACCCAGGTTTGATCTCCGGCATCCCATATGAGACCTCTCAGGCTCTGCCAGGAGTGATCCCTGAGTGCAGGGCCAGGAGAAAGTCCTGAGCTGGGTGTGCCCCCCAAACAAAACAAAACATAAGGTTCAAGCATTTGTGAGCAAGCTACAGTTGGAATTTCTCCCAGATCCTCAGCCAACAGGTCCAATAATTTCATCTTTCCTGGCCACCAACTTTACTTCCAGAATTGGTGTGTGTGTCTGTCAGTGGTAGGATTGAGCTCCTCCTTCCTTGGTCTTTGCAATGACATCAGTACAGGAACATCTGTATTGGGTTCCATTTCAGAAACAGCATCGCACTGAAAAAAAAATCACATACACATCGAAAAGCATCACATGAACGGAGGTGGCGGTGTTAGATTTATAGTCGCTGTTTAACTTCCAGAAGGTTCCACAGTGCATGAGCCAAAACTTCTGAGCTCAGAGGGGAATCTTGTGTCTCGGTTCCCAAGCGGCAAGTCTAGTGTCTTCCTGGACGACTGGGCTGGCTTTCTCCTTTGCAGTCCTCTGCTCATAACCCTGCCACCATGAGCACCCCCTCCCCCCTCTTGTAGTGACATTTGTCATGTGGTGATGACTCAGATGACAAGGCAGGAGGCAATCATCATACTTTAAAGTCATGAAAAGGAAATCCTGTGGTTGTCCCTCCCTCCTTCCCTCCCTCCCTCCCTCCCTCCCTCCCTCCTTTCCATCCCCCTTCCTTCCCTCCCTCCCTCCTTCCCTCTCTCTCTCCCTCCCTCTCTCCTGCCCTCTCTCCCTCCCTCTCCTACTCCCTGTGGTGCTCAGGGCTGACTCCTGGCTCAGCACTCAGGGATCGCTCCCCACAGGGGCTGGGCTTCCATCCCGTGTTGGCTGCGTGCAAAATAAGTGCCCTGCCCGCTGTCCCATCATTCTGGCCCATATCATTTCCTTGGAGCTGATCTTGGCAAACACTGATTTCCAAAGCTCTGTGGCACCCAGTATTGGGGGTGATGCTGTGATCCAAGGTCTTGACTTCCGAGTTGGAGCCATTGGAGCTGAGAGCTGGAGGAAGCCCAGAGAAATGAGGTGGGAAGGAAGGCAGGCGGCGGATGGAGAGAAGCCACTGGGAGCCTAGGAGGCCACGAGGTGGCAGGTGCGGCGTCATGACTGGGCATCACCCAATCAGAAACGAGTTGGTCTGTGCGTGACCCAATCAGAAACGAGTTATGTCTGAGCACGATCCAATCAAATGAGTTATGGTCTAGCAATACCCAATCAGAAAAGAGTTTTGTCTGAGCATGGCGCAATTAGAAAAGAGGTATGTCTAGCAATACCCAATCAGAAATGAGTGTTGTCTGAGAACTACCCAGTCAGAAACGAGTTGTTTGAGCACAACCCAATCAGAAACGAGTTCTGTCTGAGCATGCCCCAATCAGAAACGAGTTCTGTCTGAGCATGACCCAATCAGAAATGAGCTATGTCTGGCAATACCCAATCAGAAATGAGTTGTCTGGCAATACCCAATCAGAAACAAGTTGTGTCTGAGCACGACCCAATCAGAAACGAATGCGCTTGCACAGAAATTGTGGGTGGCACGCTTCTTTTTTCCGCCTGAATTTTGCGTGGCCAAAAAGCTTGCCTGTGAACTGCCAGCACGGCTGTTTGGGGACATGGGTGGCCACGCTCTTAAGACACGGGCTCGAGCATTTCCGTGTTTCCACTGCCGGCAGATTCAGAGAGACTCGGCCTCATGCAGGACTCTCCCGAGGGTAGGGGCGGCTTTCAGCCTTCCATCGTTAGTTCGCGGCCCCTCCCACCCGTGCCCCACAAACAGCGGCCACTCCACGAGAAGCTGCACAGAAGGAAGGGCCGGGAGACAGGAGGAGTGGGGCTGGGAGGGGGCCTTTTTTGGCTGCTTCCGTTTCCCCCTCGAAATACCCACACCTCTCGATGGAGCAGGAGCATCTAGCAGGCGCATTTTGCAAAGTGGGGAACTATCAACACGTCTGCTATCGTTACCGGGAAATTTACTGCAGAGAGGAAAAATGCTCGCCTCTGCCTTATCTCGGGCTGCCGGAGAGCGGCATCTCCGGCACTATTTGCATTTATATGAAATCCCTTTCTCTGCGCGGCCTAGTGGAGGCTGTTTGGGTTAACTGGCAGATACTGATTCTGAGTCATGGAATCCCAGAAGAGGCAATTTATTGGAGGACTATGATCTGTATCTTGGAGTGTGAAAGTGAGCTGAGTGAGGCATTGGGAGGGTCTGGAGGGGGATCTGGGGCCATGGAGTGGCCAGTCCGCTGATTCTCTCTCTCTGTGGCCCAAATGGCCTAGCAGAGCAAATTATTTGTCCAGTTTCCAAGTGCCTAGCTCAAGACTCTGGTTGATGGATCAGTGACGCCATCCAATAGTGTTGGGTCATCCTTCATCCAATCAGAGCCAGAGGGGTCATCCCCCACCCAATCAGAGCCAGAGGGATCGTTCCTCATCCAATCAGATTCAGATGTCCGTCCCTGGTAGAGTCAGAGCCAAAGGAATGGGCTTGTTTGCTATGGAGTTCAGTGCAGAGAGTGAAGGGGAAGAGAGGGAAAGGGGAAGAGAGGGAAAGGGAGAGAGAGAGAGAGAGAGAGAGAGAGAGAGAGAGAGAGAGAGAGAGAAGGAGAGGAGAAGAGAGGGAGAGATTGTGTATGCCTGTTATATTTGAGTGCACCTATGTGGGAATGTGTGTGAATGTATATATGTGGGGTGTGCATACGTGTACATGTGTATGAATGTGGGTGTGTATATATGTTGAGTGCATATATATTTTCTCTTGTGTACACGTGCACGAGTCTGCACATGTGTATGTTTATATGTGCGTGGGTGAGGGTTTGTATGTGCGCGAGTACATGTGTGTTTGCATGCATGGGGGGAGAGGGGAGAGAGCGGCGCCTCCCTCCCCCCTTCTCTTCCTGAAGTCGGGGATCCATGGCTCTTGGATACCCCAGACCATCCCCACCTCTCTGCCTATACACACACCTCCTGCGGCAGGAAGTCGCGATACAGAAGCCGCAGGCAGAGCCAAGGTCCCTACCCTGCTGTCCTCCTCTGTTCTGGGGGGCCCTGCGCCCCTGCAAGGTGGAGTCGGGCCCAGCTGGCTCCTGCCAGGCCCAGGGACAGCATTCAGGGCCCGGGTTCAGCCGTCTTCACACAGGCTGCTCTGCCCCTCGCGCCCCCCTCCCCCATGTCCTCTTGCTCTTGGTTCTTTTCACGCTGCTGTTTATCCTGACAATGCCAGTTCCAGCACCCCCTGGAACATGGCACTCTGCCCTTTCAGCTCCATTTTTTTTTAATGGAATCACCATGAGACGCACAGTTATAAAGTTGTTCGTGCTTGGGTTTTAGTCGTACACTGTTCTACCAACAACCCGTCCCTTCACCAGTGCACATTTCCCATCATCAATGTTCCCAGTTTCCCCCCAACCCCATCCCATGACAGGCTCTTTTCTTCTCTCTGTCTCTCTCTGTCTCTGTCTCTCTCTCTTCCCCTCTCCCTCCCTCCCTCCTTCCCTTTTGGGCATTAAGGCTTGCAGTGCAGGTACTGAAAGGCCACCCTTTCCCTCTCAGCACTTAGTTCTTGTCCAGAGTGATCATGTCCTGCTATCATAGTGCATTGTGGTCCCTTCTCTGTCCTAACTGCCACTCCTACCTCCCCCCCCCCAAAAAAAAACTGCACCAAAGAGTAAAAAAAAAAAACCAACCAAACTTCAAATATGACTTTGCATCTCTTCATAACCCTAAGAAGACCTGGGGAAAATCATAACAAGGAGAAAAGATGGGACCCAGAGAAAGAGTATGGCAGCGAAGGCATTTGCCTTGTATGCGGCCAGCTGACTCGGGTTTGATTCCCAGCAGTCCATAGGGTCTTCTGAACTTAGGCATCCCCTGTGGTTCCCCCAAGCACCTCCAGGAGTCATTCCTGAGAGTGTCGCACCAGGAATAACCCCCAATCACTACCGAGTGTGACCCTCAAACAAAATAAAAATTAAAAGAGAAAAGGCCTCACAACTTATTTTCTTGGAAATCAATTTTTTTTCTTTTTGGGTCACACCCAGTGTTCCACAGGGGTTACTCCTGGCTCATGCACTCAGGAATTACTCCTGGCGGTGCTCAGGGAACCCTATGGGCTGCTGGGAATCAAACCAGGGTCGGCCGTGTGCAAGGCAAACACCCTACCCGCTGTGCTATTGCTGCAGCCCCGGATATTAATTTTTTAATTTTTGTTTGGAGGCCATGCCCGGCAGTGCTCAAGACTCTTGGCTCTGCACTCAGTAATCTTGGTTCTGCACTCAGTAATCACTCCTGGCGAGCTTGGGGACCCTGTGGGGTCCCAGAGATGGAACCTCAGTTGGTGTGTGCAAGGCCAGTGCTCTCCTCGCTGTACTCTCGCTCCGGGCCCAGAATTCCCATTTTTGGATCAGAGGGTGACGACCGGAGTTGATGATGCGAAGAAAAGTCAGTAATAATCTGCATCGCAGCTGGTTCCGTTTTGACCCGGTGGCGGCTGCATCTCAGCGCCAATCCCGGGCCTCGGCGAGCCAACCCGAACACAAAAGAGCATTGTTTGAGAACGCCCCCCTATTTTTAGAAACGCTATTAGTGGGAGAATCAGCCCTAACCTTTTCCCTGTTCTCTCCGTGGCGGGCACGTTAATTAACACTTCTGCTCAGAGAAGAAAGCGTGGCACGCTCTGGAGCGAGCCACCAGATGAGAAGCCCCCAAGACCGTGCACCAGACCCCTTTCAACCATGCTCTCTGTGCTGCGCCTCATTTCCTGTTTAGCCTCTCTGCCCCGGATCACACTTCGTTGGAATTTCTGGCCGACTGTCTGCAGGACGGTGGGGTCACGCCGTCAGCTTTGCGGGGCGTGGATAAAAATCCGTAGAGAAACAGTCCTGCCTGCCGCAGGGTCCAGCATTGAGGCCGAAGGGAGAGGGGTGAGAGGGGACGCACGTTCCCCGGGATTTAGCAATTCCCAACTCTTGGTTCAATCTGGATTTAAATACCCACCCCCCACCCCCGACAAAATATATGCGGAAGGAAAGGCGCGGGTTGGTGAGGAGGTTAGTTGTGCTTGGAATGCCATGTTCTTTTTTTTTTTTAATTTTGCTTTTTGGGTCACACCCGGGGATGCTCAGGGGTTACTCCTGGCTCTGCACTCAGGAATGACTCCTGGAGGTGCTCGGGGGACCCTATGGGATGCTGGGAATCGAACCCGGGTTGGCCAGGTGTAAGGCAAACGCCCTACTGGCTGTGCTATCATGCCCTACCCGCTGTGCTATCGCTCCAGCCCCATGAAATGCCATGTTCTAGAAAGTGCACTTTGCCTCTTGCTAGTTCACTTGTGCTGACCCTAAGTCACCAAGAATGGTTTCTGTTCTTGGGTGATCCACGTCTGGCGTACTAGAAGCGACTTGCAGTTTCCTTTTGGCTCCCCCACGATGCTGAAGACTTTTCTTGCTGTCGGGAGCCCAGAACAGGCTGACAGATGCAAGTCTTCCTTTTTTCAGGAAAAAAAATTTTTTTCTCTTTTTTCAGTTGACGTTGGTAAGGGAACATTTCCCCCAGATTCCTTCAGTGTTGCCATTTTAGACACCCTGTGTCGTATCAGTGAACGGGGCCTTAGGAAATGCTGTCACGAGGCAGTTGATTAAGACAAAAGAAGAGGTCCAGAGGGATGGGTGCTTGCTTGGCACATGAAGTTCATTCAAATCGACCTGGGTTTGATTCCCGACATCCCGTGGAGTCCCCTGAGCACATAGCCAGGAGTAATTGGTGAGTCTCCATGCAGGGGTTATTACCCACCAAAAAAAAAAAACACAATCCCCCCCAAAAAAGAAAATAAGATATTTTCTTCTTACTTGCTATGCCCTCACCCAAACCCAACATATAATCAAATTAAATATTTTAAAATTCATTTCTTGGGTCATATCCAGTGACTTTTTAATGGAGAGTGGGTCCTGCACCAGGAAGAAAGGCCGTGGAAGAGGCATATATCCCTCCCTCCCTCCCTCCCATCCTTCCTTCCTTCCTTCCTTCCTTCCTTCTTTTTGGGTCATACCAGGTGGTTCCATCAAAGTGACTGCAAATTGCAGGATTTTTGCTCTTTGTCAGAGCTGCATAATATTCCACTAGGTCAACATCCCACAGCTTTTTCAACCATTCACCTGTTGTCAGGCATTTGGAGTTTTCATTTATTGGCTATTGTACAGAGCATGGTGATGAACATAGGAGCACATAGATCCTTCCGAATGACTGTTTCTATGTTTGGGAGGGAGGGGCAGAAGCCAAGAAGTGATATCACAGTGTTGCATGGAAGTTCTCTTTCTGATCTTGGGATGGCTCTCCATATTGTTTTCCATAGAGGCTGACCCAGATGATGTTCCCACCCAGCGTGACTAGAGGAAGTGGTCAGTCTGGACTGGTTGGGGTGCGGGAAGGTGGGGCAGTGACATGGGTGGATGCCCTCTCAGTAGCAATGTTGCCAAACAAAGTGTCTGCTGGTAAAAAAGAAAAAGAGGGGTTGGAGCAATAGCACAGCCGGCAGAGCGTTTGCCTTGCATGTGGCCAACCCAGGTTCGATTCCCAGCATCCCATAGGGTCCCCTGAGCACCGCCAGGTTTTATTACTGAGTGCAGCATCAGGACTAATTCTTGTGTATCACCAGGTATGACCCAAAAGCAAAAAAGAAAAAAAAGAAAAAGAAAGAAGTGTCTGCCAGAAGGGTAGGCTGGGTGCGGGAGGGAAACTGGGGACATGGGGGTGGGGAAAGTGGACTCTGGTTTGGGGATGGGTGTTGGAATGTTGTACGCCTGACACCCTACCAGGAATAACTTGGTGACTTTGTAATTTGAGGCGGTGGTGGGGGGGGGGCTCAGCGGAAACCCAGAAGCGGAAGGTGTTCCCTCTCAGCCTCCGGCCTGGCACCCAGTACAGCGAACCATCACCCTCTTTGGCTTGAGTTTGCCAGGCACGTTGTAGGTGGAAGGACTTTGCCTGATGTCCCACAGCTTTGAACCCTGGGCATCTGTCTTGGCATCCTTTCCAATGCGCAGGGCAGGGCTGCAGAAAACCAGGCCCCCGCGTTATCCCCAGGAATAGCATTGTAGCACTGTCCTCCCGTTGTTCATCGATTTGCTTGAGCGGGCCCAGTAACATCTCCTTTGTGAGACTTGTTGTGGCTGTGTTTGGCATCTCGAATACGCCACGGGGAGCTTGCCAGGCTCTGCCGTGCGGGCGGGATACTCTCGGTAGCTTACCAGGCTCTCCGAGAGGGACGGAGGAATCGAACCTGGGTCAGCCGCGTTGAAGGCAAACGCCCTACCCTCTGTGCTAGCTCCAGCCCATCCCCCGGGAATAGTGAAGCTAAATCCCCTCCCTCACCCACCTCGCTCTTCACACAGCTGGTCCTGATGCCAGGGATGCAGCCAATCTCTCTCTTAGAGCAGCTCTGCCCGCTGGGCAAATGGACTGTGGGGGGGGCGGGAATGGTCTGAGGAGTTTCCCAACTGTGTCGCGCCCCTCCCCCTCTGCCGAGGAACTGTTTCAGAGTTGTGCTGTGTTGCCCCCAAGAAATGTCTGCGTCTTCTTTACTCCCGCCTGTGCGGTGCATACCAATTTGTTTTGTTTTGTTTTGGGGGGCCACACCCGGCAGTGCTCAGGGCTTCCTCCTGGCTCTGTGCTCAGGGGTTGCTCCTGGCGAAGCTCAGGGGAACCCTCTGGGATTGAACCCGGGTCTGCCATGTGCCAGGCAAGTGCCCTGTTGCTCCAGTCCCCAAACTTCTCTGTCTCTGTCTGTCTGTCTGTCTCTGTCTCTCTCTCTTTCTCTCTCTGCTTCCCAAACTTTTTTTTCCCCTACCAATCAGCAGAGTCATGATACATTGATTGCCCCCACCCCCCTTTTTGGAGTGGTGGTACATCTGTCTGTGCTCTAGGGGTTACTCCTGGCTCTGTGCTCAGGGGTCACTCCTGGTGAAGCTCAGGGGAACCCTCTGGAATGCCAGAGATCGAACCTGGGTCCGACACAGGCAAGGCAAGTGCCCTGTTGCTCTGGCTCTCAAACTTCTCTCTCTCTCTCTCTCTTTTTCTCTTTCTTTCTTTCTCTCTCTCTCTCTCTCTCTCTCTTTCTCTCTCTCTCTCTCTCTCTCTCTCTCTCTCTCTCTCTTTCTATCCCCCTCCCCCACTCCTTCCCAAACTTTTTTCCCCTATCAATCAGCAGAGTCATGATACACTGATTTTTTTTTATTCCCTTTTTTGGAGTGTTTGGAGTGGTAGCGCATCTGGCTGTGTTCAGGGCTTATTCCTGTGGTTTGCGCTCAAATTGAAGAAGATATTTCTATTCCTCAGAACCAGTTCTCTTCTACTTAGAGGCCATAAGCCCCCCACTCCCTCCCCACCCACTATTGCCCCTCCACTGAATTGCTTGGTGACAAGCAGCCCGAGCCTCTGGACAGATAATTAAACTAGAGGGTCTGCTCAGAGTCAAGCCACGGTGCCGGGCAGAAATACCACAGGTTAGTGGCCACGGGGACGATGACGGCCACCAAAATGATTCATGTTTAATTAAAGGACACAGGTTCGCCGGCTCACTCACAGAGGCTGAGCGCCGCCGGGGGAAATGCAGTGCAGGTTGAAAGGCTCTTCTGCTCCTGAAGTATCTCTGGGCGGAATCCATCTCCCTCACCCCAAACCCTGGCATGTATTGTTTGGGAAGTTCCCTGCCCCGAAAGGTCCCAAAACTAAATGGCTCGGAACTGTGAGAGCACGAGAGCTGTACCCGCATTAATCCCGTTTGCACTTTCTCTGGGAAAGGGGAAGGTGTTCCTTATGAGTGGGTGTCTGGGAATCTGTAACTGTGATACCCGGGGTGTAGCTGTCTGGGTGAACTGAGACGGAAGAGAAGGGGGCGTGGGAGAAAAAGGCAGAAGTTGAAGTTGGCCCTGGCTCTGGATTCAGTTGGATTCTGAATCTCTGTGTGTCAAAGGAAAGGACGGGATGGGGTGAGGGAAGTTATTTTTGTTTTTGTTTTGCGGGGGACACAGCTAGTGAAGAGCGGGGTCTACTCCCGGCTCTGTGCTCAGGGATTGTTCCTGGCGGGGTTCGGGGGACCCTATGGGTGTCGGGGAACTGAATCCAGGTTGGTGGTGTGCAAGGCAAGTGCCCTCCCCACTCTGCTCTTGCACTGCCTGGCCCCCGTGTTTTTTTTCCTCGTTGGAGGGCAGGGTTGCACCAGGGAGCCTAGGTCCCTCCCTGCCGCCCAGGAGACCTCCGATGACCATTTGGATCCAGCTCCTCTCTGCTTTGTGCTCCTGCTCGGCGTCCCCCTGCATCCCTTCCTTCCTGCCTCCCAGTCCAGCGGTGATTGATTTTCCCCTCCCTGCATCCCAGGGTGTCCCCCGGTACATCCCCGGCTCCCCCGTCCCAATGCCAGCCGACTCGGATGCAGTTCCCAGCAGCCAGGAAATGGGCATCACGAGACCCGGCAAGTGGCCGGGGCCTGGATCCCCTAGCCGCGAGCAGCTCCTGTCCACCCCTTCTTCTTCTTTTAAATTTTATTTTATTTTTATTTTTATATTTTTAAATGAATCACCGTGAGATACAGTTACAGACTTAACAAAATTAGTGATTATGTTTCAGTCATACAATGATGGAGTACCCATCCCTCCACTAGTGCCCATTCTCCACCACCGATGTTCTCAGTATCCTTTCCACCACCACCCCATCCCCTCCCCTGCCTCCCCAGGGGGATAGGGCACAGCCGGTGCTCCGGAATAACTCCGGCTCTGTGTCCTGGGGCATCATTCCCAGTTATGCTCGGGGACCATGCGTATGTCCCGCCAGTCAAGCTGTTTCTCCAACCTAAATCTTAATTTAACATTTCAAACTAGTTTCTATCCCTTCTTCTTTGTAACTTTTATTATCTTTATAATTAACATAAAGTAAGCTCCCCGTGGCATATTCGATATGCCAAACACAGTAACAACAAGTCTCACGATGGAGACATTACTGGGCCCACTCGAACAAATTGATGAACAACGGGAGGACAGTGCTATGTTAATTAAAAATAAAATGACTAAGGGCAGGCCGGAGTGCTAATGCAGTGGCTAGGCCACTCGCCTTGCCCACGACTGGCCAGGTTTTGATCCCCAGCACCCCATAGGGTCCGCCTAGCCCCGTAAGCACAGTCAGGAGTGACTCCTGAGCACCACCAGCTGTGGGCCCCCCAACCAAAGTAACCAAAAGAATGAAAATAAAAAGCATGAGGGGGCTGGGGAGAGAGCCCCAACCCTCGAGACCCCAAGTTTGACTCCCCCAGCTCTGCATGGTTCTGGGGGTTTTCCCAGGCAGGGGGTCCCTGAGTACCTCTGGGAACAGCCCAGAGTTCTGCTGGGCGTGGACAAAAGGGTCAAACGCATGTTGGAGGGGACACAGTCCAGTGCGCGAGCTCGGAGAAGAGTCGTTCCTGTCTGCAAGCAGGGCTCAGGGGAACAAGTGACTAATCCCCAATGTCACCAGCCTGTGTAGAGGGAATAAAAAAGAGCCACGCGGAGCACCCCCCGACCCCCACCCCGCCAGCCCCAGGCAACTTCATATTTAATACAGATGCTACTCCGTCGTTCACAGGACTCTTCATGGAAACGCTTTTTAAATAAATGACACATCCAGAAATCAAGTTGCTTCTTTCGAGGACGCTCTCAAGCTTCGATGGCATTTGGCATCAGTCAGTTGAATCTTGATTTGTCGAACACCAAATGCAGGGTGGTTTCTTTATTCTTTGAATGGCCGAGATTAGTACCAGGAATTTTGCTCCATGGCTTGGAGGTCAGCCACACATGTGAGGGGAAAAGGGAGCTCAGATAGAGAAGGGAGCACCACATAAAGGGTGTTGGGAGGATCCTCCCAGGATGGGAGAAGCATGCTGAAAGTAGACTATAGACCAAACATGATTGCCACTCAATGCCTCTTTTGCAAACCACAACACCCAATAAGAGAGAGAGAACAAAAGGGAATGCCTTGCCACAGAGGCAGGGTGGGATGGGGGTGATGGGGGGTGGGAGGGATACTGACATCCTTGGTGGTGGGAAATGGGCACTGGTGGAGGGATGGGTATTTGATCATTGTATAGTTGAAACCCAAGCACAAAAATTTGTAAGTCTGCAACTGTACCTCATGATGTCTCACTAATAAAAATTAAAAAAAAAGAAAAGAAGAAGGGGTGGCCGGCAGGCGGGCAGTCACGGGGTTGGGGGGCCTAGGGGGAGCCGCTGTGGGTGGGGGGGACCTCAGACAGCTTGAGTGAGCCAAGACACGGCCGGCCGTATCTTCAGGGCCTCGCGTTCCGTCAGCGGCAAAGAAAACACTGAAAAATTGGATTTTCTTTTCTCTCCAATGTTCCGGTGACATGGGGGATAAAGAAATTAAATCCACAGCATATTTTATGCTCTAACCCGAAGCGAGCCGCGACTTCAAGGGCGCCTTAAAATATGCATGAGTTCCCCTTTCCGCGCCGGGCTTTCCTTCTGGGGCTGGCTTCGTCCGGGCAGAGGGAGGGAACGCTATCGAACTTCAGATGTATTTTTAGCCCCTTTTGCAACATTATCGACCCTTTTCCCGCCCCCGCCCCCATGTTAAACATCTCCCCGCTTTGTAATCATTGCAAAGAGGCTAGAGAAGGGTGGGATCAACAGTGAGATCTGGGGACCCCCCCTTCCACCCCCCACCCCGGGGCAGCGCCTTCAGCTGTCATCCGAGTCTGCCCTTGTTCTAGATGTTTCTTTACAGCTTTGGATGGGCTCGAGGGTCCTCCCTCTGTGCCTTGGTGAGTTGGGTCTTGGTGTCACCCACCAGGGCATGCTAGATTCTTGCCACTGCCCCTCCCCACCCCGTGCCCACTCTCTCTGAGACAAACTGACCCCCATCCTGGGGGCTCCAAGTGCCCTGGCTGGAAAGTCAAGGATTTGCAAAGAGAAGCTTTTTTCCTGTCCCCCCCCCCGACCTCCATCATTTTTTCGGGAGGGGGGTAATGGGGACCCAGGGGCCAGGCCCCGTGGTGCTGGGGCGGGGGAACCATGTGGTACTGGGGCTCCGACCCGGCCTCCTGCGTGCAGAACCAGAATCAGCGTGAGATCTGCCAAGCTTGGGAGACTGTGAAATGGTCCCTCACCTCTCCCCCACCCAACCCCCCTCCCACCTTCCATGCCTGCATCCCATTTTAATTTTGTTTGGGGGCCACACCTGGTGATGCTCAGGGCTGGCTCCTGGCTTTGCGCTCGGGACTCACTCCTGATGGGGCGTTGGAATGCCAGGGGATGTCAGGGACTGAACTTGGGCTGACCACGTGCAAGGCACACACCACACACACACACACACACACACACACACACACACACACACACACCTGGTTCTTTCTCATGCAGGACCTGGATCTTGTGCTTCCCTGGCCGGGCAATGCCCAGGGTCCTGGCAGACGTGAGCCTGCCTAGAGCTCCCAATTCGCGCCTTCCTTCCTGCATGTTGTGGCTCTTGCCTCAGTGGAGACCAGCTCAACATTTGTTGGCAGTGCCCCCCCGGGGCTCAGACATTGCAGTGCCATCACCCAGGTATCTAATCACGTTCAAAACAAGTGCACAGCAGGGTCGCAGCGATAGTCCAGTGGTGAGGGCCTTTGCCTTGCAAGCGGCCAATCCAGGTTCGATTCCCAGAATCCCATATGGTCCCCTGAGCCCCACCAGGAGTGATCCCTGAGTGCAGAGCCAGGAGTAAAACCTGAGCATTGTCGGTGTGACTCAAAAAGCCGAGAGAGAGAGAGAGAGAGAGAGAGAGAGAAGTGGTCAGTGACCTTTATAGAGTGACCACAGGAAAACTATTTGCATTTTTTTTTTTCAGTTTTCTCTTTGCAGGGTACAGGCCCCTCCGAGCAGTGGTCAGGAGACCGGGGGTTGGTGCGGCAGCTCATTGCTGGGCCCTGTGGTGCTAGGGATCCCTGGCCTGACCTACTGGTGCTGGGACCTCCAGAGGCACACCCAGTGATGCTCAGGAGGTCAGGTGACTCCAGGGATCTGACTGAATGTTGGGTGTAGACCATGCATGCATCCTAACCACTGCACCACCTCTGAGCCACTGTCTGTAGTATTTCATTTTTATATTTATTTATTTAGTGTTTGCTTTTTGTGTCTTACCCAGTGATGCTCAGGGTTTACTCCTGGCTCTGCACTCAGGAATTACTCCTGGCGGTGCTTGGGGGACCCTATGGGATGCCGAGGATCAAACACCCTCCCTGCTGTACTATTGCTCCGGCCCCTATCTGTAGTATTTTGAAAGTTTTTGGTTCTTGTTTTGTTTTGGGGGTCACACCTGGTGGTGCTTGGGTCTGTCTCCTGTCTCTGTGCTCAGGAATCACTTCTGAAATGGGTGCCCAGAAGTTGCCGGGATGGAACCTGGGTCGGATGCATGCAGCGCTGAAACCTTAGCCCATGGCCTGTCCCTCCTGCCCAAAGTTTGTTGCTGTTCTTAATTAAATAAAGGGAGCTTGGCAGGGGCTGGAGCAATAGCACAGCGGGCAGGGCATTTATTTGCTTTGCACACAGCAAACCCGGGTTCGATTCCCAGCATCCCATAGGGTCCCCTGGGCACTGCCAGGGATGATTCCTGAGTGCAGAGCCAGGAGTAACCTCTGTGCATCGCTGGGTGTGACCCAAAAAGCAACAAAAAATAAAAAAAGGGAGTTTCGTGAAGGTCGTTATTTTGGGGGAGAGGAACTCAAAACGCTTTTTACATCTGCACTTTCACAGAGGAGGTGTAGGAAGAGAAGAGGAAGAAGCTATTCAAATGAGCTTCGTTCAAGATTGCTGCGAAGCCTTTGCGGATTATGGTTTCTAATTTTACGGCCTTATCGCAAGTCCTTTGCAGGGAACAAGATTTCCACCTAAGTAGACTCAGTTACACAAGTACCAGAAAAGATCCGGGCAGGTCCTTTGCGATACGGTCCTCACTGCCTTGCGATCAACTGTATTTGGGTTTCTTTTCCTGCAGTGGATTGGGGGGGGCATTCAGTTTTGTTCCGTCATTGCTTGCCAGCTTCTGGAGACATAAGCGAGGGAGCGAGACAGACTCTTTGTGAGAGGCAGGCGTTCCTAATCTCCCCCTCAGTAATGCGTTTTCTTCATTAACATAATAAGCAAGTACTATTAGCAGCTTGGCACTGGAGAAACACCCAGTTAACCTGAAGTCTAGAAGTAGGGTTTGCTCTCTCCGGAGTCTGTGCTGAAGTCAGGCAGCCCTACCAAACGGGAAGGGCCGGGGTTCTGCTCAGGGTAGGGGTGGGGGGTGGGGGGGCAGGCAAACTCATGCACTTTGCTTCCTGTCCAGGAAGGCTCTTAAGGTGGAACGGTTTCACGCTGCCCGTTCACCTTTGCAATTTGCCCACTTTGATTTGGACATGAGTCGAGTCATTATGTCCCGGCTGGAGGTTGGTTCTGCAGTAAAAGGTTTTTGTCTGTTGTTGAAGGAAATGAATAGATTCCTTTTCGCCAGCTCAGGCACCCCAGGTCCCACAGGTCGACCCGGACATTATCAGCTCAGCACTCGGTGCTGTGTGAAGGCTTTCTCCTGGGCAGCCCGGGCACCTCGGGGAAGCGTTCTGAGATGGAACAGAGTGTGGCTTTCCATTCTGCACCACGCAGGTGTTCATGGGTGGACCACTTAGTTCCGGTCAAAGATTATCGGACCTGCTCAGTCCCTGAAGAGCCAGTTCTCGGAGCTCTCTCTCTCTCTTTTTCTCTCTCTCTCTTTTCTTTTTGGGTCACACCTGGCGATGCACAGGGGGTACTCCTGGCTCTGCACTCAGCAATTCCTCCTGGTAGTGCTCGGGGGACCCTATGGGATGCTGGGAATCGAACCCGGGTCGGTCGCGTGCAAGGCAAACGCCCTCCCTGCTGTGCTATTGCTCCAGCCCCTCACTCTCTCTTTTATTTGAAGTTTGAATTCAAATGTCCAGTGGATGACCTCAGCCACGGCCTCCTTGTTCCACTGCCCCGCGCCGTTTTGGAAACAGCCGTCACACAACGCCCCTCCACGGGGGGCCCTCCCTTCTGTAATGAGAAAACAGGAGGCTCCCTGCAGTGGCACCCAGCGCCTCCCCCATCCCCCTGCTCCTGGCATCCCCACCTCCACCTCTGGGACCGCCATTTTTTGGGGAAAACTCTGCCCAAGGGCTTCATCAGAATATTTCAGCTGTGGGGCTGGAGCAATAGCACAGTGGGTAGGGCGTTTGCCTTGCACGTGGCCAACCCGGGTTCGATTCCCAGCATCCCATAGGGTCCCCCAAGCACCACCAGGAGTCATTCCTGAGTGCATGAGCCAGGACTAACCCCTGTGCATTGCCGGGTGTGACCCAAAAAGAAAAAAAAAATTCAGCTGAGCGGAGAGGGCTTGTACCGGTTCTCACATCTTCTTCATTTCTTCCGGGCCCGGGGCGGGGCAATGGCTCAGTCGCCTGCTTGCCGTGGTCCTCGAGGCCACCCTGGGTCATGGGGAGGGTCCTGTGTGGGGAGGGGAGCTGTGGAGGACTGGCTCGGGGGGTTCTCTCCCTTTCCCTCGGTCGCCTTCACGTCTGCAGAATCTCCCTGCAGGGTTGCCGGAACTTTTCAGCTCTACACTTCCTCCCACCCACGGTGCAGCTGGGAACCTTACTTCCAGTCACTCTTGTCCATCTCATGGAGTCCCCGGGGCTCCTGCAGGCACACGGCCCTCTGCTCCGACAGACACTCCTGGGCCACACTCCCCACCGACCCCTCCAAGCTGTGCCTGTCCGCCATGGGGACATCCTCCATGCCCTGGTGCTTTGAGTACTGACCCGTCACCAGTGGAACCAGGGGAGGGGGTGCGGGGCTTCCCTGCCACCTGCCTGTCTCCAGCCGCATCGGTGTCTGTTATGGGTCATGGGTGCCACCTGTCAGCCTGCAGTGAGCTGGGGGTCGTCCCCAGCACACTGGGCGGCACGGGGGTGGGACTTAGCTGCCAGTTCCGTGGAGTCTTGCCTTTCGGCAGCTCCTTTTGAGCGTGGGCCCGAGGAAGGGTAAACAAATGGACCACAGAGGAGCAATGAGCCGGGGAGCTGCCGGGGGGGGGGGGTGTTAATCACCGTTTCTTCCTCCTGCAGTGGCCTGTGGGCCTGGGCACGCTTGTGTGTTTGTGGGGCGCCCGCAATCCCTTGGGAGGACTTTTCCCCATGTTCTCATGGGATGCTGGCTTTGTCCCGCAGGGAGTGTTCTGATTGGAGAGTTTGAATTGGGCTGTTTTATTTATTTTTAATGTTTGGTGTTTTCGGGCCACACCCAGCGGTGCTCAGAGCTTACTCTTGGCTCTGTGCTCAGGAATTATTCCTAGCTGGCTCAGGAGTCAGGGGGCGGGGGAGGCTGTGGCTGAGGTCATCCACTGGACGTTTAAATTCAAACTTCTTTATATCCATCCGTTCTTCTATATATTCATCCATCCATGAATCCATCCATCCACCTGTCCATCCATCCATCCATCCATCCATCCATCCATCCGTCCGTCCGTCCGTCCATCCCCAGGATGCACTTCCAACTATCTGCCATGTCTAGAGCAGACGACTCCATATTGATGGGAAGTTGAGTAGCAGAGGACGAGTTTCTGCTCATGGATCGGGACTGAAACACAGGGAAGAGAGCAGTGCCCCAGCAGGATTCTCCCGGCCCCTTTCTCTCTCCATGTCGAGAGCTGGAGAGACAGGTGTGCGGGCAGGTGGCCAGCTCGGGTGAGTGGCGGCCTCCTGGGTCTTCCCGTCCTTCACACCTGGAGGGCCATGCTCTAGTTGTACTGTCTAATTCTTGCCAGAGTGGAGCGAGGTTGGTGTTCTTGAGCAGACGACAACGAGCTCTGGGCTCATGCTGTTCGTTCTGCCTTCGTCGTCACGCCTGCTTTGTGGATGGATGCTTTTCCTAAGGCCCTTGGGTCTCGCTCATCGTTTGTGGGACTTTCTCCAGAGTCACAGGCATCTCAGCCGTGTGGGGGTCTTCAGAGCTTGCCTGCCTGTGGGCCAAGAACCTGTGCGGCCACCAGCCTGGGGCCCGCACGCTTTTGGCTTCACTCCTTCCAGACCCTTTCTGGGCCCGAAACACGTGTAAACAAGCACTCTCCTCCCAGAGGGAGAGAAACATTGCCAAGTGGCTGGGTTTGTAATTAATTAATTTTTTAATTGAATCGCCGTGAGATAGACCATTACAAAGCTGTTCATGATTGGGTTTCAGTCAGTGTTCCAACCCCCGTCCCTCCACCAGTGTACGTTTCCCAGCACCAGTGTCCCCAGTTTCCCTCTCACTCCTTCAAGCCACCCTCCGCCTCTGGCTGCCTCTATGGGAGGCACCTCTCTTCTCTCTCTCTCATTTTATTTATTTATTTATTTATTTATCTATTTATTTGCTTTTTCTTTTTTGGGTCACACCCAGCGATGCACAGGGGTTCTTCCTGTCTGCATTCAGGAATTGCTCCTGGCAGTGCTTAGGGGACCCTTTGGGATGCTGGGAATTGAACCTGGGTCGGCTGCATGCAAGGCGAATGCCCTTCCCGCTGTGCTGTTGCTCCAGCCCCTCTCTCTCTTATTTTAGGCTGTATGGTTTACAATGGGCTGGAGCGATAGCACAGCGGCAGGGCATTTGCCTTGTGAGCAGCCAGCCCGTCTGAGCCGGGTTTGATTCCCCTGCCCCTCTCGGAGAGCCCGGCAAGCTACCGAGAGTATCTCACTCACACGGCACTGCCTGGCAAGCTCCCCGTGACATATTCGATATGCCAAACACAGTAACAACAAGTCTCAAAATGGAGATGTTACTGGGCCCGCTTGAGCAAATCGATGAACAACGGGAGGACAGTGACAGTGATAGTTTACAATACAGATGCTGAAAGGTTATCATGTCTATCCCTTTACCTACTTTCCACACTCAGTTCTTGTCCAGAGTGATCATTTCCGACTAATGTCATGATGAATGCTCCTTGCTCCTATATCTTCACTACCCTCCACCCCCCACACGCCCTGGTGGTAATTTCCCACTGTTCACCCATCCTCCTGGCCCACTTTCCCCTCTCTCAGGTGCATCCCCAACCCGGTACCACCTCAAGTGAGTGGTTTTGAATGCTGATCTGATAGAGAGGAAGCAAAAGAAACAGCAGGGACCAGCGGGCATCCCCAAGTGGGGCCCCCGCATGGTCTTGGACCTCTGAAACAGGGCTGAACCGGGTTTCCCTGGATCCTCATGGATCATCAGGGATCCTGCAGGGATGAGACCAGAACGAGTCAGTGCTGAGCACTCAGTGCCCGCAGGGGGTCTGGCATCTTCCCCAGCCTCACTTTTCTCTCTGGCGTCGCTGGGAATGGGTCTACGCCTCACCAGGTGACAGTTCCCATTTTCTTTCTTTTTTTACATTTTAAAAAAATTTTTGGGTTACACCTGGCGATGCTCAGGGGTTACTCCTAGATCTGCACTCAAGAATTAGTCCTGGTGGTGCTCAGGGGACCGTATGGGATGCGGGGACTCGAACCTGGGTCGGCCGCATGCAAGGCAAACGCCCTACCCGCTGTGCTATCACTCCAGCCCCTGACAGTTCCCATTTTCACAAGCAGAGACATTGGGGGAGGGGGGGCTTCCTGGGTGTCCCGCCAACACTGTAGGGAACGGTTGCTGTTCACCACGAATGGCTTGCTTGTTGGGTAACCGATGACTCAGGACTTCCAAAGAGATCCACATGCCCGGTTCGCCCCCACTTAACCGCCCATCTGTCACCTTGGCAGATGGCTCAGGAGCCACCAACTCAGGGCGGTTCAGAAAGGAATTCTTCCAGAGGCCACTGGACAGTCAGGTATGGGTCAGCAGTGACGAGACATGTAGGGCCTCACAGGATGGAGGTGGTGCCTGCCCTTGACCTCCCTTGTCCCAACAAGACCCCAAGTCGCCACCCACGAACAGTCCCTCCTGCTACTCGTCTAGCTGCTTAACCGCCATGATCCCAGAGACACACAAACAAAACTCAGAACCCAGCAACTCTGGGCAGAAATTCCTCCAGATTTAATTATTAAAATTTCAGAATTCCAAAACCATATGCTAATCCTAATCATCAATAGAAAACAAATTGTCTAATGTTGCCTTTTTGGCAGATCTGAGTGTTGGGGGAAAACCCCAAATAATAATGGTGGGTCTGGTTTCAAAATATTGAATGTAACCAAAGTAGAGAGAGAGTCATGTGGAAATCATCTGCCACACAAGTAGGGGGAGGGGGTGGGATGGGGGAGATACTGGGGTTTTTGGTGGTGGAAAATGTGCATTGGTGAAGGGACGGGTGTTTCATCATTTATGACCGAGACTTAAACCTGAAAGCTTTGTAACTGTTCTCACGGTGATTCAAGAAATAAACTTATTAAAAAAAAAAGAAGAAAGGAATTCTTCTACCTAGCTCCTGAAAACATCAAAACCCACAGTGGCCACTGGTTTTGGGGCAGCATGGGTTGGTTTTGATCATTTATTCCTTGGCTAATTTAACCGAGTCCGGGCGCATCTGAGCAGTGAGGTCTCTTTCTCTGCACCCGGATGATCAGTTTGCTTTTGTTCTTCAAGCCAAAGCAAGCAAGGCTGGCTAGATTTGTTCCCTGCAGTGAGGCCAGACTTGGGGCCGGCTGGGGTCTCGTAGGCAGCAGCGAATCACAAGACTTTCCTCGGTCAGCCCTGCAGAGACCCTGGGAGGCCTTCAGAACCTGAGATTTGCAAAATCTCCTCCTCAGTGGGGTTCGGGCCCTTCGTGGTGGGAGAGAGGGAAGCAGATGGTTTTACGAGACCATCCATGCAAAATTTTTGTTTTGTTTTGATTTGGAGTTAACTCCTGACTGTGCTCGGGGATCACCATTCTGGCGGGGCTTGCCGGATCAAATGGCACGCCCCGGGATCCAATCCGGGTGATGCACGTCCAAGGCAAACACCTTCCCTGATGATGATCCCTCTGACGCATCATCGGTGCAAATCTGGCGTGAACTAGGCCTGGAGAGTGGCACGTGCCATCTGGGATCTGACACCCCCTTCATCTGCGGGATGGGGTGTCCCTCCTCTGGGTGCAGAGAAAACGATGTAGTCGGTAAGATTGGGCTGAAATAATTAGTCAATGAATAAGTCATCAAAACTGACCAATGCAGCCCAAACCAGCGATCACTGTGGATTTTGATGTTTTCAGCAACCAAGCTGAGCTGTGGTGAAAGAATTCATTTCTGAACTCAGGTGGGAGGATGCTGGGGCAAGATCTCTGCTCCAACCTTATCTTCTTTTACAGAAACTTTGGTGGGGGGGGCGGGGGTGCGGGAAATCCTGACTTTGGCCCTGACCCAGAGTGTCAAAAAAGTGCTCTGAGGCACCGTTAACTGGGGGTGTCTTGGGTTTCGCAGTGGTCCTTCCAGTGGGTGTCTTGGGCAAGCGTCTAAGGCAAGTTTTTTTTTTGTTGTTGCTTTTTGGGTCACACCTGGTGATGCCCGGAGCTTCCTTCTGGCTCTGTGCTCAGGGATCAGTCCTGGTAGGGCTTGGGGAACCCATGGGATCGAACCTGGGTCAGCCGTGTGCAAGGCCAGTGCCCTCCCCATTGTACTATGCTTCAGCCTGTCTCAAATTTTTTTCTATTTTTTTTTTTTTATCTAGTTAAAGAAAGGTGCTTTTGGAGTGATAGCACAGTGGGTAGGGTGTTTGCCTTGCAAGCGGCCAACATGGCCGACCCTAGTTTGATTCCTCTGCCCCTCTCGGAGAACCTGGCAAGCTACCGAGAGTATCTTGCCCGCATGGCAAAGCTTGGCAAGCTCCCCGTGACGTATTTGATATGCCAAACACAGTAACAAGTGTCACAATGGAGACATTACTGGGCCCGCTTGAGCAAATCGATGAACAACGGGAGGATAGTGACAGTGACAGTGGTTTTGGTTTGCTTTTTGGGTTACACGTGGTGATGCACAGGGGTTACTCCTGGCTCATGCACTCAGGAATGACTTCTGACGGTGCTCGGGGGACTCTATGGGATGCTGGGAATCAAACACAGGTCAGCTGCCTGCAAGGCAAACGCCCTACCCATGGTGCTATCGCTCCAGCCCTGTTTTGGCTTTGGTTTGGAGGCCACATCTGGTGGTGCTCAGGGCTGACTCTTGGCTCTTTACTCGGGGATCACTCCTGGTGGTGCTCAGGGGTCCTTGCAGGGTGCCGGGGATCGAATCCTGGTCGGTTGCGTGCAAGGCATGGGCCTTCCCTGCTGTCGTATGGCTCTGGGCCCTTCTCTGCTCTTTGGCCTGCCAACCGTGCTGGCGTGAATTCTCCTGGTGCCTTCCCGCTGAATCAGTCGCTCCCTCCTGCCCCCCCCCAGCCCCCACAGCTCCCCAAGCCCCTAAATAGAACTTTGCTGCTTTCCAAGAAAATCCCCGTCATCCTGCCGCATGGCAGACATTTCCTTTCAAAACCCAGTCATTTGCATTTCTCGCCTCTGAAAAAAAAAGGCAAATTTGCTTTGAAAAGTGGAATCAAATCTGCCCAGATGAAAAATGGGGCCGGGGCGGCTGGCTGGTGCCAGCACGGGGCCTGAATGAAACGATTTGATGCCAGTTGGAATTTGACCGGGGCACTTGCACCGCCGCGGCGGGCCAGCCTTTAGCTCCGGGGACGGGCGGCCCAGCCCGCCCTTGAGAAGTCTCAGAACTCTGCTTCCCGGCACCACAGCATCCCGGGAATGGCAGGGGAGGCTGTTTTGGGGAGTCTCTCTTTGTTTTTCTCCCACCCTGACCTCTCAGGGGTCCCCCCAGTGCCTCCTTTTCTTTTTTTTTCTTTTTGGGTCACACCCGGTGATGCTCAGGGGTTACTCCTGACTCATGCACTCAGGAATTACTCCAGGAGGTGCTTGGGGGACCGTAGGGGATACTGGGAATTGAACCCGGGTTGGCCGCGTGCAAGGCAAATGCCTTCCCCACTGTGCTATTGCTCCAGCCCCTCAGGTGACCTTTAGGCTCTCCTGCCTCCCCAAAAGGGGCATTGTCAGATTGAAAATTGTTTGTGGAGGTTACACCTGGCAGTGTTCAGGGCTGGCTCTTGACTCTCTGCTCAGGGATCACTCCTGGTGGTGCTAGGGGGACCCTATGGGATGCTGGGAATCGAACTCTGGTCGACTGCGTGCAAGGCCAACGCCCTCCCTGCTGTGCTATCGCTCCAGCCCCTTCCAGTGCCTCCTTTGATGCTCCTGGCACTTGACCTGCTTGCTGCTCTGCTGGCCTGGGTCCTCGAGACCCAGAGGACGTGGCAGCCTCCACTTTCCAGCTCTCCAAGACCAGGCTCCCTGCCTCCCGCCTGCTCAGTCCACTTGTCCCAGCTGGAGACTCGCATCGGGGATTGTCCCTGCCAGGCCCAGAATGGTCACTGACGGGACTACTAGAGCACTTTACTCAAGAGCCGTGGCCAGCTACCAGCCAGCGATTCCCTGGGCCAGGGGGCTGTCGCTCTGCCAACCTCTGCTCAGTGTCCTCTGCGGAGGGAGATCGGCAGGACAAGAGCAGCACTGGATGGGTTCCCAGCGGACTGTTCTTGGAGAATTCGCCCCTACCACCCGTGGCCTCTCCACCCCTGGGCAGCTAGGCTGGCCCGGAGTCCCCCAACACAACTGCCTTTATTTATTTATTTGCTTTTTTGGGTTACACCCAGTGATGCACAGGGGTCACTCATGGCTCTGCACTCAGGAATTACTCCTGGCGGTGTTTGGGGGACCCTATGGGATGCTGGGAATCGAACCTGGGTCGGCTGCGTGCAAGGCAAATGCCCTCCTCGCTGTGCTATCACTCCAGCCCCTGTCCTGCTACCTTCACCTTGCTGTCAAGTACTGAAATGGTCTGACTTTCATGTAGACTCTCAGAAGCTACCTCTCAGCCTCCCTTTATTTAATTTATTTATTTATTTTTGCTTCTTGGGTCACACCCGGTGATGCTCAGGGGTTACTCCTGACTCATGCACTCAGGAATTACTCCTGGTGGTGCTCAGGGGACTGTATGGGATGCTGGGAATTGAACCCACGTCGGCCGCGTGCAAGGCAAACACCCTACCTGCTGTGCTATGGCTCCAGCCCCTTTAGCCTACCTTTAGATGCCCCATGGCCTGGCCTTTCCCAGCCTTCTCCCCACCCCCCGCCTCCATCTGTGGCCCCAGCAGGGATGGGCACACGCAACTGAAAGACCCCAGGCCTGTGGTTTGGAGTCCCCTCGCCATGCCTTGTAAATCCATCACGGATAGAACCCACTTGCAAGGGGGCGATTTTATTGACATGGCAGCTGGCTGGTTTAAAACTGAATTGTCTTTTGAAGAGACGAGTGTTTGTGACCAGCAGAACAAGGTTGGAAGGGAGGAGGAAAAAAAAGATCAAACTTGATTGAATCCATTTGGAGGAGAGGAACTCAGGGCCTTGGAGCGGCCGGTGTGAGGGCGTTAGCCTGGCACACGGCTGACCCAGGTTCGATTCCCCTGCACCCCGTGTGTGTCCCCGAGCCGTGCTAGGATTCAGGAGCTTTAAAAGCCAGGAGGAAGCCTGAGCACAGCCTGGTGCGGTCCCAAAACCAGAAAAAAGGGAAAGAAAAAAAAAAAAGAAAAATTCCAGGTGGCAAATGCATGCATGTTCTGTGGCCCAGGAGGGCAGCTCAGACCTCTAGTTGGAGCTGGTGTTACCCGTGTCTAGCTGTACCCCTCTTGACCTGCACCCTGAGGCTTTTTTTATTTGTTTGTTTGGCTTTTTTAGTCAAACCTGGTGATGGACAGGGGTTACTCCTGGCTTTGCACTCATAAATTACTCCTGGCGGTACTTGGGGGACCCTACAGGATGCCGGGGATTGAACCCGGGTTGGCCGCGTGCAAGGCAAACACTCTACCCGCTGGACTATTGCTCTGGCCTATGCACCCTGAAGCTTCTGGGATGCTTTTCTGCATGGCTGTGGGGATCGGAAGCCCTTAGCCCCCTTGTCTGTGAAGCCCCCCACCACCCCGCTCTCTCCCCATCCCCCAGAAGACTCTAGACTTCTCTGAGTTGTTCAGCGTTCTGTGGCCGTGGGCAGTTAGCAGTCTGGAGCAGATGATAGTTCCTTCAGGACAGATGGTGGGGTCCTCTCCTGCTCCCCACCATGGAGAGGGCAGGGGGCTGGTCGGGGGGGAGGAGCCAGGAAAAGGTGAACAAGGCTTACCTGGTGTCCCAGGGGCACTCAGACCCTTTCAGCTGGCGTCTTTGGGCGATTATTTAACACATTCACAGGAAGCATCTCCTAGCTTCTGAGGGCCAGCGCCTCCAATGTCCACTCTAACTGCAAGGCCAGCGCCATGACACCCAGGCGTCTCTAGATGAATCATACTCCATAGCGCCCTGGTCACAGACACCGCCCCCCCCACCCAGAGGAGAGGGAATCTCCGGGTAACGGGCCTGGGTGCATTAGGACAGGCACTTCCAGGCCCCCAGGGGCTGCGTGGGGCTGTAGAAGGTTCTGGTTTGCAGATGGGCACAGATGGGCCTGGGGGAGGGAAGGCCCAGCAGGGAGCCTAGGAACCAGGTGGGGCTCTTTGCCTCCTCCCCCCGCCCCCCAGCTTGTAGGATCTCGAAGCCCACCCAGGTTATGTGAGCTGATGGCCACTGGGAGCCTGATCCTTTAGGAAGCAGCCTTGAGAAGGTGCGTTTGATAGCACAGCAGGGAGCCTCGCGTGCGGCAGACCACTGAGTACCACCGCCAAGAGTGATTCCTGCATGCAGAGCCAGGACGCAGCCCCGAGCACCACCCCAAGACAAATACACATCCCCGACCCCCAAATGATAACATGCATCCGTGGATGCCCACGCCCCGTGCTTTTTGAGGCACTGGGTCCACCATCCATCGGCCCTCTTGCTCTCTGCGTCATTTCTCTCTCCCTGGCCCTTTTTCTTCTCTTCCCTGCCCTCATGCCAGCCTGGCCACCAGGAACTGCTGCGTTGACCCCGGGGACTGTTTCTGAGACATGGGCTGGAAACATGGTCACTGGTGCCGATTACAGCCCAGAGGTGGGGGGGGGGTTCCCCCACATTACCCCCTTTTATCCTCAGGGAAGGTCTGGGATGGAGCGTATTGGCTAAGTTCCTCAGCCCCGCCCCCCCAAGGCTGCTGCTGCTTGCTGTCGTCTTTTGGGGGGCCTTCACCTCAGCGGGACCCAAGAAGCTCCTGTTTTCACTCAGACTTGAGAAGCTCGTCTTCCTCTGGAACAGAAGTTCCTGAGTTTATCTGGTCCAGCACCCACTTTTTGAGGAAAAAAAAGTCACACAGTGGTCTCCTAGAAATAGGTATAGCACAGTGGTAGGGCGTTTGCCTTGCACGCAGCCAACATGGCCGACCCGAGTTCGATTCCTCCGCCCCTCTCGGAGAGCCTGAGCCTGGCAAGCTATGGAGAGTATCTCGCCCGCACGGCAGAGCCTGGCAAGCCACCCGTGATGTATTCGATATGCCAAACACAGTAACAACAAAGTCTCCGATGGAGACGTTACTGGGCCCGCTCGAGAAAAATCGATGAACAACAGGAGGACAGTGACAGTGACAGTGACTTTCAAGGAACATGGCAAAAGTGTCACCCCCCCCCCCACACACACACACACTGCAACCGGGGCAAATGCGAATGCCTGGATTGATCTAGTGCCTGCAGGGGTGGAACTGCATACTTGGGGAGATGGGGAGCACTTAGTGTCAGCTGTAGGGTCAAGGGGACACTGCTCCTCAGGAGGAGGTGCCTTGCAGGATGGCACGTTGGCGCGTGCTGCGTGTTTGATTGTGTTTCTTTCTCCCTCGCTGTCCTGTTGGTGGGAGCTGAGGTTGGGGTGTGGGGGGTGTGGTCACGTGGCTGTGGGGATGGGCTACCTTGGCCTCCCCAAGTCCTGCATTTAGATGTGGAACAGCTGTTTGAAGAAATCATTTTAAGCTTTAAAAAAAAATAAATAAAGTCGTCATCCCAACAGAATGTGATCAGACGCGAGCGTGGAAAGGATTTGTATTTTCTTTTCAAGTCCAAAAATAAACAAAAACTAGAGGCTGATTCGCTTCGTCGGGAGCTTGGCTGAGATTCAGAAGCTTGTCGATGGCTCATTAAACTTTTATTTTTGGTTCGCAAAGGAGTGTTTTCTGTTCAGGTGGTTCCCGGAATGGAGAGTGAGTCTAAGTGGATGGCCTGGGGGTGGAGGCAGGGACTGGGGGTGCACTGTGGCTTCCCTCCAGTGGCTCAGTGATCTGTGGCCTGTCCCTTTTGTGACTCAGTGGATCTGCAGCGTGTCCCTTCCTTCCGTGGCCCAGTAGATCTGCACATGCCTTTTATAGCGTATCTCTTCCTTCTGTGGCTTAGTGAATCTGTGGGGGGGGGGGATGCAGCATCCCTCCAGTGGTTCAGTGATCTGTGGCATGTCCCTTCTGTGGCTCAGTGGATCTGTGACATGTCCCTTCTGTGGCTCAGTGGATCTGTGGCATGTTCCTTTCGTGGCTCAGTGGATCCCTGACATGTCCCTTCTGTGGCTCAGTGGATCTGTAGCATGTTCCTTCCATGGCTCAGTGGATCTGTGGCATGTCCCTTCCGCGGCTCAGTGGATCTGTGGCATGTCCCTTCCGTGGCTCAGTGGATCTGTGGCATGTCCCTTCTGTGGCTCAGTGGACCCGTGGCATGCCACTTTAGTGGCTCAGTGGATCCGTGGCTTGTCTCTTTAGTGGCTCAGTGGCTCTGTGGTGTGTTCCTTCTGTGACCTAGTATTACAGCAAGTGCTAGAACATGTTCTGGCGTGGGTATAGATGGGTGCCCTGGGTGTGGAATTTGCAGAAGCAGCATTTTTGGGGGACACAAAACCTGGCACCACCCTGTTTCTTGTTCCGAAGCCTTGGGATTATGCCGCGCCCCTGCCTCGTGGGGGAGTCTCTTGGAAAAGAGGGGGTCACGGACTGCACCCACCCAGAGCTGCTGACTTGGCTGCTCTGAAGGGGGTCTGGGAGGGCGCTCTTCCTCCTGCACCTGACCCCTCACAAGACACAGAAGGGGACCCTCTGTCACACAGCCTTGGAGCATCCGGCCCAAGGAGAGCCGCCACATTCTAGAGGCTTCCAGGGACCAGCGGAAAGGTGCCCCCTGCTGGTTGGAGATCCACATGGGAGTTTGCCTTTGTGGTCCCCCCCCCCGCAACCACCCACACTGCAGTGCATCTTGGGATGAGTCATCCCTTGGGGGTCCCATTGGGGATGCGGGCCTTCCTGCTGGCTCCCTGGGCAGAAGTGCTTCCCTTGGTTGTCGCCCCACGGGGCCTGTCTTCTGCAGGGCCCAGCCCCCGGACCCACTCCCCTCCCTGCCCCGGCCCAGCCCCTCACTCCCGAAGGTGCAGGCTGCACACAGGGGGCTCTGGCTTCCACTGTGGCGTCCCCCAGGACTCCCCACACCCCCTCACCCTCAGCCCGGTCACGTGTCGTGTCTTTTGCTGTGTCTTGTCGCTGAGCCTAGCACCTGTCCACGGGCCTGGGGTGGGGGGGACCAAAGCACGGTGGGGTCTTTTGGAGGAGAGAAGAAGGGGGCGCTGTGCTGGGTGGGTTATCGTGGGGGAGGGTCACCAGGCCTCGCGCGAAGCTTCTCCTCCCTGTGTGTGTGAGGCCATGCTCAGTCCTTGGTCCTTCCTCCTTTTCCTCCTCCCTCTCTTTGTCCTCTGCCTCATTTTCCTTCTCTTCCTCCTTCTCCTCTCCAATCTCTTGTTCCTCCTCCTCTGCCTTACCTTCTTCCTTCTTTCCTTCTTCCCTCTCCTTCCTCCTTCTCCCTCTGCCCCATTCTCCCCTTCCTCCTCCTCCTCCTCCTCCTCCTCCTCCTCCTCTTCCTTCACTGCTTCCTGCTCCCCCCTCCTCTTCTCCCCCACTCTCTCCCCTTCCTCATCTTTCCCTCCTTCCTCTCCTCCCCTTACCCCTGCTGACTGTGGGGCTGGACGATTTGGTGACCCTGACTGAAATGAATCTAAACGGAGCCTCACCCTGTGTTCTCCATGTCTGGGCTCCGCGCTGAGATTTTTTTTTTTCTTTTTGGGTCACACCCGGCAATGCTCAGGGATTACTCCTGGCTCTGCACTCAGGAATCACTCCTGGCGGTGCTCAGGGGATCCTGTGGGATGCTGGGAATCAAACCCAGGTCTGCTGCATGCAAGGCAAACACCCTACCCGTTAAGCTATTGCTCCAGTCCCAGAGCCGAGACTTTTGGTTTTTTATTTTTATTTTTGGCTTTTTGGGTCCCACCTGGTGATGCTTAGGGGTGACTCATCTTTCCCTCCTTCCTCTCTGCACTCTGCACTGACTCTGCACTCAGGAATTACTCCTGGTGGTGCTCAGGGGACCCTATAGGGTGCTGGCAATCGAACCCGGGTCGGTGCATGCAAGGCAAATGCTCTACTCGCTGGACTATCGCTCCAGTCCCATCAGCTCCGAGACCTTTGATGAAACAAATGAGTCAGCGATCTCCCCAACTGTTCCTCTCCGCTCCGATGCCGGATCCAGGGCCGGCCCAGGCAGCGTTAGAGCTGGGATTGATGCTGTTTCAGATCTTGGTTTTGTTTCGGAATGTGAGTTGGGGTAAGCTGGTGGGATCTCCTTTAGTGGTGGAATTCATTTGAAGGAATGATTCTGCCCCCCCCCATAGATTTTTCCCAATTACTTTTTGAAGGGGAGAGGGGGGCTGTTGGGGCGGACCCCACCAGCTCTTGGCTCGATTTGCATATTAAAGACGCTTTGCTAGGGTTCTTGTTCCAAATCAAAGCACCAAAGCTCCATCCCTGGTCCTATATTCAGAACAAAGAGAGAAACAGAGATTTTTGTTTTAATTTGCAAGCAAGTGGTCTTATCTGTGTTTTGCGTTCTGCAAGTCTCCAGGAAGCCCATTTACGGTGTGCATGCTTAAAGAGATTAAGGAGGGAGAAGATTAAGCAATTCTCTGGAATTAGTATCTTCAAAGACTGCATAAATGAAAAGCGTCTTAATTAGTTATGCAGGCCCGGCTTCGGGCTCAGATGCTATTTGAAATTCATAGCTCGTGGCAAAGCCTATTTTAAAAAATATACAAATATGTCTCGTTCTTAAACATAATATTTGTATCCGGGCACATAGCTGTTACTCAGAATGCCTGCGCTTTAGTCCGCTCCTTCTGACGGCTGTGCTGGGCCGCTGAGGGGGTCACTGCCAGGGCTGGGGGCCACCTGCTGCTCTTGCTTCCCCGGCCACTGTGGCACAGGCTGTGAGGTTGGAGCTGCTGCTGCTAGTAATGCTGCTACTGCTAGTAATAATGCTGTAGAAATGCTGCTGCTGCTGCTAGTAATAATGCTCCTAGCAATGCTGACGCGCTAGTAAGTAATAATGCTGCTAGCAATGCTGCTGCTGCTAGTAATAATGCTGGTTAAGCGGCTGCTAGCAGTGCTGATTCTGCTAGTAATAATGTTGCTGCTTGTAGTGCTGCTGCTAGTAATAATGTTGCTTGTAATGATGCTAGTAATAATCCTGCTAGTAATGATGCTGCTAGTAATAATGCTGCTAGCAATGCTGCTGCTAGTAATGATGGTGCTAGCAATAATGTTGCCACCAGTAACTATGCTGCTAGTAATGCTGCCACTAGTAATAATGCTGCTGCTAGTAATGCTGCCGCTAGCAATAATGCTGCTGCTAGTAATGCTGCTGCTAGTAATGCTGCTGCTAGTAATAATGCTGTAGCAATGCTGCTGCTGCTAGTAATAATGCTCCTAGCAATGCTGACGCGCTAGTAAGTAATAATGCTGCTAGCAATGCTGCTGCTGCTAGTAATAATGCTGGTTAAGCGGCTGCTAGCAGTGCTGATTCTGCTAGTAATAATGTTGCTGCTTGTAGTGCTGCTGCTAGTAATAATGTTGCTTGTAATGATGCTAGTAATAATCCTGCTAGTAATGATGCTGCTAGTAATAATGCTGCTAGCAATGCTGCTGCTAGTAATGATGGTGCTAGCAATAATGTTGCCACCAGTAACTATGCTGCTAGTAATGCTGCCACTAGTAATAATGCTGCTGCTAGTAATGCTGCCGCTAGCAATAATGCTGCTGCTAGTAATGCTGCTGCTAGTAATGCTGCTGCTAGTAATAATGCTGTAGCAATGCTGCTGCTGCTAGTAATAATGCTCCTAGCAATGCTGACGCACTAGTAAGTAATAATGCTGCTAGCAATGCTGCTGCTGCTAGTAATAATGCTGGTTAAGCGGCTGCTAGCAGTGCTGATTCTGCTAGTAATAATGTTGCTGCTTGTAGTGCTGCTGCTAGTAATAATGTTGCTTGTAATGATGCTAGTAATAATCCTGCTAGTAATGATGCTGCTAGTAATAATGCTGCTAGCAATGCTGCTGCTAGTAATGATGGTGCTAGCAATAATGTTGCCACCAGTAACTATGCTGCTAGTAATGCTGCCACTAGTAATAATGCTGCTGCTAGTAATGCTGCCGCTAGCAATAATGCTGCTGCTAGTAATGCTGCTGCTAGTAATAATGCTGCTGCTAGTGCTACTAGTAATGCTGCTGCCAATAATGCTGCAGCCACTGCCAGTAGTGTTGCTGTTGCTAATAATGCTGGCGCTACTAGAGCTACTGGTAAGGCTGCTGCTTCTGTTACTAGTAATGCTGCTATTTCTACTAGTAAGGCTGATGCTGCCAGTAATGCTGCTGCTGCTGCTGCTGCTGCTACTAATAATAATGCTGCTGGCGCTACAGTACTGGTGCTGGTAATGCTGCAGTGACTAGTGATGTTATTGCCACGTTAATACTACTGGTCCTCCTAGTCATGCTGCTGCTGTGGCTGCTCCCAGTAATGCCAATGCTGTTGCAGCTAACACTACTCGTGATGCCACAGCCACCGCTGGCACCACTGGTAATGCTGCTGCTCCCCTGATGTAGGCTGGGTAATGCTGCTGCTAATACTCCTGCTCGCCAACTGCTTCACTGCTTCCGGGGTTGCTACAATGCTTCCCCTCGGAAGACAGCTGCTGTCACTGTCTACACCTCGGGTGTCACCCGAGGTGCTTGTTACGGAGCCTCTCAGGGGCTCATCCCGCACGTTGGAGCCCCATGGGCCTGTCCTGTCTGTGGCGGGGGGTGTTGTGGGGGGTGGCCAGACCCACGCCCAGGTGACTCCTGCTGGTGCAGCAGGTCTGGGTGTGGAATATCGGAGTCTGCTCTGCTCACGCCTCCTGCTTCTCTGCCCCCACCCCACAGTCTTCCCACAGACTTTGCACTCTGCTGTTTGTTTTGGGGCGCCATACCCGGTGATTCTCCTGGAGGTGCTTGGCCTGCATCCTTCCTGCTGCGCTGTTGCTCCCACCCAGGCTTGGCACTCTTTTTTTGCTTTTTGGGTCACATGCAGCGGTGCTCAGGGCTGACTCAAGAATCACTCCTGGAAGTACTCAGGGGGACCCAGTGGGATGCCGGAGATCAAACCCGGGCCGGCCACATGCAAGGCAAGAGCTCTCCCTGCTGTCCTGATGCTCTAGCCCAATCATTTTTTGATTTTGCTCCTTGAGATTGGGGGCGATCTTTGTCTCTCTTGGACATTAAGCCCCTGCCAGAGGGGGGAGGCGCAAAGACCTTCTGTCCATTGCCTTTTGGATCTGCAGTTCCTTTTGGTGTCTGGTAGCTTTCTCCCTCGACACAGGCCATTGGTTCCTGATCCCCACCCCCACCCCTACCTCTTCACAAAGACGGAGTCCCGTATCTATAGCACTGTCCACTGTCCTCTCATTGTTCATCGAGTTGCTCTAGCGGGCCCAGTAACATCTCCATTGTGAGACTTGTTGTTACTGTGTTTGGCCTATAGAATATGCCAGGGGGAGCTTGCCAGGCTCTGCCGTGCGGGCAAAATACTCTCGGTAGCTTGCCCTGCTCTCTGAAAGGGGCAAAGGAATCGAACCTAGGTCGGCCAGGCCGGCCACGTGCAAGGCAAACGCCCTACGGCTGTGCTATCGCTCCTTTATCTATTTTTTTAAACTCAATTTTATTTTTTATAAAATCCTCTGGGATGCTGGGGATTGAACCCGGGTCAGCTGTGTTCAAGGCAAATGCCCTCCCCACTGTAACTCTGGCTCCGGCTCCCTTTGTTGTCTTTCATATTGGAAGTGCCCTCTGAGTCTGTGAAACCAAGTGTCTCCGTTTCGCTTGGGGGATGAGGGTGTGGATGTGTGTGTTAACTGCAAGAGGGAAATCCTCTATTTTCTCCAGTCTGTCCTGCGTTTATCATTAGATGAGAATCTCCCCTTATTTCTTTTCTGGAGCGTTGAAGTATATGGAGGCACCGTCAGTGGGTGAGATTTTGGGTTTGAATTGTGTTGTTTATTTTTTTTAAAGATTTTTGTTTTCTTTTTCCTACACCCAGCGATGCTCAGGGCTGACTCCTGGCGCGGCACTCAGGAATCACTCCTGGCTGTGCTCGGGGGACCCTATGGGATGCCGGAGATCGAACCCAGGTCGGGCACATGCAAGGCAAACACCCTCCCCACTGTACTATCCCTCCATCCTTGAATTGTAACCTCTTATGGCAGGTAATGATCTGTCAGTCTGTCTGTCTTCCCCAGCCCCTCAGACAAGGAGAATCCCTGCTTCTGAGCTGTTACAGTGGGCAGAGGCTCAAGTGCTGGTCAGCCCTCAGCCCGGCTACTCATATGTCCCATCCCCCCATCATTGGGACCGGTGAGAGCTGCAGTGTTGCAAAGATCCCTCCCCTCCCCAGGGTCTCCGTTGAGTTCTCTGCAACCCCTGCGTTCCTTCTGTGCCTGCTAATATTTCACCCCCGATTCTAGACAAGGCCTCAGGTCCCATTGCTATGCACGGTGGCGTTTGCGGGTTTTTTTTTTTCTTCTTTTTCCTATCTGGGCCCTGATCTTGAATTCAGAACCAAAGTCATCATGACAAATTCCCTCCATCTGTGCATTACCTCCTCCACGCCCCGCTGGGGGCTGGGGGTGGGGGACGTTGAGCTTTCTCTTTCATTCACTGGCTGCTTCCAGCCAGGAGGGGAGCTTAGCATTCTCCGGAGCACTTGGAAGCTCGTTCCGGATGAGTTGTCTGGTGGATTTAAACCTCTCTTCCTCGCAGGAAATGAAGCCGCATCTCTGCCGAGTGTGGCTGTGTATCTTCTTGCCACCCACAACCCCCCCACCCCAACCTGCCTCTGTTGTTGTGAGCCCCAAAGATTTGGTTCCGCTGACTGATTTCCATGCCAGGAGAGAAATGCTCCCCCGGAAGTTGGTGGGCCCCCACGGGTGGCTTCTGTGAGGCGGGGAGGAGAGAGATGGTCCCTATCTCCCCATCTGCCTCTGCCACCCAGGCCCAGCGGGGAAGACTGGGACTGATAAAGTCTGGGATGAGCCCCCCACCCCCCACCCTTGCCAACCCCACCAGGGGACCGTCAAGCCACACCAGATGCCCGCTTGGTCTTCTCGGCACGGGAGTCGATCCCCACCACCCCATCACTTGGGGAGCCGCAGACTCAGGCTGGAGTGAGGAATTGCTCATTGCCGGGAAGGAAAGTTCTAGGCCTTACCCAGGGGTTTCAGATCTTAGTTCTATATTGCAGAAAAGAATTTCAGGAGCAGGAGTCAAAACAGATTTTTTTATTTGGAGGTTTTGAGGAAGGGGAAGGAGAGAGAAAAGTGGGTGTAAAGCATTCAGGAGAGGATGCGGGTGGTTTTGTTTTGTTTTTTGCCTTTTGGGTCACACTCGGCAATGCACAGGGGTTGCTCCGGGCTCTGCACTCAGGAATCACTCCTGGTGGTGCTCAGGGGACCCTCTGGGATGCTGGGAATCAAACCCGGCTCGGCGGCATGCAAGGCAAACGCCCTAATCGCTGTGCTATGGCTCCAGCACCCAAGAACACGAGGCTTCTCCAAGGGTGGAGAGCCCAGAATAGCCTTTAAGATGGGCTTTTGCAGGGCCGTTTCTTGGGGTCATGTTGGTCTGAAGTTTTCTGCCAGAGGTGAGGATCCTGCAGGTGTGGTCACAAAGGACAAACCTTGCGGTTCTCAGTGACTCTCCTTCAGTGGCTCTTGGCCGTCCCCGACTCTGCTGGCCTGACCTCTCAGGGGGGGTCGAACTTCCCCAGGGTCTGTTACCTGTGCCAGGAAGGGCTTCTCAGGCCTCACTTCCTGCACTCACAGGTGGGCTTTCTGCAGCCTCCAGGCTAGTATTTCCCCAGAATTCCAGAATTCCATTGCTGTGTGTGTGTGTGTGTGTGTTTGTGTGGTGCTTCCCGGTCCACCTGTGTATGTGTGTGAGCATGTGGTACTTCCCTCTCCACCTGTGTGTGTGTGTGTGTGTGTTGCTTCCCTATCTCTCTCTGTGTGTGTGGTGCTTCCCTATTTCCCTATCCGTGTGTGTGTGTGTGTGTGTGTGTGGTGCTTCCCTATCCACCTGCCTACATCACTCCCTCACTCTCACGTTCACTCCCCCGAGATAAAAACATCAAAATGCATTGCCTATGCATGGGAGCTCCATCCCCCGCAGAAGACACTCCGAGATAAACGCGTGTCGTTCTACTTCACTTGCTGTTGTGAATCAGAAACCTCTAGTTTGAGGGACTCATTTCCCATCCTCACCGAGAACGCAACCAAACTTGGGCTTGGGCCTGACCCCCAGAAACGCTGTGAGTGGGCTGGGTGGGGAGATCTGAACCACCCCCCGCCACCACCTCAGCCACCAAGGACCCCAGCCAGTCCCTTCCTCTCAGGTTCTCGGTGGTTCTGGGGGCAAGGGGAGATCCCAGGGAATCTTTCCTGCTCCACGTTCCCATGCTGGGCTCCACCTTCCCTTTCCCAGACCCTCACGGAACACTCCTGCACTCTCTCAGATGCGTTTTTCCATGGTGGACTTCATCCCAAGACCATGTGCTCCCCACCGCCTGCCCGATCTCTCTGGGGGAGGGGACAACCCCCCTTCTCACACACATACACATACACACACACTCCCCTTAACCTAGCTCAATGCTCAGCACGCCTCCTGGTGCGCCCCGAGTGCCACACATTGGCGCTGTCTCATTGTGACTCTGTCACAGATCTTGAACACCGAATCTTCCTTCTCCAGGGGAGGTCACCTCCCACGTCTTGCACTCCTGAGCTCACCCCATCTCCTCTGGATCACAGAGGCTCCGGAAATGACTTGAGTTTTAGTCATTCTTCCTGGGGATCAGCCCCTGGGGCATGACTGCTAAGCCACACCCCCACGCTTATTTGAATTTCTGGATGACAGACTAAGAAAACTCTCCTGAGCACCTTTCCACCTTTCATTGGTTGGTTGGTTGATTGGTTTGGGGGCCACACCTGGCCAGTGCTCAGGGATCACTCTTGGCTCTGCACTCCTGGTAGGGCTTGGGGGACCCAATGGGGTATGGGGGATCGAACCCAGGTAGGCCCTGTGCCAGGCCAGTGCCCTTCCCGCTGTGCCCAAATGAATATCCAGCCCAAAATGAATATCTGCAGCTTCTCCACAGGGGAAGAATTCATTACTGGGGGGCGGGGAAGAAGCAGAGAACCAGCGAGGAGCAAAAAATAAATAAAAGGCTCAATGTTCTTATCCATATGCCCCCCCCCCCCCAAAAAAAAAGAAGTTGGGAGCAGCTTTCCTTCTCCTTAATGATTCTGCTTTTTTTTTGCTCCAGTTCAAATATTTCACTCTTTGGTCCACTTAACCAGCTTGATGAGTTAGTTAATTAGACCCACATATATTATTACAGGCCCGGAGATTTAATTAAAATGTGCTAATGTGTAAAATGAAATGTGAGTCACTGGCTCCTTAATTTTTCCCAAGTTTAGAGCAAGGGAATAAACGGTGCTTACCCACAACTTGGGGGTGTGGTGGAAGTTCCCCCACGAGGTAGCAATTAGCGCCTCCATCTTCGATGCAGTTCCTTCATCCTGGGGTTGAAATTGTGCCGTTGGAGCTTGAGCTACTGCAGTTATTTTGCAGCCTCCGACGGGCTCAATATTGATACCGTTGTCAGCTGTGTGATGATGCCATTGTGAGAGATTGTGCCTGTTGGCTGTGAGCACGTCGGGACATGGTCTGGGGGTCTCCCGCCTGCCCTCGCCCCCCTTTTTCAGTGTTCATGGATAAATGAGCTTGAAATGTATTTTTCCCTCCAACTCAACGCAGAATCAGATGTGGCACTTGCGATCATTTTTCAGATGGTTGAAGTCTAACGAAGTGAGGTGATTCCCAAATGTCGTCACCTAGAGCCTTCATCTCTGTTCACGCAGCTTCCTGGTTGAGCGGTTACTGTGGGGGGTACGGTGATTTGAAAAGCAGGGGTCGGGGAGGGGCTTCCATCCATCCTCTCACTGAATTGGGAAGAATGATGAGCTGAACCCAAATGGAGCACCAATGTCCTTCAGATGGGTGTTTCCACGGCCTTCCGGGAAATGCCTGCTTAGGGCATGGCTGCATGCGGGGTGGGGGGGGGGGGTCTTTCGTTCTTCCTCTCGAGGAAATGCTAGCTCAGTTTCCATAGAAGTGGCGCCTCTTTGCATTCCCACCAACAGAGTCCCAGGTCACTCTCTGGCGGAATTCACTCTTTTTTTTTTTTTTTTGCTTTTTGGGTCACACCCGGCGATGCTCAGGGGTTGGTTACTCCTGGCTCTGCACTCAGGAATTACTCCTGGCGGTGCTCAGGGGACCCTATGGGATGCCAGGGACTGACCTGGTGCAAGGCAAGCACTCTGTCTTGGTAGAGTTTTAACAATTACAATTATGTATTCTCCCAAACATTGATGGGGAAGTACAGACCAAAGGAAGCCACTGGAGACCCCCCCAAGAGATGATGTAATCAGTTACTTGTGTTAGAGCTGGGATTTCGGTCTCTTGGCTCAGAAGTCAGAGTTTCAGAGAGTCACGTTGAAACAGTCCTGCAAGTATTTGAGCAACAAGCAGACAAAACCAAAACAAACAAAAAAATCAAACTAGAGCCTTTCCCCATCAAATCAACCAAAAGCCTACTTCAGGTACAAACAATTCTGTCTCAGCAAATGGAAACGTTTGCCTGTTAAGGATCATACAGAGCCGTGGGAAGCAGAGATGTAAAACTCCCAGGCACCAGAGCGGTAGCGCAGTGGGGAAGGCACTTACCCTGCACGCAGCCGACCCGAGTTTAATCCCTGGCATCCCATAGCGTCCCCTGAGCACTGCCAGGAGTGATCGCTGAGTGCAGAGCCAGGAGGAAGCCCTGAGCACCGCTGGGTGTGACCCCCGCACGCACCCCCACTCCTCCCAGCCTCCAAAAATGAAAAAAATGCCAAGTTCCCTGACCTTGGGACAGCTGGAATATACGTCACATTGTCTCTTGGAACAAACTTCCTTCCTGTGGACAGAGGACAGCTTTTGTGACTGGACACTGACTGAGTTTCCTCACTAACTGAGGCCTTGGTTCCTGGCACTTGCCTTGCCTGCATCAGTCCTGGCTCTTATCCCCAGCCCAGAGCAAGGCAGAGGTGAACAAGGATGAGGTGGAAGGAGGGTGGCAAGAGAGAACTCAGAAACCTGAATCTTAGTCATGGATGCCACCTCATTGTGTGTGTGAGTGTATGTGAGTGTGTGTGTGTGTGTGTATGTATACGTTCAGGTGTTGCCTTGAGTTGTGACCATGTCATGTCATCTGCCCACGATCCCAAGGGCCCCTGGTCTTTTATTTATTTGTTTTTTATTGATTCACTGTGAGATACAATAACAAAATTTTCATGTTTGAGCTCCAATCATACGGTCATCAAACACCCATCCCTTCAGCAATGCCCATTTTCCACCACCAAAATCCCCAGTATCCCTCCCCACCACCCTCCACAACTCCCCCTGCCTGGGAGGCAGACAGCGTGCACAATACTCTCTTTCTCTGGGCTGGAGAAATAACATAGCGGGTAGGGCATTTGCCTTGCACTTGGCCAACCCGACTGACCCGAGTTCGATTCCTCCACCCCTCTTGGAGAGCCCAGCAAGCTACCGAGAGTATCTCGCCTGCACGGCAAAGCCTGGCAAGCTCCCTGTGAGGTATTCGATATGCCAAACACAATAACAACAAGTCTCACAATGGAGACGTTACTGGGCCCGCTCAAGCGAATCGATAAACAATGGGAGGACAGTGCTCTTTCTCTACTGTAGCTATCTTCGATATTTTAAAACCAGTCCCACTACCCCTCATTCACACCTGCTGAAAATGTGATGGTAGACAATGTGTTTTGTACTGCTTGTTAATGGATACAATATAATGTCGCGTGAAGAGATTGCTGCAGCAAGTTGCTTGGGTCCAGGATTCGTCTGTGTGTCTCTGGATCGTGGCCGTGTGGGAGCTGGAGCTTCTTGCCGACTTGTAGAAAATGGTGGCTGCCAGAGCTCTTAAGAGGGTGGGTGGAGGGACAGTACCTGCCCCCTCGTCTGGAGAAACCCAGCGGAAACGACCAATTGCAAAGTCTGGGACCATCTCTGCGGCAAGTTGCTCGGGTCCGAGATTCGTTTGTGTGTCCCCCTGGTCTTCTTTATGGAAAACATCCATTCGATGGGAAAATACAGAGTGTCCACTGAGAGCTGTTCGATTTGTCACCCTAAGGCAAATTTCCTGCATTGGATCATTCCCTGTTTCCCGGGCTCCCTCTCATTGGGCCCATTTAAGGAAAATCACTCTAAATCTCCGGGTATAATGAACCCGTCTTTAAAGCTCAACAGACAAGTCTTAACAAGGGCCCTTCTTCACAGCCACAGGGGGAGGAGGACGTCCCCGGAGACTTTCATTATGTTTATTTTGTGGTTTCCGTGGCAGGAGCTGGGAGTCAGTGTCCACATGCACGCTGCCCCGTGTCCTTCCACAGGTGGCCTTGAAGCCCACACGGTGACAGAGTTAGCATACACATTTGAGCCTCTCCCAGGTGCTCCTACTCCACGTTTGATTTTCTTTCTTTCTTTTTATACCCACCCCCCTCTTCCAACTCCCAAGACTTAAAAAAGGGCCTTTCATTTAAAATGCATTTCTTAGGGATCTGTCTTAATGATCCAACTCCCTTTCATTGAACTGGCAAAGTAACGTTTCTTTGAAAAACGGTGTCTGCAAAGGATTTTTTTTTTTTTTTTGCTTTTTGGGTCACATCCGGTAATGCACAGGGGTTACTCCTGGCTTTGCTCTCAGGAATTACCCTATGGGATGCTGGGAATCAACCCAGTCAACCGCATGCAAGGTGAACGCCCTCCCTGCTGTGCTACCTGGATTTGATTCTTGAGGGGAGATGAGTGATGTGGGGGTGGGCGGGACATCTGTCCGATGTGGCCGCCTCTGTCCTGGGATTGAGCTTGCTTGAAAGTAGCAGGTGGAGGGGCTGGAGTGGTAGCACAGTGGGTAGGGTGTTTGCCTTGCATGCGACTGACCTGGGTTCGATTCCCAGCATCCCATATGGTCCCCTGAGCCCTGCTAGGAGTAATTCCTGAGTGCAGAGCCAGGAGTAACCCCTGAGCATCTCCAGGTGTGACCCGAAAAGAGAAACAAAAGTAGCAGGTGGGGCCAGAGCTATAGAACAGCAGGGAGGATACTGGCCTTGCGTGCAACCAACCTGGGTTCGATCCCGTAGGGTCCCCGCTGAGCACCGCCAAAGGAGTGATCACTGAGGACAGAGCCAGGAGGAAGACTGAGCATCGTTGGTGGTGGGAACAAAAGGGCGTGGGAAGGGGACCAGACCCAGTGGTGGCGATAGGGCAGGTATCCAGTGTGGGGTCTTAGAGAATGAAGGGAGAGGCAGGACCTCAAGTCTTAGTACCCCCAAGTTCCCCCTATTCTGTGCTCTGCCTCTTCTTCCTTTGCTCTGCTCCCTTGCTACTGGGTGACACTGATCAAGCCATTCCTGATTCCCCTACTGGCTCAATCATTCCCAGGTTCCAGGTGCCTTGCCCTGCCGCCATCCTCCCCACTGGCTGTGCCGTCATTAAGCTGAGCTCCTGGACTGTGTGCCGCAAACTCTTTCCCATGTCCTATGCTGGGTCTACCTCACTGCCTTTCTCGACGTTCCCATCCCCTGACCCCCATCCTTGACCCCCACCCACCAACACATACACACACACACACACACACACACACACAGGAGTCCCTCTCCTATAGTGGAAAGACATTCTGGGAGGCAACAGTACCAACCCCATCGATGCTGGGGTTTTCCAGACTCAGGCTAGAGTTTCATCTCTCCACTAGACACAGGAGGAGACTCTCCGCAATGGCTGTTAAGACACAGGAACAGGGAGCCTGACTCACTGGAAACACACGCGCCTCTCTCGCCACGGGGGATGTTTTCAGGCCGAAACTGAGCACAGGTAACCCCAACTGCACCGGAGACTCCGGGGACTAAGTAGACATGAGATGGACATGTTTCAGTGATGTGTCTGGGTGGCAGTGTTTAGATAGATATGTGTAGGCGGATGTGTTTATGCAGATGTGCTTAGGGTGGGCGCATTAAATCAGACATATTTGGCAGATATGTTTATGTGGATGCATTTAGGGGACATGTCTTGGTGACTGTGTTTACATGGATGTGGATGTGGATGTAAATGTATTTACATTTACGTGGATATATTCAGTTGGATGTATTTATGTGGATGTATTCAGTTGGATGTGTTTATGTGGATGTGTTTATGTGTATGTATTCAGTTGGATGTGTTTACATGGATGTGTTTACTGGATGTATTCAGTTGGATGTGTTTAAGTGGATGTGTTTAGATGAATGTGCTTAGTGGACATGTTTGGTGGATGTGTTTATGCAAGTTTGTTAATGTAGATGTGCTTGGATGGACGCATTTAGGCAGATATATTTGGCGTGTGTGTTTATGTGGATGCATTTAGAAGACATGTCTATGTGACTATGTTTACATGGATGTGTTTACATGGATGTGTTTACGTGGATGTGTTTATGTGGATGTGTTTATGTGGATGTGTTTATTGGATGTATTCAGTTGGACGTGTTGAAGTGGATGTTTCTATTTAGGGGCATGTGTTTAGGTGAACGTGCTTAGTTGGACATGTTTAGGCAGATGTATTTGGCAGATGTGTTCATATGGATGCATTTAGGGGACATGTCCAGGTGGCTGTTTTTATGTGAATGTGTTTACATGGATGTCTTGGATATTTAAGTGGATGTGTTTAGTTGGGTGTGTTTAGTTGGATATTTAAGTGGATGTGTTTAGTTGGATATTTCAGTGGAAGTGTTTAGTTGGATATTTCAGTGGATGTGTTTACTTGTATGTGTTTAGTTGGATATTTAAATAGATGTGTTTATTTGGACGTGCTTAGTTGATTTAAGTGGATGTGTTTAGTTGGATATTTCAGTGGAAGTGTTTAGTTGGATATTTCAGTGGATGTTTTTACTTGTATGTGTTTAGTTGGATATTTAAGTAGATGTGTTTATTTGGATGTGCTTAGTTGGATATTTAAGTGGATGTGTTTAGTTGGATATTTCAGTGGATGTATTTAGTTGGATATTTCAGTGGATGTGTTTACTTGTATGTGTTTAGTTGGATATTTAAGTAGATGTGTTTACTTGGACATGCTTAGTTGGATATTTAAGTGGATGTGTTTACTTGGATGTGTTTACGTGGATGTGTTTAGGTGGACACGTTCAGAGGAACGTGTTTAATGGACATGTCTAGGTGTTTAGATGAATGTATTTATGCAGCCCACTTTATGTGGATGTGCTTAGGTGGACATGTTTATGTGGTTGTGTTTATGTGGGTGTATTTAAGCGGACATGGCTGGTGGCTGTTCGGGTGACAGTGTTTATGGGAATGAGCTTCTGTGAGCTTGTGTAGGTGCTCATGTCTAGGTGGATACAGTGAGTGGCTGTGTTTAGCTGTCCGGGAGAGTCGATGGGTCTGGGTTCTTGATCCTCTCCACTAAATGCTGCATCGTGCAGACGTCAGGTACAGCTGGGCACGGCCTCCCTCCCCGTCTCTCTGACTGCCTGCGGGCATATCTGGGACCAAGAAACCCCCGATGTTCTCCTTGCAGGAGCCTCCGAACACGGCTCCTCCCTGCTGCAGGCTCTCCAAGGAGCCTGTGTCAGCCATGTAGACTGTTTTTTGGCACATTCCAGCCCTTGCCACGTGGTAGGTGGTTAGCCGGGTGGGCTCTCACATGCCAGGGACACACTCCAGCACACAGGACACACTCTCCCTTGTGTAAGATGTCACCCAGCACACTCAGTCCCACCTGCCAGATTTCTTCTCGCGCGCGGGACACGGTGGCCCTGGTGTTGATCTGCCCCAGTTTGCCGAAACCAACTGATAATTCCTCCCTGGCTTTATTTTTTACCTTTTCCTGTTTTAGAAAAATATGAATCCAGATGATTTTATTTATTTACACACACATCCTCTCTGAAACACACTCATATACACCCTCTGAAATGCATCCCCTGAAACATACACAGACACACATACACATCCTCTGGAACACCCTCTAAAACACACACACATTCTCTGAAACACACACACACAGATCCTCTGAAACACCCTTTGAAACACACATGCTCTCTCTAGGGCTGGAGTGATAGCACAGCAGGTAGGGCGTTGGCCTTGCATGTGGCCAACCTGGCCGACCTGAGTTTGATTCCTCTACCCCTCTCAGAGAGCCCGGCAAGCTACAGAGAGTATCTCGCCTGCATGGCAAAGCCTGGCAAGCTATCGGTGAGATGTATTTGATGTGCCAAACACAGTAACAACAAGTCTCACTGGTGTCTCACAGTGGAGATGTTACTGGTGCCTGCTCAAGTAAATCGATGAATAACGGGAGGACAGTGCTACTTTTGCCAGGGTAGGAAAGGGCATACTGGTGGTGCTCGGGGCTTCCTCCTGGCTCTGCACTCGGGGATCACCCCTGGTAGGGCTCAAGTGACCCTGTGGGGTGCCGGAGATGGAACCCCAGTTGGCCGGGAGCATGGCCAGTGCCTGCCCCGCTGTCCTGTCTCTCTGGTGCGGAATCCTGATGGTTTTGTGAAAATTCGTGCACATCTTTCGGGAGCACCCCCCAGAGTCAAATCTGTACCTGGTCTCAGCTCACTGCTGTGGGACCCTTGGAGTGCACGATGCGTCCCCTCCTGCATGCTCCTTCCCACGGGAAGTGACAGAATTTGTTAGTGTTTCACCACTAGCAGCTTTGGCTGCTGGGAGGGAAAGAACTTCCACGTTGGCCTTCAGGAGCAAAGCCAGCCCTCCTTGGCCTCGAGGGCCTCTTTTCAGACACTTGCCGCCACACAAATGATGGCAAGGCTGGCGTCGGGATCTGGGAAGAATCCTGGAGTCAGTTTCTTCCAGCCTCGGTATGGAATACAGCTAATGTCAGTGATGGGGGCATTTGCAGTGGTGGCCCAGAAGTAAGATCTGAGAACTTTAGCGGGGGAGAGAGAGAGTGAGAGGGAGAGAGAGAGAGACAGACTGAGACAGAGAGACAGAGACAGACAGCGAGACAGAGAGACAGAGAGATACAGGAAAGAGAAAGAGACAGAGAGACAAAGAGACAAACATAGAGATAGAGAGAAAGAGAGAGACAGAGATACAGAGAGAGAGAGACTTTATCTGCATCACAAGATAAAAAATTTGTACGTCTCCTATGCACGGAAGAGAGTCAAGTATTACACCGTCCTGCAAGAGTCAAGTGTTACTCCATTCCAACCTGGATGTTGCTTGTAGAGAATAAAGAACGTGTGTGTGAGTGTCCCCAACCCCGTGACCCCCCAGGAAAGGAAAAAAGACAGATCCTAGGCACTGAATCACAAGTGAACACAGTGCTTGCTGTAAGCTCTGTGTGCGCACGAGGCGCGCGTGTGTGTGTATGTGTGTGTGTGTGTGTATGTTTGTATGTGTGCAGGCGCATGCATGTACACACTGATACAAATGAGAGATGCTGGGGACGGGGGAGGAACCCACACATTTCCCATCAGGCTGCAAAAACGTTCCTGATGTTTCCTTAATACCGTGATTTAAGAATTAATTTATTAAGGCGAACGGTTCCAACCTCATCATCTGCTTGGAATGTGAAAAGAAGCAGGTCGCGTGGCTGGAATTGTCTGGTGGATTTGTTGTTGATCTGGCAGCAGCGCTGAGCTCCGCTGAATACCAAGCAGAAGCCCACGTGGGACCCGGATCTGGGACTCTTGGACTCCACAAGGCCGGCGTCCAAGCCAGAGACGAAGCCCGCTGCGGGCCCCGCTGTGGCTGCCCGGGTCAGGGTGGGCAAGGGGCACAGGCTAGAAGGACCCTGATGCGTGTCCTCACCACACGCATTCTTTCTCTTCTGCTTGGGGACCACGCCTGGGGGGGGGTGGCCCGGGGCTCACACCTGACTCTGCCTGGCACAAGGGTCACTCCTGAGTTAACATCTTGTGCAGTGCCAGGGAGCGAACTGGGACAGGCTGAATGCCAGGCACATGCCCTCACCCCAGGTTGTCTTTGGCCGTTAATTGGCACAGCTCGGAGTCCCAGGGTTTGTTAGGGACAGATGGAGGCTCATCACTGTGTCCTCTTGAGTCTTCCTTCCCTCCTTCCCTTCTTCCTTCCTTCCTCCCTCCCTCCTTCCCTCCCTTCCCTCTTTTCCTTCTTCCCTCCTTCCCTTTCTCTTTCCCTCCTTCCTTCCTTCCTTCCTTCCTTCCTTCCTTCCTTCCTTCCTTCCTTCCTTCCTTCTCTCCTTCCTTCCCTCCTTCCTTCCTTTCTGCCTTCCTGCCTTCCCTCCTTCCCTTTCTCTGTCCCCCTTCCCTCCCTCATCTCTCATTCCCTCTCTCCTTCCCTCCTTCCCTCACGCCTTCCTTCCTTCTTCCTTCCTTCTTCCTTTTTCCTTCCTTCCTTCCTTCCCCTTCCTTCCTTCCTTCCTTCCTTCCTCCCTTCCTTCCTTCCCTCCCTCCCTCTCTCGCTCCTTCCTTCCTTCCTTCCTTCCTTCCTTCCTTCCTTCTCTCCTTCCTTCCCTCCTTCCTTCCTTTCTGCCTTCCTGCCTTCCCTCCTTCCCTTTCTCTGTCCCCCCTTCCCTCCCTCATCTCTCATTCCCTCTCTCCCTCCCTCCTTCCCTCACGCCTTCCTTCCTTCTTCCTTCCTCCTTCCTTTTTCCTTCCTTCCTTCCCCTTCCTTCCTTCCTTCCTTCCTTCCTTCCTTCCTTCCTTCCTTCCTTCCTTCTCTCCTTTATTCCTTCCTTCCTTCCATCACACTCGGCGCTGCTCAGTTCTCCCTCCTGGCTCTGCACTCAGGAATTACTCCTGGCGGGGCTTGGAGGCCCCTATGGGATGCCGGGGATCTAACCTGGGTCAACTGCATGCAAGGCTGACCCCCTGCCCTCTGTACTATCACTCCAGCCCACACAGTCTATCTCTAACAAGCAACATTTCGGGTGAAATAGAGTTAAAAAGTATGAACTTTTTTTTTTTAAATCTTGTGACTCTTACAAACTCCGAACCTTTACTCAGTCTCACAGTATGTAGAGGCTGTTTTTGTAAACTTTTACCCATGAGGCTGCTGCTCGCTCTAATTATATCATAGCAGATTATTGCAATAAATGGGTATGCAGCAGTGTAGCCGCCTGAGGACGGAGTGGAGGAGGGGGTTTTCCAGGGCCCCCTGTACAGCTGAGGGTAACCTCCTACACCCCCCCCCCCCCCCCGCCCCATAACACTAGCCTTGCTGTTTGGTCATTGTGGCAGATTTAAGTCCTGTTGTTTTGGATCATTTACTGTGTGGTGTCCTGTTCCATCAACCCTGGCCAGCTGACCCATGGGGTGACTGCACGGAAGGAAAGGGTGGCCTGAGTCAGGCTGGACCTGGAAGAAGGTGTTTGCAGCTGTACCTGAATGTCAAGAGACATTTCGTGGCCTTTGCAGTTGATTTCCGTGGGGGCTGGGTTGGCTGTCGAGAGACACGTTGTGATCTTTGCGTTTGAGTTCCATGGAGTCGGGTTGGATGCGATGAGACGCCCCTGCTCTCCAGGATGGCCTGGGCTGGAGCTTGTGCATCCAGAAAGAAGGAGAGTTGAGGACCGAGGCCACAGTACAGAGGGCGCGCGCCTCCCCCTGGGTTATGTGGTACTTGGCTCTGCCTCCACCTCCCGTTTTCAAAGAGCATCAGCAACAGGACCAGGGAATACGAAGTAACCGGTATTGGCCAGCCCTTGGCCTTGGCTCGCAAAACTGGGCTGGCCAGGCGGGGGTGGGGAACTCATGGGAAACAGCAAAAAAGGCAGAATAGGACACTAGTGGGTCAGGTGGGGGGTTATTGGCCACTTTGGGGGTGTGTGGGTGGGTGGGTGCAGCAGTACACCAAGACCATACATGCTAGCATGTTCTAAGCATGTTACCTTGAGCCAGACAGTGGTGAAACATTGCAAGGGAATTCGCTTAATCCATCATCCTTAGGCGAGCAAGCAAGGAGATTTTATTGTTTGACGAAAAAGCCAGATTTTATGGTTTAGTTAACGCCCAGCTGGACTGTGACAGGACAGTTACCTAAAATTGCAGCCTTGAGCAGAGCGCTTTGGAGAGGAGATTTTGAAAAAAAATTAAAAAAAATTTTTTTTAGCTTTTTTAAAAAATTTTTATTGGTGGGACACCATGAGGTACAGTTGTAGACTTACAAATTTTTGTGCTTGGGTTTCGATTATACAATGATCAAATACCCATCCCTCCACCAGTGCCCATTTCCCACCACCACGGATTCCAGTATCCCTCCCACCCCCCATCCCTCCCATCTCACCCTGCCTCTGTGGCAGGGCATTTAGTATTTTATTTTTATTTTTTCTTTCAGTCTTGGTAGCGGGGAAGCAAAGACAGGGACAGGCATGGAGTATAATTTTGGGGTCGGGTACTTTAGCACAGTACCCAGAGGCCTGCCGGGGCCCGATGGACACTGCACAGGACATGGGAAGGGATCCTTGTGTCCGGAATCTTTGTGGTGGAGACATTCAGATTTAGGTCCCGTCGAGACATTTCTTAGTGTACTGGTTTGGTGGATTCACTTCCCTTTCCGCCAGGGTGACGGGTGGGGTTGGACCCTCCTATCCTGAACCTTCACTTTTATGATTTATGACCAATTCGTCTCCGCTTGGTTCCCAGAACGGGCTACTTGGAGCTCTGGCCTCTGCTGCCCTCTCCCCCTCAGACCCTGCTCCCCGCCCCTTGCACCCCTACTTATGTTACTGACCTTCCCAGCATTGCAATAATGCATTAAGATAAGGCCTTTTCTTTTCTTTTATTATTTTTTTTTAGATTAAGTCACTGGGACATTGCACAGTTGCAAAGTTCACGACTGGGATTTGGTCATACAATGTTCCGACACCTGGTCCCTTCACCAGTGTATATTTCCCCACCACCAGTGACCCTAGTGGCCCGTCTTCCACCCCACCCCCAGTCTGCCTCTATGGGAGGCACTTTTCCTCTCTCTCTCTCTCTCTCTCTCTCTCTCCCCCACCCCTTTTGGATCTTAGGGCTTTATGGTTTGCAATACAGGGATGAAAGACGATCATGTACAGCCTTTTACGTCCATCCAGCCCTCAACCCTGCACAGAGCGATTGTTTCCAACTATCATTATCATAGTGGTTCCTCCTCCGTCCTCCCTCCCCCCACCCCCAGCTCACACTGTCGCAAGTTTCCACCTGTGGACCAGTCCTCCTGGCCCTCATTTTTGCTGTCTTTGGGTAATAGTCTCATAACATATATATATATCCCACAAATGAGTGCGATCATTCTATATCTGACCCTCCCCCTCTGACTCATTTCTCTTAGCATGGTACTCTCCATGTTCATCCGTTTATAAGGGAATCTCATGGCTTCATTTTTCCTGGGAGCTGCGTAGTATTCCACTGCATAGATGGTTTCTTTACCCAGTCGCCTGTTCTTGGGCACTTTGGTTGTTTCCAGATTCTGGCTATGGTGAATAGTGCTGCAATGAACACAGGAGCGCTGATGTCTTTTCTGCTGTGTGATTTTGTGCTCCTGGGGTAGAGTCCTAGAAGTGGTATTTCTGGGTCATATGGAAGCTCAATTTCTAGTTGTGTTTTTTTTGTTGTTGTTGTTTTGTCTTGGGTTTTTTTGTTTGTTTTTGTTTTTGCTTTTTGGGTCGCACCCAGTGATGCTCAGGGATTACTCCTGGCTCTGCACTCAGGAATTACTCCTGGCGATGCTCGGGGGGACCAGAGGGATGCTGGGAATTGAACCCGGGTCGGCTGCATGCAAGGCAAATGCCCTACCCTCTGCAGTTTCTCCAACAATTTCTAGTTTATTTGAGGAATGCCCATACTATTTTCCAAAGAGGCTGGAACAGTTCGGCATTACCACCAGCCAATGGATGTGAGTCTCGACGACACATCTCTTACTTCAAAGGGGACAGGGAGCACAAAGCCAAAACCCTGCAATTTCACCCTCAGAGATCACAGATGGAACACCCCTGTATTCCTGTCACGTAGCATCTCTCTTATGCATCTCCTGCACCCCCCCCCAAATGTTTCCAGTGCTCCCCACGCCAGCCAGGCAAGCAGTGTGTGTCATGGTGGGGTGAGTGCGGGGTGGGGGGGGGTGGGTGTTTACATCACAGGATGATTCTTAGCCAGGAGCCATCTCAGCAGTCATGGCTGCATGCCCAGGGCCTCCCAGAACACACACACACAGCAGGCGTTGCAACTGTCTGTTGGGTAAATAAACCCGGAGATGAGAGAGACGCCAGTGACACACTGGAAGGCAGTGGGGCGGAGCAGGAAAGGCCTCCGTGTGTGTGTGTGTGTGTGTGTGTGTGTGTGTGTGTGTGTGTGTGTGTAATTGGAGGGGGATTGGGAGGGGCTCCACCTCTCTCCACTCGTGGCCTTGCCACCGCAGGGGGCAAGGGGGGAGGGAGTTTCCTTTATCTGTCTGAGAATCAGGGAAGAGGGAGAGATTTGCAGGAGAAGAAAATAAGTAAGAGTCCTATATGAAAGGGCGAAAAACTCTTTTTCATTTTTTGCTTTTTGGGTCACACCCGGCGACACACAGGGGTCACGTCTGGCTCTGTGGCTCTGCACTCAGGAAGGATTCCTGGCGGTACTCAGGGGACCCTATGGGATGCTGGGACTCGAACCCGGGTTGGCTGCGTGCAAGGCAAACGCCCTCCCCGCTGTGCTATCGCTCCAGCCCTGAAACACTCTGAAATGTAGAAACGAGAAAGACTGATATGAAACAGAGGCGAATGTTTCTGGAGGGGCCACCACGTGTGGGTAGGTGACAGTGAGTGCCAGGCCATCCTCGGGAGCAGCAGGTCCCAGACAAGGGTGGGGGGAGTGTGGTGTGTGTGTGTGTGTGTGTGTGTGTGTGTGTGTGTGTGTGTATTTGATGGGTAGCAGCGAGCAGCATGTGGGGAATTGAGAGGGGCTTTTTATCTGGGACTTCCAGCAGGGGCTTCTGGTAGCCACTGACAGGAGCGGGACTTGGTCATGTGGGGACCAGCGCGGCGACATCAGCACTACCGTCACTTTCGTCATCCTCACTGTCATTATCCTCCTTGCCTGCCTCATCCTCACTGTCATCTCCATCTTCATCTCCATCTTCATCAGCTCCACCATCATGGCCATCGTCTTTACCTCACTGATCACCGTTATGCTTGTTATGCTTATCATTGCCACCCATCGTTGTTCCGTCACCACCCAACACCACCGTTGTCCTTGTCAGCACTGTTCTCACACCACATCACTGTCGTTGTTATCACCATCACCACCACCCTCCTCATTGCCCTCATTCTTGTCCTTTCCACCATTATCGATCTCCTTATTATCCTCCCCACCCCCAATATCGTACCACCCCCATGGTCCTTATCACCTCCATTCTCATCATCACCACCACCGTCATCTTTGTTGCCACGTCATCATTTACTCACCTTCCATGTCACCATCATGACCACATAGTTCTCTTCCTTTTCATGCAACCCTGTTGGGGAACAAATTTTTTTCCCCACCGTGCCCAGACTTCGTTGCATACTGAGTCCGGGCAGACGTGGGGAGAAGGATGACGGGCACATGGAGAAACCACTCCGGGAGATGGCCGATGGCCATTAGCTTTATTGCCAAATAGGCACACATTTTTATTTATTTATTTAATTATTAGTGAAACACCACGAGGTACAGTTATAGACTCACAGATTTTTGTGCTTGGGTTTCAGTTATACAATGATCAAGTACCCATCCCTCCACCAGCACCCATCCTCCACCACCACAGGTCCCAGCATCCCTCTCACCCCCCACCCCCTCCCATCCCACCCTGCCTCTGTGGCAGGGCATTCCCTTTTGTTCTCTTTCCTTTTGGGTTCTGTTGTTTGCAAGAGAGGCATTGAGTGGCAATCATGTTTGGTCTATAGTCTACTTTCAGCATGCTTCTCCCATCCTGGGAGGATCCTCCCAACACCCTTTACTTGGTGCTCCCTTCTCTATCTGAGCTTCATTTTCCCCTAGCATGTGTGGCTGGCCTCCAAGTCATGGAGCAAAATTCCTGGTACTAGTCTTGGCCACTCCTGGGTGTCAGTCTCCCATTATGTGACTTTATGTTCCCGAGATGAATGCAATCTTTCTGTGTCTATCCCGCTCTTTCTGACTCATTTCGCTTAACATGATACTTTCCAGATGAAGTCATGAAATTTACACACACATTTTATAGAGGGTCTCGGCTTAAGAGGATGGTCCAATCACATCAAGTTTAGTGTGACTGACCTGTCACCTTTCCAACTCTGCTTTGCTCCCAGCTCAATCCCAATTAGGGCTGGGTGCTGCAGTTAGGGATGACTCACTAAGTATAGGTGACAGTTCTTGGGGGGTTGGGTGAGACTCAAGGCCCAGATAGATACTGGTGCTTGTCCCATGTGCCCAGGCACTCCCTACTGGTTCGCTGTGCAGGGACAGGTCCTATCTGCTATGCAGGGACAGATTTTATCTGCTCTGGGACTGTCCCCATGCTCCACACAACCCAACCATCACTACCCCCATCTCTTGCTCCATCTCTCCACATCTTCTTCGTTTCTGCTTCCCTACTTACCTAGCCTTCTGTGCAATGCTCTATCTTCACTGCAGGTTTTTGTTGTTGGTTTTGTTTGTTTGTTTTTGGTGTGACCACTTGCTGTGCTAAGATCCAGAGAGATTTACTGGAAAGCTAACATCTTCAACCCCAGAGCCCCTGGATTGCAAGAACCCCTTCCAAGGATGCCCGGTTGATAGTACAGTGGGACGGGCACTTGCCTTGCATGCAGCCAACCTGGGTTCCGTCCCCAGCACCCCATAGGGTCCCCTGAGCCCCGCCAGGAATAAGCACTGCTGGATGTGGTCCCCAAACCCCCAAAATAAAAAGGTTGCCCACTTAATTTGATATTTATAATTTTACATTTTTTTCCTTAAGTACAGCCCGGAATTGCATACACTTCAAGCCCCATAAAGTCCGGGGTCTGCCCTTGATCGTAGTTGCCCAGTGGTGAGTTCAAACAGAAATACAAGCCCCACAGCCTGTGTTTCTACATCTCAGGGGAACCTGCCCGCTGAGCCTCCTGCATACTGAGTGGAAATCATGAGATCCTCACTGAATTGAAAATTGAAGTCTGCAACTGAGAATTAAAAAAAAAAAAAAACCTATGTTGGAGCTGGAGTGATAGTACCACAGGTAGGGTGTTTGCCTTGCATGCGGCCGACCTGGGTTCGATCCCTGGCATTCCATAGGGTCCCCCAGCATTGCCAGGAGTAATTCCTGAGTGCAGAGCCAGAAGCAACTCCTGAGCATCACTGAATGTGACCCCCCCCCCAAAAAAAAGAAATGTACACTGGTGGAGAGATGGATGAAAAAAAAAAAACAAAAACAAAACCTATGTTGTGGGGCTGAAGAGATAGTCTAGCGGGTAAGGTACTAGTCTTGTAGGCAGTCTACCTGGGTTTGGTCCCCGGCATCCCATAGAGTTGCCTGAGCACTGCCTGGGGTGATTCCTGAGTGCAGAGCCAGGAGAAACCCTTGAGAATTGCCAGGTGTGGCTTCCAAACAAACAAAAACCAAAACAAACCCACATTGCTTGGAGAAATGAGTTCCAGAACTCCGTCTCACATCCAGGATCTCTGCACAGCTATTGGGGACCTCCCCACATTGTGGGTGGGGAGGTAGTGTGTCCCTTCATGCCCATCCCACTGGGAGGCCCATCTGAGTGGGACAAGTGCTTACTCCTAAGTCCTGAGTTCCGACATTCCTCTCAGAGCACGTTTTCTGGGGACAGTTTCCTGATAATGATGTAAGCTCAGATCTAGCAGTACTGGAAACCCATTTGGGTTCCTCCTCAGGAATTACTCCTGGCGGTGCTCGGGGGACCATATGGGATGCCGGAGATTAGAACTCAGGTCGACCGTGTGCAAGGCAAATGCCTTCCCTGCTGTACTATTGCTCCAGCCCTGCACTTCCGATTCTTAAGAAGTATCTGCAGCCCTGGAAGTGTCGCTTTCTCAGCCAGTCAGTGGTGTTGAGGGTTGGTGTTCAACACACACAGGCCCGTTCCACAGAAGGCTGTCTGAAGGGGCAGAGAAAAACTGCCCAAGGCAGGGAGTTGGGACGCATTCTGTAGGGCACTCTGCCCGGGCCTTCACTGGGGTCAGTTTTGTCTCCCCACAAAGGAGCCTGTCAGCATTGGTTGCCCGGACATGGCTTCCTTCTGGAAGAACCAGAGGGAGGAGATGGTACTTCCTGTTTCCGGTACCCTCCTCTCAGCCCCTTCAGAACCCAGAAACGGGACAGCTCCTACCTCCTCACTCATCCACACACTTCCCGTTGTAGTCTTCAAGGTGATGTCTCATCTCTAGCAGAGGGGAAGTTGGACAAGTTCTCAAAGACGTGTCACCCACCCTCTTGCATTGGCAAGTCAGGACTGCAAAATGTCACTGCCACCGGCTGACCTTTCCCCGGTTGGCCCAGCTCTATTCCTGTGCCAGGAAGCCCCGGAGTAGAGAAAGAGCCGCAGCTCCAGGGACAAAGCTGCCTCCTGGTCACCTGGGGGCTGACACAGCGCCCTCCATCTCTCCTGGCTTTCCTGCCTGCTGGGTGGGATGGGGCAGGGAGAGATGGCCCCTTTGGGTCAGGAATCAGCATGCCGCACCCTCTCCTTTGGAGGCAAGAAGGGGAGGCCCAGGGCTCTGGGGAAAGGCCTCGCACCCACGTTGTGAGATTAGGGTGGGGATCTGTTCTCGGGCCATTGGGGGCCACAAGGGTGGTCACTGGCTCCTCCGCGTCCACCATGTGGAGGACCAGGTGGAGGGTTTCTGTCCCCCACCTCCCGGCCCCTGCAGCCTCAGAGAGACGCGGGGCCCTGGGCATGGTCAGGCTCTGTGCTGGTCTGTGTTTGGGAGTGGAGATGTACATCACCTGGACACCCGCATTCCTGTGCTAGACACCCACGTTCCCACATCTGGACACCTGCTCCTGGATACCCGCTCCTGACACCTACACCTGGACAGCTACACCTGGACACCGGCACCTGGACACCAGCACCTGGATACTCGACTCTGGACACTCTCACCTGGACACCTGCCCCTGGATACCCCTCCTGGACACCCGCACCTGGACACTTGCCCCTGGACACCCACATCTAGACACCTGCACCTGGACACACTCACCTGGACATCTCCTCCTGGATACCCGCACCTGGACACCTGAACCCGGACACCCGCTCCTGGACACTCTCACCTGGACACCCACACCTGGACACCCGCTCCCTGCCACCCCTCCTGGCCACTCGCACCGACACCTGGACTCTCTCACTCGGATCCTCACCACCTCCCGCACCTTCACACTGGACACCCAGGTCTGTGCCTGGGCTCGCAGCCCCACCCCCCCAGAGCTCCCTCGGGAGGTCAGCATCTGCAGGGAGAAGCAGACTAGCAGAGGCAGCAAGAGGGGGACGTCATGGAAAGTAGGAGCCGCGTGTCCAGCCCCAGCTGGGGGCCATCAGGGCTGAGTCACTGTTGCCAGGCTGTCCAGTCCCACTGGCCCCCTGCCCAGACCCGGTCCAGGAGCCCTACAACCTCCTTGGAAGCGGGTCTGCTGTGGAATATTCCGAGGACAGTGCTTGGGGTGGGAAGAGGCTTCCCCCCCACCCCCCTGCTGCAAACAGTGTCTCAAAGCCTTAGATTTTGTTGGGGGCCTCCCAGGCAGAGTTCAGGGGGCCCTGAGGCCACTCCTGGTGATTCTCAATCAACCAGTGGTTCAATGTAGTGTTCAAGGGTGTGGCATTGCTTAGGTGCTGTGGTGTTGGGGACCCCCAGAACTCCCCCCGACAAGCATGCAGGGGCTCTAGGATCACACCCGATGGTCCGGGGACCAAGCTGGGCACACGCGAGGCTGAGTCTTAAGGCCTGTCCAGCTCCCAGCCCTGAAAAATCAGACCTCCTGGGTTTGCTGCAGCTATAAGTGAGAAAAATTGGGGACCCCCTCCCCCACCTCATCAAAGGTAACAGACACCCCCTCAATATCCTATCCTTACTGACGGTTCTTTTGTGTTCATTATGGGGGCTCCCGCAGAGACCATGAGGTGATCAGGATGGTTCAGGGGTCACTCCGGCTCTGCGCTCAGGACTCACTCCTGGTGGTGCTCTGGGAACCCTATGGGATTGCTGGGGATCGAACCCAGGTCAGCCATGTACAAGGCAGGCGCCCTCTCTGCTGTCCTATGGCTCCGGCCCAAGGGTCTCAGGCTGGTTCTGTCCATCCCTCTGACGTCGGTGGGCCTCACGGGTGGCTTAAGTGAGGCGGGAACGAGAGAGATGGTCCCTTTCTCCAGATCCGCCTTTGCCACCCAGGGCTACTGGGCTCCTGTCTCACCTCGCCGAAAATAATTTCAGGAATGGATGAGCAGTGAAATAAAAACAGGTTTTATTTAGAGGTTTTAAGAAAGGAGAAGGAGGGAGAGAAAGTGAGAGAGTGCGACACGCTCAAGAGAGAAGCCAGGCTTCTCCAAGAGCGGAGAGAGCCCCTCCACATCATACCAGACCCCCGTGGGGCCCACTGATTTTTGGGGAACAGTTTTTCCCCAAGGTTTCCGGAAACATTGTACACTGGGTGCAGACAGACGTGGGACAAAGGATGACGAGCGCGTGGAGAAACCCCCTCCAGGAACAGCCGATGGCTGTTCACTTTATTGCTAAACACACAGATATATATATATTTTTTTTCTTTTTGGGTCACACCTGGAGATGCACAGGGGTTACTCCTGGCTTTGCACTCAGGAGTTACCCTTGGCGGTGCTCAGGGGACCATATGAGATGCTGGGAATCAAACCTGGGTCGGCTGTGTGCAAGGCAAACGCCCTACTCGCTGTGCTATCTCTCCAGCCCCAACACACAGGTATTTTACAGAGGGTCTCTGCTTACAGGAAGGTCCAGTCACATAAAGTTTAGCATTACGGGCTTATCACCTTTCCTCATCGGCTTTGCCCCAATCCAATCCCAATCAAGGCCAGATGCTGCAGTTAGGATGACTTGCTAAGCGTACGCAACAGTTTCTGTGTCTTGGGCGCATGTGACTAGGAGGTCAAGTGAGGCTCAAGGCCAGACACCTGGTGCTGACACCCTCTTCTTGCCAACTTTGCCCCGTGGGGCCTCGCTTCTGGGCTGCTTTGCAAGGTCGGGTCTCATCTGCACCAGTGACCGCCGCCAGGCTCCACAACCGGCTTTATTAAAAGCACCTTTCTGAAGGCTCCGCGTTTGCAAGTGCTTGACCCAGATGCCTTTGCCGTCTCAGTCTTCATATCCTCAAATGGTGCTCTGATTGTCAAGTGATTATCCACATCACCTTCTTATTTTTCCTTCCTTCCTTCCTTCCTTCCTTCCTTCCTTCCTTCCTTCCTTCCTTCCTCCCTCCCTCCCTCCCTCCCTCCCTTCCTCCCTCCCTCCCTCCCTCCCCAATTCACAACAACCGTAATTCCATGCAGTATTTGGAATACACAGCCACGGGGACCCTTTGCTTCTCTCCTCCCCAAAATAGATGCAGAATGTATCTATTTTGTATCTAGCCTCAAATGTATTTAAACTAGACAACTGCAGTCAGCATGCCTGGGATGTGTGTGTGTGTGTGTGTGTGTGTGTGTGTGTGTGTGTGTTTCCCCTCCACATTTCTCACATTTCTTTCTCGCACATTCTGTGTGTGTTTTTTTTTTAAGTACGCTTCAAAACAAAGCAGTTCCGACTCCTCACTCCCCGCTCCTGTTGTCTGCGAAGGAGCCAGGAATAACTTAAAACAGCCGAGCTGCAAGATGTTTGCCTGTGGGCAGCCTCCCAGAGGCTTTTGCCCATCCAAGAGCCCAGCTGTTAGCTGCATTCCCCCGTGAAAGAATTCCACCCTGGGCCATGTTTGCTGCCCGCTGACTTTTTTTTTCCTTGAAGGGCAAAGCCAGGCAGGGGCTGCTGAGAGGCCTTGGGGGGATGCACTCAAGCTGGTTCTTTGAGGGGCTTGGATAGATAGGACAGCAGGGAGGGCAACTGCCTTGCATGCAGGTCCTACCCCCAGCATCCCACAGGGTCCCCTTGAACTCTGCTAGGGTTGAGCCCTGAGGGCAGAGCCAGGAGTCAGCCCTGAGCACTGCTGGGGTGGCCCCCAAACGAATAGAATGGCCCTTGGCGAAGGTGAGATGGGTGTGTTACGAGGGTCTCCTCTCTATGATATCCAAGAAAGCTGGAAAAGTGTTGGGGGTTAGTGGGGTGGGGGGCATTGGGTCACACCTGGCGGTGCTCCAGGTAACTCCTGGCTCTGCACTCAGGGATCACTCCTGGTGGTGCTTTAGGGACCCTATGGAGTTCTGGGATCAAAATCAGGTCAGTCGCATGCAAGGCAAAACGCTCTCCCTGCTGTACTGTCGCTCCGGTCCCCATCATCTGCTTTCTTGGGGCCAGCTTGATTGTATAGGGGTCAGCTGCATAAGATCCCCTGAGCACTGCCAGGAGTGACCCCTGAACATAGAGCCAGGAATAAGGTCTGAGCACCGCTGGGTATGGCTCTCCACAACCCCCTCTCAAAAAAAAAGTTCCAGTGCATTATCTTCTCCTCCTCCTCCTCCTCCTCCTCCTCTTCCCCTCCCCCTCCCTCTCCCTCCTCCTCCTCTTCCCCTCCCCCTCCCTCTCCCTCCTCCTCCTCTTCCCCTCCCCCTCCCTCTCCCTCGTCCTCCTCTTCCCCTCCCCCTCCCTCTCCCTCTCCCCTCCTCCTCCTCTTGGGTCATACCTGAGGATGCTCAGGGGTTCCCCCTGCCTCTGCACGCAGGAATTACTCTGGGTGGTGCTCAGGGCACCATATGGGTTACTGGGGAGCAAACCTGAGTCAGCCGTGTGCAACGCAGACATCCTCCCCGCTGGACTATCTCTCTGGTCCCACCCAGTACATCTCAGAGTGAAGTTACGAATTCTTTGGTTTAAACGATCATTTCTACAAATGCACGAAGGTTCTAACCACTACGCTCTCCATCTTCATCTTGGAGTCTGTCTGCCTCTGTATTTGTGTCAGTCTCTCCATCTGTGCCCCGCTGCCTCTCCATCGCTCTTTGATGTCTGTCTGCTGAAGTGATTTCTAGCTTATTCCATGGACACCACTCCCTCTTGTCATTTTTTTCTTCGTCTTCACAAGTATTTGTATTAGAGTTTTGAAGGGTCCTCGCTCACATTCGGTCACTATTTGTAGAGTAAAATGTTACAGAAGCATATAAAATTCTATTGAAAGATTTTTCCCCCTATGACAGAATTATATATATATATGCATAATATTTATATATACATTTATATATATATGGCAGAGCCTGGCAAGCTACCTGTGGAGTATTCAATATGCCAAAACCAGTAACAATGATGGGTCTCATTCCCCTGACCCTGAAAGAGCCTCCAAGATGGCAGGGTTGGGAAAGACGAGCAAGGAAAAGCTGCCAAAATCTCAGGGCTGGGATGAATGGAGATGTGACTGGTGCCTGCTCGAGTAAATCGATGAACAACGGGATGACAGTGATACAGTAACAGTGAGATATATATATATATATATATATATATATATATATATATAGAGAGAGAGAGAGAGAGAGAGAGAGAGAGGGAGGGAGAGAATTAGGTGTCTTGGTGGCCTAAAGCAAAATGAAAGCATTGTTTATCTGTGTATTAAAAGGGTTTTAATCTACTTCCCGTTTTTCACTCCATTTCCCATGTATTAAAACCATCCCGTCAGGGGTTTGCTCTCCAGATATCTTTGTGGTTTGATTCTGTTGTCTGAGGGACCTCCTCCAGCTAGCCCAGGGCTTATTCCTGGCTCTGTGCTCAGAAATCCCTCTTAGGGAGGCTTCTGGGGACCCTGTACCAAGCTGGGGGAGGCTGCCTGCCAGGAAAGTGCTGGACAGACCCTCCCTCCAGTCCAGGGCTGCGAATTTCAAAGGCAAAGGACATTGGTGGAGTGGGCAGGCGGGAATGTGTCAGCATTGCCACAAGAATTCATTGCGAGTGTTTGATTATTCATCCCGCGCGGAGGCAGGGGTCTGAATCTCCTTTTTTGTTGGTTGAAATAGTTCTGGATTTTGTGATTCAGGCCAGCTGCTGCGTCCCTCCAGATGCTAAGAGTTCCTCAGGCATTTCTCAGAGGTCATTTGTTCTGTTCACTGTTGATAAAGCCGTTGGCCCTACTCAGGCTCTGAGAGTCCGGGAAACTTGGGAAGCTCCACGAGAGCCCAAGAGCGCTGCTTGCCCTTTTTCCATCTCTGAAATGTTTACAGTTCAAAAGATGAAATATCTACAGATCAAAAGAGGGTGGATGAAACCCGAGGTTTTTTTTTTTTTTTTTTTTTGCTTTTTGGGTCACACCCGGCGATGCACAAGGGCTACTCCTGGCTCTACGCTCAGGAATTACCCCTGGCGGTGCTCAGGGGACCATATGGGATGCTGGGAATTGAACCCGGGTCGGCCGCATGCAAAGCAAACAAACACCCTCCCCACTGCACTCTCTCTGGCCCCCTTAGAGGCACCTTTTAAATTTGGTTATCCAAGTGTGGCTCTCCCTGATGTCAGTGCTGTTGGCGGCTCTGTGGTTGGGATATTTGGCCCCATCATTCCTAACCACTACCCGTGTGCCCAGACCCCTGCCCCCGTGACTTCTCATCTGTCTCATCTCCCCTACCCCTCTCCCCTGTTTCTTTCCTTCTCCTCCCTATGCTCTGGGGCCAAGGGTGACCTGGGCATCCCCCTTTTAAACCATTTTATTTGCACATCCAGTTACTCTCCATACCATATGTAAAGGATACCGTCTTGTGTCCAGTTCTTGCCCAGGCTCAGACCCCCCACGCTGGACTGGGGCTTTCTAGGTATGGCGAGTTTTAGCTCTGGAGTCAAGTGGTGACACCCCACACTGGGGCACCTCAATCTCCATGTTGGAATCAGTCTCGGAGCTGGATAAGGGGGGGGGGTGGAATTTCCATCTTCAGAGCTCTGTGTGCCTTTGTGGGGATAACCCCGCTGACCTGCTGGGTTTGGTGCTGAGCATTTCACTGCACTGGGGCTGGTGATATGGAGATATGAGTACCTCAACCAGTTCTGTTTGTCTACGGTCATTTCAGTACTGGTCAGTTTGTGTGTGTGTGTGTGTGTGTGTGTGTGTGTGTGTGTGTGTGTGTATAGATTGTTATATTTCTTTCACCCAAGAGCCATTAAGCCCTTGTCTTGGTACATCAGTGGTGTAGAGCATGAGATATCATACTCCAGAAATTCTAAAATTTTAAATAGTGATACAGCTGTTACTGTGTCTGGCATATCGAATACTCTCGGTAGCTTGCCGGGCTCTTCGAGAGGGGCGGAGGAATCGAACTCGGGGTGGCCATGTTGGCCGCTTGTAAGGCGAACGCCCTACCACTGTGCTATCACTCCTGAGGTTAATTATTATTATTATTATTATTTCTTTTATTTATTTTCTTCTTCTTCTTCTTCTTCTTCTTCTTCTTCTTCTTCTTCTTCTTCTTATTATTATTATTATTATTATTATTTGCTTTTTTGTGTCACACCCAGCAGTGCTCAAGCGTTACTCCTGACTCTGCACTCAGGAATCACTCCTGGCGGTGCTAGGGGACCATATGGGATGCTGGGAATCAAACACCGGTCGGCCACATGCATGGCAAATACCCTACCCGTTGTACTATCGCTCTGGCCCCTTATTGTTCTTTCTTTAGCTGGATGGTGACTTTGGGGCCCAGAGGCATCTCTGCATTGTGTTGCTCTTGTGTTGCTCTCTTCCGAGAGATTTGTGAGTCTCTAGATCATGGCCATTAAGGAGCTTCTGTGGCACCCGAAGCAGTTTGTGGGCAGAAGCACGGGGAGATGGGGGGAGGACTCCCATTCCCAACTCTGTGCGAGCCTGGAGATCTTTTTTTTTATTATTTATTTATTGAATCACTGTGGGAAAGGTTACAAAGCTTTCAGGTTTATGTCTCAGTCATGCAAATATCAAACACATTTCCCTTTACCAATACTTATTTTTTACCATGAAGAACCCCAATAAAACCCCACCCCCCACCCCTCCCCGTCCCTGTGAGGCAGATGAATTCTAGTTAACACTCTATCTGCTTTGATTAGATTCATTGTTTCAATAAAAGATTCACCACTATTATTTAGAGTTTACCCCCCCCCCCCCAAATCAGACATGCTGAAAAAGCGTTGTGAAGTGATTTGCTTTCTACGGCTGGGTTCAAGAATTAAATGTTGGTTTTGGATTTCTGCTCTTTTACCTATTGACCCTGGAAGTATTTCTACTGAAAGTCAGATAGTTAAGAAATTGGTTTCTGTGTTCTGGAGTCCTGGCCGTGCTGGAGAGCCGCTCGCGGGGGGCAACCGGTGGCCTCGGTAGGGCGTGAAGGGCGGAGCGAAATGCCCCCCTTCCCATGAGGTTTTAGTCGCCCCCACACTCCCGGCTCATACCTGCTGTCCACAAGGCTCCCATGTGGCCGCCATCTTTCTTTCCAGAGAGGAGAGGGCGAATGGGGCAACACCCTTCCCCCTCCGGCAGACTTGATGGCCTGGATCAATGCATAGTCCGTTCACTTTTCTGCTCCAAGCTGCTGGGTTCTGCATTAAGTCCTTGTGCTTCTGGGGCCATGGCCATGCTGGAGAGCTGCTCGCGGGGGGCAACTGGTGACCTCGGTAGGGCGTGAAGGACGGACCAGAACGCCCCCCTTCCCATGAGGTTTTAGTCGCCCCCACACCCCCGGCTCATACCTGCTGTCCACAAGGCTCCCATGTGGCCGCCATCTTTCTTTCCAGAGGGAGGAGGGCGGAAGGGAGCAATACCCTTTCCCCTCTGGGCAGAAATGATTGCCTGGATTAGCGCATAGTCCTTTCACTTTTCTGCTCCAAGCTGCTGGGTTCTGCATTAGGTCATTGTGCTTCTGGGGCTGTGGCCGTGCTGGAGAGCCGCTCGTGGGGGCAACTGGTGGCCTCGGTAGGGCGTGAAGGGCGGACCGAAACGCCCTCCTTCCCATGAGGTTTTAGTCGCCCCCACACTCCCGGTTCATACCTGCTGTCCACAAGGCTCCCATGTGGCCGCCATCTTTCTTTCCAGAGAGGAGAGGGCGAATGGGTCAACACCCTTTCCCCTCCGGCAGACTTGATGGCCTGGATCAATGCATAGTCCGTTCACTTTTCTGCTCCAAGCTGCTGGGTTCTGCATTAAGCCCTTGTGCTTCTGGGGCTGTGGCCATGCTGGAGAGCCGCTCGTGGGGGGCAACTGGTGACCTCGGTAGGGCGTGAAGGACGGACCGGAACGCCCCCCTTCCCATGAGGTTTTAGTCGCCCCCACACTCCCGGCTCATACCTGCTGTCCACAAGGCTCCCATGTGGCCGCCATCTTTCTTTCCAGAGAGGAGAGGGCGAATGGGGCAACGCCCTTTCCCCTCCGGCAGACTTGATGGCCTGGATCAATGCATAGTCCGTTCACTTTTCTGCTCCAAGCTGCTGGGTTCTGCATTAAGTCCTTGTGCTTCTGGGGCCGTGGCCGTGCTGGAGAGCCGCTCGTGGGGGGCAACTGGTGACCTCGGTAGGGCGTGAAGGACGGACCAGAACGCCCCCCTTCCCATGAGGTTTTAGTCGCCCCCACACCCCCGGCTCATACCTGCTGTCCACAAGGCCCCCATGTGGCCGCCATCTTTCTTTCCAGAGGGAGGAGGGCGGAAGGGACCAACACCCTTTCCCCTCTGGCAGACTTGATGGCCTGGGTTAACACATAGCCCGTTCACTTTTCTGCTCCAAGCTGCTGGGTTCTGCATTAAGTCCTTGTGCTTTTGGGGCTGTGGCCGTGCTGGAGAGCCACTCGTGGGGGGCAACTGGTGGCCTCGGTAGGGCGTGAAGGACGGACCGGAACGCCCCCCTTCCCATGAGGTTTTAGTCGCCCCCACACCCCCGGCTCATACCTGCTGTCCACAAGGCTCCCATGTGGCCGCCATCTTTCTTTCCAGAGGGAGGAGGGCGGAAGGGAGCAACACCCTTTCCCCTCCAGACAGACATGATGGCCTGGATTAACGCATAGTCCTTTCACTTCTGCTCCAAGCTGCTGGGTTCTGCATTAAGCCCTTGTGCTTCTGGGGCTGTGGCCGTGCTGGCGAGCCGCTCGTGGGGGGCAACTGGTGACCTCGGTAGGGCGTGAAGGACGGACCGGAACGCCCCCCTTCCCATGAGGTTTTAGTCGCCCCCACACTCCCATTAGTCGCCCCCACACTCCCGAGCCTGGAGATCTTGGTCACAAGTCCTGCATACCTGTTTTGTTGTTGTTGTTGTTGTTGTTGTTTTTTAGCAGATTCACTTATGGATGAGGCGCATTCAAGCCTGTGGAAGTTGGCTGTGAGCATGGCAGCAATTGAGTTCTGGAGGTTTTCGGCTATACTGGTCCATTCTTATCTTTTGTTTCTGTTCTGGGGGGCCCCTCAACTAGCGGTGCTCAGGACTTACTCCTGGCTCCGCACTCAGAGATCACTCCTGGAGGGATCAGGGGACCCAATGGAATGCCGGGAATCAAACTTGGGTTGGCTGCATGCAAGGTGATCGCCCTCCCTGCTGTACTATTGCTCTGGACCCTCAGGGCTGGCCAATTCCTATACAAATTTGTAGGGTCCCGAGTACATCCTGGCTCCCTTGCATTGTTTCTTCTCTCTTCAGCATGCAGTGGAACGAAGGTCAGGTTTCCATCTGAACAACGTCGGGCTATAAAAATGTGGAGACTTCCCTTTCTCTCTACTAAAAGTCGCGTCTCTATACATAGGAATGTAACGTAACTTCAATATCAAAGACCAAAAGCATCATCTGGCTTCAATGTCCAAATCTCAAAACCCAAAAGCATTTCACCCAATCTGGTGCTTTTCAGGTCCTAAGTTTTGCAGCATCTAAGAATGAACAAACAGTGGGGCTGGAGCGATAGCACAGCAGGTAGGTTCAATCTCCAGGACCCCATATGTTTCCCTGAGCACCGCCAGGAGTGATTCCTGAGTGCTAAGCCAGGAGTAACTCCTGAGCACTGCCGGGTATGACCCAAAAGCCAGGGGGAAAAAAAAGAATGAACAAAAAAGCTTATTGCAAGAATGAAAATATTGGGGGCTGGAGCGATAGTACAGCAGGTAGGGTCTTTGCCTTGCTGACCCGGGTTCGATTCCCCATGTCCCATTTGGACCCCTGCTCACTGCCAGAAGTAATTCCTGAGGAAGCCAGGAGTAACCCCTGTGCATCGCTGGGTGTGACCCACTGTAGCGCTGCCTCCCATTGTTCATCGATTTGCTCGAGCCCAGTGATGTCTCCATTGTGAGACTTGTTGTTATTGTGTTTGGCATATTGAATACATCACAGGGAGCTTGCCAGGCTTTGCAGTGCAGGCGAGATACTCTTGGTAGCTTGCCGGGCTCCAAAAAAGCAAAAATAAATAAAAAAGAAAAAAGAATGAAAATACTGATTAATAAAAACGTTCAGACTCGGAGTTGGAAAGCACTGTAGCACTGTCCTCCCATTGTTCATAGATTTGCTAGAGTGGGCCCAGTAACATTTCCATTGTGAGACTTGTTGTTACTATTTTTGGCATATTGAATATGTCACGGGTAGCTTGCCAGGCTTTGCTGTGCAGGTGGGATACTCTCGGTAGCTTGCCAGGCTCTCCGAGAGGGGCGGAGGAATTGAACCTGGGTCGGCTGTGTGCAAGGCAAACACCCTAGCCACTATGCTATCGCTCTAGCCCAGAGTTGGAAAGCAAATAGATTTATTGGAAAGTAAAGGGGAAAGGGATGGAAACTCCCCAGTAGGGGAGGACCTTAGTATAGGACTAGGTTAAATATGGCTTTTGGAGGCAAGGGGAGGTATTTATAGAAAAACTATCTATGCTACTTATCACAGAGGATTCCTGTTTGTCCCCCAGAGGCATCCTGCTAATTTAGGGCCCTTCTGCGCTGCTGAGACCAATGCCTGTGTGTGGTTAGGGCCTTGTGGATTGCTTATCCCTCCATCTTTCTTATCCCTCCATCTCCATCTCCATGATCTCACTGTCTCCTGTGAACCAGCGAGCTGGGGTGGGATTTACGCTCTAGGGAAAGTGCAAACCGCCCAGTCTCAGAGGGAGCCCAGGACCTTGCAGGAAGGTCCACATTGCAGGACTTCATCCAGCTAAAATGGAGCCGCATGCCACAGTGGGGAAGGGGGAAACTTGGAGTTCCCCTTTCCAGTCAATTCTCGGGGCCAGTGAGGGACTGCAGATGCGGTCATTGATAGGAGAGAATTCCCCCACTCACCCATGGGTGCTGATGACATTGGGCCACACTGGGCAGTGTTCCAGGGGGCTGCCAGCCAAGACTGCCTTCAGCCTTCCTAGGGGGACTCGCAGACATTCATTCAAAGGGAAAACTTATTTATTTTTTATTTAAAAATTTTTTATTTTATAAGATAGTTCACAATATTTAATCACATTTAATATTCAAACACCAATTCGACCACCATGACAATCTTCCCACCACCATATTTGGGATGTCTTCATCCCACGGTCCAATCCCTGTCCCAAAGCACAACTGAAATAATATATTTTATATTGCTTGTTATGAAAAACCGCTGAAAATTCATACATATCTGAAAATATGTATATATGCATATATATATTTATTTCCCTCTATGATCGGTTGCCGAGGGCTGGAGTGGTAGCACAGCTGTAGGGCGTTTGCTTTGCCTGGCCGAGCCAGGTTCAATTCCTCCGCCCCTCTCAGAGAGCTCAGCAAGCTACCAAGAGTATCTTGCCCGCACAGCAAAGCCTGGCAAGCTCCCCGTGACGTATTCGATATGCCAAACACAGTAACAACAAGTCTCAAAATGGAGACATTACTGGGCCTGCTTGAGCAAACCGATGAACAACGGGAGAACAGTGCTACAGTGCAGTGAAGTGCTATGATTGGTTGTCTACTACTTGAACCCCATCAAATGTGGGTGGTACTCTTGGAGAATGGGTAGGGAGTGTCTACTGGCGAATGCGGCCGCAGCATCCAGGAATAGGTTCACTCGTGGGTGAGGCTCTGCCTGAGCGTGTAGGGAGCGGCCTTAAGCGTGGTGGTAGTTGGGTTGTGGAGGTTTCTGGCTGCTGGGGCTGGGACTCTTGGGGCGGGGAGGGCTCTCACCCGCTCCCCTTCTGGGGTGCCCCGAGTGAAACAGCCTGGTGTGAGGTTCGGTGGTATGGCTGTGGGGGGTGTTGTGTTGCTCCCTTCCGGGAGGAAAAAGCCATGTGATCTGGACAGTGGCCATTGAGGAGATTATCTGGTGTTGGCAGGAGTTGGCTTATGGGCGTGACCCCCTGGGTCACTGGAGACGGGAAAACGGGCAGAGGATCTCTGCTCCTGGTCCCGTTGAGCCCAGAATCTCAAAGGGAAAATTTAGACCTGCCTGAGGAAATGCACACACTTGGCGCCAGGGAGCGATAGGATAGTGGGTAGGGCGTTTACCTTACATGTGGCCGACCTGGGTTCGATCCCCAGCATCCCATATGGTCTCCAGGCACTGCCAGGAGTAATTCCTGAGTGAAGAGCCAAGAGTAACCCTTGAGCTTCGCTGGGTGTGACCCCCCCCGCCAAGAAAAAGCCCCCTAAAAGTAGAAAGAAAATGCACACATTCATTTGCCTTCATTGCATATTAATATAATCCTGATTTCCTGATCACCATTAACAGCTAAGTGGTATTATGGAAAGTGGGTATGCTTCATGGTGGGGCTTTTCCTGTATCCCAGGACTGAAATATTAATGCATGCAAGTGACTCAGGGCCCCTGGGATGCCATTCTTCCTTTTTTTTTTTTTTTTTTTTTTTTTTTTGCTTTACAGGCAGGAGCTATAGCACAGCGGGTAGGGCGTTTGCCTTGCATGGGGCCGACCCAGCCAACCCAGGTTCGATTTCTCCACCCCTCTCAGAGAGCCCGACACGCTACCTAGAGTATCTGGCCCATGCGGCAAAGCCTGGCAAGCTATCCGTGATGCATTTGAGATGCCAAACACAGTAACAAGTGTCACAATGGAGATGTTACTGGGCCCACTCGAGTAAATCGATGAACAACAGGAGAACAGTGACAGTGACAGTGACAGTGCTTTTTGGGCCACACCCGGTGATGCACAGGGGTTACTCCTGGCCCATGCACTCAGAAATTACTCCTGGTGATGCTCAGGGGATCATGTGGGATGCTGGGAATTGAACCCGGGTTGGCTGTGTGCAAGGCAAACACCCTACCCGCTATCCTATCATTGCAGCACCCACCCCCCATTCTTCCTTCTTAACTTTTTTTTTGAAGGGGTCATACCTGGCGATGCACAGGAGTTACTCCTGGCTCTGCACTTAGGAATTACTCCTGGCAGTGCTTAGGGGACCATATGGGATGCTGGGAATCAAACCCGGGCCAGCCACGTGCAAGGCAAATACCCTACCTACTGTGCTATCTCTCCAGCCCTCTTCTTAACATTTTGAGTATTAATTAATAACTGCTCCTTGTTCCTGGTTCAGGTCACCCATTCATGACATTTGCCTCTCACCCCAAGACTGGTTCCACATGATTATCTCTGTGTGAGAAGTTTTATAAGCCTTTCAAGTTCCATGCAAAGAAAGCGGCCCCGTGGCTGGCTTCTCGCTCAGCCTGTGTTCCCAGGGAATTCTTTCGGGGCAAAGCCGGCCTTACAGCCTTACACTAATCGCGCCAGCTCAGATTTGTGTAATACTTGATAATTTTTACAGCGCGTTCTTATCCTCTTCCACACTTGATCTTCGGAATATCCCCCAGGAGGGCAAGAGGATTCTAGCCGGCCATTGTTCTTTGCCTGCTGCAAGGGATCCTGGGGCCCGCCCCACTTCCTGCTGCATCCCGCCTTGCCATGAGGGTACCAGTTTCTTCCAGATGGTTCTGGTGGGGCTCCTGGATTTGGGCTACTGGGGCCCACGTGTCTCTGTGCTTTCTAGCCGCTTTTCCTTTTCTGTTTCTTCTGGTATTGTTACTGTTTTTGGCATATTGAATGCACCACAGGGAGCTTTGCCAGGCTCTACCGTGCAGGTGGGATACTCTCGGTAGCTTGCCGGAATCTCCAAGAGGGACGGAGGCTTTTGGAGCGAACTCTAATCACTTTTACAGGTGCTCCAGGAAATACTGCAGGCCTCTCTTCCAGAAGCTTGGTTTTATAGTCTCTTGGTCTTGGCCATTGATGGGATTATATGGCGCGAGGGGCAGTTTGTGGGTGTGGCTGACAAGTGACTGGAAGATGGGGTATCTGGGTGGAGGAGGCCCAGTCCTGATCAGAGCAGGCTTGGAGATCTCAGCCACGGGGCCCGCATACCTGGGTTCCTCTACGGGTTCCTTCATGCGTGAGATTCGTCTGAGCATGTGGAGAGTGGCCTTGAGCATGGCTGTGGCTGGGTTCTGGAAGTTTTCAACTGCCAGGGTTCTGCTTCGGGCTCCCTCCCACCCCCACCAAGGGGCCCAGGTGAAGACAGCTGGCACAGGCTGGGGCGAATGGAGATGTTACTGGCATTTGCTCAAGCAAATCAATGAACAACGGGATGACAGTGACAGAATATATATATGTGTGTATATATGTATATATACGTGTATATATATGTATATATATACGTATATATATATGTTGGAGTGATAGCACAGCAGGTAGGGCATTTGCCTTGCACGTGGCCAGCCTGTGTTCGATTCCTCTGCCCCTCTCAAAGAGCCCGGCAAGTTACCGAGAGTATCTAGCCTGTACAGCAAAGCCTGGCAAGCTACCCGTGAAGTATACTCAATATGCCAAACACAGTAACAACAAGTCTCACGATGGAGATGTTACTGGACCCGCTTGAGCAAATCAATGAACAATGGGAGGACAGTGCTACAGTGCTATATGTATATGGGCTGAGAGTCCACTTTGCATTAGAGAATTTGCTTTTGGGTCCCTGAGAGATAGTACAGGGGATAAAGCGTTTAGCTTGCATGTGGTCCAGCCCAGTTCAATCACTGACGGTGCCCAGGTGTGACCCAAAAACCTGTGCCAAGAAATAGTTTGCTTTTTTTTTTTTTTTGCTTTTTGGGTCACACCTGGCGATGCACAGGGGTTATTCCTGGCTCTGCACTCAGGAGTTACTTGGAGGTGTTCAAGGGACCATATGGGATGCTGGGAATTGAACCTGGGTTGGCCGGGTTCAAAGTAAGTGACCTACCCGCTGTGCTCTCTCTCTCCAGCCCCGAAAGAGTTTGCTTTTAACATCCAGGCCAGTCTTCTTTGGAGGTTCACTGAGGGGACAGGTTTTCAGTCCACCGCAAATAGCCCGGGTTACAGCCGCTACTTGAGAGAGAAGATCTGGATCTTTCTAGAAACAGGCCTCAGTGCTCTTGCTCTAGCAGTCTTTCTTTCATCGCCCTCAAACGTGGTTTCCTTATCTGGAAAAGAGGAGAAAACACCAGTTAGCGCTGGATTCAGGTCTAGGAGGTAATGGGGCAGCCCCTGTGGGATAGGAGAGAGAATTAATTATTCTATCTCAGGCCAGAGCGAGAGCACAGCAGGAAGGGCGTTTTTCTTGCATGTGGTTGGCCTGGGTTCGGTCCTCCACATCCCTCCGAGTCTCCCAAGTTCCACCAAGAGTGATTCCTGAGTGCTGAGCCAGGCATAGCCCCTGAACATCGCCGGGTTTGGCCCCCAAACAAACCAAAACAAATCAGCTCTATCTCTCGCCTTCCCTTCCTACAAGTATGGCAGAGAGGAAGGAAGGTACTTAGAGAACTGCATCCATAAAGCATTTTGCGTTTTTTCCCCCCACATAAGCCAATAAAAATAAAAGGAAAAAAAGAACCCTGCTGTGAATATGCTTGCATATCCCATATAAATCAGTGAACAAACATGTTTTTAATTTTGGGGCCCGATTGATGAAACCAATTAGCTCGGTAATATGTAGCCAACGTTAATGGGCAAGTAAATAATGAATGTTATTGCCTTAGTAAATCTCGATTTTTTTCCCCAGTTATAAATGAACAGAATGAAAAGAGGCCTGTTTCCGTATGCATCTGATGGGCCCAGTTCCAACCAAACACTTTGGCCATCAGCAGGCAGGATCAGATGAGCAGACGTCAGTGAATCCAGCATTTTCTTTTTTAATTTTAATGAATCACCATGAGGTACAGTTATAGACTTACGAAGATGCAAGTTTGTAACCCGGCATTTTTTTTGGCTTTCTGGGTCATACCTGGTGATGCACAGGGGTTACTCCTGGCTCTGCACTCAGGATTTACCCCTGGCAGTGCTCAAGGGACCATATGGGATGCTGGGAATCAAACCCGGGTTGGCCGCGTGCAAGGCAAACGCCCTATCTGCTGTGCTATTGCTCCAGCCCTAACCTGGCACTTTTTGATGTGAGGTTCATTCCAAAAATAGGAAGGGATGATACTCACAGCGCCCATCATCAAGCTAATAACTTCTAGCATCACCTAGACACAGGAGCTTCTCTCTTCCTCGTCTTCTGGTGCGGGATCTGAAGTTGGCCGTGTTTTCTTCTTCCCCTCTGGATGGTCTCTCCCGGGACAGTAGCAGGAGGAGTCCCTGGTCTCTGGGCTGGGGAAGGTCGGAAATGCCCAAAGTGCAGCCCTGGTGCATGATGGGATTGACATGGGCACTCCATCTGTCTGTATCTTGGCAGCCCACAAAGGATGCTGTGAGTACCTGGCCTTCAACAGAGACAAAGTTTTCTGGAAGTGGAGGGAGCCCCGGGCAGGGCAAGGGAGCACAGTTCCATCCCAGGCATGACCATGAGTGATCCCTGGGCTCAGAGCCAGAAGTAAGCCACTGACTGTGTGAACCCCCCATCCCCCAAATTGTGAGGTTCCCGTGGCCAAGTTCTGTGCACAAAAGCATCGCCCACCTCCCCAAAGGGTCCAGAGGCCCAGGGGTTACTCCTGTCTCTGCACTTAGAATTACTCCTGGTGATGCTTGGGGGACCATATGGGATGCTGGGAATTGAACCCAGGTCAGTGGCATGTAAGACAAATGCCCTACCCGCTGTACTATTGCCAGGGCCTGCGAGTGTCCCTTTTAATGAGTTTTAATCGCACACTAGCAAATTTGTCATGGACAGTTCCTCTTCCCAAGCTCTGTCCTGCTCTTGTCCAGGGCAACTGGGGCTGGGCTCAACCCCAGCGGCAAGAGTTGGAGACCAGCTGGAAGGTGGCCGCGTGGCTGGACAGCTGGGGATCTGTGTTCAGCATTTCCCAGCCTAGGAGAGTGTGGCTGCCAGCCTGGCAGCTGCCCTGGGACTCCCGGGAGCGAGGCTGGTCGCGTCTGGCTTCTTCACAAGAGCCCCTGTGGCTCTTTGTGTGGAGGGACCGAGAGAGAAAGGTGGCTGCAGGCTCGCCGATGTCTGTGCGGTGAATCCCGTGTGCCTGCTGGTGTACGCACACCTGCATGTGTGCCTTGAGACTGTGCATTTGTGTACTTCTGTGTATATGTGTGCATGTGTGTGTGTGTGCGCACATCATAGACTTGGCATCTATGTGCATATGTGTTTACTTGTGTACCAGTGTGTGTTGTGGACTTAAATTTGTGTGCCGATGTGTGTACATGTGTGTAGATATGTGTGTGCCCACATATGCACAGACTGCATGGATAGTTATGCCTATGAGTATAGCTGTGTGGTGCATGTGTGCATGGACCAGTGTACATGTGTATATGTGTGTGTGCGCACATGCATGTCAGGTGGACCATGCATTTGTGTGTGCCTGGACTGTGCATATATGAGTTCACCTGTGTGCACATGTACAGATGCGTGTCTGTGAGCCTGTGCAAGACAGACCCAAGATGTCACGTTGCCTTGAGTCACTGTCACTGTACTCCCATTGTTCATTGATTTGCTCGAGCAGGCCCAGTAACGTCTCCATTGTGAGACTTCTTGTTACTGTGTTTGGCATATTGAATACATCACGGGTAGCTTGCCAGGCTTTGCCGTGTGGGTGAGATACACTCAGTAGCTTGCCGGGCCCTCCAAGAGGGGCAGAGGAATTGAACTCGGGTCGGCATGTTGGCTGTGTGCAAGGCAAACGCCCTACCCACGCTGTGCTATGGCTCCATCCCATTGCCTTGCCTTGAGTGTTAGTTGAAATTGACTACAGGCACGCTTTTGGTTTTGTTTTTGGGGAGCTTCCCATGGCGGTACTCAGGATTTAGGACTTATTTCTGGCTCTGCACTCTGGGATCACTCCTGATGGTATGTGGAGGACCTAATGGGATGCCACGATGGAACCCAGGTTGGCCACGTGTGTACAAGCAGGTGCCCTCCCCACTGCACTCTTTCCGGCCCTGGTGGAGGCATTTTTTCCCAGCTTTCCTAAGAGGCTGTGAACCAGCTCCAGAATTTATCGGATTGTTTTCTTTCTCGATAAGCTAGAAGACCCTCTCACCCTACCCCACCCCACCCCTACCCCCATCTTTAGCAATTTATCATCCTCCAACTTTGTAGCAAGTGAGATGTAAAATGAAAATGCTAAATGCACGTTTCTGGATTTTTTTTTTTTACCAAACAGTTCATCTAACAGTTCTTGTGAGCAGGCCCCGGTGCCAGATGGTCCGAGCAATTATCGGGTGTTTCTTCAGCCTTGAGGGTTTTCAGAGAACTTGATGATAAGTGACCAATTTAGGTTCCGATTTGTCTGGAAAGAAAAGTGAGAGGAAAATAATAGCCATCCACTGGAGGCACATTTATGTAATTCGTGGGGGGCTCTGTGGATCTTTAATAAGTATGAAATGGTCACATTGTGCTGTGGGGAGAAGCAGACAGTTTATACCATCCCCATCTCTCCCCACCCCCCAAAATGTGTGGGGCCACAGAGATAGTACAGCAGGGAGGGCACTTGCCTTGCACATAGCTGAACTGGGTTCGATCCCCAGCATCCTCTAGAGTCCCCTGAGCACCGTTAGGAGTGATTACTGAGCACAGAGCCAGGACTCAGCGCTGAGCACTGCTGATTGTGTGGAACCTCCCCCCCCAAATAACGAGTGAGGTTCCCATGGCAGAGTTCTGCGCACAAAAGCATCACCCTCCTCCCCAAAGGGCCCAGAAGCTTCTAGTAGTCTGCAGGCTATGGTCCTGGCTGGACTCCAGCCTGGTGTCCCAGGGTGCAGGTGATACCCAACTCTGGTAAGGACACCTTTCTAACAAAGGAAATGTCAGGCATACATGCATACACACACACACACACACATGCGTTCTCACACACTCCACGGGCATTGGAACTTTCTCTCCAGGAGCAGGGGGATGCCAGAGTCCAAGAATTGCAGGAGTGAACGTGCACAGGGCTGAGGCTCCACTGGGGAACCCACCACATCCCACTTAACTCAGCTGCTACCTGGCACTATTTCACCACCTGTCGTTCTTTCCCCCAAGACAAAGCAGGGATGTTTTTGCTGGTTTTAATTTTTTTGGGCTTTCTTTGTTATTATTATTATTATTATTATTACTATTATTATTATTATTGGGCTGGAGCGATAGCACAGTGGGTAGGGTGTTTGCCTTGCACGCAGCTGACCCGGGTTCGATTCCTCCGTCCCTCTCGGCAAGCTACCGAGAGTATCCCACCCACATGGCAGAGCCTGCAAGCTCCCTGTGGCGTATTCGATATGCCAAACACAGTAACAAGTCTCACAACGGAGATGTTCCTGGTGCCTGCTCGAGCAACCCGATGAACAACGGGACGTCAGTGCTCCAGTACTTCTTCATTTTATATTTTTTGGTTTAGGAGCCACATCTGGCGAAGCTCAGGACTTTCTCCTAGCTCTGTGCTCCAGGATCACTCTTGGTGATGCTTGGGGGGCCCTCTGGGATACCACGGATCAATCCTGGGTCAGCCTCATGCAAGGCAGTCACCCTCCACACTGTGCTATCGCTCCAGCCCCATTTTGGGGGCTTTCTTTGGACACTCAGAGGTCTTTCCCAGACAGCCTGTCTGTCCCTCAGCGAGACTTGAGCTGAGCCTCTTGGGCAGCGTGGGAAAGCAGACAGCCACTGGCCTGCGGGGCCCCCAGGCCTGATACAGGGCCACCACCCTGAGGGCCCCTACATCCGGTGCCAAGGCCTTTCCTGTCCTGAGCCAGGGGTTCTGCTCACCTGCGGTGCGGGCCCATATCATTTATTTTTAAACTCTCTGTAATCTCCCTCTTGGATGGCGCTAAATGTGTTCCGAAATCGCACTTAATCTTCCTGGTTCCTTAACGTGAGCGCACTGAGGGCTTCTTTCCCGCACTGTGGTTTCATGATCACCGCAGCGGCCAGGCTCCTGTGTGTTTAATTTATGTAAATTCAGCTCTGCGTGCATGACGGATAAACTGTCGGTACATGGAGTGGAGCGAGGCCTCGGCCCCGGGCTCCTCCGCACCAAGCGGGCGCCTGTCCTGGCAGGGGAGGCCGAGCTTAGCTTGTTCCTCTATTGCCTCTTCGTCCCCCACAAGCTCTCCTAGGGGGAGGTTCGGTCTGAGCAAGTGCCTTGATCCTGTTTGAAATATTCCCTTTTCCACACCACCAGGCCCGGGGCTGAGGCCTGCCGGCTGGGTTGTTCAGACAGTGGTTGGCTGCAGGATTGAGGAACAGTGTTTGCAGTGATGCTGGTGGGGGCAGAGGTAGCGGGAGGGTAGAAGACTGATGTGAAGTGGGAGGAGAGAAGCCACAGCCTTGAGATGGGGTCTGCCCCTTTTCCCCTCCCCGTCCACCTCTGCCACCTCCTCAAACTCCATAGCCACATGACAGGTTCAAATGTGGCATTCCATGGGTCTGGAGCAATAGCACAGTGGGTAGGGCGTTTGCCTTGCATGTGGTCAACCCGGGTTTGATTCCCAGCATCCCATAGGGTCCCCTGAGCACCGCCAGGAGTAATTCCTGAGTGCAGAGCCAGGAGTCACCCCTGTGCATCACTGGGTGTGACCCAAAAAGCCAAAAAAAAAAAGAGAAAAAAATAAAGAAAAAATTCGGCATCTACATTGCATCATTTGCTTTTCATGTGGGGTAGGGAAAGTTCTCCCAGGGGAAATGTCCTTCCTTTTTTCAGCAGGTGTTTTATTTTTTGTTTTGTTTTATTTTGGCTCACAAAGGACTTGGCAAGAGCTTGAGTTACCCCTTTTCCAGAAGGATGATTTGGTTCCTGGGCTTCCATTGGTGACCAAGGAGTGTTTTCCCCCCTTTGACCCAATGTCTTTCTGTATGCATAGATAAAAGGCTCTCTTGATGGACCCCTACATGTGGCCTGGCCCGTCACTGGTTTTCTTTTTCTTTCTTTCTTTCTTTCTTTCTTTCTTTCTTTCTTTCTTTTTCTTTTTTTGCTTTTTGGGTCACACCCAGTGATGCTCAGGGGTTACTCCTGGCTCTGCACTCAGGAATTACTCCTGGCGGTGCTCAGGGGACCCTATGGGATGCTGGGAATTGTGCAAGGCAAACACCCCTACCCACTGTGCCATCGCCGCAGCCCCATTCATTTCTTTTATCCAGGAGTTTTGCAGAATGTAAAGAAGTTTTGCATTCCTTTTCTCTGTTTCCTCCTGTGCCCCCCCCCCCCCCCAGCCCATCTTTCTAGCTGGTTCCTGGCTGTTTTCCTCTTGGATCTCGAAATGATCTTTGACATCGAACGGAATTTTTCACTGCTTGTGTGCCTGAAGTGGAGAGATTACCGCGTGCAAAGCAGCCTGAGCCCTGTCAGGAGCTAAAACAAAAACAAAACAAAACCAACTGGGAAAACACGTGTGTCTGCTCAGTGGCAGAGCCTGAACTCAGCAGGCACAAGTGGGGCTGTGTTGGGGAGCGGAGCCATTGAGGGGGGGCCTCTCGGGGGGTGTGTCTGCTTGGGGATCTCTCCAGGGAATGTAGAGTCTGCCTCATCACCCTCTCCCATCCCCACTCCCACCCCGACAATGGCCTTCGGTAAAGGTTCTCTGATCAGTGGGAGATTTCCAATGCCCACAGGACTCCAGGGGTAATGCTTGGAGGTAGGGGAGGGGTGGGACCTCCTTCTGGCACGCACAGCTCAGGGTCGACCCCCAGCTCTGTGCTCAGATTCACGCCTGCTGGGTCTCGGGGGAGGATTCGAACCCAGGTTGGTCACCTGCAAGGTGAGTGCCCTTGCTCTGCCCCCAGAGTCTTCAGCTATAGCCCAGGGAAGGGGTCTTGGGTCTGCGTGAGAATTCCATGAAATGAAACTCTTCAGAGGCCAATCCTGCTACCTCTTAATTATTCCATGACAAATATTAAAATGTTGGGGGTAGGGTGGTTCACTGCTGATGTGAGGGAATAGCAGTTCCCTTTTGTTTCCCGAGGCATGAATCGGTGGGGCGATGTCCAACCGTCGCCCCCTCCCCCCTTTAAACCTTGATCGATTTCCTTAGGAGTATTTGGAACCACTTGTGGATATGGATCAGCTACTCCCCTCCCCTTCCTGCCAAATGCAGTTCATTAGCACATGGCAAATCGTGGAGGAGGGTTGAGGGAGAGAAATATCATTAAATATTACATCTTCCTGTTCAGTGATCGAAAGGAGTCTGAAAACTATGCAGTGTGTTGAATAGCAAGGTTAATTGTCTAGAGGAAACCAAAAAGAAGGGCGCCTTCCTGCAGTGCCCTCCACGTGCCCCCTCTCCACCCACACTCATTCTGTTTCCCGAGAGGGGGCAGCAGGTCTCGGTTTCGCTGTGCCCTCTGGAGAGCAGAAGATGGAGAAGTCAGAGATAGTGCACATTTGTGCCAGTCGGCTGTGTCTTCCTCGGTAAAGTACCAATTAGCCTATTACCACCCTGCTCCAGAAGTTGAAATTTCTCTCCCCAGACGGCATGAGACAGCAATGGAAGGCTGCTGGTGAGTTGTAAGCTTCACCCTGGCTCTGGCTCCGCACGTTGAGTACGGAAGGTGGGTGGCTTGGGGGAAAGAACTTAGTTTTGTGGTTTTTAAAAAAAAATAATTTATTTTTTAAATGGAATCACTGTGAGATACACAGTTACAAAGTTGTTCATGATTGGGTTTTGGTCACATAATGTTTCAACATCAGTTTCTTTCCCTTCATCAGTGTGTATTTCCTACCACCAGAGTTTCCAATTTCCCTCCCACCCACCCCCACCCCCTTGTGTCTATGGCAGGCATCTCTCTCTCTCTCTCTCTCTCTCTTTCTTTCTCTTGTTCACTCTCTTTTTGGTTTGCAGGACATTATGGTTTACAGGTAGCACTGTAGCACTGACCACTGTCCTCCCGCTGTTCACTGATTTGCTCGAGCAGGCACCAGTAACATCTCACAACAAATTGTGAGACTTGTTACTGTGTTTGGCATATCGAATACATCACGGGTAGCTTGCCAGGCTTTGCCATGCGGGTGAGATACTCTTGGTAGCTTGCCAGACTCTCCAAGAAGGATGGAGGAATCAAACTTGGGTTGGCCATATGCAAGGCAAACGCCCTACCTGCTGTGCTGTTGCTCCACCCTATGATTTACAGGTACTGAAAGTTTATCAGACATACGCCTTTACCCACCCACTTTCAACACTCGGTTTCTTATCCAGAGTGATGGTTTCTGGAGCTGGAGAGATATCACAGCGGGTAGGGCGTTTGCCTTGCACCCAGCTGACTCGGGTTCGATTCCCAGCATCCCATATGGTCCCCTGAGCACCGCCAGGTGTAACTCCTGAGTGCAGAGCCAGGAGTAACCCCTGAGCATCGCTGGCTGTGACCCAAAAAGCAAAACAAAAACAAAAACAGAGTGATGGTTTCTAATTATTATTGTCATACTGTTCCCTTCTCTATCCTAACTGCCCTTTGACCCACACATCCTCATATTTGTGGCAAGCTTCAGGAAAAGAACTTCTCTGAAGCTGTCCCAGCACCCTTCCTCTGCGAGCTCACTCTTGGGGAGTTCAGGGGGGACAGTGAGGGACTGTTCAACCACAGTGCCATGGCCCACCCACTTTGATTTTAGCACCAGTGGAGTAGAGTACTTCCTTGAATGCAGTTGGCCTGGGTTCAATTCCCAGCACCCCACAGAGTCCCCGAGAGCACTGCCAGCTGTGATCCCTGAGAGCAGAGCCTGGAGTCAGCCTTGAGCATCACTGGGTGACCCCCAAATAAGACCAAAACAAAACAAATCCCGAACAAGAGCAGCAGCAGCAAAAAAGGCAGAGAAGGGAAAGAGGGAGGTAAAGGAGGAGGCCCGACCTGCTCCGACCCATCAAAGTAAAAATCTCCTAAAACTAGCTGCCATGGGGCTGGAGCGATAGCAAGCAGATAGGGCGTTTTTCTTGCACTCGGCCGACATGGCTGACCCAGGTTTGATTCCTCCGCCCCTCTCGGAGAGCCCAGCAAGCTACTGAGAGTATCTCGCCTGCATGGCAAAGCCTGGCAAGCTACCCGTGACTTATTCAATATGCCCAAAACAGAAACAACAAATCTCACAATTTGTTGTGAGACGTTACTGGTACCCACTCGAGCAAATCGATGAACAAGGGGGAGGACAGTGCTAACAGTGCTAGCTGCCATGACAGTTCTCGAGTTGTCCAGTGAGTCACTGGGGGGAGGGGAGGGATGAACTCTGTCTGCATTCAAAGGGTGAGGAAATTGAATTCATGTTCTAGTCTAGCTGGGAGAAGTGACTTCCTGAAGCCTCGTGACCCTCCCAGGCCCTCTGTAAATCTTTCTTCGCTGCCAATCAAGACCCTCCATGGAATGCGAGAAATGCTTCCAGGGAGAACCTAGTGTCCTCTTTGTTCTATACCTGGGGCTAAGGAGGGGCAGTGCTTAAGACTGTCTTCAAACCTACAATCAGGGGCCAAAGGCATAGCGCGGCAGGTAGAGCGTTTGCCCTGCATGCAGCTGACCCGGGTTCGATCAAGTGTTGGCAGGGTACAGCCCAGTATAAAGCTGGCTCGGAAACCCATGGTCTCGGGGTCTCGGGCTTGTCCTGCCTTCCATCCACACCCCTCGCGTGGGCCCTGCAGGGTTTCTGTTTCTGTGGGGCTGCACAGGCCCCTTCCTTCCTGGAGTCATCAACACTTCTGGGAAAACTCCCTCCACCCTGCAGGGGGAGGCAGGTCGTGTCTCTCACTCTACCTCCTGCCCCTGGAGATGTCTGGGTCCAGGTGATGGGCCAAGATGGAGACATCTCCCCTAACCGTTGCTCTGGCCCCCGATAATAAATTTTTTGAGATAAAGTTTCAGGCAGATAGAATAAGTCTCACCAACGAGTGTGTATGGGTAATGCTTTTTCTCTCAATTTTCCATGACAAAGGAAACATGACCTGTCCTTTTTTTTTCTTTTTCAAGATGTCATAACCATTTTCAGGGAGAGCGAAGTCCTGTGTATGAAATGTTGGATAAACTGCATTCTGTCTGTTCCCTGCATGTCAAGTGGACAGAGAGTAAGTCACATGTTTTAAGACATTTTTTTTCATTTATTTTTTTCGAATTGAATCACCATGAGATACACACTTACAAAGTTGTTCATGACTGGGTTTCAGTCATACAGTGTTCCGACACCGTCCCTTCACCAGTGTGCCTTTCCCAGCACCAGTGTCCCCATTTCCCTCTCCACCCCTGCCTCTATGGCAGGCACTTCTCTCTCTGTTCTCTGTCTCTGTCTCGCTCTTGCTCTCTGTGTTTCTATGTCTGTCTGTCTCTGTCTGTCTGTCTCTTTCTTTGTGTATCTGTGTATCTGTCTCTCTGTATGTGTATGTGTGTTTGTATGTCATAATCTGTCTCTCTTTCTGCGTCTATTTCTGTGTGTCTGTCTCTCTCTGTATGTCTGTCTCTCAGTGTGTGTGTGTATTTCTATCTCTCTCAGTGTGTGTGTCTGTCTCTGTGTGTGTCTGTTTGTCTCTCTTTCTCTGTGTATCTGTGTGTCTGTCTGTCTCTCTCAGTGTGTGTGTCTGTCTGTCTCTCAGTGTGTTTGTGTGTATGTCTCTCTCTCTCTCTCTCTCTGTGTGTATGTGTCTGTGTGTCTGTATGTGTCTGTCTGTCTCTCTCCCCCAACTCCCCTTTTTGGAAAGTAAGTCACGTTCTTCAACATAGGGAAGTGTCCAAAGGGGAAGAACTCGCTGGTAATCTCGTCATTCAGAAACATCCACTGTGCATTTCAGTGTAGACCCAGATGTGTGGGTTTCTTTGGCTACATGGCTAATGGGCTTTCCATGTCCGCCCACATTTGAAGGGAATCGGAATGGCTTTATGATAAACCATCACTTCTCTGAACAGCCTCATCTTGCTAAACGTGTACATTTTGGAAGGGCATTTTGAATCATCCAGGCAAGTCGACATTTTTATGACGTACTCAGGGAAGACTGGCCTTTGAGAGGCAATAGGAAATTGTCGTTTTTAGCCAAGAAATGAGTCCCTTAGCAAATCAGTTTTCAGTAACCATATGAGTCAATATGATTTACAGCATTCAATTAGTTTCAGACATATTTTCAAATCTTTCGGCTAAATCTTTTTCCTGGGTGCTGTTCATGACACAGTAATCACAGCCCACAGACACAGCTACCTCCAAAGGGAGTGCACCCTCCTAATTATTCTGAATGATTAGATAACATTGATTAGATAACAAAGCTGTGATATTCAAATCAATAAGTAAAGAAAATTTGTTTATGTGAAGATGGCTAATACCTGATTAGCAGGGTTCTTAAGTCCTTGTCTAAGAATTTAAGCTGTTTGTTGCTTTATGTGGTGTCCTGTGACTGCATATGTGGCCACGTGGCCCAGAAACTTCAAGATCTTATGGTCTGGGCCATTGTGTTCAACATGGTAGTGACTGTGAGAAGTGGGCGTGGCTTCTAGGGCTTCTGGAAGTATGAGAGGCTGGGGGGGCAGTAGGGAACTCCAAAAAAAAACCACTAGAGTTCTCAACCTGGATTTTGGATACCTGGAATTATTCGTAGTTTGGCATCTGCAGAGTATCTTTGTGAATGGGTGGAATTGAGTCCTTGGTATGGCTATAGTGGTGGGGTGTGGGTGAGTGGGCATTCAGCACCCCTGCCTCCCATAGGTACCCCGAATGTTGCAGGGACCAGTGATTCCATAAATCTTAGCTGCTTGGGATGCATCTCCTGCTCTCTGCCTTTTAAAATAAAATTTTGGGGGGACATTCCTGGTGGTGCTCAGGGATCACTCCTGGTGGGGCTCAGGGACCATATATGGCGGCAGGGATGGAACCTGGGTTGGCTGCATGCAAGGCAAGTGCCCTACCCACACTGCACTACCCATCTCTCCGGCCCTAGAGCCCCCTTTTACCATACACAGCACCCACCTCCTTCATCCAAATGCGAGGTGCTCAAGAGAACATTCTCGCTTCTCCAGCCCACTTGCGATACTCCCTGTGTTTCTCTCCTTCCCTCTATTGAACCGATGTGGTCCCGTGAGAATGCCATGGAGCGTGTATTGGAAAATAGACCCAACCCTGTTTGTGTAAGCCTCCTGGAAGTCAGCTGGAAGAGCAGTTTCCAAGCTGGCTGTATCCGGTTCTTGCACGCGCAACTCTTCTCCTTGGCTCATAGCTCTGCCTTTGCTCAAAATTATTATTCCTTCACTCAGAGAAAGCCCAGCAGGCTCAGCCGCTGGGGTGAGCCTTGAGGACATTCACGCCCAACAGATTTCCTCTTACTTGAAGCGTTGGGAGATACTAGTCAGGATGAGCCGAACGTTTTCTGGCTGATGTCTGTGCATTGACAAAACAGAGTAGTTATCTCTGCTTGAAAAATCAGAGGGATCTCCTGGAAGGATCTCCTTGACCTTGAGTTTGACCTTGACCTTGACCAAGACCCTTGACTTCCTCTCTCTCCTAATGCACCACCGAAACATTTAGCAGTGCTATGCTGCCCACACTCTGTAGACCATCTCTACACAGGAAACACAGCCCATTGTGGTTGTAAACTTTCTGAACTCAGATGCTAAATTCCACTTTCCCGGCCATGCTGAAATGTACTCGTGTGGCAGGACTCATGCCCCAGGCCGGCATCACTCTACAAACTCTCTGAAATAAGCATGAGCTGATTTCCTGGCTCAGTAGCTACGCACGCCATTATCCGAAGGTGGCATTTATTGTTTCCACATGACTGAACTTCGCCTGCCGGAAGGAAAACTATTCAATTGGCAGGGTTGGCAGGAGGAGGAGGGCGTGTAGTTAAAATGAGTCCATTTACAGGTTTGCCCCTTTGGAAAGTGGAGAATTTAAATGAAGTCCCAGAATTTAAATCAAGTCCCCATGAGTATAAAGGGGTGTGTGTAGTGTGTCGTGGGGTCGAGAGTGGGCACCGGAAGTCAGCTTTGGATTTGAGGTTCCATTTTTCTGGATGGAAGAACAGAAAATGCTCTTTGCTGCTGAACAGTCTTCGTCTCCCTTGGCTGGCCGTGTAAGCCATGGCAAGTGCTTGTCTGGATTTGTGTTTTGTCCTTTTTCTTTCCTCTGCCTTTTTGGCACTGCTCCCCATGCCCGCCCGGGAGCTCCAGTGATGAGACAACTCTGAACCCCTGAAGCTCCTTTGTTTTACCAGGAGGGTCCCCCTAGCTCAGCCTGTTGCCTCCCACCCCAGGCCCAGACTGCAGATACCGAAAGGAAGGTAGCAGGGCGAATGCCTCCGTTTATATTTATGTTCATCTGGGATTTGGTCGACTCCCAGGTTGTGAAGGGAGCTGGAATTTTGATTTCCAAGTCAATATTGACTCAAAATGTCAGTCATTTGCAGAGGGTCCGTTTCTAAGGGAATCTCGCCTTTCTGATTCCTCCTCTCTCTCTTTCTCTCTCTCTCTCTCCCTCTCTCTCTTCTCTCTCTCTCTCTCTCTCTCTTTTTTTTTTTTTTGCTTTTTGGGTCAGACCCGGCAATGCACAGGGGTTACTTCTGGCTCTGCACTGAGGAATTACCCATCGCGGTGCTCAGGGGACCATATGGGATGCTGGGAATCAAACCCGGGTCGGCCGCGTGCAAGGCAAACACCCTACCCACTACCCATTGTGCTGTTGCTCCAGCCCGATTTTATTTTTATATAGTTGTTCGCAATAATTCATTACATTTAATATTCAAACACCAATCCCACCATCAGGAACCTTCCCACCACCATAAGAGCAAAGTGTGAGAAGATTGTTGTATTTCATCCTGGAGCCATTTAAGCCCTTGAATAAGAGATTCCAAGCATGTATGTTAAACCCAAACAAATGTGTGCTGCTTTGGGTACATCAGAAGGCTAGAGTATGAGTAGTCGCATGGCTCCGAATGCGGCCATATGCTTCAGGATTTCTAAAATTTAGAATGTGATTACAGAGCAGATTCACTCGTGGGCAAGGCCTATGTAGCTCTCTTCTTGGCTGATGATGAGATTATATGGTGCCAGGGGGCAGTTCGTGGGTGTGACTGCCAAGCTACTGGAAAACTGGGAGCTGGGGGGAGGAGGCCAGTCCTGTTCTGAGCAAGCTTGGAGAGCTCAGTCACAGGTCCCGCATATCTGGGTTCTTCTGCAGGTCCCCTCATTGGTGAGGTTCGTCCGAGCCTGTGGAGAGTGGCCTTGAGAATGACTGTGGTTGGGTTCTGGAGGTCTTCAGTTGCTGGGGTTCTGCTGTGGCAGGGAGGAAAACTCAACCCGCCCCCCCCCCCCAGGTTCCCCCTGTGAAGACAGCCTGGCGCAGGGTCAGGATGTTTCCAGAAGAGAGCAACATAGGACATCCTTTCTCTTTTTAAGAAACAAAAACTTTGGGGGCTGGAGTGATAACACAGCAGGTAGGGCGTTTGCCTTGCAGGCGGCCAGCCCGGGTCCAATTCCCAGCATCCCATAGGGTACCCCGAGCACCGCCAGGAGTAATTCCTGAGTGCATGAGCCAGGAGTAACCCCTGTGCATCGCCAGGTATGACCCTGTCCCCCCAAAAAATCCTTTTTTATTTTTTAAATTAAATCACCATGAGATATACAGTTACAAAGTTGTCCATGATTGGGTTTCCATCATACACCATTTCAACACCATCTCTTCACCGGTCCCTTCAACATCTCCCCACCACCAATGTGCCCCGTTTCTCTCCTGCCCACCCCCCGCCTTTGTGGCAGGCACTTCTCTTTGGGCATTCTGGTTTGCAGTTCAGGCACTGAGAGGTTCTCGTGTGTGACAGCCTCTTTTTGTTTATTTGGGTCACACTTGGTGGTGCTCAGGCCTGAGTCCCGACTCAGTGCTCAGGGATCCCTCCTGCCTGGCGGGACTCAGGAGACCCCGTGAGTTGTTGGAGATGGAACCTGGGTCAGCCACTGTCCCATCCTGCCTGCTCTGATGCTCTGACAGGCTGACCTGCGTGGGAATCTTTTCTGACTGAAATGCGGTTGTTCCATTTTTGCTCTTTTCTTGGTTCCATTGACTTCCCGGTGTTGAGGTAGTTACAATCCTGTTGAAAGTTTATGGTATCAAAGTACAAAATAACCATGCATGCCCCCTACCCTCCCCCCCTCTCCCGCCAAGCTGCCCACAACTTGCCATCACTGTCCTGGGGCACTTATTGTCTGCCCCCATTTCTGTCCCTTTCCCACACTATTTGGTAATTTGGTTTGTATTCCTTTTTTGGGTTTTGTTTGGGGGACTGTGCTCAGGGCCGAGTCCTGGCTCTGCGTTCAGGGATCATACCTGGCTGTGCTCAGGGAGCCCTATGGGATGCCGGGGATTGAACCCAGGTCTGCCAGGCACAAGGCCAGTGCCCAACCTGCTGCACTTTCATTCCAACCCTGATTCTAGCCTTTCAAACACAAGCAATTGCTGTGGCCGCACGTTCAACTTTTCTCTCTCGGGGAACCCATCAGGATTTAGGGGCCACAGCTCACCGGTCTGAAGGAGGCTGTGTAATAGGTGCAGCTCAGCTCGTGCCCTGTGTTGTGTCACCCGGCCAGATCCGTATTCCTGCTCAGGGGGGCCCCACCTCCAGGAACTACAAGTCCTTTTTTTAAAAAATTTATTTATTTATTTACTTATTAAATTTTTATTAGTGAGACACCATGAGGTACAGTTGTAGACTTACAAATTTTTGTGCTTGGGTTTCAATTATACAATGATCAAGCACCCATCCCTCCACCAGTGCCCATTTTCCATCACCACGGATCCCAGTATCCCTCCCACCCCCATCCCCCCCATCCCACCCTGCCTCTGTGGCAGGGCATTCCCTTTTGTTCTTTCTCTCCTTTTGGGTGTTAGCACAAGTCTTTATGAATTTTTTTGGTTAAATACCATGTTCTTCTCAACCATAAATTTCTGCATAGGCAACATTTTTTGTACAATTTTTTTTTGGTTTTTGGGCCACACCCAACTATGTTCAGGGGTTCCTCCTGGCTCTGCACTCAGGAATTACTCTGGATGGTGCTCGGGGGGCCCTATGGGATGCTGGGGATTGAACCCGGGTCAGCCTCATGCAAGGCAAATGCCCTCCCCACTGTGTTATCTCTCCAGCCCCTGTACACGTTTATTTTTCATCCGCATATGTTGTCTTGGGAGACAAACCAGAGGAGGGAGAGATTGGTTTTTATTGAAGGAAGCGCTCAAGGCCTGAGCGATAGTCTGGCAGGGAGGGCCCTTGTGTTGCATGCCATCAACTCGGTTTGATCCTGCCCCCCTCCTCCTCCCATGGTTCCGTCAGCACTGATCCCTGAGCACAGATCCAGAAGTAAGCCCCAAAAATCAACGGGTATAGCCCTCAAACAAACCAACACCAAAAAAATCTAATAAAAAAAAGGAAGCACTTGTCCATGGCAGTCTTGAGGAGTCACATCCTGGTTTCCTCACTGTGCGCGTTGGGAATTAATGAGAAACCAAGTCTCTGAATCCACAGATCAGCATGAATCGGGCCCTGATTGAGTCAAAAGCCACTCCAGGGAATTCATAACCATTTAAAGCCAATCTCAGAGAGGAAAACCGGTCATACGTCAATGCTTATTAATAGATTAGCGACAAAAAGGGGAATTTCTGAGTCCTAGTAGAAACCAAACTTGTGTGAATAGGGTTTTTTTTTTTGGAGGGGGCCGGGGGAAGCCACAATCATTGGTGCTCAGGGCTGACTCCTGGCTCTGTGCTCAGGGATCACTCCTAGTGGTGCTCAGGGGACCCTATGGGGTGAACCCAAGCCGGCTGTGGACAAGGCAGATGCCCTCCCCACTGTACTATCACTCTGGCCCTCTGTCTGAATACATTTCAATACCCCTCAGTTATAAACTACCTTATTATTTAGAAAAGAAAGGATGAGGGAAAAATAAGAGAGAATCAGGCACTCTTGTCCCCAAAGATTGTTCTCTGGGTGACTTGGCCAGTGACCTGCAGGAGGGTCATTGACCGCCTCTGTAAGATCCTGATGCCGGGGTTGGTACTCAACACCCAGTTCATGCATAAACATTCAAATCCCCCAATTCCATCATATTGGAGGGTGGGAAGCATCCAGCGATGCTCAGGGGTTACTCCTGGCTCTACTCTCAGGAATCACTCCTGGCAGTGCTCAGGGATGCTGGGGATCGAATCCTGGGTCAGCCACGTGTAAGACAAACACCCTCCCCACTGTGCTATAGCTCCAGCCCCAGTCCCATCATTTTTGCTTTTTTTTGGCGGGGGGGCGGAGGTGGGTCTTACCCAGCGGATGCTCAGAGGTTACTCCTGACTCTGCACTCAGAAATTTCTCCTGGTAGTGTGTGGGGGACCATATGGGATGCTGGGGATCAAACCCAGTTCGGCCGCCTACAAGGCAAATGCCCTCCCTGCTATGCTATCACTCCACCCCAGTCCCATCATTTTTTTTATTCCTGACAAAAATAAAGGAAGGAGGCAAGTCATGTGGCCACTGAGAGTTGGATGGAAAAGGGAAAGTATTGTCCTTTTGCTAAGATGCTGCCCTGTATAGGAGGCAACCACACTTGGCCGATTCCTAAGTTTCTGCCCCTGTTCTTAGACACAGGTGAGCCGGATGCCTCCATACAGTCTTGCTTTCATGCATGTGCCTGTCCTGGTTCTCTCCTGCACTGGCTCCTGGAGTTTCTCTCCAGGCAGAGAAAATGTGAGCGCAAGCCACAAAGGCCCTCTGCCGTATTGGAGATCTGAATGTATTCCCTTTCCCTTCAGTGAATGGAGTTTGAACTCCCTTTACCTGTAATTTCCACATTTCCTCATTATGATCTTGGTAGGGAATTCTGAAGGGAAAGCACAGAGATGTCTTCTCAGTCATAAAGAGAATGGGGAGGCTGACAGTGGCTGGAGGAAGAGGAAGGAAGGGATGGAGGCAGTAGGAAAGAGATGGAGGAGGGAAGGAAGGAAAGGAGGAGGGAGGGGTGAAATTAAGAGGGAGGGAGGGAGGGGAGGAGAAGAAAGTGGAAGGAAGGAGGAGGAGGAGGAGGGAAGGAAGGAAAGGAAGGAGGAGGAGGAGTGAAGGAAGGAAAGGAAGGAGGAGGAGGAGGGAAGGAAGGAAAGGAAGGAGGAGGAGGGGGGAAGGAAGGAGGAGAAGGAGGAAGAGGAAGGGAGGCAGGAAGGAAGGAAGAAGAAGGAAGGGAAGGAAGAAAAGGGAGGAAGGGAAGGAAGGAGGGAAGAAGGAATGGAAAGGAAGGAAGGAAAGAGAAGGAGGAAGAGAAGGAAGAAGAAAGGAAGGAAGGAGAAGGAAGAAGGAAGGAAGGAGAAGGAAGAGGGAAGGAAGGAAGGAAGGAAAAGAGGAAGGAAAGGAAGAAGGGAGGAAGAAGAGAGGGGAGCAGAAAGGGAAGATAAGGAAGAAGAGGAAGGAAGGAGGAGAGAAGGGAGGAAAGAAGGAAATGGAGGGAAGAAAGGGTAGGGGGAGGGAGGGGAAAAGAGGAGAGAAGGGAGGAAAGAAATAAATGGAGGGAAGGAGGGAGGGAGAAAGGGATGAGGGGGAAAGAGGCATAAGGAAAGAAAGGAAAGAAAGGAAGGGGGAGGAGGAGGGATAGAAGGAAAGGGAGAGAACGAAGGAAAAAGGAGGAAGGGGAGGAAGGGGAGGGAGGGAAGGAAAGGATGGAGGGAGAGGAATGTGAGGGGAGGTTGTTATTTTGTGAGAACACGCCATTCAGAGGGGGATTTTGCATGTCTGGGTGCCCCCAGACTCCCAGCAGTGCCTGGCTTCCACCAGCTGGGCAGTCCTGGTCTCACTCAGAGTTGTCTTTTCCTTACTGCAAAGAACATTATCTCAAGATGTAATAATTAGCCAGGCCGTGGGGGAGGGGAGGCAATGTGTCATTCCGAGAGGCTGCAACTTGGTCGGAAATAAAAGATAACTGGGAGTTCCTGGCTTTCATTTGTCTTCCAGGAAAAAAAAAATTTCACCGTGAGTGGGCAGCCACTTGTGCGAGACAGGAAAATGGGACGGACGCACCCAATAAATGCGCTTGGATGATGCGAGCTCAGAACGATGTGCTGATGTTCAGACCCGCTGTGAAGGCCAATTAATTGACTTTTGATGGGGCTCATCAATAATGGAGAAAGAAACGGGGATTATATGTGAAGGAGGCAACGCGCTCTGCTCTGTGGTTGAATGGTAGAGCTGGGAACTCAGCTCTAAGGACCACGTTCTTGCTGAAAGACACACAAAAATACTGTGGCTAATTTTCTTTTCTTTTGGGGGGTCACATCTGGTGATGCACAGGGGTCACTCCTGGCTCTGCACTCAGGAATCACTCCTGGTGGCACTCAGGGGACCCTATGGGATGCTGGGAATTGAACCCAGGTCGGACACATGCAAGGCAAACGCCCTACCTGCTGTGCCACTGCTCCAGCCCCAGTGTGGTTATTTTTCCTTCGTGGAGGTTTGGAGTAAGTCAGAGGAGCTCTTTCTACACACACACACACACACACACACACACACACACACACACACTTTATTTCAACACGGTGTTTTACAAAGTTGATCATGATGTCTTATTGCAGGCTTTCAGTATTCCAACAACCAATCCCACGCCCATCTGTCACCTTCCCTCCACCTTTGTCTCCAATTTTTCCAACTGCCCCTCAAGCCCACCCCCCTAGCTAGCGCACAATAATTTTATTTTCTATTGCCTGTTGCCAATAAATTGCTAACGGAATGATTAACCCTCAGAAGAAAATTAGTGAAAAGTGTTGTATCTTATCATGGGGGCATAAAATCCGTGTCTGAGGGATTGCTATGGTGACATTTTTACAAGTTAAAACTTCTGTGTTCATGTTTTTTTTTGTTGGTGGAGTTTGGCTGGCTTCTGTGTTACATCCCATCCAATCTGGTGTGCCACTACTGGATTGTCAGTGTTGTAGTGTTTAGAGATGTAGCTCCAGAAAATTCAGAGTTTTTTTTAACTGGGTGGTCAAACTGGAATTAAAAATTTTAACTGGGCAGAGGCTGGAGCAATAGCACAGCGGGTAGGGCATTTGTCTCGCACGTGGCCGACCTGGGTTTGATTCCCAGCACCCCATCTGGTCCCCCAAGCACCACCAGGAGTGGTTCCTGAGTGAAGAGCCAGGAGTGACCCCTGAGCATCGCCTTGTGTGACCCAAAAAGAAAAAAATTTTTTTAACTGGGCAGCGGTTCTGGGATATGAGCATGACTGCCGGGCTTCTGGAAGTCCAGAGAGGTTGGAGGAGGTAGCCCATCTCGACTCTGAGAAGGCCTGAAGTTTTCAGTCACAGACCTTTGTCCCTGAATCTTCAGCAGGTTGTTTTCAATGAGATTTGGTCCTGAGATCAGATCTGGCCAGAGGCATGGCAGCGACTTTAGAGCGTGGGAGCGAGTGGCAGCCGTGGCTTTGTTCGGATGGGCACTGGCCCACCCCTCAGAGTGCCACAGATGTGTCAGCCCACAACAGTGTCCAAGAAATCTTTGCCGCTAGTTGATTTCTTTTGAGATTTGTTTATGAGTCAGTCAGAGGAGGTCTTGACTGGTCTCCAGCAGAGATAATCACCGAGTCAGGCTAGATGCAGCATTTGAGAGAGGTTCATCTCAGTCTCTGCTCCCTCCTGGTTTTAGCAGAGCAAAACAAGACAAACCCTGCGGCTCCGAAGGTCCCCTGTTCCCTGAGGATGCCAGTTCCCTCTGCTCTTAGGAGACTCCGCTGAATTTGTAAACTTCTGAGATCATCCTGCATTCAACCCCACTATCAAAACTGCACCCAGGCAAAATTGGTTGAAGTTTGAGATTATGAGATGCTGCTTTCCTGGTGAAGGGCAGCATGTCTGCGGAGTTATTTACTTCTAGGTCATTCAAATAGCAATAGGTAGAGATACGAAGAATGGGAAGATAGAGATGAGGAATAGGGAGGGCATTCGGTCAGGGGCATCTTCCTGATGCCCCTCAGGAAACCGTTTGCTGTGTTATTGATGGAGATAACATCAATAGAAAAAACCCACAAGCTATAAAGCAGTTTCTCTCCCTTCCCGAGCAAGCTGTGTTCGTTTTTGAAATCCTAATTTCAGTCTAGCTCTGGTGTTTCAGGCATTTGAGATTTTCCAAAGAAATGAGTTGTGCTGGGTTGTTTATTTTATTAGAACAGGGAACAGAGGAGGTTCAGCTAACCCGTGTTTTATCCTTCCAAAATTGGGGATACCTTCCCTGAAGTTTTAATTATTTCTATAAGATTAACGGTGACTATTTAAAATTTTCTGACCCATTTCACAGAACGTTGGAATTGCGAGGGCTTGCTTTTACTTCTGTTGTGGCTGTCAAAGAGTCTAGCAATTTATGCCTTGTAATTATGTATGGAAGAAAATGCTTGCTATTTTTGGTTTTGCCAGTCTAAATAGCTTCCAAAATAATTATTTCCCATCCAGTACACAAAGACACTTTTCATGATTTTTTTTCCCTCTTTCTGGGATAATTACAAGGTGACGACATCATGGATCCAGATTTTAAGAAGATACAGGGACCTCTAGCTTTTGCTTTTAACAATGATACCAGCTGCTCACACATATTCGAAAGCCAGCACTAAAATACAGAAATGAATGAAGTCTGCATGGTGCTTCCTAAAGTGCTGAGACGTTTCAAATGGAATCCACCAGGATGCTCTGGAAGGGGATTTGGGATGGATCTACTGAGCTTGAGAGATTGCAGATGTAAGCTTCAGAAAACATAGCAAGGGGCTCCTTGATCGCTGAGTTCGCCTGAAATTACTGTATCCCAGTAACCTGGGGAATTTGTTCCGTCTACTTTGTTTACATACTAGAGTCCCCGCCCCTCCTATAGTCCCCGCCCCCCACAGTCCCTGCCCCCTCCTACAGATCCAGCCCCTTCTTACAGTCCCCGCCCCCTCTTGCAGTCCACGCCCCCTCTTACCGTCCCTGTCCCTCTTACAGTCCCTGCCCCTCCTACAGTCAACGCCCCCTCCCACAGTCCCCGCCCCTCTTACAGTCCCTGTCCCTCTTACAGTCAACGCCCCCTCTTACAGTCAACGCCCCCTCTTACAGTCTCCGCCCCCTCTTGAGTCCCCGCCCCTTCTACAGTCCCCACCCCCTCTTACAGTCCCCGCCCCCTCTTACAGTCCCCGCCCCTCCTACAGTCAACGCCCCCTCTTACAGTCCCCGCCCCTTCTACAGTCTCCACCCCTCCTACAGTCCCCGCCCCCTCTTACAGTCTGTCCCCTCCTTCAGTCCCCGCCCCTCCTACAGTCCCCGCCCCCTTCCTACAGTCAACGCCCCCTCTTACAGTCTCCGCCCCCTCTTACAGTCCCCGCCCCTCCTACAGTCCCCGCCCCTCCCACAGCCCCGCCCCCTGCTACAGTTCCTGCCAGTTTCATTACCATAGGTTGGGAGCCTTCCCCCATCAAAAAAAAATCTTCAAGTACAAGAAGGATCAATTTCCTTAGGATGACTCAAAATACAGGCAAACGTGACTGGTCACCCCCTGAAGGTATCAGGTCTGCGATAGGGAAGTCCGCTCGCAGCCTTTGAACCAGAGTCAGGGCTACAATGTCAAAGAGAAGAGCAGAGGACAAGAAAGAGGAAGATGGACTTCCTCAGGAGCGTCAGGAGCGTGAGCATGATAAAATCCAGAGATTCCTACTCAAGCACTTCTGATCAGTAACAGATCAATATTCGCTCTGGCCACAAGTGCTTAGAAATGGATTTTAAAATGCCTCTGATGACAGTATCAAAAGCACGCAGGTAAAAAAATAATCACCCCCCCCCCCACGTTATATATGTGCCCTCCGTACACGAATATCACTAGGGCCAAAAAGGGCAGGGCTGAAGGCACGTTCTTGCATGCGGCTGACCAGGTTTTAATCTCCCGTGCCCCGTAGGGTTCCCTGAACACCGCTAGGAGTGACCCCCAGGCTTTGCTGGGCATAGGCCAACGACACCCATCCCCCACCCCCACCAAAAAAAGAAAAAAGAAAAAATCAGCATTAGGGGAATGGGTGGAAAATGATCTGGTCAAAATAATAGTTCTCCTGAAGTTGATTCATAGCTGTACCAAATGCAAGTCCAGATTCAGGCCAGGAGAGTTTTTTTTTTTTTAAGACTTAGGCGTTATTAAAGGTGAGGGGGAAGGAATGGCAGCAATGAAGACTGTTTTAGTTGGGGGTTTGAATGCAGTGCCCGCCTCCTCCCTACAGTCCTGCCTCCTCCCTGCAGTCCCCGCCCCCTCCTACAGTTCCCACCCCTTCCTGCAGCCCCCGCCCCCTCCTGCAGTCTCCGCCCCTTCCTACAGTCTCCGCCCCTCCTACAGTCCCCACCCTAGACCACAAGATGCCCAGAGCCTGTACTTAAAGTGAGATGCAAACAAGCCTGGGCAGGACCGGCTACAGCAGGCGTGGGGCCAGAGAAGGTGAGGAAAGTCTCTGGGAATGTTTTTCTGTGAGGCCTTTTGATTTGGGGGGGCAGAGCTTGTGGTTACATAATGAAATGCTCACTTGAGGATCAGGTCAAAATTTGGGGGTCATTGGGGGGAAGAGTGAAACTGGGCTGAAGATAAGTCAGATTCATGGCAGTTGTACACTTCCTCGACAATATGGAAAGATTAGCTCATCATTCTTTATTGATTTTGTTTAGGGGCCACACCCGGCAGTGCTCAGGGTTTACTCCTGTGGTTCTGTGTTCAGGGATCACTTTTGTCGGTGCTTGGGGAATCCTATGGGGTGCCGGGGTTTAAACCTGGGTTGGATGTGTGCAAGGCATGAGCCCTTCTCACTGTTCTAAGGCTCAGACCTGGGCTCATTTCTTAGGCAAAGAGCAGATATCATAAGGACTAGACTGCATTTGTCACCCATCGTCATGGTGGTTATGAACCTACTTATATCCCAAGAGAGGGGCTTTTTGTAGGAAACACTTTCCTGGAACATGAAAGCAAGTGTGTGTGTGGGGGGGGGGGTGGGGGGAGTTCTTGACCTCGTCTGCTTTCCAGGAACCCAAGGCTCAATGAAACCCCAAACAAAACCCTGAACAGAAACTCCAGGCTCTGTGTTGGGTGTTGTCAGCTGAAATCTTGATGGAAAAGGTGCAGAAAGGCAAGGTGGGATTGGGGGTGGGGGGCCGAGGGCACTTACCTTGCACGCAGCCAACCTGGGTTTGATCTTCTCTATCCCATAGTGTCCCCTGAGCCCCACCAGGAGTGATCCCTGAGTGCAGAGCCAGGAGTACAGCCAGTGCAGCCCAGAGCACTGCCAGGTGCGGCTCAAAAACCAACAAACAAAAAAGAGATCGTCTCTCTGGTCAAGAGCACACCCAGGGCACCACGCAGGCAGACCATGATGTTTAGGCGATCGTGGACAAATGACTCCTGGTGCCCGGTGAATTCTTTTCCAAGGCTTGCTCCCGTAGACTGTGAATAGCTCCGTCGTGAGACCCAAATATTCACAGTGAACGTCACATCTCTTCCCGTGACAGCCAAACGATCCTAACAGCGGTGTTTCTGGTTCTGGGTGCGAGGAAATGTGGCAGCCTTTTACCAATCAGGGGTGGTTTCTGTGTCTGGCGTCAGGCTTGGTCTCTCATGCATTCGCCGTGGAAATGAACCTATTTCAGATTTGCAGAAGTGTGAAGTATCTTCTTACCCCTTTTTTTTGGGGGGGGGTCACACCCAGCAATGCACAGGAGTTCCTCCTGGCTCTGCACTCAGGAATTACTCCTGGCGGTGCTCAGGGGACCATATGGGATGCTGGGAATGGAACCTGGGTCGGGTGTGTGCAAGGCAAACGAGTGCTGTCTCTCCGGCCCCTTGCCCCTCTTTTGTATATGTATTTCTCCTGTAATTCTTCCATTTGTGTGTTTATTTCCTTGTAGGGGGTCACACCCCACAGTGCTCAGGACTGACTCCTGGCTCCGCGCTCAGGGATCACTCCTGGTGGTGCCCTTTGGGCTGTCGGGAATCGAACCCAGGGCAGCCACCTGTGCAAGGCAAGCACTCTCCCCACTGTCATATCACTCCAGCCCCATGCCCTAAAGCCAGTTATTCCATTCCCCCCCCCCCAGATCTTACCTTTCTCACCTCTAAAATGAAAACCATTTGGACTCATTGATCTGTAACGTCCTTGACAGTTTGAACATGTATTCTCGGTTCTAATTATGCTCTTTGTCACCACCAGCCGTGCGTGTGACCCCGGGCATGTCTGAAGGGTGGAGGTGTGGGGCGGTGGAGGGAGGGTGACCAGCTCAGCTGCAAAATAGAGTGACTCATGCACTCCCTGAGCGGTTACCAGTGCCCCTCGAATACCAGTTGCCTGGAGTCTATTGATCACGATGACCCATAGAAGTTGAAAATTCTAAGTTAAGGAGACTGCTGTTTATCTAAAATTATAGGGAGAAGCCGGAGGTAGCAAGTGAAGGGAAACGGTGTCTATCGATCTCTCCGTTTATCATGGCGTTTCTCACTAGGCAGCTTGCTCCCTCTCGTGTATTTCTCATCCATTCAGGAAAGCAAAGACCAAGGTGAGATGCAGAAGTGGTCTGTGTGTTTACAGATGCTCTCTTTGCCCAGAAAGCCTCATTTATTTATTTAGAACACACCATTTTATTTTATTTTATTTTATTTTGCTTTTGGGGTCACACCCAGCGATGCACAGGGGTTACTCCTGGGTCTGCACTCAGGAATTACTCCTGGCAGTGCTCGGGGGACCCTATGGGATGCTGGGAATCGAACCTGGGTCGGCTGCATGCAAGGCAAACGCCCTACCTGTTATACTATCGCTCCAGCCCCCAACACACCATTTTATTTTTTTAACCTACACAATCTTAAACATTTCTAGTCTCAAGTCATCTACAATAATAATAACAATAATAATAAGCACTTGCTCCTGAATATTGAAGGCTATGCATGCAGAATTTTGTTCTTTTTTTAAATTAAAAAAAAATTTAAATTTTGCAAACCACAGCACCCAGAAGGAGAGAGAGAACAAAAGGGAATGCCCTGCCACAGAGGCAGGGTGGGATTGGGGGCATGGGGGAGTGGGAAGAATACTGGGATTAGTGATGGTGGAGAATGGGCACTGGTGGAGGGATGGGTACTTGATCATTGTGAACTGAAACCCAAGCACAAAAATTTGTAAGCCAATACACCATTTTAAACGAGGTTTCTAGGTACAAAAAGTAAGAAACGAAGCCCCCACATGCCCTCAGCAGGCGTGTAATTGAACTTGCCGGGGGTAAAAAGGCAACGCTTGTGAAACTTGCAGGCGTGCATGCCAACACTGCAAGTTGTAATTTCTGTGGAGGGGGATGTTTGGAATGCCCGCGATGTCTTCTTGCTTTAGATCAATTTTGGTGCGAGATGGGAAGCAATTTCATCATTGTCTCACTATAGGTTGAGCACCCCCCCCCCCACACACACACACTTTGTTATCTTCCTCTGCTTCCCTGCCCCCATCAATTTTGTGAGGGAACCAGTAGGAAGTGAATACTGTACACTTCAGACAAATCTTTTGGTTTCTGTTATTGCATGTTGATAAAATTCCCAAAAAGAGGTCATTGATGGTACCTATAATTTGCTCTAAGTCCCCTGCGTCCTGGGTTTGGCTGGCATAGCTTTCATTGAAAGAAGGCAAAAGGGCCTGGAGCGATAGCACAGAGGGGAGGGCATTTTCCTTGCACGTGGTGGTCAACCCAGCTTTGAACCCTGGCATCCCATATGGTCCCCTGAGCACTTCCAAGAGTGATTCCTGAATGTAGAGCCAGGAGTAAACCCTGAGCATTGCCAGGTGTGACCCAACTCTCCGCCCTTCCCCCTCCCAAACACACGCCACCACCCAATAAAGGCAAAAAACCTAGTTTTTAGCACCTTGGAGAGCAACCAATGTATGTGGGTGATTTTCAAAGATTTGATTTGATTCCACTGAAAATGTTGACCTGCCTTTTCTTTGTTGTGTTTGTTGGTTGGTTTTGGTTTTCTTGGTTTGGGGGCCACTTCTGGTAGTGCTCAGGGCTACTCATTTTCATCCCCTTCCTCCGCAACCAGAACACTCATCAGTTCACTTAATTATTTTTTTTCTTGCAATTCCTGCAAATATTTTATCCCCTCCCCATAACAAACCATCGTCATGAGCTGGGGATGATTAAACCTTGGGTAACTGGGCCCAGGGCATGTCCCTGCTGACTCCTGAGCATTGGCAGATGGGGAGGGTCGAGAGGAAACAAACAGGTTACAACCCTGGCTCTCGAAAGATGAGCCCACAAAGCAACCAGTCTATACTTTCAAATTTAGGAGAATGTCTTTACCAAGTGAAAAAGCACTAGGAGGATAGTTAAGACAGAGGAGGGTCCATTAAGACAGCAGTAGTTGGAAATGATCACTCTGGACAAGAGCTGAGTGTTGAAAGTAGGTAAAGGGATAGAGATGATAACCTTTCAGCATCTGTATTGCAAACTGTAATGCCTAAAATGACAGACAGACAGAGAAGAGGTGCCTGCCATAGAGGCAGGCGGAGGTTGGGGGGGGTGACTTGAAGGGGTGGGAGGGAAACTGGGGACAATGATGCTGGGAAATTACACTGTATGACCGAAATGCAATCATGAATAGCTTTGTAATGCTCTCTCTCATGGTGATTCAATTGTGATTAAATAAATATTGAGACCAAAAAAAAGCAGTCGGAGAGAAGGTCAGAACAAACACACCAGCAGGCTACGTACTAATAGAGGAAGTTATCAAGAGTTTAGGGTGTATCTCTGGTTGTTGGAGGTTGGCCTGGAGGAACTGTTCTTCAAGAAACTGGGACAGGGCAGGGGGGATGATAGTCCAGTACGGAGGGCACTCGCCTTACATGTGGTTGCTGACCCGGGATTTTTTTTTCTATTTGGGTCATGCCCGGCGATACAGGGGTTACTTCTGGCTCTGCACTCAGAAATTACTCCTAGCGATGCTTGGAGGACCATATGGGATGCTGGGAATTGAACCTGGGTTGGCCACGTGCAAGGCAAACACACTACCCGCTGTGCTATTGCTCCAGCCTCTGCTGACCCGGGTTTATCCCCGGCAGCCCCTAAGGTCCTCTGAGCCCCTCAGGAGTGCCCTACAGTAACATAAAAAGGCTATAGGGGAAGAGAAAGCAAGTAATTCACGACAAATACAGAGTTCAGAGTCAGCTGAGTTTGGGCTTGTAAGTCACCAAGACTGATTTAGGGAACTGTGACCACAAGAGGTAAAGCACAAAGGAACGGTTTAAGATGAACTTGGGGGATTAGGGATGCTTACAAGAGTACTATAAGCTTCCCTGGGATTGGGGGTTGGGGGTTGGGGAAAGAGGTGATTCACTGATGAAGCCTAAAACACTTGGGGTTAATAGTCAACAGCTTACTACCATGCCCAGTTCTTGGTGGAGAAGGGATCGCAGTGGGATGCAGAACACAGTGAAGGGGCAGATCGGCATCTCTGAGAGTCCTTGTGTAGCATTAAGGGCTTTGCTGTTGCCTCAGGACCACTCTGGAGTTTCTCCTCTGAACAGGATATACATCTCCTCTCCCAAGCCCGGGGTAGGGACACACTCCCCCTCCTTGGCCGTTATTTGAAATTGTCCTGAAATGAACATGCCTCCCATTCCATTCAGAAGCTAGAGGGAGAGACAGCTCATGCACTTTTAAGGAAATGTATTTTAAAGAATTTTTATTACTTGTTTTTATTAGAAACTGAATCTTGAGGCTGGAGAGATAGGAACAGCTGGTAAGCCACTTGCCTTGCATGCAGCTGACCCTGTTTTGATCCCCGGCATCCCGTAGGGTCCCCCCGAACATTGCCAGGAGTAATTTCCTGAGCTCAGAGCCAGGAGTAACCCCTGAGCATCACTGGGTATAGCCCAAATGCAAACAGGAACTGTTGCATTGTTTGCCTGAAAAATAGTGTGTGTGTGTGTGTGTGTGTGTGTGTGTGTGTGTGTTTGACAGGGAGATAACTCAAAGGGATTTGCATGTGGATGCCCCAAGTTTACTCCCCGGCACCTGGTCCCCTTAGAAGCACCAGGTCTCACTTCCCTGTGTCCTCCCAGGCACCCCCCTTGTTCCCGGGCGGTGCAAAAGACAAAGCCCCGTCTGTCTTGTCCTCCTCAACGATTGTCTTGAAGTTCTTTCTTTTTGTTGGTGTTGGAGCCACACCCAATGATGCTCAGGCCTGACTCCTGGCTCTGTGCTCAGGAATTGCTCCTAGTGGTACTTGGGGGACCCTATGGGGTGCCAGTGGGAATCACACCTGAATTAGCCACATCCAAGGCAAATGCCCAATTATCACTCCAGCCCAGCTGAGTTTCTTTTAAAATCCTGGGCTTCCTCCCCGCCTTGCTGACTAGTGACTGGACTTTTTGGTTGTTGTTTTGTTTTGTTTTCTGTTTTTGGCCTTTTGGGTCACACCTGGTGATGCTCAGGGGAGTAGGGCTGACTTCTGGCTCTGCACTCAGGGATCACTCCTGGCAGTGCTAAGGGAACCCTGTGGGATGCCGGGGATTGAACCTGGGTCGGCCACATGCAAGGCAGATGCCCTCCCTGGTGTACTATCGCTCTGCCCTCTGACTGGCCTTTTAGATAAGCCCCCTCCCCCATCCCCACCCACCACCATCAATTCCCACGGACTTTCACCGTTGCTGGTGGAACCAGTAGATTCATCCCAAGACATGCAGGAGCCAGGCCCACTGGCATGATGTTATGAGGAGTGGGCCAACGGCTGGAGCCATAACACAGAGGTCACGGCACGGGCCTTGCACTCGTCCATCCCGGGTTCAATCCCCAGCACCCCATTGGGTCCCCATGCCCTGCCAGGAGTGATCCCTGCAAGCCTGTCATTTGCAAAGCGAGCGAAAGCCAGCGTGGCTGGTGTCGCCCGGGTCTCCATTGACATTTGACTCTTTTGATCCTCCACCCGCAACGTGCCTTCAAAACATCTCCCCTGACATCAAGGACTTGAGGGTGAACGTGTCCTAAAGCGGTTATGGGCACAGACAAAAAGCATTTTTGATGTCGGGGCAAAGTCAAGAAGAAAAGCCCAGACAGATTGATTCCCGGCTGGGTTGCCGTGGCTTCGCAGCGAGGTTCAGACCCCTCCGGTTGTATGCTTGCTGGTTTTCTAAGGTTGCTGAGCAAACGGAGCCGAGATCTGGACATAAACAGTAACGTTCCGTTGGTTTGCTCCTCAAGGCTGAACACGGGTCCTAAGCATGGCTGGTGTCTTAGCACCAGCCTGGCGTGAGTCAAAGTTTCTCTGAGTCCTGCCCCCGTGCTGACGGTCCTGGGCCATCTGCACTCCTAAGGACCCAGAAACATCTTTCTTTGGTTGTGTTCAGGTACCACACCAGCAATGCTCAGGGACCACTCCTGGCAGGGGTCAGAGGGCGCTCGGGGATGCCGGGGATCAAACCTGGTTCAGTCACATGCAAGGCAAGTGCCCTCCCTGCTATACTGTTGTTCCAGCCCCAACATCTCTCAGTTTCTCAGACCATGTTGGGTAGAGTTGGAGGGAATTTCAGTGTTACAGAAATTCTTTTTTTTTTTTTTTTTTTTTTTTTTTACTTTTTGAGTCACACCCGGCGATGCACAGGGGTTACTCCTGGCTCATACACTCAGGAATTACTCCTGGTGGTGCTCGGGAAACCCTATGGGATGCTGGGAATTGAACCCGCAGTGCTATCACTCCAGCCCCACAGAAATTCTCTAGTGACTGATGGTGGGTCTCAGTCACTGAATGATGTGCCAGAGCAGAGGAAGGACTGTTCTAGAAATGGGCTTTGCATGCACCTTCCCCCCACACACATACATTCCCCCCCCATTGGTGTCCCGCCGTGGGTTCTTCGGGTACCTCAGGGTATAGTGGGCTAATATTGCAGGTTATGGTATAAGTTTTTTAATATGATTAATTTTATTTTTTAACTTGGGTCACTCCCAGCAATGCTCAGGGCTGACTCCTGGCTCTGCACTCAGGAATCACTCCTGAGTGCTTGGGGGACCCTATGGGGTGCAGGGGATAGAGCCCTCAGTCCTGCTGAGCTGAACCCAACTTCTTTCCCTCCCCCGCTGGGAGACCCCCTGCTCCCATTTGAAGTCACCCCCATTCATTTGGACAAGTCCAGAGGAGTCCCCCGACACCATTTACTATCCACATTCAACTACCGGTCCTCCCCTCCTAGACGGAATTGAATCACATCCCAGCCTGGAAGGTGACGGAGGCATAAAGCTGAGGAGGGTCTCAGAGGAGCAGAATAAATTGTTTCCTGCTGATCAGTCAGCGTGTATTAAGTTCTCCCTGAGTCCAATTGCTGTGGAGGGTGCTAAGAAAATAGGAAACATTGTCTTTGATCTCAAAATGCGCATCAAGTCCCGAAGGAGAGAGTAAAGCGAGCTCATGAAGAGAGTGAGCCAAAAATACAGAGACATGTGAGCTGGGCTGGTGTAGACCAGGGCAGCCCGGAGCACTGTCAGGTGAGTGCAAGGACACGAGTCCATCATCATCTGGAATTAAATCCATCACGTGTCAGTGCTGAGAAACTTCTAGGTCAATGAATTTGGAGTCCTTTGTTTTATTTATTTTTATTTTTTTTTTTGACGTTTTGGGCCATACCCAGCGATACTCAGGGGTTACTCCTGACTCTGCACTCAGGAATTACTCCTCGCAGTGCTTGGGGGACCCTGTAGGATGCCAGGGATCAAACCTGAGTCAGTTGCATGCAAGGCAAACACCCTACTCGCTCTAATATCACTCTGGTCCCTTATTTTGAAATTGTTTTGCCACACTCAGCGGTGCTCAGGGCTGACTTCTGGCTCCGCATTCAGGAATTACTCCTGGCGGTGTTCAGGAACCGCATGGGATGCCGGGGGTCATACCTGGGTTAGCCGTGTGCAAAGCAAGTGCCTTCCCTGTTGTATTAGCTCTCCAGTCTCTGGAGGTATGTGTTTGAAGCCCTAATTGAAAAAATTCATTTTTCCTATTACCAGTTGTTGATTTGGTTTCTTTTGGTAGTCATTGGCAGGGGCTGGCAGGTCATACCCGGTGATGCTCAGGGTTAACTCCTGGTTCTGTGTTCCTGGATCACTCCTGGTGGTGCTCCGGGGTCCGTTATGGGATACTGCAAATTAAACCCGGGTCAGCCGCATGCGAGGCAGGAGCTCTACCTGCTCTCCCTTTGGTGAATCTCTGGCCCCTTGTTGAATTGTTTTCAGAAGAGGATTGATCTGTCCAGGGTGACTTAAACCTTTTTTCTTTTTGATGGGGCCAGAGAGATGGCACAAGGGACTTGCCTTGCATACAACCAATTTCAGTTCCATCCCCGGCACTGCATCTGGTCTTGAAGTGCCCACCAGGAATATCCCTGAGCACAGAGCCAGGACTAAAGCCCTGAGCCCCTCCAGGTGTGACCCCTCCCCCAAACCTAAATAAATAGCTCAACAGTAAAATACAAACACACCGGCCAGTTCTCCAGTGCTGCCATATCCCACGGGGAGGGTCAGCAGCTCCGAATCCATCTGCAGTGGGGGGAAAAAAAAGGTGAAGGATGAAGGACATATAATTTATTTGAGGAGAGTGCTTGGTTCTGGATTTACTTACTGAATGATTGATTCTTTAAAAGCCGCGAGAAAAATCACCGCCGCGTGGTGGGGGGACGACACTTCCCCCACGTGGGTCCCAGGGAGACCAAGGATGGGGTGGGGGTGTTGCGTGGGAGTGGGGGAGGATGTCGGTGGCATTGACGGTCAGGTTTTACCCCAGTTATTCATGATCCTTGAAAAATCGAGGGCGACTGAAGGGCTGAAGTTTGGGGGGATTTGACACACAGGAGAGAAACGGACCTGGAATCCCCGGGGTCCCCATGGGAAAGCAAAGCATCTGTAACTGCCCACCGGAAACTCCTGGGGATGTCAAAAGTTTTTCTTTTTTCCGGTGGGGTGAGGGGAAGTGGGGGTGGGGCAGGGCACAATTTGTCTTTAGTTGTTTGGGTGGTTTGGAAACAATCCGTGTGTGGAGGTGCAGGTACTGAGCCCTTTGCAGCGGGTACAATCCCCGCCCGCCTTGAAAGGAAATCCTTGGGGCTGGACAGAGTGCAGCTTGTGGCAGTACCCAGAGCTGGGGTCCCGGAGGGAGCAGGGGGCCACTCGCCAGCTCTCTGGGCGTTGCTGTGAAGGACTTGAGGCCACTGCACGGCTTTGGTGTCTGTTCCAAGCAGTCCATTGACTGGAAACGTTATTAGGAATATTATACCACCTCCTCCCAATAAAAGTCAGGCAGATATCTCCCAGGGGCCTGAATGCAAAAGCAGCACATCCTTTCGGGAGCACAGACCAGCAGTGACTCAGGACTTGGCAGTCACTTATTGTACGATAGATCCATCTGACATGCAGATTCGATAATATCTGAGTCCAGCGCATTTACTCCTTGTTTGGGGGTGTGGTTTGTCTCGGAGCCACACCCGGCGATGCTCAGGACTGACTCCTGGTGCCGCTCTCAGGGATCATTCCTGGTGGGGCTCAGGGGACCCTATGGGGTGTCGGGGATCAAACCTGGGCTGGCCGCGTGCAAGGCAAACGCCCTCCCTGCTGTCCTATGGCTCCGGTCCGCCTGCTGTGTGTCTTTGAGTGTGTCCTTGGGTGCCCTCCGCCTGCTGTGATTCAATATTCACTCACTTTCTGTTTCCTGGGGGAACCCTGCAGCCCCCCAGAGGCTTAGCAGACTTGGGGGGTGGGGGAGGGGGGATTGGCGGCTGGTTTTGTGTGTGGCCCCTTCTGCTCCCCACCAGAGGATGGACAGCATCTGCTTGTCCATCTCTTACATGTTGAGCCATCGGGGTTTTGTGCCATTGGCTCTCTCAGTCCATCCTGAAACCTGGACCTGGCCCCCAAGGTGCCCCTCGAGTGGATGCGCCTAGCCTGGGCCCCTCGGCCTGCCCCCCTGCTGTGCCTCTTTTCCCTCCAAGGAACCCCCCCTCCAGAGCGGCACCCCCAGGAGCCTGGGGTGGCTCCCCCCACAGGAAGCGTGCCACTTTCCCTGTGTACTTACGGCCATGAAGTGATTTTAGGCGAACCATCCCGGAAAGTGGCTGAAGCTTGTAAAGACATGATAGAGGAAGCCGGAAGAAATCAGGGCCTGAGAGGAGAGCATCATGGCCCAGAGACTGTGTGTGTGTGTGTGTGTGTGTGTGTGTGTGTGTGTGTGTGTGTGTGTGTGTGTGTGACACCCAGCGGCAACGCTCAGGGCTGACTCCTGGCTGGGTGCTCAGGGGGACCCTATGGGATGCACTAACGAATGCTCTGGCCTCTCTTTTCTTTCTTTTCTTTGTTTGTTTTGGGGTCATTCCCGGGAATGCCCAGGGGTTACTCCTGGCAGTACTCAGGAACCCTAATGGGTGCCAGAGAGCAAGCCCAGGTTGGCAGCATGCAGGACTATGGCTCCGGCATCGCCTCTCTCCTCTCCTCTTCCCTCCCTTCCCCTCCTCTCCTCTCCTCCCCCCTCTCCTCCTCTCCCCTCCCTTTCCCTCCCCTTCTCTCCTCTCCCCTCTTCTCCTCTCCCCTCCCTTCCCCTTCCCCCTCTCCCCTCCTCTCCCCTCCCCTCCCTTACCTTCCCTTCCTCTCCCCTCCCCTCATCTCCTCTCCCCTCCTCTCCTCTCCCCTCCCTTCCTCTCCCCTCCTCTCCCCTCCCCTCCCTTCCCTTTCCTTCCTCTCCCCTCCCCTCTTCTCCCCTCCCTTCCTCTCCCCTCCCCTCCCCTCCCCCTCCTCTCCCCTACTTTCCCCTCCCTTCTTCTCCCTCCTCTCCCCTCCCTTTCCTCCCTTCCTCTCCCCTCCCCTCCTCTCCCCTCCCTTCCCCTCCTCTCCCCTACTTTCCCCTCCCTTCTTCTCCCTCCTCTCCCCTCCCTTTCCTTCCTTCCTCTCCCCTCCCCTCATTTCCTCTCCCCTCCCCTCCTCTCCCCTCCCTTCCCTTCCTCTCCCCTATTTTCCCCTCCCCTCCTCTCCACTTCTCTCCCCTCCTCTCCCCTCCCCTCCCCTCCTCTCCCCGTCTCTCCCCTTCCTTCTTCTCCCCTCCCCTTCCCTCCGCTCCCCTCCCTTCCCTTCCCCTCTCTTCTTCTCCTCCCCTTTCCCCCTCCTCCTCTGCTTTTCTCTCCCTTCCTCTCCCCTCCTTTCCCCTCTCTTCCCCTCCCCTCCCTCCTCTCCTCTCCCCTTCCTTCTCCTCCCCTCCCCTCCTCTCCCCTCCTCTCCTCTCCTCGGCCCTTCCCTCCCCTCCACTTATTTTTCTTTTCTCTTTCTTTGCTCTTTACTTCTTTTGTTTCTTTTCTCTCTCTTTTTTTCTATTTTTCTTTGGAGTCCATCCTCACTGGTGCTCAGCGCTTACTCCTGGACTCTGTGCTCAGTGCTCATTCCTGGCCATGTTCAGGAGACCCTATGCAGTGCCAGGGATTGAACGCATGTCAGTAACATACATCTCATATAAATATCTCTGCTCAGAGAAATGATATATGAGTAGAGCTCATTTACTCATTTGTTTTGGGGGGTTTGGTTTATTTTGGGGGGCGGGTCACACCCAGCGGTGCTCAGGGCTGACTCCTGGCTCTGCACGCAGTTATCACTCCCGGGGATGCTTAGGGGACCCTATGGGGTGTCGAGGATCGAACCTGGGTCGCTTGCAAGCAAGGCAAACACCCTCCCTGCTGTTCTACCACTCCGACCCCAGCCCCATCTTTTTGCCCCTGCTATAGGCAGCGGTAGGAGGTGCACAAAGTAAGGCCCCTCCGTTTCTGAAATTCTGTCAAAATAAAACGCGATCCGTTGGTTTGTCACAGGAAGGGAAGGCGGGGGTGGTTTATAGACTCTGCCCTGCTCTGCCCCGCCCGGCTCGGCCCGCTAATGGGTTCCATTAAAGCCCATGAGAAATTTGATTTCTAATGGAGTCGGTCTGCTGTGGATGCCAAGCGGATTGATTCGGGCCCCTTTTATTCCCCCTCGCTGAAGCCAAGTGTGGAAATTGTTTTCCCCGAGTGAGGACCGTCCTCAAGTTAGCAGGGCTTTGGCGAAGCCCGCCCCGGAAAGGCGGCGGCAAACGCTTCGCCCCGACCCTAACCAGATGCCAGGCGCCTTGAACCATTTGGTAATGGTCTCAGTGGCATGCTCTGGAGGGGAGGCAACATTGGGTGGGTGCCAGGCGGGCTGGCTGTGCCCCTATGAGGTGGGGCAGCGTTCTCCCCACTCCCAGTGGCTTGGCATGCTCCCGAGATGCTTTCCTGGGGGCCGGAGCAATAGCACAGTGGGTAGGGCGTTTGCCTTGCACGCGGCTGACCCGGGTTCCATTCCCAGCATACCATTGGTTCCCCTGAGCACCGCCAGGAGTCACTCCTGAGTGCAGAGCCAGGACTGACCGCTGAACATGGCTGGGCATGACCCCCCCAAAAAATAAAAGAATGCCATCCTGCCTGGGAAGTGCCCTCCTCACATCCCAGCCAGCGGAAGCCTCCAGCCCGCCCCAAAGCTCCCAGGAGCCCGGGCTTCTCCCTGAAGGAGATGGCTAAATGACCAGCCTGTCACTTCATTAGCATCTCATACCCCCATCCTGGCTATCCATGGGGGGACCCTTTTCCTGGGAAGCACTTGGCAAGCGATTTTGAGGCAAAGAGTCCCAGTATTGAAAATGATTCCATGGTGGGGGCTCCCATGAGCCCCCACTTAGCATGGCAGAGGGGCTTGGGGACCACCAAGAGGTTCCTATTAACCCAGAGTCTCTCAGGCGAGGGCCCCCGGGAGTGCTGAAGGGCTTCTCTTGATTTCATTCATTGGACAGAGCGTGTGTGTGTGTGTGTGTGTGTGTGTGTGTGTGTGTGTGTGTGTATGTGTGTGTGTGTGTTTGGTTTCCTGAATTCCTCTTGCCTTGGGAAATGTCAGCATTTAAAATAGAAGCACGTTTTACATTAATAAAAGCCCCGGTAGTAAAGAGGAAAACCCAGCCTATTGCGAAAAAAGCAAGCGAATATCATCTTTGTAGAGTCACCTCACAGACTCTCTCTCTCTCTCCTCTCTCCTCTCTCTCCTCTGTCTCTCCCTCTCCCTCTCCCAAAGCACATCCGCAAACATTGCTTATGGAACTGATGGGTTTCAGAAGAGAGATGGTGCTTCCTTGGGAAAGAAGGTGAAGGATATGTGAGGGACCCTCTAGTCTCCATCCAGCCTCCATCGGAGGAAGTTCCCCGGCTCCGTCCTCCACCTCTGACCTGTTGCTATGGATTTTGTACTCATAAGTAAATACTCATGGAAACCATGTAGGATTATTTTTCTTTCTTTTTTTTTTTTAAAAAAAGTGTTTTCGTGCTCACTTCGGCAGCACATACACTAAAATTGTAACGATACAGAGAAGATTAGCATGGCCCCTGCACAAGGATGAAATGCAAATTCGTGAAGCGTTCCGTATTTTTAAACCCAAGCACAAAAAATTGTAAGTCTACAACTGTACCTCATGATGTCTCACTAATAAAAAAAAAAGACTGATAAAACACAAGTCACATAATGCCACTAGCGGATATTCACAGAACACCACTTATTCTATAATACTCTTCCATGACATATTTAGAAAGTACTAATTTCTAAAAGCAGGAAATGAGTGGTTTCCTATAGTTATGAAGCATGAGAAAAATCAAAAGTGATTACCAATTGTATGGGATTTTTGGGGGGAAGGTGATAAAAAATTTTATCGCGGATTTATGGTGGTGATGGTAATACACTTCTGTGAATACAGTTAAATATTGAACTGTGCACTTAAAATGGGTGAATCTGTAACATTAAAGGTTTGATGCTTTGTTTCTCAAAAAAAAAAAATGTACCTGCCACACTCCATAAAATTTCCCCTTAATTTTTAGTTCCAGTCACGTGTGGAGTTGGCCTTGAGGATGAAGTCAGCCCAACTTAGGAGGGCGCCGTTTTCTGAAAAAATCAGAGTTTTATGTAACTTCTCCCAGCAGGAAATCTTCGTTGGGAAAAAATGCCAGTAATTATGGGTAGAAAGTGAGTGACTTTCTTCTGACCTTCTTCCTTTTCTTTATCCTTTGTCGTTGCTTTGGGGGCCATACCCGGTGGTGTTCAGGGCTGACCCCCCCCCCCGACTCTGCACCCAGGAATCACTCCTGGCAGCGTTCGGTGGGGGTGGGGGGGTGCTGTGGGCTGCCAGGGATCGAACCCAGGTCAGCTGAGTGCAAGACAAGTGCCTTCCCCGGCCCCAACGATTTTTCTACTCTCATTTGTTGTATTACGGCGTCCATCGCGGGGTTCCATCGAGCCAGGGTTTATGGGATTCGGGGACAGATTTCCGACTCCTTCAGCACCACCCAAATGCCCAAGATGTGCCCCCCTAGGGTGGCTCTTGTGTCATTTTCCTCTTGCCTCTTCGTTCCCTGCAGCCCCCCCCCCCCCACGCTCCCCCCTCCCCCGGTATTTGGTGATCTCAGTTTTGTGACCCAAGACCAAGGGCTTGGCATTGTTCTATAAGATCTAGTCCCTCCTTCTCCCCGCCCCCTCTTTTCCTCTTTCTCCCCCTCTCCCTCCCTCTCTCCCCTCCCCTTCCCTTCCCCTCCCTCTCTCCCTCCCCTCCCCCTCCCTCTACCCCTCCTCCCTCTCTCCCCCTTTCCCCCTCCAGTCTCTCTCCCCCTACCCCTTCTCTCTACCCCCTCTCTCTCCCTCTTCTTCCCCCTCCCCTCCCTACCCCTACCCATACCCCTTCCCTCTCTCCCTCTCTCTCTCCCCTCTCTCTCTTTCCCTTCTCTCTCTCCCTTCTTATTCTCTCTCCCCCTCTCTTCCCCTCTCCCCTCTTTTAGTCTACCTCTCTCTCCCCTTCCTCCCCCCCCCCTCCCTTCCCCCTCTCTCCTTCTCCCCTCCTTTACTCTCTCCGTCTCTCTCCCCCCTCTTTTGGACCCCCCTCTTCCCTCCCCTCTCTCTCTCCCAGTACTTGTTCACCCCCTTCTGACTGGTTTCCCTTAACCTGTCACTCTCCATCCCCCCTGTGCTGCCGCATCTTCCTGCCGGCTGCCCTGCATGGACCAGCCCGCAGCTCCTGCATCCATTCATTTCCAGCGGCCGCTGTTTGGACTCCAGGCTTCTTGTCTGAGAATAGCCACATTCACTTTGATCCGAGGATGCCCGTCATGGCGTGATGGGCTCAGGCGTGACGGCATAGCGCCCCCCAGGGCCACCCCGAGCTCATTACTGGCAGACCCCAGGAAGTCTGTCCTGTAGAGAAGAAAGGAGCGTACATGGTGACCAGATCAGAGATGCGGTTATCTATTTATGTGTCTACACCGGGTGCCAGTGTGGACACACTTGCTGCTCCCAGAACCCTAATTCACGGCATTATAATGCAGGAGCCTTGCTCTCGCTTTCCTGCTGAGGATACCCCGTGAGGGGACGCAGCGGGCACCCCACGAGGCTCAAACGTAGCCTCAAGCTGCCAGCCCAGAAGTGGGGAGAAGTTTCTTTGATGTCTTTAGTAACTTTATGAAGCCCCGCGTGAAATATCTTAAGTGCTCATGCAAAGTCTTTGGGGGGAAAAATTGTTGGTTTTTTTTTTTTTCCCAACAAGGCCTGCCTGTTTGAAGTTCTGAACTGTCTAGTAAATGTGTCACTGGAGGAAAAAAATGCAGATTTTTATTTTTTTAATCTCCATATGGCTTTGGGCATTCTGGCTGGCATGCTGGGATCTGGGCCTTGGAGCGGGGGTTCCTTTCAGACAGAATTGCTCCCTAGTTTGGGGAATCTGTCACAAGCTCCTCTTTTAAACCCAGGGTCCTTGTGTCGAGGCCCTGATGTTTTCTCTCCATCGTCAAGATTCTCATAGGAAGCCATGTAGCGAGTTCACTGTCTGTGTGATGAGAATGTGTGTGTAGGGGGGAGTGGGGAGGGCAGGGGTAGAGACCAGCCCCCAACCCACCTCTAAGAAGTCTCCCACCTCCAGAAGCAAACCGGGAACCTGGACTTTATATTGTTCTTTTGTGAATTCTGAGTATGTATGTGGTCTATGACCCTCTGACAGACACACAGACACATGTACACACATGCATGCACATACACACACGCACATACACACACGCACACACACTCATACACATGCACACACACTCATACATACTCATACACACATGCACACACATGCATACTCTCATACACACTCACACTCACGTGCACACACAGGCACACACACTTTCACACGCACAGAGACACACACACAAGTGCACACACTCATACATACTCTAACACACGCACACTCACACATACACATGTGCACACACATGTGCACACACATACATACACGCACACTTTCACACACACAGACACACACATTCACACACATGGAGACATACACACACAAGCGCACACACACTCATACACACTCTCACACACCACACACACTCATAGATACACACAGACGCACACACACACTCATAGATATACACGTAGGTGCACACACACGCACACACACTCACACACACGGGGCCTCCCAACCCTCCTTCCCCTGTGTGTCTTTCACCCAGTTTGAATTCCCCAGAGACGGGGGTGGGGGAGGGGCTCCCTAACACGGGCAACCTGCCATCAAAGGCGAGGCAAATGTACTCCCCACCCCGGGACTTGAGACCCCCAAATCCACTGGCTGTTCATTGGCCGGGGCTGGGGGTGTTCTCTCCTGCCAAGGCTCTGTGTCTTCCCAGCAATGGGTTGTGAGCATCCGTAGTGAGCTAAAAGAGCTCTTTCTTACTCCGCCTGGATTTGGTCCCCTTAGGTCAGCAGGCAGCAGAAGTTGCAGTAACTTCCCGGCGCCAGAGAAAGGACAGGCTGCAGCCATGGCACAGTGAGGAGGGCGCTGGCCTTGCATGCAGCCAGCCCCGGGTTCGATCCCCGGCATCCCATAGGGTCATCTCGAGCACCACCAGGAATGATCCCGGAGCCAGGAGTCAGCCCTGAGCACCACTGGGTGTGCCCTGCTAGCAACATCAAAAAGGGCAGGACATGGTGGCGTTCAGCTGGCCTCTGGCTGAGGGTTTGTCGCCCACCACTTATGATTCTCCAGGATATACTGACCAGGGAAAGTAGCCACGGGAGCCTCTTGTTGGTTGATTGGTTTGTTTTTACTTGTTCGGGGGCCACTTGTTTGTTTGGGGGCAGTGCTCAGGGCTTCCTCTTGGCTCTGTGCTCGGGGATCACTCTTGGCGGGGCCCACCGGATTCCCTGGGATGCTGGTGATCGAACCCGGGTCGGCCGCCTGCAAGGAAAACGCCCTCCCCCTGGGCTGTCTCTCCGGCCCGGCATCTTCTCGATGTTTCAACTTCTCTGCCTTGCGTGGATTGTTTCCTCTTCCTCGATGTTTCCCATCTCCCATGATCTTGGCAAAGCTCATGATTGGTTGGGAACACAGGATGGGACGCAGGCGCTCTTATGCCAATTGATGGCATTTGCTCTTTGGTGATTGTCTTGAATAGCGGCTGTTTATCAAGCGTGGGAATTGTGCGCTCCTAATTAAGTCAGGAATGGTGTGAGTCTCCCCCCCCCCCCCCACCGCCCCTTTGGTTTTCCCTCCCTAAAGAGCTGTGAAATGCTATCATTTTTGAGGATCAACAGAGGTAATCACGTCAGGATTTTTTCTCCTCACGTTCAATCATCAAAAGCGTTTATGAAGTTTCCAGTTAATAAGGCGCTCTCGCCTAATTGGAACCCGATTGTATCTGAGTTGTTAGAGTAGGCCGTCACACTGACTTCACTTTGTCAGTTTTTTTATTTTTTATTTTGCTTTTTGGGTCACACCCGGCGATGCTCAAGGGTTACTCCTGCCTCTGCACTCAGGAATTACTCCTGGCGGTACTCAGGAGACAGTACGAGATATTGGGTTGGGGATTGATCAGATGGAGGATCAAACCCATGTAAGGCCAGTGCCCTCCCTGCTACCCTATCGCTCTGTCCTGGCTTTATAAATCTTTAAAAATGCATCTCCCCGGGCCTGGAGCAATAGGACAGTGGGGAGGGCGCTTGCCTTGCATGTGGCTGACCTGGGTTTGATCCCCGGCATCCCATAGGGTCCCCTAAGCACTGCCAGGAGTGATCTCTGAGCACAGAGCTGGGAGTCGCCCCTGAGCACTGCCTGGTGTGACCCTGAAGCAAATTAAAAAAAAAAACAAACACCCAATAATTAAACAATAACTGATATTCTACAGAGAAGGCTCTAGGATCAGTAACTCACAGCACCCCGTTTCTCCCCCCTCCCCCCGTTACCATCCTGGTACCTACTACTTACCGAAGTTCATACCACAAAATGGAACAAGGAGGAAAAGGAGCCCCCACCCCAAGTACCTGCATACATAAAAAGAGGGGGTGCTGGCTGTGGGCACTGTGGTCACCGTAAGGGCCCTTGGGCTATAGTCTGGGGTTGTTGTTTGTTTGTTTTTGTTTTGGGGACCACACCTGCGATGCGCAGAGTTTACTAACCCCATCCCCCTTCCCATAGTTTGTAATCGCTTTGTTTGTGGTTGGGCTTTAGGGTTTCTTTATACCTTGGAGTTTCTTTTTTATTTTCTGGAAGGGGAGCTCCAACTCAGTAATGCTCGGGGCTTACTCCTGGATCTGTGCTCAGAGTTCATTCCTGGGGGGAGGGGGGCCTTCAGGGGACCACCCAAATGTGTTGGTCATGTTTTAATCGTCGAGTGCATGTTTTAGTCATTATTTTCGCTCCCTTTCTCTCAAAGTTAGTTCCCAGAGCATTTAACCCTCCATACTCCCCTCCCCCACCAAAAAAATCATTTCAAAAAGGCTGCTCACCCCTTCCCGCATCCTCAAATGCATCAACAAAATACACAGAAATCGCAGAACTTTGTTGCTTTCATTTTCAGGACCCTGAAAGCAACCTAGCTCTGCGACTTCTGCATATTTTGTTTTCAGGACCTGTGAGTCAATAGGAGCATAACCGATGCCTGCCCATGGGCCAGTACCTTTTCCTAGGCCGGCAGAAGACAGAAGCCAAACGAGGGGCTTCTCTGCAGCGAGGACCCCCTCCACCCCCACCCGCATCCCCACAGCATCTTGGCTTTTGGAAGTCTCTCACGGAACAAATTAACGTTGGCTGTGGACTCGCTTGGCTGGGGGATTTGAGCGACACAGTTGCAGTGGGAACTGATTACCGTAATGATGCTAATACATCATCTCCCGCCTGCATCTCCTGAGAACGTGCTGAGCTGCTCTTTGGGGGGGGGGGGGGGGGGAAGCGAGTGGCAGGTTTTGGATGCTGCGTGAGCCCAGCATGGGCCACAGGCTGGCAGCAAAGCCCATCTCCTAACTGACCCTCGGTCCCCTGCCTCAGTTTCTGTCCCAGGACGCGTCTGCTCGGCTTAGGGGTCTAGTGTCCCCAGAAGCGCACCTCTGGGTTTCCTCATCTCTTCCGGCCCACCCCTGAGCCCTGTCTCTTTGGGAAGGCGGCATACTCTGGACCCCACTTTTGTGTCCGTTCAGCCGCTGTTTGTCTTCTGGTCAGAGAACTTTGCCCTGAGCATTCTAACACAGGGTTGCTAGGTCAGGACTGATGGTCGCCCTTAGTATTAGTATTGGGGTTTGATTATTCTTTACTGGTTTTCAGTTTTTGTTTCTTTTTTTTCTTTCTCTTTTCTTTTTCTGTGTGTGTTCTGTTTGTGATGGGGGGGGTGTTCTTGGCGTATGCTCACTCTCTCTCTCCCTGCGTCCTCTATCTCCTTCTCTCCCTGTCTCTCCCTCTCCTTCTCCCCCTCTCTCCCTCTTTCTCTCTTCCTCCCTCTCTCTCTTCTCCTTTCCCTCCTCTCTCTCTCCCTCCCTCTCTCTTCCCCTCTCTGTCTTTCTCCCTCTCCCCATTCTCTCTCCCCCTCTCTGTTTCTCTCCCTCCCTCTCCCTCTTTCTCTCTCTTTCTCCCTCCCTCTCCCTCTTTCTCTCCCTCTCTCTCCCTCACTCTCTCCCCACTCTCTCTGTTTCTCTCTCTCCTTCTCTCTCCCCCCTTTCTCCTTCTCCCTCTTGCTTTCCTTTGATTCCTCTCTTTCCCTTTCTCATCTGGGTATCGACTGGAGGCTTTTTCCAAACTGGTTCCCACGCAGCTTCCAGGAAGCCCTCTGGAGTTGCCATAGCTGATTGCAGGCTGAAAATGTCTTTACTGGCCAACAGACGCTCTTGACTTTTAACTCCTCCTCCCAAATCGGGTCTTTTGATGTCAGGCTTGATTTTTTTTTTTTTTTTTGCATTGTGCGCCCATTAACAAATTACCCGGCGCTCTTAATTATTTTTAAAACCTTTGTCCCTTCACTCTGAAGCTGCAAGTAAAAGAGATTTATGCCCCGTCACCACTGAGCATCTTGCGTCTGAGTCTCCATTTGTCTTGCCCAGGTCCTCGGACCCCGCCATTTCTCAAGCTGTCACGGGGCATCTTTTTGTTTCGACTTGAAAAACTCCATCTCCCTCTTCCCGGGAAGCTGGCCTGGCGTGATGATGGATCACTTCAGCTAGGCTGTGTCTGAATATTTCTTTTCTTTTCCTTCTTTTTCAGTAGTAGCAGTGTTCATTATTAGTCAATTCGTGGGCATTTATGAAGCGACTGTGACAGCCCGGAATTCCCAGCTAGGATCTGGGGAAATGATACCCTTGAAGGAGCAAAGAATTTGAAAAATGTGATACTCAGTCTGTCCTCCATGGTGTGTGTGTGTGTGTGTGTGTGTATCTGAGTGTATGTGTGTGTGTCCGAGTGTGTGTATGTGTGTGTATGAGTGCATATATGTGTGTGAAAGAGTGTGTGCATATGTGAGTGTATGTGTGTGTGTCTGAGTGTGTATGTATATGAGTGTGTACAGCATGTGTGAGTGTATCTGAGTGTGAGTGTATGTGTATGAGTGCATATATGTGTGTGAAAGAGTGTGTGCATATGTGAGTGTATGTGTGTGTCTGAGTGTGCATGTGTGTATAAGTGCATGTATGTGAGGGTATGTATGTATGAGTGTATGTATATATTTGAGTGTGTTTGTGTATATGTATATGGGTGTATGAGTTTGTATATGTTTGCATATATGAATGTATATATGTGTGTGTCTGAGTGTGTGTCTGTGTGTATGTGTATACGAATGCATGTGTGTGAGTATGTCTGTATATGTGTGTGTCTGTGTGCATGTGAGTGTGTATGTGTGTATCAGTATGTGCGTATGTGAGTGTATATATATGTGTGTGTGTGTGAGTGTGTATGTGCATATGTGTATGTGTGTGTGAGTGTGTGTGTGTGCACGCACACAGTTGCTCCATCTTGCTGTTGCATTTTGAGATTTTGGCTTTGGCTTCCAGCCTTGTTGCCCTTTCCAGGGGGCTTATCCTTAGCTCAAAGTTCCTCAACCCAGCGCTGGTTTTACTCACCCCCCCAGGCGGTGCTGGGACAGGCTGGAGGAGACCGCCTTGTCCCCTCATGGGCCTGCCTCCTTTCTGCCCGTCACAGCATCGTAGCCCACTTGTCCTGATCAGTGGATCTCACTTCCAGATAAACACATGGTATTTCAAAGGCGTTTTTTTTTTTTTCCCTCTGCATGCTGCAATACCAGGAGAAACAGGAGGGGCTTCGGGGCGAGAGAATGTTGAAAGAGCTGCAGGTTTCAGGCTGCAGGGGGTAGAAATACACCGAGCTCCAACTGCCTGGGTAAAGCCACCCCGCCCCGCTGGCTAGAGATAGGTTCAGTGGAAAATAAGGTGTATTTGCAAAACTCAACTTACCAAGCGGTGCCGGCGGGTAAAACCAAAGGTGATATGGGACAGGACTGGGTCAGCTCAGGCTCTTGGGGGTGGGGGCACAGTCGCTTTGCACCTTGGATCATAACATGGACACTCTTGCAACCATGTTACTTGTAACCATCTTGTAACCATGTTACACAATGAAGGTAAGAGTAATAATTTAAAAAAAAAAGGCAGCTGGAATGAGTGTAGCCATGGGAGGCGCTGGCCTTACATGCTACAGACCTGACCTGGGTGCCCTCCCCGGCATCCCATTTCCCCCAAGTCCCACCAGGAGTGATCCCTGAGTGCAGAGCCAGGAGTCAGCCCTGAGCACTGACAGGTGTGGCCCCCAAACCCAAATTAAAAAAAAAAAAGGAGCCATAAATCAGTGAGTGTCCTGCCTCCACGCCTGGCTGTCCTCACTGGGACCCCTTGAAGGGAGGTGGGTTGAGTTTCCCTCCACCCCCTCCCCCACCCAGCAGCCGAAGACCTCCAGAACCAGCCACAGTCATGCTGAGACCACTCTCCACACGTCCGGACAAGCCTCATGCATGAAGGAACTGGCAGAGGAACCCAGGCATGCGGGTCCCAGGGCTGAGATCTCCAAACCTGCTCGGATTGGGACTGGGCCTTCTCCACCCAGATCCCCCATCTTCCAGTAGGTAGGCGTCACACCCACCAGCTGCTGCCAGCGCCAGGTTGGTCCCATCAACAGCCAAGATGCAGAGTCTATAAAACCCAGCTCCCGGAACCACGCGGCCAAATCTTATTATCTTATTGTCTCATTTTTCCTTTGGAGAACCCGGCAGGCTACCGAAAGTGTGCTGCCCGCACAGCAGAGTCTGGCAAACTCCCCGTGGCGTACCCAATATGCCAAATACCAGTAACAATGATGGGTCTCATTCTCCTAGCCCTGAAAGAGCCTTGAATATGGCTCTTTTAAAATCTCAGGGCAAGGAAGAAGGAGACGTTAATGGTGCCTGCTCAAGGCAATCGACGAACAACAGGATGATCATGAACGTGAAATCAATGAGAGGATGCAATTTGAAATGTGTTGCTTGGGCGTTTTCACGTGATGAAATCCAGGGGCCAGTGTCCCAACCCCTCCTCACCGCCATGGCCTCATCTGCGAGTCCTTCTTCACTCAGATGGACCAAGCCAGTCTCTGATTCTCCAGGACGGGACAGTGCCTTCCGCTTGGACGCTAGTGCTGGGCCCATGGAGGGACTCTTCTGAGCCGTGGGTCGCTGAGCTGCCAGGGATCTAAGTGTCCTTGCCTCGATTCATTCCAGAGAATAGATCTCTGCTCAGCAGAGCCAGTGGGGTTGTCCTTGACCCTGGGGGGGGGGGGGGGAACGTGTGGGGGACAGAGACAGGGCAGGCTTGTCCGTCTGTTCCTGCCAGGTATGGTGTGGGAAGTGACCCCCCTGGTATGGGAAGTGAATCCTGGCATGGGAAGTGGCCCTGGCGTGGGGAATGAATCCTGGCATGGGAAGTGACCCCTGGCATGGGAAGTGGCCCCTGGCACGGGAAGTGGCCCTGGTGTGGGGAATGAATCCTGGCATGGGAGTGACCCCTGGTGTGGGAAGTGACCCCTTGCATAGGAAGTGAATCCTGGTGTGGGAAGTGACCCCTGGCAGGAAGGTTGGTGCACCTCACAGTTTAGACCTCCCCCTCTCTCTTAAGTCCCTGAGCTGTTCGGGGTCTCTCTGGAGTCACTTCTGTGACCTTTGGATGAACACGGCCTCGTAGTATGTCCTTCGGGGTGGGAGCCACACCTGGCGGTGCTCAGAGGTCATCCCTGGCTCCATGCTCAGGAGTCACTCCTGGTGGGACCCAGGGGAACCCCATGAAACGCTGCAGATGGAACCCCAGTCAGCTGCGTGGGAGGCAGGAGCCCTCCCCCCACTGGACTGTCCATCCGCCTCCCTTCCTCACCACCCCACTGTCCACTCACAAGAGGCCTTTCTGGGACAGGCGGTGGCTAAGCTTGGTGACCTGTGACCCGGAGCTCGGGCTACCTCTCGTCTGCCCTGCTCGGCTTTGGGGTCCCCGCACCGGCCCCCAGAGGCTGCAGACAGACGCACCTGTCCCTGGCCATGACTGGGCCTGACCCACAGCAGCCGCTGCCTCCAGGGCCTTGCTCAGGCCTGACCACTGGTCCCAGCTGGGCTCCCCAAGTCCTTCCTGGAGTCCAGGCCCAGACACACCATGACCACGTCCCCACCCAGGAGACATAGCACTGGACTCTGCTTGCAGGGGGTCGGGCAGCCTGGATAGTCCCTGAATAGCTCCGCCTTCCCTGTGCCCATTGCATGGCCAGGCACCCGCCACTTGGCTTAGTTAAGTGATTTAGGGGACCCCTTCCCTCCTTTCTTTGGGTTAATTAGCACATCCTCAGGGATGGAGCAGTAGTACAGTGGTTAGGGCATTTGTAGCCAGCCTGAGTTTGTTCCCCCGGCATTCCCCCCCCTCCCCCCGCCACGGAGTGAGTGCAGAACCAGGACTGAGCCCTGAACATCGCCAGACATGACCCCAAAAGAAAACAAACAAAAAACCCTCCTGCGCTCTGAGCCTATGAGGGTCCTGAGAACGCCCCTTTCAGCTGTGTGTCTGTTCCACGCCAAATGTCACCCCCCTTCCCCAGGGGACTGCGGGGCGGGGGGGGGGGCAGGCAGAGCAATGAGCCCCTCCCCCATCTCACCCCTCTTCTCCCTGGCTCCTCCCCTTTCCCCCTCCCCCCGCACCACCTACTCCAGCCCCTGAGATTCTGCACCTGGCTTGGCCCTTTCTTTTCTTTTCTTAACCTTTCTTTCTTTCTTTTTAAATTTTTTTTTTATTTTATAAGGTAGTTCTCTGTATCGTTCCAATTTTAGTATATGTGCTGCCGAAGCTGGAGCGATAGCACAGCGGGTAGGGCGGTCGCCTTACAAGCGGCCAACATGGCCGACCCGAGTTTGATTCCTCCGCCCCTCTCGGAGAGCCCAGCAAGCTACCGAGAGTATTTGATATGCCAAACATAGTAACAACAAAGTCTCCAATGGAGACATTACTGGGCCCGCTCGAGCAAATCGACGATCAACGGGAGGGCCTTTACCTTTACCTTACCTTATAAGGTAGTTCACAGTATTTGATTACATTTAATATTCCAACACCAATCCCACCACCATGACACCTTCCCACCACTATATTTCAGATGTTTCCATCCCGAACCCTAATCCCTGCCTCAAAGCAGAATCGAAATAATATATTTTGTATCATTGATTGGGCTGGAGCGATAGCACAGCGTGTAGGGAGCTTGCCTTGCATGTGGCCAACCCAGGTTCGATTCCTCCACCCCTCTCAGAGAGCCCGGCAAGCTACCGAGGGTATCTCGCCTGCACGGCAAAGCCTGGCAAGCTCTCCGTGACATATTTGATATGCCAAAAAACAGTAATAACAGCTCTCACAATGGAGACAGTACTGGTGCCCGCTTGAGCAAATCGATGAACAACGGGAGAACAGTGCAGTGCAGTGCGGCATTGTTGGTTATGAAAAACCTGCTGAAAATGCTACAAAAAAGTATCCTTAGAGAAAAGACTGTGGAGGTGGTTGTATTTCACCCAGGGGCCATGAAGCCCTTCTATAAGAGATCACTAACATGTTGTTAAAGGTTGAGTCTTGTGTGCTTATATATAATATATATATATATATCTCTGTAAAAATAATGTACATTTCCCCTTACATTGGTTGCCTCCTACTTTGAACCCTATCAAATGTGGTGCCTTAATATTGGAGTCTGGGTAGGACGTGTGCTTTGAAGTGTCCAGGAATAGATTCACTCGTGGGTGAACTCGGCCTGAGGATGTGGAGAGCGGCCGTGGGCAGGGCGGCGGCTGGGGTTCTGGAGGTTTTTGGCTGTCAGGGCTGGGTCCCTTCGGGTGGGGAGGGGTCTCACCCGCCCCCTCAGCGTGCCCAGATTCGGCCCTTTCTCGCCGAGGCCTTCAGCTAAACCGTGGGTGGACACTCTGTGACCTGATGGGCTGTTTCTCTAAGGACACTCTGTGCCCTGAGTCCAAATCCACACTTGACTGTGTCAGAAAGACCCAGTGCCACCAGAAGCTCTCGTGTTCCCCCACATGGGGGTTTAACAGATGAAGCGCGTCTCCCCACTCTTGGCTGTCCCCTTCCTTGGCCGTTCATCCCCCACACTGACTGTCTATCATCCCTGCACTACTATTGTGTGCTCGGTTCCCCAATGCCAGGAGGGCAGCCTGGTGGAGGGGGCAGCATGCTCAGTCGGTGGGAAGCTGCGTGTCCTCTGGGGGAGGAGGGCTATGAATGAGGTAGGAGCACAAGGCAGAGATGGGAGAGAGAGGACCACAGGGAGGGTGCTTGCCTTGGCGTGTGTCCAACCCAGGTTCTGTCTCCGGCACCCCACAGGGACACCCCCACGAGGAATGATCCCTGAGCACTGAGCCAGGAATCAGCAATCACTGATTGCTCAGGGTGTGTCCAGGTGTGGCCTCCCCTACCCCAAAATCAAAACAAAAATGAGCCCACAGGGGCTGGAGCGATAGCATAGTGCGTAGGGCATTTGCCTTGTGTACGGCTGGCCCGGGTTCGATTCCCAGCATCCCATAGTATCCTCCGAGCACCGCCAGGAGTAACCCCTGAGCATCACTTGATGTGACCCAAAAAGCAAAAAGAAAAAGAAAAAAAAAGTGAGCCCCCAGGGCAGATACGTCTGATGGACAGGAAGCCAGGAACAGAGTGTGGGAAGGTGGCCTGGGTCAGCTTAGGTCCAGCAGGAAACAGCGGCCGGTGGCCCTCTCTGAAGGTCCAGCGTGAGTCACCCAGCTAGGGCTGGGTGAGTGAGGGTGCATCGGGGACCAGAAAGATGGTTCCGGGAGAGAAACGCTGTCTCGGGGTCTCCTGGCAGACAGCAGCGGGGTTGGGGACTGGACCGGAAGCTTCCTTTCTTTCTTTCTTTCTTTCTTTCTTTCTTTCTTTCTTTCTTTTGCTTTTTGGGTCACACTGATGATGCAGAGGGGTCCCTCCTGGCTCTGCACTCAGGAATTATTCCTGGCAATGCTCAGGGGACCCTATGGGATGCTGGGAATTGAACCTGGGTCAGCTGCGTGCAAGGAAAATGCCCTATCCGTTGTGCTATTGCTCCAGCCCCAGCTGGTTTCTTTCTCCTTTACCGTTCAGCTGGTTCTCAGCACTGGGAGGGTCTGAGATCTCAGGAAGGAAGATTGGCAAGTAATGGGCTGCATCTCCCCACCTCCCACTTTATCCCATCTTCGAATCCAGTGACTGGGTCCCCAGCTCAGAGCCCCCAGCAGCATCTGGGGTGTGGTGCCGGTTTCTGTACTCAGGGCAAAGCTTAATTCCCCAACTCCCTGATGCCACCCCCGAGGCCAAGCAAGGTGCCCGCAGGGGTGCCAGGGCTGAGCCAACCTCTCAGCAGGACTTGGTGGCAGTCCTGGGCTTAGCCGCCAGGCGGGGTGGCACGGAGGGGCTGCTCCCGTCAACTTGCGTTTCTCGAAAGATCCTAGAATCCTTCCCTTGCGCCGGAAACCCACGCAGCCCCAGTGAGGCAAGCACAGGCCTCTCCACCCTGTGTAGGGCAGGAAGCGAGAATGAAGGTTTAAGAAGAGCAGTTTGGGGGGTCCAGGGGGCAGTGGCCTTGCACGTGGCCGACCCACGTTCAATCCCCGGCTTCCCATAGGGTTCCCCAAGCACTGCCAGGAGTTATTCCTGAGTGCAAAGCCAGGAGTAACCCCTGAGCATTGCTGGGTATCACACACACACACACACACACACACACTCACACACACACAACTTAGGGGGCCTCTCTCTCTCTCTCTCTCTCTCTCTCTCTCTCTCACACACACACACACACACACACACACACACACACCAGCTTAGGGGCCTGAGCGATAGCACAGAAGAGAGGGTGCTGACCTGCTGACCTTACATGCAACCGACCTGGGTTCGAGCCCCAGCCTCCCACAGGGTCCCCCACGAGCACCACTGGGCATCACTCCTGAGTGCAGAGCCTGTAGGAAACCCCTGAACATCTCCGGGTGTGGCCGCCCCAAAACCCAGACAAACCAAAAATTAAGAAAAGGAGCTTCGGCCAGAAGAAAGGATGCAAGATCCAGAGGAGCCGTGTCTCTATTTGTCAGTTTGGGGCCCCACCTAACAGTGCTCAGGAGCACCCTCGGTGCCTGGATGTGGAACCTGGCGAAAATGGGCGCCGTTACCCCGACCTGTCTCTCGGCCTCGAGTTCCCTTCGCTTGTCATCACAGTGGCCAGCGGCTGCCCGGGTCAGGGTGAGAAGGGATGAGGTGGGGCCGGAGCAATAGTACAGTGGGGAGGGCGTTTGCCTTGCATGCGGCCGACCCAGGTTCAATTTCCAGCACCCCATATGGTCCCCTGAGCACCGCCAGGAGTAACTCCTGAGTGTAGAGCCAGGAGGAACCCCTGAGCATTGCCAGGTGTGACCCAAGAAGCAAAAAAAAAAAAAAACCAGAAAGGACGAGGTGTGTGTGGCGTGCCGAGTTCCCTCCCTGAAGGCTGGAGGTCCCGTCCTGCCCCTACCGCAGTGCCCAGCTCAGGCGGGACAGGGGTGTGTGGTCAGCAGCACCAGCAGGGAGGTGTGGGGCTGGGGCGGGGGCCTCCCTCTTCACCACCAACTGGGGGGACCCGGAGGAGGAGCCCTGGGAAGTGGCCAGACTGAGCCGGCCTGCACCCACCCCCGCCTTCTCCCTCTAGCACTGTGAGGCCCCTTCTGGACCATTCGACGGAGTGGGCCGGCCAGCCAGCGGCGAGGGCGTGTGGAGGCCGCGGGGCCCTGGCTGGGAACCTCGCACATGTGTTTCCCATCGGCGGCGGCCGCGGGGAGCCAGGCCCGGCGCTGCGGCTCCCGGGGCCCGAGTAGGGTTTCAAAGCCGGCGGCCCGAGCCGGGGAACGACGCTGTTCAGGAAATTCTTCAGGCCTGGGCAGGGACTTGGCCGCTGCTCGCAGCTGGAAAATCTGAGCGAGCCCGGGAGGCCCGTCCAAGGGCTGGGCCTGCCTCTCCTCCACCTCCCGGAGGGCGGGCGGCCCCTGGGCACACCCCGGCCGGCCGGCCTGCGGAGCCCGCACGCAGCAGAGGTAGGCTGGGACCGCCTTGCCGGGACGCCCCCTCCCCCGGCAAACAGCTGCTGCTCCTTTGCCGAGGGTGGGTGGGGTGGGGTGGGGGTGGGCGTGTGCGTATGTGAGCAACTTAGAACTTGGCCGGTCCAGCCGCGGCGGTGGACACAGACTCCTTTATCTTTCCACTCCCCGCTCGAGCTGGTTTCAAGCAAAGCCAAAGGCAGGCGCTTTGGCAAGTTGGGGTGAGGGCAGAGCGGGGGTGTCGGTGGGGGGCCCGGACCGGGGTGTGTGGGTGGGGGGTTCCTGGATGTGTCTCCACATCCGACCTTGCCAGACGACTGCAGCCAAGCGTGCTGGAGTGTTGTCAGTGTCCTCAGAGTTGGGAGAGGGACTCGGCTGGGCCGGGCGAGGGGTGTCCGCACCGGCCTTCAGTTGTGGAGTTGAGTTGGCTGCGCCGAGGGGCTGGTGTGTGCATGCGTCCGTGCATGTCTGTCTCTGTGTGTCCATGTGTATGTGTCAGTGTCTGTGTGTGTCCGTGCGTGTCTGCATGTGTGTGCATGCCTGTGTGTGTATATTTGTGTCTGTGTGTCTGAGTGTGTCTGCATGTCTGTGTATGTTCTGTGTGTGTGTCTGTATGTGTCTGTGTGTGTCTGTCTCTGTGTATTTATGTCTCTGTGTGTCTACATGTCTGTGTATGTCTGTGTGTGTTTGTGTGTATGTGTGTCTGCGTGTGTGTGTGTTTGTGTGTCTGCATGTGTGTGCATGTTTGTGTATGTATTTTGTGTCTCTGTGTGTATTTGTGTCTGTGTCTGCATGTGTGTGCATGTCTGTGTGTGTATATATGTCTGTGTGTCAGCACGTGTGTGTCTGCATGTGTCTGTGTGTTTGTGTGTGTCTGCGTGTGTCTGTGTGTATATGTGTCTGTGTATCTATGTATGTGTGTGTGTTTATGTGTGTGTATGTGCATGTCTTGTGTATATGTGTCTCTGTATGTCTATGTATGCGTGTGTGTATATGTATACGCGTGTGTGCATGTGTGTGTGCATGCGCGCGCACGTGTGTGTGTGTGTGTGTGTGTGTGTGGTGTCCCTGGCCCTGCCCAAGGCAGTTCTGCTTCTCCCTGGGAGCCAGGCACAGATCCTCCTGAACACGAGCCCCGCCCGGCCGCTGCCCGTCTGTTCCGGTCATTTCAGTTGCAGTAATGGGCACTTTGACTCACCCGTGCCTCCGTGTCTCGGGAGCTCTGTGCCCAGCTGCCGTGCTGGGATCAGCCATGGCCCAGAGGCCCGAGTTTTAAAAGTGGCAGCACACCAGGCACTTCCTCTGTTGGGGGCTTGCTGGAGTGTGGGGAGTTGGAGCACGCTCCGAGATTCCAGGGGGTCACTCCAGGACATGGGTGGCCAGGCGAACTGGACAGCCGGAGACTTAGACCTTGCAGGGCCAGGTCTGTGCTAGGGGTGTGTGGGGCGTGCAGGGACCGGGGAATGGACTAAGTGTCCACCTCCAGAAAGCCTGCACCCCTGAGGGTCAGCTCCTGGCCTACCGCACTGGAACACCTCAAGTTCATTTATTGGCTCCTGTGTCTCTCCCCAGATCCTCCACCCAGATCCTCCAAATTCCAGTAGGCGGGGATCACACCCACCACCTGGCCCCCTGGCGCCGTGTAATCCCATCAGCGGCCAAGACTCAGAGACTATAAAATCCAGCTTCCAGAACCGCGCGGCCGTATTCGCGGCCGCGTGACATCTTATCAGGACATCTTTTTATGATATCTTATTATCTCATTCCTACTCTGGACAAACTTGCAGGCTATCAAATATAGCCTGCCCACAGGGCAGAGTCTGGCAAACTCCCCATGGTGCACCAAATATGCCAAATACCAGTAACAATGATGGGTCTCATTCTCCTAAAGAGCCTTGAATATAATCTCAGGGCTAGGATGAAAGAGACTTTACTGGGGCCTGCTCGAGGCAATCGATGAATAACAGGATGATGAATGAATGAATGAATGAATGTGCGTGTCTGCACCCCTTAGGGAGGGGTTTTAGTTTTTTTTATTATTTGTTTGATTTTTATTTGGGGGGTCACAGCTCGTGATGCTCAGGAGTTTCTCCTGGCTCTGCACTCAGGGATCACTCCTGGTGGTGCTTGGGGGACCCTATGGGATGCCCGGGATTGAACCCGGCTTGGCCACGTGCAAGGCCAACGCCCTGCCCGCTGTGCTATGGCTCTGGTCTCCTGAAAAGGAATTTGAAATAACAAAATGTGAATAATAGCTGCTCACCCACTGGGCATTCCAGGCCACTCTAGAACCCCCGTGTACCCCCCAAAACTCTGCCTGGTTCTGGCATCATGAGTCGGAGGTGGAGGGCCGGGTGCCCGCCTTGAAGAACCAGCCACAGGTCCGGGAAAGCAGGCGGGTCAGGGAGCGGTTTTGGGGTTGCTGAGCCCAGAGAACTGGGCTTCACTGGCTCCCAAGAGTCTGGGGGGATGGAAGCGGAGGTCGGGGTGCTGGGTGCAGCTTAAGCAATGCCAGAAGGGCCACGCCTGCATGGTAGGAGGCTCGTGGAAGCATGTGGTGCTTGGTGCAGAATTCTAGGACCCACTGAGTCTGGAGTGATAGTCCAGCAGGGAAGGGTACCTGCCTTTCACGGGTTCGATCTCCGGCATCCCATAGGGTCCCCCCCGAGCCCTGCCAGGAGTGATTCCTGAGCACAGAGTTGTAAGTCAACCCTGAAAGTGGGTCCAAAACAGAAAGCAAAATTAAATCTGTAGAATTCTGGGACCCTCAGAGAGCTGCTCGAAGGAGGAAGGGAGGGGTGAGGCTGGAAGGGTCTGGGGCACCCCGGCTTCAGGCTATCCAACAAGTCCTGGTTCTGTACCTCATGTGGACACGGGCGGGATGAAGCAGTGATAGGACAGAACGACTCAGTGGTGCTCAGGGGTCACTTCCGGCCACACTCTGGAGGACCTCAGGCAGTGCAGGGTTTCAAACTCAGGTCATCCTGTGCCAGGCCAGTGCCCTGTCTGCTGTGTGCGCACTCTCTCTCTTGCTTGCTCTCTCTCGCTCTCTCTTTCGTGCTCTCTTTCTCGCTCTCTCTCACTCTTTCTCTATATATCTCCCATCCCCTCTGTCTCTTTCTCCCTCTCTCCCTCCTTCCCTCTCCCTCATCCCTCCATTCATGTCTCTCTCCCTCTCTCTCTCTCTTTCCCTTTCTATCCCTTCCTCCCTCCCTCTCTCTCTCTTCCAACCCCTCTCTCCTTATGTCCCTTTCCCTCTCTCTCCTTCTCTCTCCCTGCCTCCTTCCCTCTCTCCCTCTTTCCCTCTGTCCATGCCTCTCTCCCCACTCTGTCCCTTTCTCTCCCCCTTCCTCTTCCTCCCTCATTCTCTCCATCCCTTTCTCTCCCTCCCTCATTCTCTCCCTCCCTCTTTCCCTCTCTCTCTCCCTTCCTCTCCCTCCCTCATTCTCTCTCTCCCTCCCTCCCACCTTCTTCCTCCCTCTCCCCCTCCCCCAATGATTTCACTTTCTGAGCCAGTTCACAGGTGCGTCCTTCCCTGCTCCCCCTGGCCTCCGGGGTCTGGATGGGGTGGGAGGCTTGGGCGGCTGCAGGGGTGCAACTGAGGTCAGAACAGGCACTTCGGGGACATGTTGGCTCCCCACAGTGTGGCCCGAGGCACCTTAGAAGCACCCAGAGAGTCTGGCCTTCCCTCCTCGGGGTCCCTCTGGACAGGGGAGCCCCCTCCCCACTGTGAGCATCCCCAGCTCCCGTGGTTGCCGGGCCTATGCTGGAAGGGTGCAGGGCAGGAGTCCAGCCTCCAGCCGCCCCAGCAAATAGCAGGTGGCCAAGCTTCATGCCGTCCAGCATCAAAGTGGAAAGGGCAGCCCCCAGGGGGGCCTTCCTGGGTGGGCTGGAAAGCGCCGGAGCTGGAGGTGGGGTGAGAACTAGGGGCTCTGGCCCTGGAACAGAGAGTGGCCCCAGGGGGGCAGGAGGGGGCCAGGCCTGGGTTCAGGGTGCACGGAGCCCCTGCTCGATCCGGGAAGGCGGGACCCCTGGGAATTCAGCTCCTCCCTCTCCCCACCCGGCCGTGGGCGCTGCCGCCCCCCTGGCACGTGAGAGCTGCGCTGGGCAGGAATGGCATCTGGGGTCACAGCAGTGTGTGAGTGGCCAGCGACGCCGCCCGGGGCTTATTTTTAGCCCGTGTTTGTCCCAGCAGCGGGTGAGTGAAGGGGGCAGGTGCGGCAGGGCCCGCCTCAGTCCTGACTCCTGAGGTGGCGCCGGGAGAGACGCCTGTGGGGACCCATTTGTCTCCTTCGCTTTCTTTCCTTTTCGGGAGCCTGGGCCAGGGTGGGTCTATCTGCTGATGGCCTCAGGAATGAGGCAGCCCCAGAGCCTGACTGGGGTTTGGAGGAGCGTCTGTGGGGTCATCATGTGGGATCTTCATGCCCGCCTACCTCAGCACCTCAGTGAATTCCCTAAGGAAACCCAGGGTTGATTTTTTTTTCTTTTTGGGTCACACCCAATGACGCACAGGGGTTAATCCTGGCTCTGCACTCAGGAATCACTCCTGGCGGTGCTCAGGGGACCCTATGGGATGCTGGGAATCGAACCCGGGTCGGCTGCGTGCAAGGCAAACACCCTACCCACTGTACTATCACTTCAGCTCCCCGGGATTGATTTTCATGCTCCCAGCTCTTGGGGTGCCCGTGGATCTGAGAGTGCTGCCGTATGCACCCAGAATTGATGCGTGCGTGTGTGTGTGTTTGTGTGTGTGTGTGTGCGTGCATCTATGTAATGTGTTTGCACATGTGTAGATGTATGGGCGTATGTGTGTATTTGTCTATGGGTATGTGTGTGTGCGTTTGTGGGGCTTTTGCTTTTGGCCTTTTGAGTCATGTCCAGCGATGCTCAGGGCTTACTCTGGCTCTGCACTCAGGAATTCCTCCTGGCGGTGCTCAGGGGATCCTATGGGATGCTGGTAATTGAACCCGGGTCGGCTGCGTGCAAGGCAAATGCCCTACCCACTGTACTATCACTCCAGCCCCATCATCTTCATCATCATCATCATCATTTTGGTTTTGGGGTCACACCCGGCAATGCTCAGGGCTTACTCCTGTCTCTGCACTCAGGAATTACTCCTGGCGGTGCTCGGGGGACCCCACGGGATGCCGGGGATCAGTCCTGTGCAAAGCAAATGTCCTTCCCACTGTACTGTCACTCTGGCCCCTGTGTGTTCATTTGTATGTGGGTTGAGTGTGTGTCTGTTTCTATGTGCACTGTGCATGTGTGTGTATGTGTGCATTTCTCTAACGGGCATGCACGTGTGCATTTGTATATGGGTGTGTCTGGGTGTGTATCGGTGCATTTCTGTGTCTGTATGTGTACGCGTATATGTGTTCTGTGTCTGAGCGCACGTGAAGATGCTTGCTTATGTCTTGGGTGTATACATGTGTGTGTCCACGTGTGTAGCCCACGTGTGTGCCCTGAAATAGCTCAGCAGGCCCCTGCCCCATGGATAAGCAGAGCCCGAGGGTCTCAGCCACCCCATCCACCCTGACACCCAAACACCCCTCCCCTTGGAGACCTGGAACATCTGTAGTGAGATGTGAGGGCCCATTCATACCTGACCCATGATTTGGTTCCTTGATACCCTGCTGGGGACACAGAGACTCGGACACCGCCTCCTCTGGGGTTGGAAGTTCGTTTGCTCCCACAGGCACCCTGACGCCGACCTGGCCCTGAATTCCAGACGCCTCTCCTGGTGCCTCGTCAGCACATGGCGTTCCTCCTGGCCCACCCCACACGTCTCCTATAGATGCCTGAATCCAGCACCTTCTCCTCCTGCCCCTCAACCTCTGCCTGTGATGCTTCACACAGCCCTGCCTCCTTGCTCCCCGCCAGCCCCACCACCCTGGTCCTGGCCACCAGCACCTCCTGGTCACTGTCCCCTCCCACTCGTGACAGCCCCACTGCCATCTTTTCCTCCCCAAAGAGCTTCTGGTACTCTGGGACCCCTCGGAGAGAGGCGGGAACTGCATGCTCAGCTGTCCCGGCCCTGAGCCTCTGCTCACTTCCCACTGTGATACAGTGCCCTTCTACCGCCCCCACTGTGCCCCCTCTGCCCACCGGCTCTACTGGATGCCGCTGCCCTAACTCATCTCTCGGGTGAGTCCTCTATCCACGCACGCGTCTAGTCGAGCTGCTTGGGGGGAAAAATATTTGCCTCATCCCCATTCTCAGCAAACAAGCACAGGGTCACACTCACTGGAGAACTCAGTTCTCCAGCGGTGACCCCATTCTGGAGCACAGCACAGAAACTGGGTGGTGTTGCCTTTTTAGGCTGGGTTTTGGGAGTGGGGGGAACCAGGAAAAAAAAGTGTGGATTGGAACATCCAAAGCGAAAGTGATGAGTTGGTTCCAGTGGCCTCCATGAGGTGCCAAGCCTCCGCTGGCCAAGAGGAATGCCTTATATGGAGTGCGGGTGCAGGCTGCCCAGCCTGGATCTTAGGATTCGCTCCCAGCGGGTGGGACACGGTGTCTGTGAGGATCAGGTTACCCAGCACGCCCCTGGACTCTGCCACACACCACGGGAGTCCTTGCAGGTCAGCTCGGAGTTTGTCTCCACTGCCCAGCTGAGCTGCACACCGGGGTCTTGAGCTGTAGAATTTGCCCTGATGGGGAATCTCGCTATGAGTCTGTACTTAGCGGGGTGCACCCTAGCAGTGCTCAGGGGGTCTGTGGGGGACACAACTCTAGGGGGACATGGTTCTGGGGGTGACATGTCTCTGTCAGGGGACATGCTCTGTGTGTGGGGAGGATACGTCTCTGTGGGGGGTTGTAGTTCTGTCAGGAGACATGACTGGGGAGGATATGGCTCTGTAGAGGACACACTCTGGGGGGGGATATGGTTCTGTGGGGACACTCTGTGTAGGATACAGTTCTTGGGGGGACACGGCTCTGTGGGGGACACACTTTGTGGGGACACAGCTTTTTGGGGACACACTGTGGGGACATGGCTCTGTGGGGACACACTCTGTGGGGGATACGGTTCTTGAAGGGGACACAGCTCTGTGGGGACACACTCTGGGGGGATACGGTTCTTGAGGGGGACACAGCTTTGTGGGGACACACTCTGGGGGGGGACATGGCTCTGTCAGAAGACATGGCTCTGGGGGGATACAAGTGTCAGGGACACAACTCTGGGGGGGCGCAAGACTGTTGGGTGACATGCTCTGTGGAGACACGCTCTGCAGGGGACATGCCCTGGGGGGACACTACTCTGTGGAGTGGTGTCAGGGAACATGCTCTGGGAGGAGATGTGACTCTGTGGGGGACACAACTCTGTCAGGAGACATGGCTCTGGGAGGACATGGCAGTCAGGGGACATGGCTCTGGAGGGGACATGCTCTGTGGGGTCATGGCTCTGTCGGGACTTGGCTTGGGGGGTGACAAAGCTGTCAGGGACATGGCTGTTGGGGGACACAGCTCTGTCAGGGAACACGGCTCAGGGGGGATAAGGCTATTGGGGTTCACAGCTCTGTGGGGAACACGCTCAAGGGAGACATGACTCTATGGTGGACACACTCTATGGGGGATATGTCTGTGAGTGTATGTGTCTCTGCGTATCTGTGTGTGTCTGTGTGATCTGTGTGTGAATTTCTGTCTGTGTCTGGTGTGTCTGTTGTGTCTGTGTGTCAATGTCTGTCTGTGTCTGTGTGTATCTGTGTGTGTGTGGAGAGATGGGGACACAGACTATACAGCTGGTGCGGCGTGGAGTGTGTGTGTTTGTGTGTCTGTGTGTGTGTCTGTTGTGTCTGTGTGTGTGAATGTCTGTGTCTGTGTGTATCTGTGGTTTATGTGTGTGTGACAGAAGGAGACGGCTCTGTCGGGGGCATGCTCTGTGGGGGACATGCTCTGGTAGGGGGGAGACACAACTCTGTGGAGGAAATGGCTCTGTCAGGGGACATGACTCTGGGAGGTACGTAGCTATTGGGGAACATGGCTCTGTGGCGGATATGCTCTGTCAGGGGACGCATTCTGTGGGGACATGTCTCTGTCAGGGGACATGCTCTGTGGGGGGCATGACTGTGGGGGAAACATTCTGTGAGGGCCATAGCTCTGTGGGAGACACAGCTCTGAGGGGGACACGCTCTGTCAGGGGACATGACTCTGGGAGGTACGCAGCTATCGGGGAACATGGCTCTGAGGGGGACACACTCTGTCAGGGGACACAGTTCTGCCAGGCACGGCTTGGTTTTCCGGGGTCACGGGGGACACCCTGGCTCCCCTCGGCCATTCCCCGCTCTTGCACCCAGGTAACGGGCCGCTCTCTCCTCCCCTCCAGATGCCCCTGGAGCAGTACCCGCACAGCCGCAGCGCCCTGCCCGGCGAGGGCCCGCACGTCTACAAGGTGGGCATCTATGGCTGGAGGAAGCGCTGCCTCTACTTCTTCGTCCTGCTCCTCATGATCCTCATCCTGGTGAACCTGGCCATGACCATCTGGATCCTGAAAGTCATGAACTTCACGATCGTAAGTCACCCGTGGGGCTCCGCCCTGCTCCCCTGCCCTTGACTCCACACACATACACACACACGTAGAGACACACGCAGACACACACACAGAGACACACACAGATACAAACAGACACTTACACAGATACACACACAAACACACACAGATACACAAAGACACATACACAGACACACACAGACACACACACACAGACACACACTCCATACCGCACCAGCAGTAGTATTGCCCATGTCCCCATCTCTACACACACACACACACACATATACATACACACAGATACATACACACAGATACACACAGACACAGACATTCACACACAGACACAACAGACACACACACAGACACACATACACTCCACGCCGCACCAGCTGTATATCCCGTGTCCCCATCTCTCCACACACACACAAATACACACAGACACACACAGATACGCACAGACACATACACTCACAGAGACACACACAGACACAGACACACACACTCCATGCTGCACCAACTATGTTGCCCATGTCCCCATCTACACACACACACACACACACACAGATACATACACACACACACTCCATGGCACACCAGCTGTATTGCCTGTGTCTCCATCTCTACACACACACACAGATACACACAGACACAGACAGACATTCATACACAGACACAACAGACACACAACACACACTCTACACAGACACAACAGACACACAGACACACACTCCACACCGCACCAGCTATATAGCCCATGTCCCCATCTCTCCACACACACACACAGATACACACAGATACACACAGACACATACACTCACAGACACACACAGACATATGCACTCAATGCTGCACCAGCTGTATTGTCTGTGTCCCCATCCCTACACAGACACACACACACAGATACATACACACACACTCTCCACGGCACACCAGCTGTATTGCCTGTGTCCCCATCTCTATACACACACACAGACACACACACACTCCACACCTCACCAGTTGTATTGCCCGTGTCCCGCTGACAGCTTGGGCAGAATGAAGACAAAGAGGCCAAGAGACTGGCAAGACAGAGTTGGCGCCCCTTAACTACAGGGATGAGGGAGGGATGGAGCCTGTGGAAATCCTTCTAGAACATTCCCGGGTTCTGGCCAGTGAGTGGGTAGGGTGCGAAAAACTAAGTGGAATGAGTGGCCCTTCTGTGGGAATTTGTGCGTCTGCTGGGGGGTGGCCCTGTTTGAGCCTCTTTGGTTTTTCCCCTTGCAGGAAGTTGTCATAGTCCCTGACGGCAGGAGGCTGGGTGGGACAGTGCGTGGGCTGCAGAGGGTGGGGGGGGGGGGGAGGGGGAGGTTGGTCAAAGTCAGACCTGGCGGGCTGCACTGACAGTTATCTGGGTCTTCTCGAGCCCGCTTCCCCCACCCCTAGCAGGCTGGTAAGGGAATATTTGTCAGTGGAGCACATTGGGGGGACCTCGGTGCCCCTGTGATGTTCAGGCAACGGTCTGATGGCATCGGCCCTGTCCTGTCCTCGGGGGAGCCTAAGAGTTTGCAGAGTGATAGCCAAGCAAGTGCTCAGGGCCTGAGGATAATGCTGGCGTGCCCAGCAGAGCTAATGCCGAAATTGGGCTTTGCTGGTGAGTTCAAAGAGTTTCCCGCCCCCTGGAAACGGATCCTTTTCAGACTGTAGTTCTGTCCGATGGATAATAACTTGGCAGCAGTGAACCCATAAAGAAGATTGAGTCCGTGGTCTGTGTGTGTGGGGCTGGGGTTGGGGGGGATGCGGCAGGACGGGGGTGTTGGCAGGGAATGTGAGGGAAGCCAAGACGATGCCAGAGAAGCATTGTGGTCCGTGGGTGTGGAAGCGTCGGGCACTGCTCCCCTGTACCCCCTGTCCACCACCAAGAGGGGTGCAGGTGGACATTGCATTAGGGCCAGAGCAATAGGACAGTGGGGAGGGGGTTTGCCTTGCCTGAGCCCCACGGCTCATTCTCCTGTGCCCAGCGCCCGTGTTGTCGGAGGCAGAGGTGGCTTCTCGCATGTGTTTCCTGACTTCACGAAGCCACGCAGAATGAGGCCCATGGCTGGCTGCCTGGGCACGGAAGGAACTAGAAGGCCAGAGCCGTTTCTCAAGGAGAGGATGGCTGTCCTGGTTAGTGGGGAAGGTACCTCGCTCGTTACAGTTACTGGGGTGCTTTCTCGATGATGGGTGCTTCCTGCTTACTGGGGTGTTATCTCAATGACTGGAGTGCTTCCTGCTTAGTAAGTTGCTGTCTCAATTACTGGGGTGCTGTCTCGATTACTGGAGTACTTCTCACTTACCAGGGTGCTTCCCACTTACTGGGGTGCTATCTTGATGACTGGGTGCTTTCTACTTCCTAGGATGCTGTCTTGATTACTGAGGTGCTTCCTGCTTCCTGGGGTACTTTCTGTTTACTGGGGTGCGGTCTCAATTACTGGGGTGTTTCCTGCTTATAAGGCTGGTTCCTACTTACTGGGATGCTGTCTTGATTACTGAGGTGCAGTCTCGGTTACTGGGGTACTGTCTCGATTGTGGGGGTGCTGTCTTGATGACTGTGGTGCTTCCTGCTTCCTGGTGTGCCTCCTGTTTACTGGGGAGCAGTCTCAATTACTGGGGTGCTGTCTTGATTACTGGAGTGGTCCCTGCTTACTAGGCTGCTTCCCACTTAGTTGGGTGCTATCTTGGCTACTGGGGTTCAGTCTCAATTGCTGGGGTGCTTCCCACTTACTGGGGTGCTGTATCAATTCCTGGAGTACTTTCTGATTCCTGGGGTGCTGTCTCGATTACTGGGGTGCTATATCTATTACTGGGGTGCTACCCGCTTCCTGGGGTGCTGCCTCAATTACTGGAGTGCTTTCTGTTTGCTGGGGGTGCTGTCTTGATTACTGGGTGTTTCCTGCTTACTAGGCTAGTTCCCACTTACTGGGATGCCGTCTTGATTACTGAGGTGCAGTCTTGATTACTGGGGTCCTGTCTCAATTACTGGGGTGCTGTCTTGATTACTGGAGTATTCCCTGCGTACTAGGCTGCTTCCCACTTAGTAGGGTGCTGTCTTAGCTACTGGGGTACAGTCTCAATTGCTGGATTGCTTCCCACTTCCTGGGGTGCTTCCCACTATTTGGGATGCTGTATCGATTACTGGGGTGCTGCTCATTTACTGGGGTGCTGTCTCAATTTCTGGGGTGCTTCCTGCATGCGGCAGGGAGGCTTTTGCAGTCCAGCGGCTCCGTCTGCCTGGCCTGTCCAGCACGGGCCTTGCTCACAGCGCTCGTCCGGTTCATGCTGTTCAGGGGTGTGTGTGAGGGGCCCGTGGGCTCCGTCTCGGTGAAAACAGGAGCGTGGCAGCACTCTGAGCATTGGGTAGGTAGTAAGAACCCAGGGCATTTGGGGCCAGAGCTATAGCACAGCGGGAGAAGCAATTGCTTGTGTGCTGCTGACCCAGGTTCAATACCCAGCACCCCATAGGGTGCCCCGAGGGCCAATTCCTGAGCACAGAGCCAGGAGTCACCCCTGGGAATCTCTGGGTGAAGCCTACATACCAACAACAGCAACAGCAAAAGGACCCAGGGGGCTGGAGCAATAGTCCAGTGGGGAGGGCACTCGTCTTGCACACAGCCGACCCTGGTTCAATCTCTGGCACCCCCTGTAGGGTTCCCCGAGCACCTCCAGAAGTAATTTCTAAGTGCTGAGCCAGGAATAACCCCTGAGTACTGCTGGGCATGGCCCAGAAACCAGGGCGTGGAGGTGGGGGGGGGGGGGGACAACCTTACGACCGTGGTCATAACCGCCAGCCCCACAGATGGAGCTCTGAGGCTTCCCTCCCTCCTGCCCCCAAAACTCCCAGGGAAAAAGTTTGAAAATCCCCTTGGAAGGCGCTCATTAACAGCGCCATCAGACTTCAGTGACTGTTTTCTGGTTCTGGTTCTGATCCCAGGGACCACGCACAGGACAGCAGAGTTTCACTCTGCCCTTGGACTCTTCCAGGGTCCGTGTCAGTTTTGGGGGTCCTGCAAATCCCAGCTCATATTAAGAACCCCGTAGGTCTGGCCGGACATTTTCCCCCAGAGGCGGCCTCGAGGTGGCTCAGCTTGGGATCGGCTGTCAGTGTGGAGATCAACCAGAATCTGTGAACCCCCAACCCGAGCATTGATCACCCTGAACAGTGAGGGGTGTGGCTCAGTCATGTTGGCTTCCACGGAACCAGCGAACAAAGAATCTGGGTCCTTTGACCAGCGACTGGGCACGTCCTGGTTGGTCAGTGTTGGGGCATGTCTGTCATTAATGCCTGAGATGCCCATCTGCCATGTTTATTGTGTGTTTTCTGAGGTTAAAGCTCTCTGTTTTTATTTGGCCAGGGGTTGGAGGTGGGCAGCATACCCTGAGATGCTTAGGGGTTACTCCTGATTCCACACTCAGGAATCACTCCTGGCAGTGCTGGGGGGAGCAGTGTAAATGGGATGCCGGGGAGCGAACCTGGGAGGGCCGTGTGCAAGACAAATGTCCTCCCCACTGGACTACCCCCCTCTCCTGCTGCTCCTGTGGTTGGCAGCACATTTTTTCCTATCTGGCGACTTTGTCGGCCACCCCTGCCCTGAGTAGAACCAGCGTGTTGGCGTGGAGGCTGGCAGTATTCTCCCATCAGCGTATTTCTGGCAGGGGGTGGCGTGGGGGCCTTTGTGACTCTTCCAGAAGCTTCTGGAAGCCCTAGCCAGCCTGTTCTTCAGTCTCAAGTTGCTGAGCATCGGGCCTATGTCACTGAACCTGTGGCCGTGGGTGGGGAAGGTTCTATGTGACCGTGACTCTGGCCCGCCCGCCCTGTCGTGGACCCCAGGGAACGGGGGTGCAGTCCCCATGCCTCCCGCCAGATCTGCAGGCGAGACTGTGCTCTTCAAAGCTTTCTCCTTTGAAACAGAAAACAGTGGCGCTTTTCTTTCTTTCATCGTGCTCATGATTCAATTCGGGCCGGCTTTATGGGACTCTGTTTGAGCGCTGCAGGCTTGCGACCTTTGGTCTTCTCGTTTCATGGGACTCTGTTTGAGGGGCTCGGGCTCCCGACCTTTGGCCTGCTCACTGATCTGCACCCCCAATGCCCAGCCCAGCCAAGGAGCGGGTCCCTGCCCCCGATCACTGATGCTGAAGCCGTGAGACTGAGTGTCTGTGTTCAGCCACGGTGCCCAGGCTCTGTGATCCTCTGAGAGGGAAAGAGACTAAGTCATAAGGACAGGCCGGCTCTGAGTCAGGCAACAGGAGAGTTTATTGGAAAGGAGAAGCCAGAGATGCTCCCCAGCTGGGGAGGAACTTAGTATATGGAACTAAGTTCAGTCTGGTTCATTTTCTGGGGGGTCTTATAGGCAATCCGAGTCCTAGTGTTACCGTGTCCAGTGACAAGAGACGTCGGAGCCATAGGCCAGCAGGGAGGGTGTTTGCCTTGAATGTACATGACCAACCCAGCTTCAATCTCCGGCATCCCATAGGGTCACCCAAGCACTGTCAGGAGTAATTCCTGAGCACAGAGCCAGGAGTAACCCTGGAGCATGTGCACTCTCACAAAAAAAAAGGAAGGGAGGAAGGAGAGAGGGAAGGAGGGAAGAAATAAAGAGAGAGAATAGGAAGAAAGATAGGAGAAAGGCAAGAAGAGAGGGAGTAAAGGAAGAAAGGGAAGAGAGGAGAAAAAGAGAGGGAGGGAATAAAGGAAGAAAGGAGAAAAAGAGTGAAGGGTGTAAGGAGGGAGGGAGGAAGGAAGGAAGGAAGGAAGGAAGGAAGGAAGGGGTTCTCACACATTGCCATGGTACTTGCACCTCCACCCCCCACTCTGCCTTTTACCATCTCCCTCATCCTGGCTGTGAGTGGGGTGCTCCTCCCAACTCCCGCTTGTATTATCATAGCCCTCCCACCCCTGTGCTCAGTCCCAGCGCCCCTCCACATTGTAGAACCCATGACTTCACTATGATTTGCAGTTCCTTTTTTGCCAGAGCAAAGGGCAGGGCGTCATCCCACCACCCCCATTGCCATGGTGCAGGTGGGCACAGGTTGGAATCCAGAAATCCTGACCCTGGGGTCAGCTTCACTCATGCTGGTATGAACGTCTGTGGTTTTGGGATAATGCAAAGAGAAGCACAGGTTTGCACCCGAAGGGGCCTGTGGAGTTTGTGTGTCTGTATGTCCTTCTGCCGGCACTTCTGGTTTCTATTCTCGTCTTTAACCCTGTGATTCTGTTGAACTTGGAAGAGAAAGAAAAAAAAGTGACGTCATGTTACTCCCATCCCTCCTCATCAGTCAAGGCTAATTTTGTTGGTTCTAACATTCCCCCTTTGAGGGGAAGTATCTTTCCACCTGTGGATTTGGTAAGAATTGCCTTTCATTACTGAAAAGTCTGGAATGCATTAAAACTGTCCAAAGAGAGTCTATATTTGGAGGGAAATTTTTTTTAAAAAAATCACTCCGGGGACCAGAGTGGGGAGGTCACTTGCCTTGCCCACTGCGGATCCAAGTTCAGTCCCCATCACCCTGTAGAGTCTCTTGAGCCCACCAGGAGTGATCCTGGTGCACAGCACCAGGGGTAAGCTCTGGTGTGCCCCCCCAAATATAATTTTGGGTGTGCCCCCCTGAATCACTCTAAGAATTTCACAGGAGCCCCAAACTCATTTCACTTTGGAAACGTATCAGGAATTCTCTTGGTTTCTGTAAAAACATTTACTATACACACATATACACACACCTACACACACAAAATTCAACTTCATTTTAAGAGAAAAGTACAGCAAACAAAATGGACTTATATTCCTGTCCTTGGGGTCAGTTCTCCCCGTGGACCTCAGGGCAACAGAATCAGAGGTGAAACCAGAACCTTGTCTACCTTTTCCCAGTGATTTAAAAAATAGAATAATGATTTTATATCGAATCACTGTGAATTACAGTTATACATGGTTTCTTGTCCGTACAGTGTCCCAACGCCAATCCCTCATCAGTGCCCACTTCCCTCCACCCATGTCCCCAGTTTCCCACCTGCATCCCAACCTGCCTCCATGCACTGTGGTTAATCATACTATTACTCAGGGTATCCTGCATAAGATAAGAAAGAGAAACTGAGAAGTTCTACATGGAGCTGGAGAAGTTCTATAAAGAAGATCACACCTTCTACAAGATCATTGTCGGTGATTTTAATGCCAAGATAGGACCAAGAAGATCAGTCGATGAACTCCACATCGGGACCCATGGCCTAGAATGGAACGAACAGGGTGACAGACTGTCTGAGTTCATCATGTCAACCAAAACCTTCCATGATAACTCACAGTTCCAAAAGGCTGAATCTAAACGTTGGACATGGGAGTCTCCCGATGGACGGTTCCACAATGAAATAGACCACATCATATTCAATCGGCGGTTTTGCCTAACCGATGTTGCTGTTGTCCCAAAATTCCAAACGGGATCAGACCACCGTCTTCTTCGTGCAAAATTCTACCTCACAGAACAAGGAGAAAAGAATGCAAGGTTTAAGAAGAGGACTCCCAGAACGACCACCAACTGGGAGCTCTTTGGCTCTGTTGCGGCAACATGGGAAGATGCCATCATTGACAACATTGATGAGGAATACGATCGAATGATTCAGCACCTCCATGATTGTGCGAGGAATGCCAAGAGAGAGATAACCACAAAAAAACCGCCTTTCTTCGAACACTCTTGAACTTATTCGCTAACGTGGCTTGGCGCATGCCTCAGGCAACCACAAGCGAACATCCGAACTGGCAAAACAGTGCAGAGAGGCCATCAAGGATGACCTCAAAAACAGGAGAACAGCAGTACTGGTAGATACGGCAGAAGCTGGGAAGAGCATTCGTAATGCCCACCTGTCCTTCACCAACTACAAAACCAAGATGACTGCCCTCCGACATCATGATGGATCTATCACATCTTCCAGAAGGGCAATGGAGAAGATTATTCATGACTTCTACTCAGATCTCTTTAATAGCCATGTCCACTTGCCCACATACCACGTACCACATGATGGATATGTCGTTCCCAATGTTCTCTCTTCCGAAATCCAACATGCCATCTCGTCGGTAAAGAAACAAAGAGCACCTGGCCCAGACAAGATTAGATCTGAACACCTGAAGAACTTACCATCAATACTCATCAATACATTGGCTCGGCTCTTCACACGCTACCTGTCTGAATGCAAGGTTCCATCCCAATGGAAAACCAGCAGGACTGTACTATTATACAAGAAGGGAGACATCCACGACATTGGCAACTATCACCCAATCTGCCTATTGTCTGTCGTCTACAAACTGTTCACTCGAGTCATCCTGAATAGGATTAGCAGAACACTAGATGAAGGACAACCATGTGAACAAGCCGGATTCCGAAAAGGATTCAGTACCATCGACCATATCCACATGATTACTAAGCTCTTTGAGGTTTCTTGGGAGTTCAAGATGCCGCTCTGTCTAACGTTCATTGATTTAAAGAAGGCCTTTGATTCTGTTGAGATGGAAGCGGTCATGGAAGCCCTAGCCAATCAGGGCGTACAAACTCAATACATCAGGATCCTTCGTGAGCTCTATTGCGGATTCAACACCAAGATCTCACCATTCTACAAAGAAGTAATCATCCATATCAAGAGAGGGGTTCGGCAGGGTGATACCATTTCACCAAAACTCTTCAGTGCCACCCTCAAGAACATCATGCGACGACTGGAATGGGAAAGCATGGGAGTGAAGATAGATGGTCGGCAACTACACCACCTCCGCTTTGCTGATGACATCGTTCTAATAACACCAAACATCAGCCAAGCGGCACAAATGCTGACCGACTTCGACTGTGAATGTGGAAAGGTCGGACTACAGCTGAATCTTACGAGGACAGTGTTTATGAGGAACAGCCTTGTTCCTGATGCTCCATTCGCTCTCAATGGAACCACCATCTCTGAATGCAACAGTTATATATACCTAGGTCGAGAAATCAACATGATGAATGACCTGGCACCTGAGTTGCGCAGGAGAAAGAAAGCGGCTTGGAATGCCTTCAAGAACATTGAAGAAATAACTAAAAGGACAAAGAACCTCCAGCTACGAGCACATCTCTTTGATTCCACTGTTCTTCCTGCATTAACATATGCCTCAGAGACCTGGACCCTATGAAAACAGGATGAGAACGCTATTCGGGTCTCTCAAAGAGGAATCGAAAGAGCTATGCTTGGAATATCACGATTCACTCAAATGAGAGATAGAATCCGGAGTTCTGATCTTCGTCAACGCTCAAGAATCAGGGACGCTGTCTCATTTGCCAAGACATCAAAAATCAGATGGGCTGGACATGCAATGAGGTTTACAGACAACCGCTGGACTAGAGCCATTACTGATTGGATTCCACGGGACATCAAAAGATCACATGGACGCCCACCTACAAGAGGGTCAGACTTCGTCGTCAAGACCCTGAATGATCGGTTTGAGGCTCTGCATGTTCCTAGAACGAATAGATACCATTGGGCTATGCTAGCACGCAACCGGGATGAATGGAGACGTTACTGGCACCCGCTCGAGTAAATCGATGAATAACGGCGATTAAGTGATTAAGTGATAAGTGATTAAGTGATCCTGCATACCACTCTACCCCCTTTCCGCATCCCAAGGTCATACAGAGAAACCCTCTTTCATTATCATGGTGGACTCTTCCCTAACCTAGCCCTCCTTCCCTACAATTGGCAAGTCATCTTCTCCTCCTCCTTCTTCTCCTTCTCCTCTTCTTCCTTCTTCCTCCTCCTCCTCTTCCTTCTTCTTCTTGCTCCTTCTCCCTCCTCCTTCCTTCTTCCTCCTCTTTCCCTTTTCTTTCTCCTTCCTCCTCCCACTTTTCGTCTTCCTCCTCCACCCTTCTCCTCTCTCCTCCTGCCTTCTCCCTCCTCCTTCCCTCCTTCTTCCTTCTCCCTCCTCATTCCTTCTCTCTCCTCTCTTCTTCCTCTTCCTCCTCCTCCTCCTCCTCCTCCTCCTTTTTGGGTCACACCCAGCGATGCTCAGGGGTTTCTCCTGACTCTGCACTCAGGAATTATTCCTGGTGTTGCTCGGGGAACCATATGGGATGCTGGAAATCGAACCCGGGTCGGCTGCGTGCAAGGCAAACAAACGCCCTCCTTGCTGTGCTAGATCGCTCCATTCCTCTGACTCCATGACTGATTTCTCTTGTGCTGTTTCCTTCCCAGCATTTTTTTTTTTTTTGCTGGATAGTGTGGGGAGGAGAGGAGGAGCGGTGTAGACCTATGTTTTTGCTCATTGTTCATGTGTTTGGGCCAAAACGGGGGTGGGGGGAGAGGAGAGGGCAGGGCCTATGTCCGGCTCAGTTCAGGGGGGGGTCTCCGTTGCTGGTGTTGGGGACCCCGCCTGGCTGAGGTTGGATCCCGCATCTCAAGTCTGCCCTCAGCCCTGCCGAGCCGTCTCTCCACCTTCCAGCGGAGACCAGTATGATTGATAAAGATAAAGACGGTTTCCTTGAGTGTAGTCTCGGGGTGCCAGGAAGGAGAGGGAGGGGAGGTTTTTGCTCACAGATGCTGGGGTTCCTCCGAGCCCCCTTGGAAACGTAGGCCTCGCTCCACCACATTATACAGAAGCCCCTGCAGAATAACATCCCTGGAACAAGCCCCTAGGGCTGCCTCACCGGTGGAAAGACGGTGGAGGGGTGAGGATGTTGGGAAGGACCCAATGGGGAAGCCCACAGATGAGCTGGAGGTGCAGCCACCAGGGCCAGCCAGGGCGCAGAGAGCATGCACACTTGCACCCGCTCCCCTGGCCACGGGCTCCCCCAAGAGCACCCGGCACCTCGCACAGCTTCCAGCCCTGGGCTTGTTTTTTGTGGACTGGACATAAAAAGGATGAGGCACTTTGGATTTGGGATTAGCCCCCTCCAAAAAAAAAAAAAGCAAAAGAAAACACGAGTGAGCCTTAGAGCAGAAGCCGCCGCCTGTGCACGTGTCAGGAGGCTACTCTGGTTCTGCCCCCCAAGCCCTTGACCATGCGTAGCCGCGGCCACAGGCGTCCCTGGACTCCTGGCAGGGACACGTGAGGCCAAGTGCGCATGTGCGGGGGGGAAGGGCTGGGAGCTCGCGCGTCCCGGCGTTGCTTGGTAACGTGCATCAGGACGCCTGTGCGCCCGCGTGTGATGCTGTCGGTGCGCGCGCACATGCGCAGTGGTCCAGCACGCGCCAAATAGCCGTTACCCGGGGGGTCCCTTGGCGCTGCGTCTCCATCCCGACCGTTGCGTTGCGCCGCCTCGCCATGGCCTCCTACAAGGCATCCCGGATCAAGCGGTTCCTGGCCAAGAAGCAGAAGCAGAACCGCCCCATCCCGCAGTGGATCCGGATGAAGACTGGCAACACGATCCGCTACAACTCCAAGAGGCGCCACTGGCGGAGAACCAAGCTGGGGCTTTGAGGCGCGCGCGCTGGGAGAGGGGGCGTGCACGCGGGACCCGGAGCTGCTGCCCGCCTCGAGGCCGCCTGTGCCCACCAGAAGGAGAAAGCAACAAAACACACCAGGAAAAGGAAAAAAAAAAAAGATGATGATATTGAAGATATTCACAGGCAGCGCCCCCGACCCCGCACCCAGGCCTCGCCCCATGTACCCCTACCCTCCCCGTCTTGGTCTCCACCTTCGCGTCGCCCACCCCTCCGGGGAAAGGTCCCCGCAGTGGCGCACCCCAAAACAGCTGCGCTTCCAGCATCGCCATTCCGTGCCCCGGGCACCCTCAGGCCGAGGACCGTTGCCTCCAGGAGACCCGGGGGCATCAGCGTGCACAAATCTAGGAAAGACGGTGAAAAAGAGATGTGGGGGTACGGGGACCCCCCAGAAGATACCGGCCAACCCTGCGCACACACCTGCCTGCGTGCCCGCAGATGCTCAGAGCCCCCGGGCGATGCGTCAGTGCGCCACCGCCTCTGCCAACACCATGTGGTCCCCGCCAGAGCCAGGAGTCTAGAGGAAAGACCCTGGAAAAAATGAGATCGAGGCAAAGGGTCATTTCCGTGACACTGGCTGCTTCTTTGCACCCCCGCATCCCCAGCCTCTGCTTTCCGGCAGGCGGAACTGAGACCAGTGAGGTGCGCACGTGCGCCCCCAGCGTGGACACCACCACTGTGGCACTAGGAAATACCCCAGACTAGAGATCGAAGTGGAGGGTTGGTTTCAGGGACACTGACTTCTTCGCACCCACATCCCTGGGTGCCTGCGGACGAGATCAAGACCAGTGAGATGCGCACGTGCGTCCCCAGCGCCACCGACCCGTGTGTTCCCTCCCTGTCAGAACCACAAATCACGGAGGTCCAGGTGCACAGATCAAGAGGCTGAGCCAGAGATACCCACATTCCAACGCCGGCAACACCCCTTCTCCCCAGCCACCCCAGCTCTCAGAGGTGGATGACAGAGACTCCCGACCAGACCCCCCACCCCCCACCCCCTGGTTCCCCCCTGGGGAGAAAGCTGCCCGATTCTCCTGCTCTTCGTATTTGTCGGGGAGGGGGACAAAAAGTTTCCTCTTGGAATCGTTTTCTGTTGTTGTTTTCGGGACCCTAAAAATGAAGCTTTTGTTTTTGAAGGAAAATGAGAAGTGTGAAGGGTTTCTTTGATGTGTTTGTCTTGGTCTTGACCACAGGTCGAGATGCCCATTTTGGGACAGCCCTCCCCCCTCCCCATTCTGCTCTGTTCAGCGACCTGATCCTGGGAGTCAGTCTGGCCTTGACCACCGGAAGTGGTGGGGTCCCAGGTGGGAGGAGCGCCGGGGAATGCAGAGTACCCAATGTGGGAGGGTGGGGTCCCCAGGGGTCTACACCCCAAGCTCACAAAAAGGAAGGAAGAGCTCAGGGAGATGGGTCTGCAGGGCTCAGCCAATGGACAGGCCTGTATCAGGATTTCTGGTTCGGGTTGGGTCACTTGGGTACCCAGGCTCAGGGGTCTGTGGCTGCCTCTGCTGTGCCCCATTGGACAGGGCAATGACCAGGTCCCACCAGCTTGGCAGGAAGTAGCACTGCACTGCACTGTCCTCCCGTTGTTCATCGATTTGCTCAAGCGGGCCCAGTAACACTGTGAGACTTCTTGTTACTGTGTTTGGCATATCGAATACGGTCACGGGTAGCTTGCCAGGCTTTGCAGTGCGGGCGAGATACTCTTAGTAGCTTGCTGGGCTCTCCAAGAGGGGTGGAGGAATCAAACCTGGGCCTACCGGGTCGGCCATGTGCAAGACCCACTGTGCTATCACTCCAGCCCATCAGGAAGTATGGAGTGGGAATTTTTTTTGGTAGAGGTTCCTGATAAGTGCTCAAGGGAGGCTGGGCTGCCTTCCTCGTGTGGTGAGCAGCCTCATCCCTGTGTTCTTTTGTGGGCCCAGAAGAGGGTGGGCACTGTGTTGGGCCAGTCTCGTGGAGGATGAGGGTGGCAGTTCCCCTTCGGGTGGTCATGGCTGATATGTGCTGGACACCAAGGGCACTCACGCACAGCACCACGCCTTACCCCCATTTCCAGACACAGCCAGATCAGAAACTTCTTTTTTTTTCAATTTCTTAATTTTATAAAGCACTTCACAATATTTGATTACATTTAATATTCAAACACCTCTCCCACTGCCATTACACCTTCCCAGCACCATATTTTGGGTGTTTCCATCCCGAACCCCAAAACTGGCCCCAGAGCAGAACCAAAATAATATTTCCCTCTAAGGTCGGTTGTCTCCTACTTTGAGTCCCATCAAATGTGGTGCGGTACTCTTGGAGTATGGGTAGGGTGTGTGCTATGAAGTGTCGTTGGAATGCGTTCGTGGCTGTGTGGTCCAGGAATAGGTTAACTCATGGGTGAGGCTTGGCCTGAGCATGTGGGGAGTGGCCCTGAGCAGGGCGGTGGTTGAGTTCTGGAGGTTTTCCGTTGCTGGGTGGGGCTGAGTCCCTTGGGGCAGGGAGGGCTCTCATTCACCCTCCTCTGGGGTGCCCCAAGTGAAACAGCCTGGCGTGGGGTCCAGCGGCATGGTTATGGTGAGCGTCATGTTGCTCCCTTTTGGGAGAGAAGGACATGTGATCTGGATGGTGGCTGATGACGAGATTATTTGGTGCCAGCCAGAGGTGACTTATGGGCGTGACTGCTGAGTTTGTCAGAGACAGGGGGGTATGGGCAGAGGATCTCTCTGTTCCCAGTCCTGTTGAACCCAGAGTTCTCAGTCACATAGTCTTGCAAGATCAGAAACTGCTATCGCGCGCGCACTCACACAAACACACACACACACATATCACTTGATCACTTGATCCCTCGTTATTCATCAATTTACTCGAGCGGGTGCCAGTAACGTCTCCATTCATCCCTGTTGTGTGCTAGCGTAGCCCAATGGCATCTGTTCGTTCTGGGAACATGCAGAGCCTCAAACCGATCATTCAGGGTCTTGACAACGAAGTCTGACCATCTTGTAGGTGGGCATCCATGCGATCTTTTGACATCCCGTGGAATCCAGTCAGTAATGGCTCTAGTCCAGCGGTTGTCTGTAAACCTCATTACGTGTCCAGCCCATCTGATTTTTGATGCCTTGGCAAATGAGACAGAGTCCCTGATTCTTGAGCGTTGACGGAGATTAGAACTCCGGAATCTATCTCTCATTTGAGTGAATCGTGATATTCCAAGCATAGCTCTTTCGATTCCTCTTTGAGAGACCCGAATAGTGTTCTCATCCTGTTTTCATAGGGCCCAGGTCTCTTGAGGCATATGTTAATGCAGGAAGAACAGTGGAATCAAAGAGATGTGCTCATAGCTGGAGGTTCTTTGTCCTTTTAGTTATTTCTTCAACGCTCTTGAAGGCATTCCAAGCTGCTCTCTTCCTCCTGCGCAACTCAGGTGCCAGGTCATTCATCATGTTGATTTCTCGACCTAGGTATATATAACTGTTGCATTCAGAGATGGTGGTTCCATTGAGAGCAAATGGGGCATCAGGAACAAGGCTGTTTCTCATAAACATTGTCTTCATAAGATTCAGTCCGACCTTTCCACACTCACAGTCGAAGTCGGTCAGCATTTGTGCCACTTGGCTGATGTTTAGTGTTATTAGAATGATGTCATCAGCAAAGTGGAGGTGGTGTAGTTGCTGACCATCTATCTTCGCTCCCATTCTTTCCCATTCCAATCGTCGCATGATGTTCTCGAGGGTGGCACTGAAGAGTTTTGGTGAAATGGTATCACCCTGCCGAACCCCTCTCTTGATATGGATGATTACTTCTTTGTAGAATGGTGAGATCTTGGTGGTGAATCTGCAATAGAGCTCACGAAGGATCCTGATGTATTGAGTTTGTATGCCCTGATTGGCTAGGGCTTCTATGACCGCTTCCATCTCAACAGAATCAAAGGCCTTCTTCAAATCAATGAACATTAACAGAGCGGCATCTTGAACTCCTGAGAAACCTCAAAGAGCTTAGTAATCGTGTGGATATGGTCGATGGTACTGAATCCTTTTCGGAATCCGGCTTGTTCACATGGTTGTCCTTTATCTAGTGTTCTGCTAATCCTATTCAGGATGACTCCAGTGAACAGTTTGTAGATGACAGATAATAGGCAGATTGGGCGACAGTTGCCAATGCCATGGATGTTTCCCTTCTTGAATAGTAGATATATATATATATATATATATATATATATATATATAAATCCCCAGGATCACCCCACACCAGGGGCACAGGAATTCTGTTGCCTTAAGGGACACGCAAGTCACATACCAGTTATGTTCCAGAAGCCCAAGGTATTTGGCACAGACGCAGACATGCAGGGCCCCAGAGCAAGTGTCTTGGTGTCTCTGTTCTTGTTGCCCTCTTGCAGAGAGCCCAGCATACCTGGGCCAGACCCTGACCTTGCATGTTATTCAGGCAGCCCACAAATCCCCACAGGGCCTTCCTCGGGGAGCGGAGGCACCTTATCAAGATGCTTGTATCTTCCCAAGCTGAACCTCAGTCGGGATGAAAAAGGGACCAAGATCGTGGCAACAGAGTCCCAGGCTTTTGTTGCTCCCAGCTGTCTTGTTTTGGGGTTATATCGAGCCGATGCTCAGGGTTTACTCCCAGACTAACACCCTTCCCTCAGTCCTGACTCTCCAGCCCCAGGTATGGCACATCTTAAACCAAAAGAGTTTTGCAGGTGCGAAAAAGTTCAAAGACTTGGGCCGGAGTAATAATACAGCAGGGAGGGCATTTGCCTTGCACGTGGTTGACCCGAGTTCAATCCCCGGCACCCCATAGGGTCCCCCAAGCACTGCCAGAGTAATTCCTGAGAGCAGAGCCAGGAGTAACCCCTGAGCATTACTGGGTGTGATGACCCAAGAAATAAATTAAGTTCATTGTGTGTGTGTGTGTGTCTCTCTCTCTCACACTCTCTCACTCCTCTCTCCTCTCTCCTCTCTCTCTCTCTTCTCTCTCCCCCCTCCCTCCACTCCCTCCCTCCCTTTTTGGGCATTGTGGTTTGCAATACAGATACTGAAAGGTTATCAGGAATATCCCTTTACCTACTCTTAACATTCAGTTCTTGTCCAGCTTGATCATTCCCAGCTACTATTGTCATACTGGTCCCTTCTCGGTGGGGGGTGAGGGATTATGGGAGGGAACCTGGGGACACTGGTGCTGGGAAATATACCCTGGCGGAAGGATGGATGTTGGAACACTGCATGACTGAAACCTAATCCTGAGCAGCTTTGGAAGGGTCTATCTCACAGGGATTCAATTAAAAAAAAATAAAGTTCACAGAAACGGAGAGAGAAACTGCCGTCTTATCCCCACATGTCACCATCCATACCATGAACTGCTGCACTTCAACTCACTTTGGATCTTAGCCACCGGGTCTCTGCGTCTCCCCATCCACCCCCCCACCCCCCCCACCCCCACCCCGGGGCGAGCCTCGAGAAGGCTCCAGAGAAATGTCTTCGCCACCGAATCGCAGTGCAAGTAAAAATTCCACAGTCCTTCGTCTTGACTGATAAGGCGTATGTGCGTTACTGTGGGGCCCCTGGGGGCCAGGGAAGGCAGGGCGAGCGGGTCCTTCTGGAAGAATGACGGATGGCGGGGGCAGGTTGCTGAGGTCAACACTGCAGGCTCTTGTTGTGTCTGGCGGGTTAGCATCACTTGGGCTGTCTCCTCGCTGTGATGCAATAATCAAAACATTGCTGCACGTGCATCCGCCTTGGCCGTCCTCTCCAAGAAAGCAGATCCCGGCGACAGATAGAAAGGGGGGTGGTTTTGCTAGCACTGAAGCAGGATTCCTAACGGGATGGATCTGTGTTTTCTGGGAGCAAGATGGCAAATGCAGTGCATCTTCCCAGACACGTGATTGCATGCATACACACTTGGGGTTGGTTTTCTTTGGAGCTTTTCCCCCTCTTTTTTTTCCCTTCAAATTCTATTAAAACAGCATGCTCTTCCAAGTTATTCATAGTTGAGATAGCACAGCGGTAGGGCGTTCGCCTTACAAGCGGCCAACATGGCCGACCCGAGTTCGATTCCTCCGCCCCTCTCGGAGAGCCCGGCAAGCTACCGAGAGTATTCGATATGCCAGACACAGTAACAACAAAGTCTCCAATGGAGATGTTACTGGGCCCGCTCGAGCAAATCGACGATCAACGGGAGGGCCTTTACCTTTTACCTTATTTATTTAGGCTGGCACAATAGCACAGCAGGTAGGACATTTGCCTTGCACATGGCCCACCCGGCTGACCCGGGTTCGATTCCTCCGCCCCTCTCGGAGAGCCCGGCAAGCTACTGGGAGTATCTCACCCGCACAGCTAAACCTGAAAGCTACCCGTGATGCATTCAATATGCCAAACACAGTAACAACAAGTCTCACAATAGAGACGTTACTGGGCCCACTCAAGAAAATTGATGAACAACAAGAGGACAGAGCTATTTATTTATTTTTGTGGTGTTTGGGTCACACCTGGTGATGCTCAGGGCTGACTCCTGGCCCTGCACTCAGGGATCACTACTGGCGGTACTTGGGGGACCCAATGGGATACCAGGGATCAAAACCCTGTGCTTCGCCAGGTGTGACACAAAAAGAAACAACAACAACAACAAAGTCAGACGCTTGAGAAGTTACAAGTTGAGGCCAACAAGACAGGGCAATGGGGAGAACACTTTGCCTGGAAGCATCTAAGCCAGGTTCCATCCCCGGCACCCCATAGGGTCCCCCGAGCCCTGCCGGGAGGGATCCCTGAGCACAGAGCCAGGAGTCAGCCCTGAGCACCTCTGGGTGTGGGCCAAAAGCCAAAAGAGAAGTTTGATTTTATGGGAGGGTTTGAGTAGATGGATTGGGGGCTCTCCCCCACGCCCAGACTGTTCCCGTGACCTGTGTATGACATCATGCGTCTTGTCCCTCAGTATCCAGGCCAGATTATGGCGTGTCCTGATCTTGCTTCTACACCGTCTGCCCGCCTCCAGTGTATGATGACCTGTTTACGCCCCATGTTTCTGTCCAGCATACGACGCGAGGGACCTCTGAGTGCCCCTCCTCCCTGCTCCCACCCTCCCCCCAGCCAGTGATTCCATTAGAGGAGAGAACTAGCCATGGGGGACTCCCACCCACCATCCCGGAATCCACACCCAATTCTACCCCTCAACCCCGCCCACCTCCCCCCCCCCCCCCCCCCCAGAGATCGTGGTTAATTTCATTACCGGAAGTAATGGATGAAGAACATTAAGTCCAAAGCTGTATCTCTCCCCTGTAATTACCTAGACTTTTTTTTGCGCTCAAAAAAAAAAAAAGTGTGGTATCAAAAGAAGGCATTTCGCGTCGCTCACGGAGAACGCGCTGTGTGTTTTTACAAGGGGATAATCAAGACATAAATGGGATGGATGGGGCTAAGTGGTTCTACAGATGGCGGTTGCATATTAAAGATGAAATTGCTGCCTATAAATAAAGCCGCCGTTACAGTAACTAGGTTACTGCTTTATCTTAATTTAGGTGTAATTGAGAGTGTGCGCACTCTTCATAATCACCCGACAAACACTCTTGCAGACTGCAAGCAGAGCTCCATGGGACGCAGATGGGTGACTGGTGGGTACCGCGGGAGCCCCTCTGAGGGACAGTGCCCATCCACGTCTTAGAGGCCTCAGAGCACGGCCAGGTGTGGCCCAAAACCCAAAGGAGAAGGTTGAGTTTATTGTACTGTTTGAGTAGATGACCCGAGGTCTTCCCACTGGCAGGATCTCGGGGGACCCCATCAGGAGGCAAATGTCCTGGCTCTCCTCATGTATGAGAGCAAATGTGTATATGTGTATGTATGTGTATGAATGGGTGTGTGTGTGTGTAAGAGTGTCATAGTGTATTTTTGTCGGCATAAGAGTGTAGGTGTGTATGTGAGTGTGTGTATTTGTGTGTGTCTGGGTGCACGTGTCTGCATGTATGTCTGTGTATGACTGTCTGAGTGTGTATGTGCATTGCCTCTGAGTGTGTCTGTGTGTGAGTGTGTGTCTCTGTGCATGTGTCTGTGTGTACGTGCATGTGTCAGTGTATTGTTGTGTGTCTATGTGCATATGTGTCCACACATGAGTATGTTATGAGTGTGTGCATAGGAGTATGTGTAGGCACATGAGTGCATGTATGTTGTGTTGTGTCTGGGTCTCTTTGCACATGTCTGTGAGCACATGAGTGCATGGGTCTGCATGTGTGTCTTTGTATGAGTGTGTGCATAGGGGCATGTGTCTGTGCACATGAGCATGTGTGTGTGCACGTATCTTTGTAGGGATGCGTGTGGACGAGAGTGTCTGTGTGAGTGTGACTGTGTGTCTGTGTGTGTTCATGTATGGGTGTGTCTGTGCATATGAGCATGCATCTGTGCATATGAGTATGTACATGTGAGAGTATCTGTGTGTAGGGATGTGTGCGTGCATATGGGTGTGTTCGTATGAATGAGTATGTGTGTGTGTGTGTGTGTGTGTATGTGACTAAGCACTCGTGTCTTTGGAGCAGCAGTCTTGGTATTCTCTCTTACTTCCTTATCGCCATGACCCCATGTGACCCTGACCACCCATCTGTGAACTTGACTTTGCATCTCCCTGGGGATCGTTTCAGCCTGCATGCACTGTGGGCGTCTGTTGGATCTGAGGGTGCCATGGCCCCTTTCAGTCGGAATCTCACTTCTGCCTCCGTGGCACTGTCCCCCGCTGGGTCCAGGTTTGGGGGTGTGGGGGCAGGAGGCTGTCCAGGGGCCCAGATGTCCGGTGTTCAGGAGCCGTGCTGCCCGCTTTCAGCACTACCTTGGACCCCGGGGAAGGCCCTTGGGTGTGCGGGGAAGATACACAGGGAAGTAGGACCAGGGCCCAAGGTGTGGGGAGAAGGTGTCAGGAGACAGAGGCTGGGGGAAGGCTGGTGCAGGGCGGGAGGTGAGGGACTCTGCCTGTGGGGGACACCGGGGAAGCCCCCTCAGTGCAGGAGGGAGCTCACGGGGCTGAAGAGAAAGGAAGGAGCAGCCCGATCCAAACCAGCCCAGACTTTACCTCCATGGTCCCTTTGCCCTCTGCTCTGTTGGCGTAGCGGCCAGCCCTCCCCAGCCTGCTGCCCTCACTGAATCTATCCTTGATGGCCATGAGAAGCTGGTCTGAAGGCCAGAGAGATAGTGCAGCGGGCTGCGCACTTGCCTGGCAAGCAGCCAACCCAGATTTGATCCCCAGCATCACATAGGGTCCCCCAAGTCACCACCGAGAGTCAGCCCTGAGTGAAGAGCCAGGAGTCAGCCCTGAGCGAAGAGCCAGGAGTCATCCCTGAGCACAGAGCTAGGAGTCAGCCCTGAGCACAGAGACAAGAGTCAGCCCTGAGCACACAGCTAGGAGTCATCCCTGAGCACAGAGCCAGGAATCAGCCCTGAGCACAGAGCCAGGAGTCAGCCCTGAGCACACAGCTAGGAGTCAACCCTGAGCACAGAGCCAGGAATCAGCCCCAAGCATAGAACCAGGAGTAAGCCTGAGCACAGAACCAGGAATCAGCCCGAGCACAGAGCCAGGAGTGAGCCCTGAGTACAGAGCCAGGAGTCAGCCCTGAGCACAGAGCCAGGAATCACCTCACAACAAACAGAAGCCTGATCTAGGACCAGAGCAATAGGACAGCGAGGAGGGCACTTGCCTTGCACGTGGCCAACCTGGGCTTGATCCCCTCACATCCTGTAGGGGCTCCCCGTGAGCATCGCCAGGAGTGAGCCTTGAGCACAGAGCCAGGAGTCAGCCCTGAGCATTGCTGGGTGTGGCCCCCCAAACAAACAAAAAGAGAACTGGACAGCCAAGCACAGTCCTAGCCCGGCCCGTCTGTGGAACCGGTTTGCTGGACACAGTCCCCACCCTGCAGCTGTGCGCCGGGCTTGGTCCCAGGAGGCAAGAACATCATGGAGGCTCCCCCTGCCCCCCACCCCCGCCCCCCGGGGCAGCCCCATACGCCACCGCAGAGCCAGCCCGCAGAGCTGGGCAGGTTCTGAGCGCGAGAGAGACAGAAGGTGGCCCTGACCCCAGCTCCTGTCTCTACCTGAGGGAAACCCCAGGTCTCTAGAGCCGGTGTTGGCCAGAGCAGGCTGGCTGCTGGCCCAGGCCACTGGTTGCTGGGCAGGTGGATCCAGGTCTCAGAGCTGAGACAAAGCCCCCATATGGCAGAGAGAAGGTGTCTATGGGTGCAGCGTTGTTGTCAAGTCTCCTTAAATCACAATCTAGGGGCTGGAGCGATAGCACAGCAGGGAGGGCGTTTGCCTTGCATGGGACCAACCTGGGTTCGATCCTCAGCATCCCATAGGGTCCCCAGCACCGCCAGGAGTGATTCCTGAGTGCAGAGCCAGGAGTAACCCCTGTGCATCGCTGGGTGTGACCCAAAAAGCAAAAGCAAAACAAAACAAACAAGCTAACAAAACTCGATCTATTAGTTACTAAAGGCTTAGAAAAGTGTACAGATAGTAACACAGACACATTATTAAAAAACACTGTAGCACTGTAGCACTGTCCTCCTCCCATTGTTCATGATTTGCTCCAGCTGGCCGAGTAACGTCTCCATTGTGAGACTTGTTACTGTGTTTGGCATATGGAATACCTTGAATACCTCACGGGGAGCTTGTCAGGCTCTGCCTTGTGTGAGAGATACTTTTGGTAGCTTGCCGGGCTCTCTGAGAGGGGCAGGGAATCGAACTCAGGTCGGCTGAGTCGGCCTCATGCAAGGCAAATGCCCTACCCACTGTGCTATCGCTCCAGCCCACAGAAATAATAATTTAAAAAAGCCACAGTGGTGGGGACTTGTGCAATAGGACTGTGGGTAGGCCATTTTCCCTGCATGTGACTGAACCAGGTTCGATCCCCGACATCCCATGGGGTCGCCGGAGTCCCTGTCAGGAGTGATCCCTGAGCACAGAGCCAAGAGTCAGCCCTGAGCATAGCCCCATGTGGCCCCCAAATCTCACTCACACACACACACACACACACACGTGTGCACACACACCCACAGTGGGACTGGACATGCATCTACCTCAGGAGCCGTCAGGGCCACTTGCCCAAGACCTGAGCTAGAAACCCCACATTGGGGCCCTCACCAGCACCTCCCGAGGTTCTGGTCTGCCATGGTACTTGGTTATTTTTTTTTTAAGGTCACATCTGGCAATGCAGAGGGGTTACTCCTAGCTCATGCACTCAGGAATTACTCCTGGCGGTGCTCAGGGAACCGTATGGGATGCTGGGAATCGAACCCGGGTCGGCTATGTGCAAGGCAAATGCCCTCCCTGCTGTGCTATCGCTCCAGCCCCTGCCATGGCACTTGTTAAGCTCTTTCTCTCAACGCGCTCATGAGGCAGGTTTGCTTGGGCGCCAGCTCGAATCTGTATTTTCCAGGCGATGGATGTGCAGGTGGGGTGCTCCAGCGGCTTTCGGAGGGCCAGGCCAAGTCTTCAGGCCCAGGTCTGTGTGTGGCGGGGGTGAGTGCAGCTCCCAGCAAATTCACCTCCCTCCGAAGCCACCCATTTCCCGGCTGCCTCAGCACAGGGCACCCCCTCCAGGTCTGCAGCCCCCCGCCACCATCAGCCTGTGTTCTGTAGCAAATCCATCCTTGGTGGCTTCTGTATACTCAGGAGTTTGTCCGCCCTTCCCAGCTCTGTGCCCAGATACCGTCCCTGTCCCGGGCACCACAAAAATTCCAGCACTCTCCTCTCCGTGCTTGCGTGGGGGCAGGGATGAAGTTTCCTTCATTCAAATCTGCCACTGCACATGGGTTTGTGGGTTGTATCACTCTCTCACCCCAGCGCAGTCCTGTCAAGTGGCCGTTCGGTGTGTTGCCGGCAGCTGACGGCTCTCCCCGGGGACCCCTTTGGAGCCCCGTTTCTCAGAGTGCAGCGCAAGGATGGGCTGCAAATAGCCTGGCACTGTCTGGGGGGTGGGGGTGTTTGCAGGACGTGCCTGCATAGGCTGTGACTCTGGCCCAGGGCAGGGACAAGGAACTGCATGGTGACGTGTAGGGACCAAAAGGGCCTTAGTCCTGGGTGCTGACGGTGTGCAAAAAGGCGGCGAGTTGTTGTTTAGCCCCTCCTGAAGTGCTTGAGATAGCCCCGTGCCCTCTGCCCAGCTCACTCTGGACCCGTGTCGGTTCACAGAGCAGGTGGGGGTTAGCGCAGCAGCTGCCCCTTCCGTGGTTGCCTGGAAGCTGAAGGAGCTGCGGGCTCAAGGGCGAATCTGTCTTCACCAGGGCCCTCTGGGTCTTAAGCTTTGTAAAGGCAGGAATCTGCGTGTGTTCTCGCCACTGCATCTCCAATTTCTAGTATATTTGGTGTGTTTGTGAATCTGGTGGGAGGGGAGGAGAAGGAGAAGGAAGGAAGTAAGGGAGGGAGGGAGGGAGGGAGGGAGGGAGGACAAAAGGGAGGGGGGAAGGAGGGAGGGAGGAAGGAAGGAAAAGAAGGAAGGAAGGAGGAAGGAAGGAAGGAAGGAAGGAAGGAAGGAAGGGAGGGAGGGAGGGAGGGAGGAAAGAAAGGAAGAAAGGGAGAGAGGGAGGACAAAAGGGAGGGGGGAAGGAGGGAGGGAGGAAGGAAGGAAAAGAAGGAAGGAAGGAGGAAGGAAGGAAGGGAGGGAGGGAGGGAGGGAGGGAGGGAGGGAGGGAGGACAAAAGGGAGGGGGAAGGAGGGAGGGAGGGAGGAAGGAAGGAAGGAAGGAAGGAGGAAGAAAGGGATGGAGGAGGAAGAAAGGGATGGAGGGAGGGAAGAAAAGAAGGAAGAAGGAAGGAGGAAGGAAGGAAGGAAGGAAGGAAGGAAGGAAGGAAGGAAGGAAGATAAAGAACGGTTCCCTGAATTAAGCACGGATGGACGGATCGCTGGTGTCTCCATGGATGGCCGGGTAGTGGATAGACAGTAACTGGTGGATTCCTGAGTGAGCAGAGGGATGGATGGATTCACAGATGGTACATGGACTAATGCACAGATGGATTCACACGTGACGGGGGAAGCATGGATGGATGGATAATGGATAGATGAATGAATCAATCAATTGGCGCATGACTGGATCTATGAATTGACAGACACCTCCACGGGTGGGTGAGCAGATGGTCGCTGGGGATGGATGGATTAATAGATGGGTGGATCAATCCATGCATGGATGAGTGAGGGAGGAAGTACAAGAATGAAGGGAAGCGAATTAGACAAGGAAGGGTAGACAGGAAGCCACCCAGAGGCTGAAATCAAACCATGTAGCAGATGAGCAAGAAGTCTGACGGACTTCAGACTTGCTGCCAAGCTTGGAAGGCTGTAAGCTCATTGCCCCGGAGGCCCGGCACTTGCCTCATTGAGACAGGGGCTTCCACTTGGAATTTTAGGTTCTGAAAGGCTGAAACTGGATGTTGTCCAGGAGAGAGGGCAGGTGGAAAGATTCTGGGCTCAGCTGGTCAGAGGAATTCAACTAGATTCCGGTCTCCACCAGGTTCCAGCACTGTGATGTCTTTTTTTCTTTTTTTTTTTTTCTGCTTTTTGGGTCACACCCAGCGATGCTCAGGGCAGGGGTTACTGCTGGCTCATGCACTCAGGAATTACTCCTTACTCCTGGCGGTGCTTGGGGGACCCTATGGGATGCTGGGAATTGAACCCGGGTCGGCCGCATGCAAGGCAAACGCCCCACCCACTGTGCTATGGCGCTAGCTCCCCCAACACTGTGATGTCTTAATGCTCAGAGAGTTTGGGGGCAGGAGAGGCTGCAGTTCCCAGGGCCTGAGTCAGATTGAGATTGAACTTGACTAGTACACACACACACACACACACACACACACACACACGGTGTGTATTTCAAGCCCTACCCCCAGGTGCAGAGTGGGGCCACACACCAGCCCTCCTGGCCTCCCCCAGCTGTACTGGGCGTCCTGCAGAAAGGAAACCTCAGCTCCGGGCGAGACGCATATGGGTCCCAGAGCAGCGCTCGGTGCTGTGCTAGAAAAACACCCGCACCAGGGCCGGAGCAAGAAGACGCAGGACAGGCGTTTGTCTTGCACGCAGCTGACCCTCATTTGATACCTTGCATTTCAGATGGTCCCCTGAGCACCACCAGGAGTGATCCCTGAGTGCAGAGCCAGGAGGAACCCCTGGGCATGGCCAGGGGTGACCCAAATCCAGGGGGTGAAGGCATTCTGCACGGTCGGGCCTGGGTTCAGCTGTCCAGTAGGACCTCGGCTTCCTTCGTTTTTTTTTTTTTTTCCTCTGCTGCCGCCAAGTTAGGGTTTCTGTTCCAAGCTGGAGTTTTTGAACCCAGCAAAAGATCAAAATTGACCTGAAAGACTCCTCCCAGCTCCAGCCATTGACCAGGAAACTTTTCCTAAAGACTCCAACCTCCCCCACCCGCCCCCACAGACTCAGAAAGTGCTTCGCTTTATTGCCGTTGGCACCATCCTAAGGGTCCCAAAGGCGCTTCTTAATGGCTCGATACTATCAATAAAACTTCTCGTTTGGCCGAAGCAGGAGGGTCAATTAGAAGCATGATGGACGGCCGCGGGTCTCCTGTTTATAAATACAGCCGGGGAAGCACAGTCTCGAGACAGGCGTTTCCCTCCCCACTGGGCTGGCCACCCTCCCCTGCCCCACTGCCCCGGGCTGGCTGAGCTGCTGTGATTTACAAGGCCACAGAGGGTCCGGCTTCCCTGTGTCCATCCGGCCTGATTTATTGGACCCAGACCACCTTGGGTCTGCAAGGCTGAGTTCTATGAAATCCGGCCCCTGCCTGGGATGAGAGTGAATATATAGCTCCTCTTGATCCCGAGAGGCGAGAAGATGGAGCTAGCATTGTCAGAACGGAATATCCCCGGCGCTTTTGAGTTCAGAGAAGGGAAAGATTCTTTATTATTATTATTATTTTTTTTCTTTTTGGATAAGCACTGTAGCACTGTCCTCCGTTGTTCATTGAGTTGCTCGAGTGGGCCCAGTAAGGTCTCCATTGTGAGACTTGTTGTTACTGTGTTTGGCATATCAAATACGCCATGGGTAGCTTGCCGGGCTCTGAGAGGGGTGGAGGAATCGAACCGGGTCGGACGGCTTGACTGTGTGCAAGGCAAACGCCGCGCTGCTTTGCCATCGCTCCTTCTTGGATAAGAAGCATGGAAATTGAGCTCGGAGGAGAAATGGGATTTGACCAGGAGTTTGAGCAGAGTATGTGTGTGTGTGTGTGTGTGTGTGTGTGTGTGTGTGTGTGTGTGTGTGTTGGGAGGGCAATGGCTTGGCACAGGATCTTCTGCCACCCACAGAGAGAGAGGCAAAGGGGTAAGGAAAGGGGCTGGGGAGCCAGAGGGAAGGAAGGGGGGGAGGGAGAGAGGGGGAGGGGAGAGGAGGGGAAGGAAGAGGGAGAAAGGAGGGGGAGAGGGAGGGAGAGGAGGGGGAGGGAGAGAGGGGCAGAGGAAGAGGGTGAGAGAGGGGAGGGGAGGGAGAAAAGGAAGGGGAGGGAGAGGGAGAGGAAGAGGGAGGGGGAGGGAGAGAGGATCGGGGAGGGGGAAGAGGGTGGGAGAGGGGAGGAAGAGGGTGGGGGTGGGAGGGGAGAGGGAGAGATCTCCGGGGATTTGTTGCCTCTAAACTCATCCCTTCCCTAAATGGAAATGGTGGAGCTCAGGAGTGACTCCATCCAGAGCACAGACTCTAGCGATGTCAACTAGCGATGTCAACCCCGGGGGCATCTGCTGCAGGGTGTGTGCTCAGGAGAATTCGGGATGGACCCCCAGCCAGTTTTAACGACACTGGGATAAAGTGAGGCCTGTCCCGTTGGTCCTGCCCGCATCTCCAGAGGCTTGACTGGACAGACAGAGGGCTCCGCCTGGTCACCTTAAAGAAGAGGGGTTGATTGTGACAGCATGATGACATGGAACCTGGGTGGTGGTTGCAGTGAACCTTCTATACAAATAAAGGTGTGGCATTGTACTCTCAGAATTTTATTGCACACTTGGTAAATCACTGTCACTGTCACTGTCCTCCCGTTGTTCATCAATTTGCTCGAGTGGGCCCAGTAACGTCTCCATTGTGACAATTGTTACTCTGTTTGGCATATCGAATACGTCATGGGTAGCTTGCCAGGCTTTGCCGTGCAGGTGAGATACTCTCGGTAGCTTGTCGGGCTCTCCGAGAGGGGCGGAGAAATCGAACTCGGGTTGGCCATGTTGGCCACTTGCAAGGCCCTACCTGCTATGCTATTGCTCCAGCCCATGGTAAATCAATAAAAGTTTTTTTAATTAAAAAAAAAGAGAGAGAGAGAGTTGGTGGGGCAGAGCAAGAGGCTGTGGCCCCAGAAAGAGACGGGTCCCGTCCATGTGTTCCTGCCCTCTTGTATCCCAGGCCTGGTTTCCAGGGGCATCTCTTCGTTTGTTTGGGGGGCCACACCTGGCGATGCTTAGGGCTGACTCCTGACTCAGTTATCACTCCTGGCGGTGCATGGGGGGACCCTCGGGGACCCTGGGGATGAAACCAGGGTTGGTTGCGTGCACAGCAAGTGCCCTCCTTGCTATGCTTTCTTGTTGGCTGGCCCCAGATGTGCTTTTTTTTTAATTTAAAAAAATTTTTTTAATAGTTGGAAATGATTATTTGGACAGGAACTGAGTGTTAAAAGTAGGTAAAGGGATATACCTGATAACTTTCCAGTATCTGTATTGTAAATCATAAGGCCCGGAAGGGGAGCGGGGGAGAGAGAGTGAGCGAGAGAGACAGACAGACAGACAGACAGAGACAGAGAGATAGAGACAGGGGATGGAAACAGGGAGGAAACTGGGATCATTGGTGGTGGGAAATGTACACTGGTGAAGGGGACAGGTGTTGGAACAGTATATGACTGGAAACCCAATCATGAACAACTTTGTAATTGTGTATCTCACTGTGATTCAGATTTTAAAGATTAAATAATAAAAAGATTAAAAAGTTAATAAAAATTAATTTTTATTAAAAACACCATGATTTATACAATTGTTTCTTATACAGTTGTTTCAGGGCTGGAGCGAGAACACAGCGGGTAGGGCGTTTGCCTTGAATGCAGCTGACCCAGACGACCCGGGTTCAATTCCTCGCCCCTCTCGTAGAGCCTGGCAAGCTACTGAGAGTATCCCGCCCACACGGCAGAGCCTGGCAAGCTCCCCATGACGTATTCGATAATGCCAAACACAGTAACAGCAAGTCTCACAATGGAGACCTTACTGGACTTGCTCGAACAAATCAATGAACAAAGGGAGGACAGTGCTACAGTGCTACAATTGTTCCAAGCATTTAGTATTCCCAAGTCACCTGCCACCAGTGTGACCTTTCCTCCACCAATGTCCCCCAATTTCCCTCCCAGCCCCAACCTGCCCCCTTAGGCACATAACAAATTTCCTTTCTATAGCTTATTCCAACAAAAACTTGAAGAACTGGCAAATGGAATGATCAGAAAATAAATCAGTAAGGGCCAGTTAGTAATTACCATATGATTTTGACCTATGTAAATAAGAAAATGAAAACCATTTCATACAATATTTTTTTAAAATGCCTGCTCTAATTTACATATATACATTTTCACCTCTGGAATCTAAATATATTATTACATTGAATTTTATTTTATGCTTAGATCCCATTATGGTAATACAAGCATGCTATTTTTAATGGTAAGAATATTACATGTTTTTCAGCCTCTTGAGGGGGTTCCGATCTTTGCTGTGTAGATCACCCTGCAAATGTTCCAATAATCATTTCTAGTCTCGTGGGAGTTTCTGTAATGAACTAGAATTACTCAAAGTTCTCAAAGCAGGGCAGGGGAGGGAGGGGCATGGGGACTTTCTAATGGTATTAAGTATGAGTAAACTCCAACAAGACAGAAGTTGGCGAATAGAAAGCCACTTTTTGCCTCTAACTGAAGATGGCTGTAATCAAAACAATCTCCACAGAGGGGATAGCACTGTAGCACTGTCCTCCCCTTGTTCATCGATTTGCTCGAGCAGGCACCAGTAACGTCTTCATTGTGAGACTTGTTACTATTTTGGGGTTTTGTTTTTTTTCTCTGCTTTTTGGGTCACACCCAGCAATGCACAGGGGTTCCTTCTGCTTCTGTACTCAGGAATTACTCCTGGCGGTGCTCAGGGGAACATATGGGATGCTGGGACTCAAACCTGGGTCGGCCTCATGCAACGCAAACACCCTACTCGCTGTGCTATCACTCCAGCCCTAAGACTTGGACTTGTTATTATTTTTGGCATATTGAATATGCCACAGGGAGCTTGCCAGGCTCTGCCGTGTATAGAGAGGATAGGTTTAAAAAAAAAGTCAAAGGTCAGGGGCTGGAGCAATAGCACAGCAGGTAGGGTAGAGCGTTTGCCTTGTATGAAATTGACCCGGCTTCAATTTCCAGCATCCCATATGGTCTCCTGAGCACTGCCAGGAGTAATTCCTGAGTGCATGAGCCAGGAGGAACCTCTGTGCATCGCTGGGTGTGACCCAAAAAGCAAAATAAGTAAATAAATAAATAATTTTAAAAAAGGTCTGCAGCATCCACATGTCCCTTTCTCTGTGAAATATTATTAGGAAATGCTGGGGAAATTTCCAGTCTTGTTTTCTTGGTCTAATGCCCTGTCTTATAGCTTGTCCAGCCAGGACTCTGCTCTGCAGTGAATTTTCAGTCGTTTCCCATAATTAAATCTCTAAGCCACTTTGCCTATAATCTACTCAAGGAGCACTGTGGCAGGTGCAGGGGTCACAGGGCGGTGGGAACCCACCTTTGGCTTTCTCCTCCTGTGATCGACCGAGAGAGCTTCTTGGCTTTTTTCCAGTCCCCGCCACCCCCCTTCCTGCTTGCTTTGTCCTTCAAGTGTGTTATGAAATCAAGGAAGCCTGGGCCTCCGGGGTTGCCCCGAGTTCTTAGAAATGGTAGCAGTGGACAGACTGGAGAGATAGTGAGGAAGGCCCTTGCCTGGCACGAGGCTGACCAGGGTTCAATCCCCAGCATCCCATGTGTCCCCCACCCCAGCCCCAGCACCATCAGGAGTGATCCCTGAGCTCAGAGCCAGGAGTCGGGCTTACTCCTGGCCTAGCGTGACCCCCAAAACTAACCCCCCAAAAAAGAAAGAAGAAATGAATAGATCTCCGTTCTCCTAGTTTTCGAAGATGGAGGTGCGTCACTTAGGTGAGCCCCTGAGTTTCTGGGTCTCATTTCCTCCGTTCAGAATGAGGAGAGGAAGAACGATGCATCTCATGGCCTTGTGACATTAGAAAGTGATGAAGATGGTGTGATATGGTGGTGATGGTGAGAGAGGAGGAGACGAGGAGGAGGACTCTGGTGGTCTTGGGGGGTGATTGTGGTGGAGATGGCAGTGTTCATGAGAATAGTGGTGGAGAGGATGGTCAGACTCACGATGATGAGTGGGTCGTGATGGTGATGACAGCTGTGTTGGTGGTAGAGAAGTCGATGAAGATGACGATGGTGGTGATGTTTGTGATACTGATGATGGTGCTGATGTTTGTGATGCTGATGGAGGTGGTGATGGTTCTGATGGTGATGACAGCTGTGTTGGTGGTGGAGATGGTGGCGATGAGGGTGGAGTATTGATGGTGGTGGTGATGACGTTGATGGTGGCAATGCGGATGGTGGTGATATTGCCCTTGATGGCAAAGGTGGTGATGCTTATTACGGTGATGACAAGGGTGCTGATGAGATGGTGATGGTGGCGACAATGATAGCAGTTCCATGTCATATTTGCTTTCCCCAGGTGTACCCAGTGCTGTGCACACACTCTCCTACAGAAAACCTACAGCAAACCTTGAAAACAGTTCCTACTGTGAATGCTCGCTTTATAGCTGAGAAACTAAGAAAAATTATAGAGAGAGTTTACTTCCCAGACCACCTCCAGATCACACTCTCTGGAGTGGAAATAGCCAGAGTCGAATCTCTGCTCCTCAACCCCATTATGCATGGCAAAGGCATTTCAAAAATAGACAAGTTCAAAACTGCAAAGATTTTTTTTAATTATTCTGGGTTGCTCTCTCTCTCTCTCTCTCTCCTCTCTCTCTCTCTCTCTCTCTCATTTTTGAGTCACACCCCATGATGCTCAGGGATTATTCCTGGCTCTGCACTCAGGAATTACTCCTGGCATTACTCAGGGGGCCCTATGGGATGCTGGGGATCGAACCCGGGTGGGCTGCGTGCAAGGCAAACACCTTCCCCGCTGTACTATTGCTCTGGCTATTGGGTTGCATTTTCAAATACTTTGACTGACCCAGAGGGATGGTGAATTCGGGTGCTTTCAATGCATAAGATTCCTCTTCCAGAAGAATAATATGTCACCTTCCTCCTCCTCCCCCTCTCCTACACCCCTCTACAAGCAGGCAAGGCTGTACAACACAGGAAAGTTCACGAACGTTCCAGGTTTTGTTTGTTAAACCCGCGCCGTGACCTTTGGGAACGGGCAGGTTCAGCCGGGAGTGTGTTGGCCCCCAAATAATGGAACGGTTCTGGTATTGTTATTGATTTTCTCCCTCCCTCCATCCCCCGCAGTCAAAACTCTTAACAATTCCCCTGCTCGAACATTAATTACCGCGTGTTCGTCGGTTTGTTTTTCCTGCCAACCGAAATGCCGCGGAGGAGAAGGTCATGCCATGTGTTTCTGATTTGTTGCGCTGGCTGAGAAATGCTTCAGTATCTCCGCCGCACTGGAGCCAATGGGCCGTTACTGTCCACTGAGCATCACAGGGACACACACACATACACACACACACACACACACACACACACACACCCCAGGCGTGTGTCTACCAAGGGGGTCAGACAGGATTGACTGTCAGCCCTCGATGAACACAAGGGCAGTTTGCAAGACAGTCTCTTACCTGCTCCCCATTCTCCTTTCACGCTGGGGACGCCCCACGGAGGGGGCATGAAAGGAGCAGAAGCCTCTGTAATTCTCTAGAAGTCTCTAGAAGTCCCTGGCTTCCATAGCTTTCCCATCCAGGCCGAGAACGACATCATGTTTTAAGAACCAGTTGAGGGAAGAAGGGCCAGAGATAGAATACAGCAGGGAGGGCACTTGCCTTGCACATTGCTGACCTGGGTTTGATCCCCTGCATGCCGTAAGTGCCCCCAGCCCACCAGGGAATCACTCCTGAGTGCAGAGACAGGAGTAAACCCAGAGTGTTGCCTGGTGTGTCCCAAGCAATATCCACCACCCCCCACCACCACACACACACATATATATATATATATACATGCACGCATGCGCGTGCGTGCACACACACACACACACACACACACACACACACAGGAGTGGAGCCAGAGTGATAGTCCAGGGGGTAGAGCATTAGCCTGGCACACAGCCAACCCAGGGATCCCTCTGGGGGGTGCTCAGGGGACCCTAGAGGATGCTGGGATCAGGATCAAACCTGAGTTGGCCACATGCCAGGCTATCACCCCCCGCCCCGCGGGAGCAATTTGTTTGTTTGTTTGTTTTTGTGGTCACATCAAGAGGTAAGTGAAGGAGAAAGGAGGATCTGGCATCTGGCGAGAGTTATTTTGAGCCCAGGGCTGAATCCAAGGCCAGCTACCCTCCCGTCCCCAGGGAGGCCAGTGCCGGGTGGGTGAGGGGGCCTGAAGGAGTGCATGCTTGAGGTGCTAAACACCTGTTGGGGGGATGAAAATCCCTGAAAGAGGGGCTGGAGCAATAGCACAGAGGATAGGGCGTTTGCCTTGCACGCGGCTGACCCAGGTTTGATCCCCAGCATCCCATAGGGCCCCCCGAGCACCGCCAGGAGTGATTCCTGAGTGCAGAGCCAGGAGTAGCCCGAGCATCGCCGGGTGTCACCCAAAAAAGAAAAGAAAGAAAAAGTCCCAGAAAGGGTGGGCAATGCGCCAGTCCTCACCATCACGCTGGGGAAGGATGTGAAGTGTGACTTGTTCCCCCCCCCAGAAGTGCCAGAAACGGAAGGAAGATGCCAGGTGCTGGCATTTCAGTAGCAGAGAAAAGTGAATGAGAGCAGCCCTCCTCATTCAGGAGGTGGTTCCATGGCAGAATAATATATTTTTAATATATAGGGCCAAAGGAGCTGGAGTGAAGGAACAGGAAATGAGAACACACTTGCAGGGACCCGAGGAGATAGCACAGCGGGGCGGGTGCTGTTCTTGCACACGGCTGACCCGGGTTCGATCCCTGGCTCCCCATAGGGTCCCCTGAGCCCCACTGCGAGCGATCCCTGAGCACAGAGCCAGGAGCAACGCCAGGTGTGGCCCCCAGGAACAGAACAAAAACCAAACCCAACCCAAGAAAAGACTCTGGCCTTGCATGGGACCGACTCTGGAGGTCCAATCCATGGTACGACAGCAAAAGTGGATTCTGCTAAGCTGGTGGGTTCTTGAGAATTGTCTGAGAGATTTGCATGGTGGGGGGTTGGGGGGAGGGCAGCTAGGATAGAGAAGAAGCACTGTGCCAAAGAGAGTTGGAAAGGATTGCTCTGGACAAGAACTGTGTGCTGAAAGGCGGGAAAGGAACAAATATAACCTGTCAGTACCTTTTATTACAGACCAGAATGCCCAAAAGGAGGGGGGAGGAGGAGGAGGAGAAGAAGAAAGATGGGGAGGAGGAGGAAGAGGGGGAGGAGGAAGGAGAGGGGGAAGAGGGAGGAAGAGAAGGAGGAAGAGGGGAAGGAGGAAGAGGAGGGGGAGTAGGAGGAGGGGGAAGAGGGGGGAGGAGGAAGGGAGAGGGGGAAGAGGAGGAAGAGAAGGAGGAAGAGGGGAAGGAGGAAGAGGAGGAAGAGGAGGGGGAGTAGGAGGAGGGGGAAGAGGGGGAGGAAGAGGGGAAAGAGGAAGAGGAGGAGGAGGGGGAGGAGAAAGAGGAGGAGGAGGGGGGAGGAGGAAGAGGAGGAGGAGGAGGGAAAGGAGGAGGAGGAGGAAGAGGAGAAGGAAGAGGAGGAGGAAGGAGGAGGAGGAAGAGGAGGAGGAGGAAGAGGAGGAGGAGGGGAGGAGGAAGAGGAGGAGGAAGAGGAGGAGGAGGGGAGGAGGAAGAGGAGGAGGAGGAGGAGGGTGAGGAGGAGGAGAGGAGGAGGAATAATAATAATAATGAGGGAAACTGGGGTCATTGGTGGTAGGAAATGTGCAGGGTGAAGGGGCGGTGTTGGAACACTGTATGACCGAAACCCAATCCTGAACAGCTTTGTAACTGTGTATTTCGAGGTGATTCAATAAAAAAGAAATAAAGTAGGGGTGAGCGGCCACAGTCCTGACCTTGAGAAAATGCTCTGCTCCATAGAAGCCTTTTTTTTTTTTTTAAATTACTTGCACAGCACGGGCTAAAGTCAAATCTCTTTCCGCCTTTGGCAGGGATCAGGGGGTTCTTCCCTCCCCCACTCCTGGTACTCTCTGTGCCTGGTGAAAGTCACCTGGTCCCATCACCTGTCACCCTCTCTGATCGCCAGAGGGTGCTTGGCGGGCGGCTTTCCCCGGAGCTCAGAGTGAGTTGAGAAATAAAATGTGCCCCAGAGAGCATGTCCCTGGGCAAGGGCAGGTGTGCAGACACTGTGCAGTGCTTCTGGGGAATCAAAGGTGTGGTGCAAAGACCCCCTGAGCATCGAGCCGGGAGTCAGCCCCAAGCTCTCAGCCACTGGCTGTCACCCAAATAAAACAAATGGAAAAGGTAGTTTGCGGGACTAGAACAATGATAGCACAGTGGAGAAGGCGCTGGCCGTGTGTGCAGCTGGGCCAGGTTCGATCCCGGTATCTCATAGGGTCCTCTGAGCCTGTTAGAAGTGATCCCTGAGCACTGCCAGGTGGGCCCCCCCCACCAAAAAAAAAAAAAGACCAAAAAATAGCAGTTTGTTGATCAAGAACATGGAGGTGCCCAGCGAGAACCCCACCACCTTGGTAGTTTTGCAAAACCAACGTGGGGTTTGGCATCCACCCATCACAGACCCAGGGCTGGATTCATGGAGGCGAATCCATGGAGGAAGAGAAACAGCCGCTAAGAATGTTTATGATGGGGACCAGAAAGATAGTGGAGCAGGGAGGGTGTTTGCCTTGCATGTGGCCGACCAGGGTTCCATCCACGGCATCCCATAGGGTCCCCCCAGCACCGCCAGGAGTGATTCCTGAGTGCAGAGCCAGGAGTCACCCCTGTGCAGGACCCATTGTGACCCAAAAAGCAAAAAAAAAAAAATGACTACATCTGGCCGGCAATGGCTAGACTGGAGTTCCAGCGAGAGACCATTTGAACCCAGGACTTTCTCCTGGAGCCGAAAGATTGGTCTTTTTCTGGAGAGCGATGGGGTGAAGGGGTTGTGTGGATTACACCCAGCAATTCTCAGAGCTTCCTCCTGGCTCTGCGCTCAGGGATTCCTCCTGGTGGTGCTCAGGGGACCCTATGGGATGTCGGGGATTGAACCTGGGTTGGCTGTGTGCAAGGCAAACGCCCTCCCCGCTGTGCTATCGCTCCAGTCCCTGAAAGAGGAGTTTCTTTCTCCTTACTCACTTCTCCATCCTTTTTCTCTCCACCACCCAGCAGAAAGGACCTCCTCTCTGGGGGCTGGAAATGCGAGAAGGTGACTCTTTCTCTTTTTTTTTTTTTTTTTTTTTTTTGCTTTTTGGGTCACACCTGGCGATGCACAGGGATTACTCCTGGCTCTGCACTCAGGAGTTACTCCTGGCGGTGCTCAGGGGACCGACCATATGGGATGCTGGGGATCGAACCCGGGTCGGCTGTGTGCAAGGCAAATGCCCTACCTGCTGTGCTATCTCTCCAGCCCCCAGGTGACTCTTAAAGATTGCTCACACTACAAGTTTCCCCACCCAAGCAAGTAGACTGGGACATGAGCAGGTCTGCATAGACCAGGGCCTGCCTGTGGAGACGGCGCCCTCCACCCCAGCCCATCCCCCCGAGTCCCACCTGACGGGTATGTCTCGACCCGCCGGAGCTGGGGGTGTTTGAAAGCCGTGGCTCACCCCGTGTTCTCTCTCTCTCTCTCTCTCTCTCTCTCTCTCTCTCTCTCTCTCTCTCTCTCTCTCTCTCTCTCTACTGCAGGACGGAATGGGGAATCTGAGGATCACAGACAAAGGCCTCAGGCTCGAGGGAGATTCCGAGTTCTTACAGCCGCTCTACGCCAAAGAAATCCAGTCTCGACCCGTAAGTCTCTGCTGGGGGTGGGGAAGCAGGGCTCACCTCCTGCAGCCCCCCCACCGCCCGCCCGTGGCCATTGGTTGGGGTGGTACGTCTCTAGCTCTCGGCTGCATGTGTATGGCTGGGGTGTGGGGGAGGAGGCGGGCGTGAAGGTCTGGTGAGCAGACGTGATCCCATCGGAACCTGCTTCCTAAACGCTGTCGATGGGCTGGCTTGGAGATACTCAGGGGCTCAAAAATGGTCCAGAGGCAACAGACATCACCATCACTAGTCCAGAGTGATAGGACAGTGGGTAGGGCATTTGCCTTGCATGCAGCCGACCCGGGTTCGATCCCCGGCATCCCATAGGGTACCCCCCCCAGCACCGCTGGGAGTGATTCCTGCATGCAGAGCCAGGAGTCAGCCCTGAGCATCGCTGGGTGTGACCCCCAAAAGCCAAACCAACCAAACAAACCTCACCATCGAGTTGGAGTTCTCCCAAAGCCGCTCTCTGCAAACTCCAAAGGGAAGAGAGAGAAAAGCACCTTTTGCGGGGCCCAGAGTGACAGGACAGCAGGGAGGGCACTCGCCGTGCCTGCGGCCATCTGGGGTTTGGTCCCCGGTATCCCATAGGGTCCCCCCTAGAACCACCAGGTTTTCTTAGTTTTCTTTGATCCATGAGCACAGAGGCAGGAGTCAGCACTGGGCATTGCCACCAATGTGGCCCTTTGGCTAAGTGCTAGTCCAGGATCCCAGCCGTGCTGGATGTGGTTTCAAGGTCCCCTCTTTGTGGTGCTACCTGTCCCCCTCACCGGGGGGGGGGGCTGTCCCCGGGATCTTCACTAGTTCCCTTCACAGATGGAATCGTGGGGGGCCGTGGGGGGTGGCCTGTCTTTGTTTTGTGAAAGGAACAGGACTTGGAGCCGACTCATGAAGGAGTGAGGCCGCCCGGGGTTGTGGCTCGTGGACAGATGGCCCTGGGGAGCCAGTTCTCTTGTCCAGAGCGTCCCCTCATCCTGCGCGCAGCCATGAAGCTGGCGTTCCTGCGTGCCACCTCTTACCCATTCGTCAACATGAAACTTTCTGTTTTTGATTTGGGGAACACACATCCGGCTGACTCCTGGCTCTTCACTCAGGGATCACTCCAGGTGGTCTTCACGGGACTCTAAGGGATGCCGGGGATCGAACCCAGGTCAGGCACGTGCAAGGCAAGGCCCCTCAACATGGATTTTTTAAAAAATTTTATTGAGATTCTCTGGTTTACAGTGCTACTATTAATGGTTGCTCACACACATAATTCCATCCATACACACCCATCTCAGTTTACCCCTCTCTCTCTCCCAAGGACCCCAAAACTCCTCCCTCCTAAGCCCCCTCCATCTCAGTTGTGTGGCTCAGTTCTCCCACTGTGTTGCCTCTGACCCTGGGTTGCTCCCTGACTGTGAATCTTTAAGTCCCTTAAGAATGAGATTGCCCTGGGTCTACCCCCTTTTCCTTCTAACTTCACTCAGCGTAATTTGCCTCTAGTTCCATCCATGCTGCTGCACCTTGCGTGATTTTGTTCTTCTTTAGAGCTGCATAGTATTCCACTATATCTGTTGACACCATTTGGATGGTCAGGTATTCGGTTGTGCTCGTATTGTGGCAGTTGTACTCCATGCCACAATGAACACGGGTGTTTGTATGTGGATTCTGAGCATCACCGGGTGTGAACCAAACCCACCCCCTGTCCCCGTACCTCTCCCCCAAAATGGGCAAAGAGTGAAGCATGTGCATGGGGCAGCCACACAGATCACGGCCCCAGGGTCTTGAAGGGCCAATTTGAGGACACTGTGATAGGGGTTGGGGGTGTCTCTTGCCTGGTGCCTGCCTCTTGGCCCCTGTAACTGGCCACCAGTATACTCAAGGTTCCATGGGGGACGGGAAGTTGAGTGCAGTGTGGAGGTTTGGGGCATTGGCCAGTGCCATCCTCCTCCTCTGTGCCCCCACTTACGCGGGTCCCACCGACAGGCCACTGCCTTTTGAGTCTGATTCACACTCCACCCTCGGAGCCAAAGCAAATGGGAAAGGCATCTCCCTCCCTCTCTCCCTCTCTCTCTCCTTCTCTCCCTCTCTCTCTCTTCCCCTCTCTCTCCCTTTCTCTCTTCCTCTCTCCCTCTCTCCCCCCTCTCTTTCTCTCTTCCCCCTTTCCCTTTCTTCCTCTCTCTTCCTCTCTCCCTCTCCCCCCTCTTCCTCTCTCTCCCTCTCTCTCCCTTTTCCCCCTCTTCCTCTCTCCCTCTCTCTCCCTCTTCTCCCTCTTCCTCTCTCTCTCCCTCTCTACTTCTCTCTCTTCTATCCTTCCCTCTCTCCCTCTCTCTCCCTCCCTCTTCCCCTCTCTCCCTCCCTCTCTCCCTATCTCCTCTCCCTATCTCTTCTCTCTTCTCTCTCTCCTCTTTCTCTATCCCTCTCCCCCTCTCTATCACTCCCTCCCTCTCCCTCTCACTTTTCTCTCCCTCTCTCTTCTCTCTTTCTCTCCTCTCTCCCTCTCCCTTTCTTCTCTCTCCCTCTCCTCTCTTCTCTCTCTCTCCTCACTCTCCCTCTCTTTCTTCTCTCTGTCTCTCTCTGTGTCTGTGTCTGTCTCTCTCTCCCCTCCTCCCCAGCGACCCACCGGGGCATCCAGACCACCCTGCATGATGCAGATGCACCCCCACAGCCCAGTCAGCCTGAGAAGTGGGGGAGGGCGCCAGGCTGGTTTCCTTGGGGCTCTCGGGTTGGCCCCACAAGGAGGAAGAGAAAACAAAAGCCAGGAAGGTAACTTCGCTTGGGCACAGACGATCGGCTTTAATCGGCCCCGATTATGCTGCTCATATTGCATGAAATTAAAAAGCTTACAAACGTTCTGAGCCATTACCCTTCCATCCAAGACAGCTTATGACACGTTAGCAGCAGTTAATGAAATTCCTTCCCAAATGCCATCGGCAGACGCGCGTGAGCTCCGATGGGTAGGAGAAACTTCCTTTTTCTTCCTTTTGAAGCCACACCCTGGTGGTGCTCAGGGCTGACTCCTGGTTCTGTGCTCAGGGATCACTCCTGGCGGGGCTGGGGTGGGGGTGAGGGACCCTATGGGATGGTCGGGGATTGAACCCGGGCCAGTTGCATGCAAGGGAATAGTGCCTGCTGTACTATTGAAAGTTTCCCATAGTACCTGCTGTAGTATTGAAGCTTTTCAGTAGTACCCACTGAACTAGTGAAACTTTGTTCTCTCCATGCCCTGCCTGAGTTGGGGGGTGTGGGGTGCAGTGCCAGCCCCCAGGGACACTCTCATTAGGCTGGTAGAGGGTGGGATACGGGTGTAGAAAACTGTTCCTCCCCTGATCTGAGGGATTGTCAGCCGAGAAGAGAGCTGGAGATAGATAAAGCAGAAGACTAACATCCATGGCTGGGAAAAGTAGGGGTCAGGAGGACTGGTCAGTGGTTGGAACTGACCACAAGGGTGTGTGTGTGGGGGGAGGGTACGTGAGATAGAGAAGGGACCAGAGTGACAATAATAGTTGGGAATGGTTACGCTGGACAAGAGCTGAGTGTTAAAAGTAGGGAAGGGGATTTTCTTTCTTTCTTCCGTTCGTTCTTTCTTTTTTTATTAGTGAAACACCATAAGGTACAACTGTAGACTTACAAACTTTCGTGCTTGGGTTTCAGTTATACAATGATCGAGTACCCATCCCTCCACCAGTGCCCATTCTCCACCACCAATGATCCCAGTAGCCCTCCCCCCCCCATCCCATCCCCCCGTCCCACCCTGCCTCTGTGGCAGGGCATTCCCTTTTGCTCACTCTTTCCTTTAGGGTGTTGTAGTTTGCAATAGAGGTATTGAGTGGCCATCGTGTTCAGTCTAGAGTCTACTCTCAGCACACATCTCACATCCCAAGCGAGTCCTCCAAACATCCTTTACTTGGTGTTCCCTTCTCTCTCTGAGCTGTCTTTTCCCCCAGCATGTGCTGCCGGCTTCCAAGCCCTGGAGCAGACTTCCTGGTACTTATCTCAACTATTCTTAGGTGTGACTCCCATTCTGTTACTTTATATTCCCCAGATGAGTGCAGTCTTTCTGTGTCTGTCCCTCTCTTTCTGGCTCATTTCACTTAGCATGCTACTTTCCAGGTAGAACCACTTGTATGTAAATTTCATGATTCATCTTTTCTAGGGCTGGAACGATAGCACAACGGGTAGGGCATTTGCCTTGCACACAGCCAACATGGCTGACCCGAGTTCGATTCCTCTGCCCCTCTTGGAGAGCCTGGCAAGCTACCGAGAGTATTTCGCCCGCACGGCAAAGCCTGGCAAGCTCCCCGTGACGTATTCGATATGCCAAACACAGTAACAACAAGTCTCACGATGGAGATGTTACTGGGCCCGCTCAAGCAAATCAATGAACAACAGGAGGACCGTGACCGTGACCATCTTTTCTAACAGCTGCATAGTATTCCATTGTGTAGATGTACCAAAGTTTCTTTAAACAATCATCTGTTCTCAGCTACTCGGGTTTGGGGAAGGGGATTTTCTTGATAACCTTTCCGTATCAATATTGCAAGCTACAATGGCCAAAAGTAGAGAGAGGGAGAGAGAGAGAGAGAAGGGAGAGGGGATTAGAGAGGGAGAGAGAAGTGAGGAAGAGGAGAGAGAGAGAGAAAGAGAGAGAGAGAGAAAGAGAGAGAGAGAAGAAAAGCACCTGCCATAGAAGCAGGCAAGGGGTGGGGGGTGATGGGAGGGAACCTGGAGACACTGGTCCTGGGAAATGTACCCTGGTAGAGGGATGGGTGTTGGAATACTCTATGACTAGAACCAAATCATGAACAGTTTTGTAAGGGTCTGTCTCACAGTGATTCAATGAAAAAGTTTTAAAAATGTATTTAAAAACAAAAAAAAAAAAGGACTGCCTGTGAATCTATAAGTTGGCTAAACCCCCTCTCAGCAAAGCTGCTGTACTTGTGGGGGAATTAAAAGCACTCTAGCAAACATTCCAGAACATTCCAGAATGTTCCAGAATATCACCGCTTCCCAGTCGCCCCCTCCTCCCCCTCCAGCTCTTACAATACAGTTTGGGAGATAAGGCACAGAGCTGGAAGACGATTCACATGTAGAAGATGAGATGATGAAACTCTGACACAGGGCCCAGAGTGATTTCAGAGAGCAGAGCCAGGAGTCAGACCTGATCCCAGCTGGGGGTGCCCCCCAAAACAAGAAAACAAATAAAAATTAAAAAAATAAACCTCGGGGGGCTGGAGCAATAGCACAGCAGGTAGGGCATTTGCCTTGCATACAGCTGACCCAGGTTCAATCCCCGGTGTCTCATATGGTCTCCCAAGCATGGCCAGGAGTAATTCCTGAGTGCAGAGCCCTGAGCGTCACTGGGTGTGACCCAAAAAGCAAAAAAAAGAAAACCAAAATTAAATCTCGGAAGATATGGTATTGAATGTGGCTGCAATTAATGTGTAGGAACATAAACATATATATATATATACTTAAATATAATATCACTTGATCACTTGACTTCCTGTTAATTGTTGATTTGCTCGAGCGGGCGCCAGTAATGTCTCCATTCGTCCCTGTCGCGTACTAGTGTAGCCCAATGGCATCTGTTCGCTCTAGGAACACGAAGAGCCTCAAACCGATCGTTCATGATCTTGATGAAGAAGTCTGACCATCTAGTAGGTGGGCGGCCACGCGGTCTTTTGACATCCCGTGGAATCCAGTCGGTAACTACAGCTGAATCTTACGAAGACAAATATAATATATACTTACATATATACATATATATATTCTTTCCCCCACCCCTCCAGTCAGTGGGGTGTGACATTTTTTATAGTGTCAGAAATACTAATAAAAAGGGGCTGGAGCAATAGCACACTGGGGAGGGCATTTGCCTTGCACAAGACGGATCTGGGTTTGGTCCCTGGCATCCCCTAGGGTCTCCTGAGCCCTGAGCCAGGGGTATTCTCAGTATCACCAGATTTTTGTCCCCAAAACAAACAAACAAAAAAAAACCCCAACCCACAAAAATGAAAAAGAATGAAGAGATGTAAATCCTGGGGGAAGTGGAGATTACTTAGTTGCCTTTTTCTATTTATTTTCGGTGGGGAGACCACACCCAGTGATGCTCATGGCTTACTCCTGGCTCTGTGCTCTGGGGACCCTATAGGATTCGGGGAGTGGCACCCAGAGCACAGGCCCTCCCTGCTGTCTTGAGGCTCCAGCTCGTGATGGGGGCACTCAAGTGTGGGACCCTGCTAAGCTGAAGCCTCAGTAGCGGGACCCCACAGGTGGGGCTGTCTTTGAGGTCTCTGGGGCAGGGAGCAGTTTTTTTGCCTTCCAGGCTCTTTTCCCTAAACGCTCCTGGCCTTGGCAAAAGTGGGGTCCTCACCGCTCTGTTTGGTATGATGGCTGCTTAGTACCTGTACTGAAAACCATAACACCCAAAAGGAGAGAGAGAGTAAGAGGGAATGTGCCTGCCACAGAGACAGGGATGGGGGGATGGGATGGGGGTGGTGGGAGGGATACTGGGAACATTGGTGGTGGAGAATGGGCACTGGTGGAGGGATGGGTACTTGATCACTGTATGACTGAAACATAATTATGAAAGTTGGTAAGTCTGTAACTATTTCACGGTGATTCAGTAGCACTATAGCACTGTCCTCCCGTTGCTCATCGATTTTGCTCAAGCCGGCACCAGTAACGTCTTACAACGAATTGTGAGACTTGTTGTTACTGTTTTTAGCATATTGAATGCACCATGCGGAACTTGCCAGGCTTTGCTCTGTGGGCAAGATACTCTTGGTAGCTTGCCAGGCTCTCTAAGAGGGACAGAAAAATCGAACACGGGTCAGCCACATGCAAGGTAAACACCCTACCCACTGTGCTATCACTCGCTCCAGCCCACGGTGATTCAATAAAATAAATAAACTCTGTTGGTAAGAAACTGATAGAAGAAAAGCCAAAAAATAAAAATAAAAAAGACTAGAAAGCCAGTACAGTGAGTAAGGCACTTGCTTTGCACGTGGCTGACCCAGGTCCAATCCCCATTCACCCAGGGTCTCCCAAGGTCACCAGGAGTGATCCCTGAGCACCGCCGGTTGTGGCCCAAACCAGGGTAGTGACTAGTCGGCATTTCAGTCACATTTGTTGGGCTCTGTGACCCCGAAAATCTTCCTGTGTTCTCCAAAGTCCCAGGCTGTAGGAGACAGTGCCCCTTCCTGTCATTTCATCCCATGGGGTGGCATGACTGTTAGGAGAATGTTTGTGCATTCTTCATCTCTCTGTGACCATGCGCTGTTCACCCACAAATCGTCGGAGTCTTCACAGATACCCAGAACAAAGCTTCTCTCTCCTCTCCCCACCCCCATTCCTATGGGAGCCCTGTCCGTGGGTGACGGAGGACAACTCTGAGGTGTAGCCTGGGCTTGTGTTAGCTCAGCAGGAGCGCCTGTTTCCCCTCCTAAGAAATGATTCTGAAGTTATAGCTGCCCACTTTGGACCCTTTTTTACTGACTGTATCACTCAGAATTCTCCAGGAAATCAAACCAATAAACGGAAGGATGGGGTGGGGTGGACGCCACCACATGTGGGTGGATGCGTGGGTGTATGGGATGGGTGGATGGAAAGATGAGCGGGAGTGATGGATGGGTGGGCAGACTGGGTGGATGGATAGATGAATGGTTAAATGGGTGAATGGCTAGATGGATGATAGTAGGTGAGTGGATGGATAGATGGATAGATGTGTGGGTGGATGAATGGATAGATGATGGATGGATGGATGGGTGGGTGGATGGATGGATGAATGGATAACAGGTATATAGGTACATGGATCAATATATGGGTGGATGGATCATGGGTGGATAGGTGGGTGAATGAATAGATGATAATAGATGGTGGATGGATGGATGATGAATGGATGGATGGATGGATGGGTAGATGGGCGGGTGGGTTGGTGGATGGATAGGTAAATGGGTGGATGTATAGATGGATGATGGATGGATGGGTTGGTGACTGTAGAAATGGATAACAGGTAAATAGGTACATGGATGGATCGTGGGTGGATATGTGGATGGATGGATGGATGCTAATAGGTGGTGGATGGATGAATGGGTAGATGGGTGGATATATAGATGGATGGATGGACAGATGGATTAATGAGTGGATGGATGATAATAGGTGGGTGGATGGATGGGTATATGGGTAGATGAATGGATGAATGATGGGTGGGTGCATGATGGATAACAGCTAGATATGGGGAATGGATGGATGGTGGATGGATAGATGAATGGATGAATGACAGGTTGGTGGTAGATGCCAGCTAGATAGAGGCATGAATGGATAGATGGGAAACTTGGAGTCGCACCTGTGCTCGAGGGCTGCAGTTGGCTCTGTAGTTGGGGGCCCTCCTAGGGGTGCTTGGGAAACCATGTGTCCCAGGGGTCAAACCTGGGTCTCCACACACCAAGCACCATGGGTGACTCCCCCCTGGTCACAAACCCAAGACTGGAGGGCGAGTTCACAGCTGGCCGCCTGGCTCCTGGTGGTTCACAGGCCCATAGCTCACACATCTCTCTCTCCGGGATCCTGTTTCTTGTGGCACACCTACTTTGCCCGGTAGAGAGAGATGGTGGAGCAACAAAGCTTTAGGGAGAAGAAGGTGACAGTCCGCGTTGCCTTCCATCAGAAGTTCCTGATTCCCGGAAGGTTCTGTCAGCTCTGCTAGTGGGGGCTTCTGTGCTAGAGCTGGGGGTGGGAGGTGGTGACAAATCTGGCCACTGCCTGTCCTTCTCTGGTCAGAGACCTAAAATTCTTGGTACCTTTTTATTATTTATTTATTTATTTATTTATTTATTGCTTTTTGGGTCACACCTGGTGATGCACAGGGGTTACTCCTGGCAGTACTCAGGGGACCCTATGGGATGCTGGGCGTCGAACCCGGGTCAGCCACATGCAAAGCAAACGCTCTACCTGCTATACTATCACTCCAGCCCCTCGATACCTTTGTTAATGAAGGGGGTGAGTGTGAACAATAGCCCAGGCCTCTGTGAGACTTCATTGTGTTTCTGGGCCGGACAGAGAGTATAACCAGTAAGTCACTTTGCCTTGCAGGCAGCCAACCCAAGTTCAATCCCCAGCATCCCATATGGTCCTCCAAAGACTGCCAGGAGTGATCCCTGAGCTCAGCGCCAGGAGTGAGCCCTGAGCACAGCCACCAGGTGTGGCCCCCAAGCCAAAAAAAAAAAAAAGATTATAGCACATGTTGAAGCTTAAACAATAAGGAGTTGTGGGTGCATAAATTTTTTCTGGACTCTCAGTGGCTGGGTTTGGTACCCACATACCACATCTGCACCCCCTAACCTCTGCCACCCTGTGTCCCACGGTATTGGGGGAGGGGGAGGGGCCTTCCCAGTGCTGACTGCTGCCCTGGGGGTGAAGGGGACGTGTCAGGAGGAGAAACTGGAACTGAGGACTGGAGAGAGCACAAGGGACCTACAGGGCGTGGCAGCCCCCCTTGGTTTCAGGTGCAGGGTGAGATGGCAGGGAGGGGTCTGTCTCCAAGGGTGCTCTTCCCAGGCTGGGGGTGTCCCCAGGGGCCGGGTCTGGGCGCTTTGCTCTCCTGGAGGCCCGGGCAGCTCTTAGACTTCAGCTGTTGAACCCAACCCATTTTTCCCTCCTAGAGATAGATGCTCACACCACCAGAAATGTAAATTTAAAAAAAAAAGGTCTACACTTCATTTTCTTAAGTCCTTAAAGACATTGATTATTAACCAGACTTTAGAGATGTTTCCCAAGCCCACCCCATCTTCAGCGCTGGGACCCGTCTAGGCCGGAACCCCAAGTTGCAGAATGAGGACTTGAGTGTGGTGAGATCATGGATCAACCCCGCGGTTGTGTGTAGGCCAGGAGAGACACAGGAGTGTCATCCTCGGATGTGTGTCTGTGTGCACGTGTGTGTAAGGAATCCACAGTAATTCTGGCCTCGTGCGTGTGTCTATGTGTGAGGAATCCACAAGCATTTCTTGGTATGTGTGTGTAAGGAATCCAAGTGAAGTGTGTGTGTGTGTGTTCGTGTGTGTAAGGAATCCACATTTCGATCTGTGCTGGTGTGTATGATGGATGGATGTCTGTGTGTGTCTATGTGTAAGAACTCCATGTAAAGTGTGTGTCCCAATGTGTGTATGCACATATGAGTTTATCTCTGTGCCTAAGGGATCTACATGGAGAATGTGTATATGTTCATGTGTATGTAAGGAATCCACACTGAATCTTTGCTGGTTGTGTGTGCCTGTGTATGGAATCTATGTGACGTGGTGTGTGCTAGTGTGTGTGCTCATGTGAGTATATCTGTGTGTAAGGAATCCACATTCTTTCCTGGTGTGTGTCTGTGTGTGAAGAATCCACATGTGTGTCCTGGTGTGTGTGTTCATAGGTGTGTTTCTGTGTATGGAATCCATGTGAAGTGTGTGTCCTGGTAAGTGTCTACCCTTCTGAGTATTCTGTGTGTGTCAGGAATCCACATGTGTATGTCTATGTGTGTGTGTAAGGAATCCCCACTATATGTGTCCTGGTGTGTGTGTGTGTCTGTGTGGAATCCACGTAGTACCCATGACTCGTGACTCTCGGGGGAGTCTGCTGCAGGCGAGGGACGAACACGTTTGTGGGGTGAGGAAGACTCTGGATGCGGCCGAGTTGGAGCCTGGCACTGGGCCGAGCCATCGACCCATGCCTCTCTTCTGTTCTCCTCACAGGGGAACGCTCTGTACTTCAAGTCGGCCCGTAACGTCACCGTGAACATCCTCAACGAGCAAACTCGAGTGCTCACGCAGCTCATCACAGGTGAGAAAGCCACACCTGGGAACGGCTGCTTCCGGTGCCACACAGGAAATGCAGGGCTGAAAAAGAGAGAGTGTGTGTGTGCGTGCATGCATGCATGTGGGCTGGAAATGCAGGGCTGAAGGTTGTGTGTGTGTGTGTGTGTGCGTGCACATGCATGTGCGTGTGCTTGTGTGTGTGTGCTAGCCAGAAGTGTAGGACTGAAGATAAAGAGTGTGTGTGCGTGCGCATGCATATGTGTGCTTGTGTGTGTGTGCTAGACCAGAAGTGTAGGACTGAAGATAGTGTGTGTATATGTGTGTGTGTGTGTGCACTCACGCATGTGTGCATGAGCATCAAAGTGCAGGGCTGAGGGTGCAGTGTGTATGTGTGTGTGTGTGTGTGCATACTCATGCATGCCGGAAGTTCAGGGTCTTTGTGTGTGCATATGCATATATGTGCAGGAAGTGCAGGGTCTGTGTGTGCATGTGCGTGTGCATGTGTGCATGTGTGTGTGTGTATGCACATCTTACAGCATGGGACCCAGAAGTAAAGGGTGAATGGCAGTGGCCATGTCCCGGTGTCTAGCCTCAAGAGGACAGGCCAGCTGGACTTCCAGGCTCTCCCACATACCAGGCGGTCCAACCCACTCATGGAGCCTCCTCCAGCTTCCTTGGGGGGCAGAGATAGGGCTTCTCCTGAGCGAGCCCCCTACACACACATGGGCAGCGACTTCCTCTGGCATGATTCGAGGGAAGCCAGCAAGTCACTTTCCTACAGAGCATAGCCCCCCATCCCTTCCCCACCACTGGACGTGAGCTTTGGGGGCCAGAGTGACAGTACAGCGGGTAGGGTATGTCACATGCAGGTTTTGTCCCCGAAGGCTGCTGGGAGTGATCCCCGAGCACTGCCAAGTCTGGCCCTAAAATAGCAAAAAGAGTTTCGACTGGGAGGGACATCCAAGAAGTGCTCAGAGAACCAGGGTACCTGCCACTCACTGCTGTGGATATTCTGCCCGAGAGGCCAGTGGGTACCCACAATGCTGCCCCATCCTCCTGGAGTCGGGCCCACTAGAGCATCCCAGCTCTAGTGTTCAGGGAGCGCCAGGGCTAACCCTGCTGGTGGGGATCAACCTGGGATCTTTGCACCTGCAAACTAGGTGTCCTGATACCCCCTCTCACCCCCTTTCCCGGGCTCTAAAGAGGGCATTGGGAGTCCGAGCGATAGTACAGTGGGAAGGGCATTTGCCTTGCACACGGTCAACCCAGGTTCGATCCCTGCATCCCATCTGGTTCCCTGAGCACCACCAGGAGTGATCCACGAGCACAGATCCAGGAGAAAGCCTTGAGCAGCTCTAGGTGCAAATCAATAATAATAATGATATAAAAATAAGGTGGGGAGCCAGAGTGATAGTACAGTGGGGAGGGTGTTTGCCTTGCACATTGCATGCAGCCGACCTGGGTTCAATCCCTGGCATCCCATAGGGTCCCCCAAGCACTCCCAGGAGTAATTCATGAATACAGAGCCAGAAGTAACCCCTGAGCATTTCTGGGTGTGACCCCCCCCAAACAAAAAGGTGTTGAAGGGAGTTTGGCCTCACTGGGCTGGACTTCGGCCCTGCACCGGGATCACTGAGCACTGCTGGTGAGTCCAGGTGAAGTGAGCGCCTCAGGCTCTAGCCCACACACTGGGGGGGCGTTGTTTCCCATGCAGACCAGTTAGCACCCCAGCGCCCGAGTGAGCCGGAGGTGGTGTCAGGCTGGGACTGATGTTTCCCATGCGGAGAAGAACAGGCAAAAACCTCGTTCCCCATTTGTTTCACCTTCCTTGGGAATCTTGTCCCTGGAGGTGGCAACTCTGGGTGAAAGGGCCAGAAAGACAGGAGATGGAAGGACAGGGGATGGGAGGATGTGCGTCTGCCCCACTGGCTCCTCGGGCACAGGGCAGGGTGGGCGGGCTCTGTGCTGAGTTGCTCGCTGCAGGGGGTCCCCAGCCTCCTGGCTCTGCCCTGGCCGTGGTCTGTCTTGGATTTGGGGTGCCCCTGGGAAGGAGAGGGCACTTGGTCACACTTGTGGTTTTGGGGTTCTCACCCTCCTCCAGTGCACCCCCAGTTCTAGGCCCCCAGGCTCATGGATAGGCTTATTTGGGGCACCTGATCTGTCTCACCGGGTAGGAGCTTCACTCTGGGGCCCAGGTCTGAAGCATCAGTGTCCACAGACTCAACTCTGTCCCGTGAGGGATCCTGGTTTCCCTGTGTCCATATTGAGGTTACCCATTCAACTGATGGTTCACCTACCCAACCAGCGTATGGCCATCCACTCATCCGCTCCTCCTTCCATCATCCCCTATACTTCCCTCCACCCACTTCTCTGTCCACACCCCTCTCCCATCAGTCCCCCCCTCCTCCGTCCACTCACCTCTCCTTCTGCTGACCCCCCTCTCCTTCTGTCTACTCAGCCACCTATCCATCCATCCACCTACCCATCTACCCACCCACCCACCTATCCATCTATTCATTCATCCCCCATCCATCCATCCATCCATCCATTCATCCATTCACCTATCCTTTCATCACCTACCTTTTATCCCTCTACCCACTAACCCTTCTGTCCTTCTACTTACCCATCCATATCCCTCTATTTCCACCTACCCACCACACATCCCCTCACCCGCCCATTTAACCATCCATCACCCATCTATCCATTCACCCACCCATCCACCTATCTATCCATCCACCCATCCATCCACCCACCCATCTGTCCATCCAACCATCCATCCATCTACCCATCCACCCATCCATACATCCACCCATCTGTTCGTCCACCCATTAGTCCATCCACCCATTTATCCATCCATCCATCCATCTACCCATCTATCCACCCACCCATTCGTCCATCCACCCACCCATCCACCCATCCGTCATACACCCACTCACCTATTCTTTCCTCTACCTTTTATCTCTCTACCCACTAACTCGTCTGTGATTCTACTTATCTATCCATCTCCCTCTATTTCCACATACCCACCTTCCCTTCTGTCTACCAATCTACCACATCACTCATCCCCTCACCCATCCATTTAACCATTCATCACCCATCCATCATTCATTCACCAACCATCTATCCATCCACCCATCCATCCATCCACCCATCCATCCACCCATCCATCCATCCATCCATCAACCAATCCATCCATCCATCCATCCATATCCGCCCACCCACTCACCCATCCACGCACCTGTCCATCCATCTGCCCATCTATCCATCTATCCATCCACCCATCACTAACCATCATTCATCCATCCATCTACCCATCCACCCATCCAGCCACACACCCACCCGCCCCCAACCATCCTTCCTCCTTCTCTCCCTTCATTCACAGCTCTCCATCCCCAGTCCCCAGCCTTCCCTGGGGAAGTCAATGCAGAAAGAAAACCCTCTGAAAAGTGGTAAAGCCCCACTACAGTGCTCGCCCTGTGCAAATACCACCCCTGCATCCCCTCCCCGTGTGGACAAAATCCCCCTGGTCCTTTCCTCCAGCTTGTGGCTTCTCTTTTCCTCCGAAAAGTCATCTCGCAGCTGCTCCTCATGTCTCTGCCTCTTTAAAGACTAATCTGCCTCCCTGTTCTTCTCTGAAATCAACCTGACTGCGCAGTGCCAGCCCAGAGTTGCCCTTAGACTGCATGGTGACCTTGACTGAGACTTGACATCGCTAAGTGTGACCCAAAAATCAGAAGGAAATTACAAAGAAATGACAGAGGTCATGAGGCTAAAGAGATAGTGGGGGGTGGGGGGGGGGGAGTAGGGCACTTGCTTTTTGTTTTTGTTTTTGGCATTTTGGGTCACACCTAGTGATGCTCAGGGGTTACTCCTGGCTTTGCACTCAGGAATTACTCCTGGCGGTGCTCAGGGGACCATATGGGATGCTGGGAATCGAGCCCAGGTTGGCCATGTGCAAGGCAAATACCCTACCCACTGTGCTATTGCTCCAGCCCCATAGGCCACTTGCTTTGAATGCATCTGACCTGGATTCAGTTCCGGGAATCCCATAAGGTCTCCCAAGCCTGCCAGGAGCGATCCCCAAGCACAGAGCCGGGAATAAGTCCTGAGCGCTATCAGGTGTGCCCCCCCCCCCCGAAAAAAAAGAAAAGAGGAAGAAATGTGGGAGGAGGTCATGAACGTGGCCAGGCTGAATGCCAGAGGTGTCCCCCATACCCAGAGCTCTTTCTGCCTGCAGGAATAGATTCTGCAGGAGTAGAACAGTGCACTTTGTTTTGTTTTGTTGCTTTTTGGGTCATACCCAGTGATGCATAGGGGTTGCTCCTGGCTCATGCACTCAGGAATTACTCCTGGCGGTGCTCAGGGAACCCTATGGGATGCTGGGAATCGAACCCAGGTTGGCTGCATGCAAGACACACACTCTACCCACTGTGCTATTTATCCAGCCCTCGACTAGTGCACTCGGATGCTTGTAACCCTCCTGGGTGGCAGACAGACTGAGGGGGTTAGTACAAGATCACAGGGCCGTCACCTGAGGTTCAGGAAGATGCAGGATTTGCCCCAGCTGTTGCTTCCGGTGCGTGGTTGAGACTTCATTCTTGCCTCCTGATTCTCCTCCCTCAGGCAGTGGGGCAGGCGGCAGGTGGCAGTGTCGAGAGTGGCGTGGTGTGATCAGCCCAGCCTGGGGGATCTGTTGGCCACCAATCATCTCCCAGACTAGGCCGCCTGGTGGCTGTGACAAATGGAGGCAGGACAGAGGACCCCGTCAGCACAGACGAAAGCAGGAGCATGAGCCAGACCACGGGGGCCGGGGCAGGTCTCTGCCCCTCAGCACTTCAGTGCTAAGGTGGTCTCTGCCCTGGTGGTCTCTACTGGGCTGGTCTCTGCCCCGTGGCCTCTGCTATGGTGGTCTCCACCCCATGATCTCTGCCCTGTGGCCTCTGCTATGGTGGTCTCCACCCTGTGGCTTCTGTTGCTTCTAGATAAGGGTGACCCAGAGATCAGTCAGGAAGTCGCCTCCTTGACCTGATGTGTCTGTCCCCCACAAACCCTCACTCCCATGAACCCTGCCCCAGATCGTGTGCCGTGGTTGACCCTAAGCTCTGTCCTTCTCCTCCCTGCACTGCCCAACTGGGGGTCCCCCCTCCCGGCTCTTGGGACTCGCCCCTCTTACCTCCAGGTATGTCCCAGGCAGGCACCCAGGACCCTATTGCTCCCTGATTTCACCGTCCTGGGAAAGAAGAAACCCCAGCCCGGATCTCGGGGCAGTCTGGGGAAGAGACCCGAGTCTGGACTCGACCCTCGAGACTTTTCAGGATGGAGCCCTGCCAAGGGGCCCATCAGTTTCAGGCGGAGGCAGCTTTCCTGAGATGCTCAGTACCCCAACTCATTCCGATGTGTTAGTGCAAAGCAGTTTGGCTGGGGTCTGTGCCTGTATCTGTGTGTGTCTGTGTGCATGTCTGTGTGTATGTGTGTGTCTGTATCTGTGTGTCTCTGTACGTGTCCCTGTGTGTGTCAGTGTGTGTCTATATATGTGTGTGTCTCTGTGTCTGTTTGTGTCTATCTGTGTATATGTCTGTGTATATCTGTATCTGTGTGTCTCTTTCTACCTGTGTGTCCCTGTGTGTGTATATCTATGTATGTGTGTTCCTGTGTGTGTATCTGTGTCTGTGTGTGTGTCTCTTTGTGTCTCTGTTTATGTATCTATGTGTGTTTGTGTGTGTCTATGTGCTTTGCTCTGTGTGTGTCAGTGTGTGACGGTGTATGTGTCCTGGTGTGCGTGTGTGTTTGTCTGTGGTGTGTGTCTGTGGGTGTGTCTTTATGTGTGTTCCTGTGTGTCTCTGAGTATCTGTCTCTCTGTGTGTCCCTGTGTCTGTGTTGGGGGGAGGGGGTGGTCCCCTCTCGTCACTCAGGGCATCCTTCTCACACTCACTTAAGTATCTGCTTTGGGAATCTGGATCACAAATCTGTTTCCAGAGAACCTAAAACACCACAGTATTCTGCTTTATTCATCACAGATGAATCGATTTTTCTATCATTCATCTTCGTCTGAGGTTGGGGTACCACTTGAAACACCCCCCCCACACACACACACACACATACCCGATTTGAACTCAGCTGGTGCTCTCCTGTGGCAAACCTTTGGCACTGATTTGTTTGAACTGACTGAAATTCTGATGTGAAAGAGTCACCAGGTGCCCGGGCTGGGTACACTCAGCCACAGCCTTCTCTGCCAGAACAGAACCGAAATAGCACAGTCAGTGGGCCAAGGGCATGGGCCTCAGCTGCCCTTAGAGAAGCCTGTGCCTGTCCCTAGGACTGGCCAGAGGAAACCGGCCAGCAGTGGCCGCTGGGTTTGCTGTGACCTTTCATCCCCAAGCCAGCATGCCCTGGTGATGCAATAGCTCCCCATGGGGCATCTTACTTAAGTCCTGGTTTGCAGGCAGGACATGCATGAAACCCTTGAAATCCCCTGGCCTCGGGCCAGAGTGATGGTACAGCGGAAACTTGCCTTGTACACCGCCAACCCAGGTTTGATCCCCAGCACCCTTTAAGGTCCTCCTAGCCCACCGGGAGTGATCCCTGAATGCCGAGTCAGGAGGAAGCTCTGACTCTCATACACCAGGTGTGACCCCAAACAAACAAAACAAAAGTTTTTAAGAACAATATAGGGGCTGAAGTGATAGGCAGCGGGGCGGGCACTTGCTTGCCTTGTACGCAGCTGACCCGGGTTCGATCCCCGGCACCCCAGAGTCTTCCTGAGCACAGAGCCAGGAGTCAGCCCTGAGCACTGCCAGGTGTAGATAAAAATAAACTCCTGACCACCAGCATTATTACTGAAGGGACCCGCCTCTGACCCGATGGTCACCTTTAAGGTCGAATACCAGCCACCGGCCTTAAAGGTCAGTGCCACAGAGCCAGAGTGTGCTTTGTGGCAGAGCGCTATCCTCAGAGGCAGGAAGGTGACGTCCTCTCTCCCTCTCTCTCCCTCTCTCCCAGGTCCCAAAGCTGTGGAAGCTTATGGCCAAAAGTTTGAAGTGAAAACCGTGTCTGGGAAGTTGCTCTTCTCTGCTGACGACGATGAGGTGGTAGTCGGCGCTGAGCGGTTGCGGGTTTTAGGTAAGGGGACACGACTCGAGTGTGGGACAGAGGGAAGGGCAGTGGGGTGTGTCGGGGGCATCGAGGCCGATGGCCCAGACTTGGGACGGCCGGCCATGTGACCCCGGAGCTGGCTCACCACGCAACCTCCCGAGCTGGCACCCCCTCCCTCAGCTCTGTGTGTGAGCGGGACCAAGTGTGTATTTGTGTGAGTATGTGTATGTGAGAGTGTGTGACTGTGAGAATGTGTCTGTATATGTGAGTTGTGTGAGTGTGAAGGTGTGTGCATGAGAGGGTATATGCGAGAGTGAGTATTTGGAATACCAGTATGTCTGTGTATCTATGAAAATATGCATGAGTGTGTGTATGCGTGTGTGAATGTGTATGTGTTTATGAATGTAGGTGAGAGTGTGTATGTGTGTGTATGTGACATTTTATGTGCATGAGAGAGTGTGAGTGTGTGTATATGAGAATGTGTGTATGAGAATGTGAGTATGTGTATGTATGTGTGTATGTATATGTATGTGAGACTGTATATGTGAGTGTTGTGAGTATTGAGTGTTGTGTGTGCATGTGAGTATATGTTTGTCAGTGTGTGTTTGTGTGTGTGAATGTGTATGTGTGGGTGAATCTGTGTTCACGAGTATGTGTGAGTGTGTATATGAGTGTATGAGTGTGTATTAGTGTGAGTGTGTATATAAGTGTGTGTATGTGAGTGTGCATGTATATATGAGTGTGAATTTGTGCATGAGTGTGAGTGTGTATGTGTATATGAGTGTGTGTGAGTGTATGGTGTACATATGAGTATGTGTGTGTATGTGTGTTATATGAGTATGAGTGTGAGTGTGGATGAGTATGTGTGTGTATATGAGTGTGTGAGTGTGTGTGTGTATATGAGTATGTGTGTGTGAGTGTATATGTGAGTGTGTGTGTGCCTATGGCCCGTGGTGCTGCCCAGGCCTTCCCGGGGGCTTCTCAGGTCCCCTCAGACATTGGCTGTGTGAAGGGCAGGACGTTCAGGGGTGTCTGCGCACACTCTGGGTTAATCCCGGGGTCCCAGTTCAGTGCCGGCCCCATTGCAGTGCTGTGCCCATCCCTGGCCAGCTGAGGCAGAGTCCTGGGGCCTTCAGAGGTTTCTGTCCCTGAAGGCTGGGGGCAGGGATGGGGTGGGGCGGGGAGGGGATCTGCGGCTGTGGTTCACGGGTGCTCCCTCCTCGGAGCAAGAGTCCTAAGTCGCTCCCTGCAGAGGGAGGAGCATTTGCTTTGCTTTGTAAGCATGCAGAGAGGAAGCACCCCAATAAACACCACCCCACCTTGGTGAACACACCCCCACGCTGCAGAAATGAGCATTTCCAGAGCCAGAGAGATGGCCCAGTGGGTAGGGTGCTTGCCTTGCATGTGGCCGACCTGGATTCCATCCCCAGCACCCTATGTGGTCCCCCAAACCCACCAGGAGTGATCCCTGAGCACCACCAGGTATGGCCCCAACACAACAACAACAACAAAACACCAACAGTGGTTTAGCTACAAGAAAGTACAGGAGCAGAAATGAGAAAACAACCATCAGAAGTAACAGAACTAGAGCGACTGTAGATGAAATTTTTAAAAAGCCCCAAAAACCCAAGGGTTGGTGCCATAATCCAGCAGGAAGGGTATGTGACTGGCACACGGACAACTCTGGTTCAATCCCTGGCATCCCAGAGGGTCCCCTGAGCACCATAGGAATGATCCCTGAGCACTGCTGGGGATGATCTAAAATCTAAAGGGGAAAAAAATGGAAAGAAACCAACAGCTACGGAAGCTAAAGGCGGATGGTTCTGAAGAGGCTGGGCAGGGATGGGGTCTCCAGCCCCAGCAGCAGCTAGGCAGGGCCTCAGACCCCCGTGGGGGAGGGGAGAGGAAAGGTCTCGGTGACTTTTAACGACCCACGTCACCGAGCGATGTTCCCGGGCACGGAGAGACGGAGTGCGCTTCTGAAATGAACAGTCAGTTCGCGCGGTCTATTTATACTCTGGGCTTTAAATACATCCTCTAGCTGCCATCCTCTGCTACTCATTATCTGAGTTACATGATGATCAATCGAAAAACATTTTTTAATTAGATCTCATGCCGTTTACATCGGCAGAAGATTTATAGACATTTGAGCTTGGCAGGAACTTTTTTTTTTTATTTTCCCCAGGACGTGGGGGGACTGGGTGGTTCCATAAGCTTCTGGATCCTTTTGTTTTTCCTCCTTTCCCCAAAGCTCTCCACGGTGATCTGGTAGTTGAGAAGCGGGTGCAGGGTGGGCAGGTGATAGGTGACGCATCAGTAGGGGAGAGACCCTGCTGGGGCTGGACACAGGCCCCCCCCCACCTAAGAGAGACCCCGCCATCTCAGGGACCTGCTTTCCCGCCATCCAGCAGCTGCCTGCGACTTATCTCTGGGCTTCATGGCTCACTCAAGGCGTCTCAGACCTGGTCAACCTGGCCATGGCGCATGGAGATGGCACAAGGCAGGGCACATGCGCGCGCGCGCACACACACACACACATGCACATACACACAGACACATACATACAAGCATGGACACACATACATACAAGCACACACACAAGCAATACACACAAAAACACACACAAACACACAGACATACAAGCACGCACACAAGCAATACACACAAAACCACACACAAACACACAGACACAAGCACACACACAGACACAAGCACACAAACACACTGAGACACACATACACACAAGCACAGACACAAACACACGGACACACTCACATACACACAAGCGCACACACACAGACACACACAAGCGCACATACACAGACACAGATACACACAAGTAAACACACACAGACACAGATACAAGCACACACTGACACAGACATACATACACACAAGCACACACAAGCACACACACACAAATTCATACAGACACACACAAGTGCACACACAGAGACATAGACACACAGAAGCACGTACACAGACACACAAATACAGATTCACACACTAACATACACACAAGTGCACACACAAATTCACACATATTCACACAAGCGCACACACAGACACACACAAGAACACACAAAACACACACACAAATTCACACAGAGACACAAACACACAGAAGCACACACTTATACACACACACAAGCATGCACACACACAAGTACATACACACAAAAACACAGATACAGACACTCACATACACAAGCACACACGAACTCACACAAGCACAAAGAGAAATTCACATGGACATACACAAGCGCACACACACAAAACACGCAGACGAACTCGCACAGAGACTCATACAAGCACACACACTCACTTATACACACATAAGCATGCATGCATGTGTGTGCGTGCACACACACACACACACACACATTGTTTGTCTTCGTGAGCAAAGTTCCTATCTGCTGAGTCTGGTGCAGAGAAAAGATCAGGGTAAACGGTGTCCCCTGGCCCGCTGAGCCCCGAAGCTTCCCCACCACCCAGCGGACCCCTCCCCAGAGGAGACGTGGGCAGGGGTGGGAGGCAGGAAACCAGACAGACATAAGCGAGAAAAGCCGGGGGGTCTGGGGGGAGGGTCACAGCCTCGCCTGCTGGGAGCCCCGTTCTCCATCCCCGGCCTTATTTATTATCCTCAGCCAACAATCTTGCTAAGAACAAGGATCAACACTTCCAGGCATCTGCCCGCCTCTGCTAATCTTCCCGGGACAGCTGCCGCCTATCCAGGGGGGTCTCGGGGGGAGGGTGGGGGGTCAGGGGAAATCTCTCGAGTGGGTTTACCTCAGAGCACTTTTCATGGAGAGAGGTAGCAGAGATCAGGGGCCCTCCAGGGGGAGCTAGGGCCATCAGCCCCCAATCCACCCTCTCTCTGCAGGCGTCTCTGATGAATCTTTTAAGCATCTTGATTTCTCTACACATCTGCATAGCCCACAGAACATGGCCTCTGACCTCCAGGGGAGACATTCTGAATCTGGAGTGAGGAGGGTCACGGGCCCCCTCTGCACCCCGCCATCATCCCTTCCTCCCAGAAACCCTCAAGACCCCTCCTCAGCATCCCCACGTCAGTGGGCTGCCACTTACCCATCCCTGAAGCAAAGGGCCCTGCCCGCCCCAGCCCCAGAGGCATTAGGGAGGTGAGGAGTTACAGGACCAGTTTGTCCTATTGCCTGAGGAAGTGGACACCAGGACCCCGTGGCCCTTGGTGCTCAAGCTCAAGGGTGTGGACGTGGCGGGCGAGGGGAGAAGAGTCACTGGCTCAGGGGCTAGAGTGATAGCACAGCAGGGAGGGCGTTTGCCATGCATGCGGCCAACCTGGGTTCGATCCCCAGCATCCCATAGGGTCCCCCAAGCACCGCCAGGAGTGATTCCTGAGTGCAGAGCCAGGAGGAACCCCTGAGCATCACCAGGCATGACCCAAAAAGCCAAAAAAGAAAAGAAAAAGTCACCGGCTCAGCACCTTGTCCCCTCTGCACGGCCACCATCAGCCTGCCCTCTGCTTACCCACCACTATGACAGGCGTTGTCTGGTTCCCGCTTCCATGGCCCCTGGGGTGCTCCCGTTGTCCTCACCTCCTCTCTGTCCATCCATCAGTGCGTGGACACTGTCTGTGCTCTCCCCCAATTACCGCGGCAATTACCTTCTCCCCGGGAAGGCCCAGCACCCCCATCTGCTCCTGCCACTTCCTTCCTCCAAGGCCTGAAAAAAAAAAGCTTCAAAGCTGTCATGCCCTCCTGGACTGAGGGGCTCCCTTCCTCTGCAACTGTGGGGTGCCATTACCCTCCCGGCGGGGGGCAGATTGCTCAGACACTCTTGCAGGTCTCCCTCCCTCCTCCCTCCACGCCAGGTGGTCAGGAGGAACCCAGAGGGGCCTTCAGTGGGGGCTGGGGGGGGACACAAGGCGTCATCTCTGTGGTCTTGGGGGGCCCTCCCCGCTCAGAATTGGGGGGTCTTCTCTCTGTAGTGACCTGCTGGGCCTCTCCCTGGATGCACTTCCTTTAGTTCTTCACCACGTTTACCCTTCAAGTGCGTGAAGGCGGATGTTTTCTGTCGCTATTCCAATTGTAAAATCAGGGGCTAGAGCGATAGCACAGCAGGGAGGGCGTTTGCTGTGCACATGGCCAACCCGGGTTCAGATTCCCAGCATCCCATAGGGTCCCCCCAGCACCACCAGGAGTAATTCCTGAGTACCAAGCCAGGAGTAACCCCGGTACATTGCTGGACGTCACCCAAAAAGAAAAAAAATTGTAAAAGCAACTTCGAGGGCCTGGTTTCTAGCAGGTGCCCATAGCATCATCTGTTCAGAAGATAAATGGATGATGGAGAGGTTGACACAAAGAAATCCTTTTTTTATTTTTTGGAATGGCAAATCACATCTGACTGTGAGCTCAGGAATTATTCTTGTCAAGGCTCAGGGGACCCTATAGACTGCTGGGGATCAAACCCACCACATTGGCTGTGTCTAAGGCAAGCGTCCTGCCCACTATGCTACCTCTCTGGCCCCTAGAGTTCTTCTTTGTTTGGAGGCAGCATCTGGTGATGCTCAGGGCTTCCTCCTGGCTCTGCACTCAGGGATCACTCCTTGCTGGGATCGGGGGGGGGGGGGGGGGGCAGGGGCCCTGTGGGATGCTGGGTATCAAATCCAGGTTGTCTGCATGCCAGGCAAGTGCCCTACCCACATGCAAGGCCAAGGCCCTGCCCACTGTGCTACCTCTCTGGCCCCTAGAGCAGTTCTTTTTTGTTTAGAGGCCGCATCTGGCAGTGCTCAGGGTTTCCTCCTGGCTCTGCACTCCGAGCTCTGAGCTCACTTCCTGGCTGGGCTCAGGGGGACCATCTGGGGATGCTGGGCATGGAACCCGCGTGCAGGGCAAACACAGTGCTATCACTCCAGCCCCAGAAAGTTTTATTATTCTCCCCTCCCATCAAGCCGGACACTGAGACCGAGTGTTCTAGGCTGTATTCTCGCTCCATCCATTCTCCGAAAGTTGGGGGCTCTGACCCTCAGGCATAGCGGACCCCCCCCAATAAGCTCTTGGGAGATTGTCGGGGAGATGAAGGTGACTTGAATTCCCAAATCGCTTCCCCCCCGCCCTCCATGTGTCACTGTAACCACTTCTGAGCATTGTGAAGAGGGAGAGGATCGATTTGAGAACCCCGTCCGGCACAGACAGAGTGATAGAGGCAAATAAAGCAAAGGAAGTAGGAGAAGTTTCTTGGGGCAACCGCCCGGTTGGACTCTGAGAATTTCTGATGAGGCTGGGGCAGAGTCTCCGCATCCTGGGAGACTAAGGGGGATTTTAAGTTGTCTTTGGGGGGAAAGGGGGAGAAGGGGTCTGAGACCAGTGGGCCCAGCGTGCTAGGTCTGGCTGGCTACCTGCAGGGGACAGAAGTGAGGACGCATGGAACGCAGGCTGGGGGCTTCCTGTCCAGGTGGGCAGGAAGACACCAGCCCTGTCTCCTGCACTGGGGACAAGGTGATCTTTGATTCTGGGAAGGTCACTGTTTCATCCGTTGGCCGCCATTCTGTCCCAAGCAAACCTTGTAGGCGAAAAGGGAGTTTTGTGTTGGGCTTCAGCTTAACTGTGAGTTCTGTTTTACCTCTGTATCCTCTTAAGCCTGGGACTATAGGTTCCCAAGCGGCAGGATGAACCGAGACACGAACACAATAATGCAAAAGCAGGAGGAGTTTTATTCCAGTTAACTGGGGTCAACTATCTCACCCCACAGAGTGGTCTCTTGATTAGTGACCCCGACTTCAGGCAGCAATGCTGTTTATAGAGGGTTTGATGACATAAGCAGTCCATACCTTACTGTTTCCGAAAGAAATCTTACTTAGTTACCAAACAAAGGTAAGTTTTGGCAAAGGGTCTAGGGGTAACCGTGGTCAGGCAACAGTTAAACAATAGTTTCCACGAGCAGAGCACATTGGGTAGGGCGTTTGCCTTGCACACGGCCAACCTGGCCAACCCAAGTTCGATTCCTCTGCTCCTCTTGGAGAGCCCGGCAAGCTACCGAGAGTATCTCGCCCGCAAGGCAAAGCCTGGCAAGCTCCCCCAAACACAGTAACAACAAATCTCACTATGGAGAATTTACTGGGCCCTCTGGAGCAAATCGATGATGAACAATGGGAGGACAATGACAGTGATGGTTACATATGGTAACATACTCATTCTTTTAGGGTTAACAAAAGGCAATTGCTGGGACATTGTGGGAATTGATTGATCCCAGCTCAGAAACTTGCTGAGCCCAGGAACTGTCTAGGTGGGTTCAGGTTGGCCAGTTACACATCGTTTCATTGCCAGGAAACTGTATCTGTTTCAGTTCCCATAACTGAACTTGAAGCGCACCTGATTTTTCTCACTTCTGCCGCCTTGTCGTGGCTGCACTCTGGCTTGGTCAGAGTCTCGCAGTACCACGGCCCAGATTTGGTTCCTGGCACACAGCTGTCCCTGCCCACAGCCCTTCCTCTGGTCAGAGTGATTCTTTCTTCATGCCCGGCCTTTCTCTCCAAGCCCATTTCTCGCCCTCAGCCCCTGTGGCCAGTCTGGCTCCGTAAGCACTATAGCACTGCACTGTCCTCCCATTGTTCATCGATTTGCTCGAGTGGGCCCAGTAACGTCTCCATTGTAAGACTTGTTGTTACTGTGTTTGGCATATGGAAGACGCCACGGGGAGCTTGCCAAGCTTTGCCGTGCGGGCAAGATACTCTTAGTAGCTTGCCGGGCTCTCTGAGAGGGGTAGAAGAATCGAACCCGGGTCAGTTGGGTCAGTTGCATGCAAGGCAAATGCCCTACCTACCACTGTGCTATTGCTGGCTCTATAAGCATTCTAACTTTTTTTAGCACAGGACTAGACTCGGAGCATTCACTCTCCAGTCTGTGGTGGCTTGTTTTCTTATTAAGTTAAGATGCTCAGGTCTGGAAAGATGCTCCCCCTTATCCCCGGCAATCCCTGAGGGTCCCCTGAGCCCCAATCGGAGTGAGCACAGAGCCAGGGTAAACCCTGAGCACCACCAGGTGTGGCCCCAAAAAATCAACTAAAAACAATTTTGGGGGGTTAAGTCAAGAATCCCTAGGTCAATCTTTGGAGTTTGGAAGAGTTTCAAAGAAAATATTCTATCTGCTCACAGAATTTTGTTTTCTATCCTTTTTATTTTTCTTACCCTAGTACCAGTTCTGGAGCAATAGTACAGTGGGTAAGGTGTTTGCCTTGCACACGGCCAGCCCAGATTCAATTCTTCTGCCCAGCAGGCTACTGAGAGTATCTCACACGCACGGCAAAGCCTGGCAAGCTACCCATGATGTATTCAATATGCCAAAAACAGTAACAACAAGTCTCACAATGGAGACGTTACTGGTGCCTACTTGAGCAAATCGATGAACAACGGGAGGACAGTGCTACAGTACAGTGCTACCCTAGTACCACATTGCTCTTTGAACTGTTATTCCTTCTGAGCTAATGCTAGTTGGATGAGACTAACATCTGCTTGGGTTTTTTTGTTTGTTTGGTTTTTTGCTTTTTGGGTCATACCTGGCGATGCACAGAGGTTCCTCCTGGCTCTGCACTCAGGAGTTACTCCTGGCAGTGCTCAGGGAACCCTATGGGATGCTGGGAATCAAACCCGGGTCGGCTGCATGCAAGGCCACTGCCCTATCCACTGTGCTATCTCTTCAGCCCCGCGTCTTGCTTGTTCTCTGCTGTCTCTTTAACCAGAGAAAACCTACTTATGACCATTTACTCTGCTGTCTGGAGTTGGTTTCCTTTCCCAGGAGGGAGGGAGGAAGGGAGGTGATGAGATGAGAAGTTGCCTTGCACACAGCTGACCTGGGTTCGAGCCCCAACACCCCATAGGATTCCCAGAGCCCCGCCAGGAGCGATTCCTGAGCACTGAGCCAGGAAGAAGCCCTGCCCACCACTAGGGGTGGCCCCCCCAAACTAAAATCATAATGTGGCATTGGGGGGAAAGGCTTCATTGTAATGCTTATTGTCCATCCCTCGATTTGTTGCAGGAGGTACCCAGGGATCCCAAGAGGGAGGTCATGTGACTTAATGAAGATTTCCCCCACCCCAACCCCCAACCCTGCATCTGATGGGCTGGATGCCACACCCCCTGACATGCTGGGCTTGTTTTTTAAACGTTTTTATTTTTTTTTTCTCTTTTGGGTCACAACTAGCAATGCTCAGGGGTTCCTCCTGGCTCTGCACTCAGGAATTACTCCTGGCGGTGCTCAGGGATCCTATGGGATGCTGGGGACTGAACTCCAGTCGACTGGGTGCAAGGCAAACAACCTACCTGCTGTGCTATCATTTCTGGGCTTTGTGGGGAAGACAGGCTCAAATTATACCTGCACCTGAGCACATTTCCCCAAGTAGAGAAACCAGCTTTATTCATTCCTAAGACATTGGGGAGCCTTTGAGATCGTGTTTGAGGGTGGTGATTTTTTTTTGTGGGGTGGGGGGCAGTGGGGCAGGCAGAGACAAATTTTCCCCTTGCCTGTCCTGGAAGGTGAGAAGGCTCCATCCATCTGCTCTTTACGGGGACCCACACCGAGTACATGTTTTATCAGCCTCTGATGGCAGGGGTGGAATTAAGTGACTCGGCAGAGAACCAGCTAATGGAAGCACATTGATGGAATCATTTCTGAGGGACATTAAATGGGACTTAAGATAAGGCTGGAATGGCTTTATGGATTTTTCACTCAAACTGTTTATGAACATTTATTGCCGGTGAATTATAATCTGTCAAGAGGAGGAATCCGGAGGTATGGGTTTTAATAGAAGGCGCTTTTTCTTTTTCTTTTTTTTTTTGAAGGCATAAAAGGGAGAATAATTCATTAGCCCACAATGGATTGGGCTGGAGGTGGGGGGGGGTGGGTGGGGACGTGGGGTGATTGTCTACTCTGGCAAGAAACGGGAGATGGTGTGAAAAAAAATCCAGCAGCGGATCAGACTGGGGGAGAAAGTGTCCTTCTCTGGGCAAAGCGTTCTGACCTCATCTCCTTGCGCGTGGGAGTGGGGTGCAGCGAGGGACAGCAGGAGGACGTAGCCAGGAGAGAGAGGTGGTCCCGGCTCCACAGACCACAGCCCCATGCTCAGACCCCAGCCTGGGAGTGACCAGGAAAACCTCAGCATCCGCGTCCCCCTGCCAACCCTAACACCACGCATGCCCACGTCAGCTATGCAGCAGGTGCCCACAGCCCCAGTTGCTTTGTACCTCAAAGCCTGGAGCTCTGAGAACCCGAACCAAGTGATGTTCTGAAGCTTCAGGAAGGGCCAGGAGACAGGAGATTGGTGTGTGAAATTCAGCAAGCAGGACAAAGTGAGTGGTCACTGTCACTGTCCTCCCATTGTTCATCAATTTGCTTGAGCAAGCCCAGTAACATTATGAGACTTGTTACTGTGTTTGGCATATAGAATATGTCACGGGGAGCTTGCCAGGCTTTGCCAATGTGGGCGAGATATTCTCGGTAGCTTGCCAGGCTCTCCGAGAGGTGCAGAGGAATCGAACTCGGGTTGGCCATGTCGGCCGTGTGAAAGGCAAACGCTCTACCCGCTGTGCTGTCAGGTAGTATTTGCTGGAAAAACCACTGACTTGAGCAAGCCAGAAGCTTTTTGTTTGTTTTGGTTTGGCGGTGCTCAGGGCTTCCTCCTGGCTTTTGTGCTCAGAGATCACTCTTGAGTGGTAACTCCAGGGACCCTACGGGTTGCCGGGGATAGAACTCAGGTCAGCCACTGCAAGGCAAACACCCTCCCTGCTGGACTATGGCTCCAGCCTCCCATAGGGTCCCCCGAGCATGGCCAAGAGTGTGCACAAAGTCAGGAGGGAGCCCTGCGCATCACCAGGTGTGGTTCAAAAGACAAAAACAAAAAAAAAAAAATGCTCTAAGGGAAAGGCTTGTGCTTAAAGGGCCTGGGGCCAGTGCTGTGTTCGTGCTTCTGGGGGAGCAGGCAGGGAGGCCGGGTGGAGTCTCACAGGACCCCGGTCCAGCGCCCTTCCTTCTGCAGAGTGTTGGCAAACCTGGCCTGAGGGTGGGGTAGTTGTTGGTGATTGTCCTAAAGACCCAAGCAGGGGCTTTGGAGTAACTGTTTTTTAAAAAGGGGGGGCCTCAGGCCAAACCCATTTTTTAGGTGGGTGCATACCCAGCGATGCTCAGGGGTCGCTCCTGGCTCTGTACTCAGGAATCATTCCTGGCGGGGTTCAGGATGCCGGGGATCGAACCTGGGTCAGCTACATGCAAGAAAAGCACCTTCCCCGCTATTCTACGGCCCTGGCCCCAGCCCTTCCCGTACAGCCCACATTTGGGGAGGGGTCCCATCGCCGTTTGTCCCCAGGTACCCACGGGGCGGGCATGTCCATCCAGCATGAGACCTCGTCTTGGCGTCTCACCTCCTTTGGCTTGGTTCCGCTGTGATGCCGAGACAGAGCCTCCAAGCCTTGATCTTTGTTTGGGGTTCGGGCCATGTCCTGTGGTGCTCAGGGCCTGGTACTCCTGGCACTGTGCTCCGGGGCCCCCTGGACTGGGCCCTACTGGTCCCTCACCATGGCACTGAGCTCCAACCTCTGTGTTTTTTGTCCCTGCAGGAGCGGAAGGCACCGTGTTCCCCAAATCCATTGAGACACCAAATGTCAGGGCAGACCCCTTCAAAGAGCTGAGGTGAGTCGATCCCCCCAGATCCCCTCCCGGCTCCTGCTCAGGCACCCTGTCCTCATAAGCCCTCGATCCCCGGGGAATGCTGCCCCCTACAGGCAAAACGTGTACATGGCAGCTCTGCGGCATGGTAACAGCTCTGCGAGCAAGTTTAGAGAAATTATCTCATTACTGTTTCTTTTTGCTTTTGTTTCTGGTGTCTTGCCCTGGCAGTGCTCAGGGGTGGCTCCTGGCTCTGCCCTCAGGAATTATTCCTGGCGGTGCTCGGTTCCTTTGGATTTGGTTTGGTTTCTGTTCCGGGGCTGGGGGGCCCACACCCAATGGTGCTCAGGGCTGACCCCTGGCTCTGCACTCAGGCATCCTTCCTGATGGTGCTCAAAGGGACCCTCTGGAGTGCCAGGGATGGAACCCCAGTCAGCCACCTGCAGGGTGAATGCCCTCCCCATGTCCTGTCACTCTGGCCCCTTTCATATGTATTTTTTTCTGTTTGATTTCTGTAACAATCCACTTTCAGTACAGGATCTTATTGGTTATTTTTTTCCTATCTAGTTGCATGAGAGAGTGAGAGAATGCATGTGTGTGTATGTGTGTATGTGTGTGTGGGCATGTGTATGAGTGTGTGTGCATGCATGTGTGTGTATGCATATGTATGTATGCGTTTGTAAGTGTGTGTGACTGTGAGTGTGTATATGTATGTGTGAGTGTGTGTCTGTGCATGTGTGTGTGATCAGCTTTAGATACCCCATCGTAGACAGCTGATGACTGGGGTTGTTTCTGGGCCTCCGTTCTCGTGAATGACGCTGCATGGGTGTGGAAAGGTCTTTCCAATGACTGGTTTCATGTTCTTGGCTTAAGTTCCCAGTAGTAGGATAGCACGATTAAGGGGCGCTTTTGTGGGTGCATCATGTTGTCTGGGGTGTTCTTTTTTCTTTGCTGGGGGTTCCAGGGTGGACCCACCCATCCACCCATTGGCTCTGTGCTCAGGGCTGACTCCTGACTCTGTGCTTAAGGCTGACTCCAGGCGGGGTGGGTGGTGTGTGATGCCAGGGGTCAGCCCAGGCTCCGTGTGGGTGTTTCCCAGTGGGAGAGGATGGGCAGACAAATTTGTGCAGACAGTGCATGTGTGAAGGGCACATCCGTGCCCTCTGCCGTGCCTGGTCCCTCATGGTGCAGACCCAGGGCACCGTGACAGCCGGAAAGGAAAAGGCCTGTCCTCTGCTGGCTTCAGGGCCCTTGTCCCACCCGGCCCCTTCTTGGAGCTTGTGTTACAATGTCTGAGGGTGATGCTCAGGCCAGGCCCTGAGCTCATACCCCCAGGCGGTGTTGAGGGGGTGGGGGGTGTCATTTTGGACTGCAGGATGGACGGGGCACCAAGAACTGGGGCTCGGCCATTGCCATAGCCCCCACCCCAAGGGTGAAGTCGGTGGGCCCCCACCGGTGGCTTCTGTGAGGTGGGGAGGAGAGAGATGGTCCCTTTCTCCCAATCCATTCTGCCACCCCGGGACCAGCGGGGAAGGCTGGGACTGATAAAGTCTGTGATGAGCCCCTATATGGCTCTGGGCCAGAGCCCTGCCAGCCCCACCAGGGAGTGGCGTGATGGAGGAGAGCGTGCCGGGAGACACGGAGAAGGAAGGCATGTAAGGGCGTCAGGAGGAAGTGGGGACAGGGGGCAGACTGTCTGCCATCCTCCGCGGGGTGGCTGGGTGACTCCCAGATGTCAACCATCTACTTGTCGTGGTTTTGTGTGTGTGTGTGTGTGTGTGCATGTGTGAGTGTGTGTGTGATCAGCTTTAGATACCCCATTGTAGACAGCTGAGAACTGGGGTTCTTTCTGGGCCTCGGATCTCGTGAATGACACTGCATAGGTGTGGAAAGGTCTTTCCAATGACTGGTTTCCTGTTCTTGGCTAAGTCCCGGTAGTAGGACAGCAAGCCCAGCCGTGCTCAGGGCTGACTCTTGGCTCTGCACTCAGGGATCACTCTCAGTGGTGCTCGGGGGACCCTATGGGGTGCCAGGGATCGAACCCAGGTAGATCCCCATGCAAGTCAAGAAGCCCCCCACTGACCTATTACTTTGGGGTATTTTTTGGGGGGGTCACACTTGGCAAGGATCACGGGTTACTCCTGGCTCTGCACTCACTCAGGAATCACTCCTGGCGGTGCTCAGGGAACCATATGGGATGGCGGGGATTGAACCCCGGGTGGGCCATGTGGAAGGCAAATGCCCTCCCCGCTGTACTATCGCTCTGGCCTCCTGTCCTATTGCTTTGATCATATGGGCTACTGTGTTTTAGTTTGGAGTTTGTGGGGGAGACACCCAGCAATGCTTAGGAGTCACTCCTGGCGGTGCTTTGGGGACCCTAGGGGATGCCAGGGATCGAACCCAGGTCCAGGTTCAGGTTGGCTGCGTTCAGGGCAGATACCCTCCCACTGTGCTATCACTCACCCCCCCATTGTGTTTTTAATCAATTATGCAAAGGCTTCTTTCAAGATCCTCCTCCCCCCCCCCCCCCCCATCTAATAAGGACAGGAAGCTCCCTACCCTCAAAGCCAGCCTTAACTCCCCCACCCCAAGGCTAACAAGTCACTATGTGACAGAATATTTCCCCCCAGGACACCCTTGGGATTTTCTCTGTTTCCCCTGCCCCCCCCCCCCCCACACACACACACGTGCACTCAGCTGTTCTGGAGGGCTTTGCGTTTGGAACGTTTCGGTACTAAATCTGCACTCCTTTACGTGCTGAAAGATTTAAAGGGTGTGTATATCTTCGGGAAGGAAGGAGGAGACGGGGGCCCACATGCTGACAGAAAAGGAATGAATTTATCCCTTTACTCTTAACGTGTTTAAAACCAGCTCGGGATTTATTGCCCGTCAGCACTTTATCATGTGGGCAGCCAGCGCGGCCGGTCAGTTTCCGGGATCAGAGAAGGATGCTTGGGAGTGTGTCCACCTGACTGCTTCCTTGCCTCGTGCCGGACTCCCCAGACTGGAAGCGTGGGATTGGCTTTCTCTGTTTCTTTGCTTGACAGATTGACTTCATTTTGTTGTTGTTGTTGTTGTTTGGGCCACACCCCGCGATGCTCAGGGGTTCCTCCTGGCTCCGCACTCAGGAATCACTCCTGGCGGTGCTCGGGAGACCCTATGGGATGCCAGGGATCGAACCCCGGTCGGCTGTGTGCAAGGCAAACACCCTACCCGCTGTACTATCGTTCCAGCCCTGGATGGGTTGGCTTTAACTGTGTGTGTGTGTGTGTGTGTGTCTCTCTCTCTCTCTCTGTATGTGTGCAGACCCATGGAGGTGCACGTGTTAATTTATCTCTAGCCAAGAGATCTGCAGAGACTGCACAGAAATAGTAAGAAATCTTACTTTTGAGATTATATAATTATAATATAAAGATTATTGTAATTTATAGCATATAATTATATGTTGCATATTATATTAGATATAATACTAAGATTATATAGGAATAATAGTAAGAAATTCTTGCTAGTCCTCACGAAGGAACAGTAAGAAAGTCACGGGTTTTCCTCCCTCCTTGCTCCATCTTTCCCGCAGCCCTGGAGCCTGAGACAGCGGTTAGTTTCCTAAGCGTTGGGCCCTTTCCACAAAGCCTTTTTCTTCTCAAGATGCAGAACCTCCGAAGCTGCAGCAGAATTAAGGGATTCCTGGGTCCATCCCGCCCTTTCCCATTCCAGGGACCCGGGCTTTCCACACCGTGGCCACCCCAGCACTCCTCCTCTCCCTTTTTCCTCCTCCTCCCTCTTCCTCCTGCCTTCCGGAGACCAGCATTCAACCAGCAGAGCTATCCGTTCCCCCCCACCCCTTAAGGAGAATTGGCCCTTCACATGCTCATTACGAGTTAATGGTACCTGCCAAGAGTAACCCCGGAGCACCACTGGTTGTGACCCAAAAAGCAAAAAAAGTGAATGGTACCCAACGCCACTGAACTTCCTCCTTCCTCCTTAAGAGACTCTCCCCAGCCTGTCGCCCTTCTCATCTCCCCCTGCAGAGCCCTCCCGCCCAGGCTCACTGCTGGAAGGTGGGGTGGCCAGGATGCAGGAAGGGGAATTCACTAACTTCCTTAACACCCATGCTCTTTCCTGCAGATTTTATTTGAACGCCTTCTTTATTTCCAAGGCTGTTCGTGAGGGTTTGAGCCCAGTGTTGGCCCTTCCCACCCCCCTCGTATTGACTCCCGACTGCTAACAGGATGGGCAAAGACTGATTTCTGCAGGGAACAAACCTGTGAGAATTGTTGCTCCTGCCCATGGGGACGTTGGGCTGACACTCCGCCCTGAGCATCGCCAGGTGTGGCCCAAATTATCCGACTACAAAACAGATACATAAAAAGGCTATATTTTAATGTGAAAATTTTATTGTTTCTATCACGGAGAGGGGGGTCTCGGCTGAGGGGGGCACCATGCACCTGCCGTCCAGTCAGGGGGCAGCTGATGCCTTTGCGACCCGCCCAAGCTCTGCACTCATGGGTGTGAGCACTCCCACAGGGCCTGTGGCCTCACGATGTCCCCAGCTTGGGGCACCGTCTCTTCTCAGGACCCTGCTGAGGTCTTGCCATGCCCTCTGCTGGCCTTGACCTGATCCTGCCTCCCATGAGCCTGGGGGGGGGGGTTCCTCAGAGCCCCTATGGGGCAAACCCTCACGGTGCCTGGGGCGGGGAGGGAGACTCACGCTCTCTGAGGCTCCCCAGAGACCAAACCCCAGCTTGATGTGAGATTTGGGGGGGTGGTGTACGGTGGAATTCTTGAAGGCAGCCCCTCTCTCCACTGTGGGCACCAAGAGGTCAGCAGGTTGGGGTGCCCCCAACTGCAGGCCAGCAGGGGTCTGCACAGAGGGCGCCTTCCCAGCACCCCACGGAATCCCCTAAAGGTGGGAGATATGCCTCTGCACCGTGGCTCGGGGCATGCATGAGGGTTCAAGGTAGGGACACAGCCCCCTCCCCACCTACCTGTACATGTGTCCACAGGGCAGCAGCCAGACGACATGGGTGGGGAGGGGCCCAAGAAACGGGCAGCAGGGCTGGGCGTCCATCCCAGCCGAGTGCGCGAGAGGACCCTCAGGCCCTGCCTTAGCCGAGGGACGCGTCCACCCCCCCTCCCACACGTCCCGCTCCACTAGACCACTAGGCCACTAGGTCCATTTGGTCCCCACCTAGTGGACCCACTCCCTGGGTCCACTAGGTGGGGACCGAATGGATCCAGGGAGTCTCACAGACGCACATCCCCGCCCCATCGCCGGAGCAGAAGCTGCCTCTGGCCACTTGTTCCCTGGCTGGGTGGCATCCACTCAGAGCGAGCACGGGAGACACTGAGACTTGCCCTGGGCTTCACACGACCACACTACACACACCACACAATACAACACACAGAGCACATACACAGACACAGCACACACAACACACTCCCTGTATCACTCCGGAATCTTCTGCCCAGTCTCTGCGTAGCACGCCCCTCCCCCCCGCCCACCACCCATGATGAGTTTTGTCCAAACGGGGCTTTTTAACAAAACCCTCCCCGGCTGCACGGCAGAAGTGATAGGCACCATCTCTGCCTGTGGGACTGTGTCTCCGAGGCCGGCTGGTGGGGCAGGGAGATTTCCTCTGTGGCTCGTCATGTGCAAGACAAAGCCGGGCACCTGAATGGGTCCGTCCCCCACAAGACACCTACCGCCCCTCCCCACCAGCCCCTTCCATGTCTCAGGACCACGGCTGCGGCTCTATACCACCCCCCAAGAGAGCCCTGAGACTCTGAGGCCGACCCCACCCACCACCCAGCCCCTAGCTCCCCCCTCGGAGCTCCCTCCTACCAGAACTAGGCTCATCGCCCCATTTCCTGGTCTCTGTGACTCATGTCCCCTGGCCTACATCCTCCTCTGGCATCACTCATTCCTTGGGGGAGCCCGCACCCCATTCACTCACAGACTAACAACTGCAGGGCCCGACTCCCCTGCTCCCCATCTGCTGGGGCCTGCCCCGCCCCACAGCAGCCCCCCAAGTCCTCCCCTCCTGCCCTGTCCTTCCCCAGGGCTGCCTGCTCAGCTCCTACTTCCTGTCACCCCCCCCCACCCTGCACCTGCTCACCCAGGCGCCCCCTCACCTCAACACGTGGGCATGGCCAAGGGGGGCAGGGTGGGGGTCCCCAGAAGCAGAGCCGGGTCAAAACCTAGAAATGAGGGCACCTGGCACTAGAAAGGGGACAACGATGCGAGTGGAGACCCCCCAAGGCAGCGGCTCGGGGTCTTAGGAATATGCACGCTGGGTAAGGAAGGAAACACAGGCATCAGAAAAGCAGAAATGAAGGGGTCGGGGCCACAGGGCAGTGGGGAGGATGTTCTCACTCGCTTGACATGTGGGCCAACCCGGGTTCGATCCCCGGTACCCCATCGTGTCCCCTGAGCCCCACTAGGAGTGATCCCCGAGTGGTGCAGAGTCAGGAATCAGCTTTGAGCACTGCCGGCTGCAGGCCCCAAAATAAAATAAAACAAACCCAGATGTGGGGGCCGAAGAGTGATAGTACGTGGGGAGGGCACTTGCCTGGCACACAGCCGACCCGGGTTCGATCCCCGGCATCCCATCGGGTCCCCGGAGCCCCACCAGGAGTGATCCCTGAGTGCAGAGCCAGGAGGAAGTCTGAGCATCACCAAGTGTAGCCCCCAAACCCAAACACCTCCCCCGCTGCCCTACCCCCCCCCAAAAAAAGAACATAACAAGCAGAAATCAAGAATAACCCCAGTGGGCTTTCTAGAAAGACACCCCGAGATAGAGGAGGGCTGGGAGAACAGACGCCAGGAGGGGTGGATGACTTTTTAGCCCTGCAGGGAGGAGCTGGCCTTTCGGGGTGCTGCGGGCACTGAGCACACCCCCCTTTCCAAACGAAGGCAAATGAACCATCCAGAAAAGAAAAAAAAATCAGCCCCCCCCCACTGCAACCAGTTAATATGACGAGGCAGGAACGAGGATGGAAGGAGACCTATTGTGGGGGGGAAGCTGGGTCCATCCCTGTCGCCACCACGCATGGCCCCTGAGCGCCATGGGAGTGGCCCCCACCCCCGCCACTTGACAGTGAAAATGAAACAAAGTCGAAATGCGTGACAGCCGGCCAGGTTTCCACCTGCCACCATAACCAGATTGAAGAACTGAAAGAACCGACATTCCTTAAATCCGGGGCCCTGACGTTCATCACCAGAAAGTACGTTCACAAAGAAAAACGGCGTGAAAGACTCACCTCATCACCGCCGCCCCAAACTCCATCCGTCCACGGACACAAGCCCATTCAGACACGAACAATGCCCAACATGGGGCCTCTGACACAGGGCACTAGACACTGGGACGATGCGGGCCACAGACACAGAACCATACCTCAACGCCCCCAGGGTCCCCTCTGCCCTGGTGCAAGGCATTGTGGGGACAGGGGGAGCCTCACTTTTGGCCCTATGTCTCTTTGCATTCTGGGTCACACCCAGCGACGCACAGGGGTTCCTCCTGGCTCTGCACTTAAGAATGACTCCTGGCGGTGCTCGGGGAACCCGATGGGATGCTGGGAATCGAACCCCGGTCTGCCACGTGCAAGGCAAACGCCCTCCCCCGCTGTGCTCTCGCTCCAACCCCGGTCCCGTGTCTCTTCCAGGTTGGAGTCACCCACACGGTCCCTGGTGATGGAGGCCCCCAAGGGGGTGGAAATCAACGCCGAGGCCGGCAACCTGGAGGCCACGTGCCGGGCAGAGCTCAGGCTGGAGTCCAAAGACGGAGAGGTAGGTGGGCGGCCGCCCCCAGATGCACCCACCCACCGGAAGGAAGGACGGCGCCGTGATGCCAGCCCCAAGGCGGTGCCTTCAGCCATCGCCAGCGTGGGAGACACACCCCCCAAGTGGAAACACATGCCTGGGTCCCCCCTTGTGCCCCTCCCCACACACACACTCTTCACACCAGCAAGAGCTCTGGGTGGCATTTTTCAAAGCGAAACTGTCCAGCCCTGCGGCCTGCTGGCCACTGCCCCTCTGGCCCGCCAGCCACTAGGTTTGGCATCGCCTCTGATTGTTTCCAGCAGGGACAAGTGAGGACAGCAGGTAGGCCCTGGACCTGGCACGCAGCCTCTCTACCATGTGGGTCCCCAGAAGGACACATAAAGCCCCTGAGCCTGCTCGGGTTCACTCGGGAATGGATTTTGCACACCAAGTGCGGGCCAAAACACAAACATAGGGGCTGGAGCTGTAGTGCAATGGGGAGGGTGCTGGTTTGGGTTCTATTCCCAGCATCCCATAGGATCCCTCTGAGCACCACCAGGAGTGATTCCTGAGTGCAGAGCCAGGAGTCTGCCCTGAGCATCACTGGGTGTGGAAGGAAGGAAGGAAGGAAAGAAAGGAAGGAAGGAAGGAAGGAAGGAAGGAAGGAGAAAGAAAAAGACAGAAAGAGAGAGACAGACAGAAAGAAAAAAAGAGAAAGAGACAGGAAGGAGACAGAGAAAGAAAGACAGGGAGAGACAAAGAAAGACAGAGAAAGAAAAAGGAAGGAAGGAAGGAAGGAAGGAAGGAAGGAAGGAAGGAAGGAAGGAAGGAAGGAGTCAGAGTCAGGGCTGGAGAGATAGCACAGCGGGTAGGGCATTTGCACGCGGCCGACCTGGGTTCGATTCCCAGCATCCCATATGTTCCCCTGAGCACCGCCAGGAGCAACTCCTGAGTGCAAAGCCAGGAGTAATCCCTGTGCATCGCTGGGTGTGACCCAAAAAAAAAAAAAGAAAGAAAGAAAGAGCTGGGGGGACTGGAGAGATAGTGCAGTGGGGAGAGCCTTTGCCTCCACACGGCCAACCTGGGTGCGATCCCCAGCATCCCATAGGGTCCCTCGAGCACCACCAAGAGAGATCCCTGAGCGCAGAGCCAGGAATAATCCCTGAGCACAGCCAGGCATGCCCTCAACCCTAAAAAACAATTTTTTTTAATTTAAAAAGGAGTTTGTTCCCCGTCCAGCACCCCTCCGCCTCACCTCTAACCCCAAAGCCAAAGCGCATCCTGCATCCTATCACGGTGCGGGTGACCTGGACTCACCCACCGGGTGGAGGCGGGGCCGGCCGGGACCCCTCCCCCCGCCCTCCCCGATCCGTAACCGCGCCGTGCCCACTCTCGGCAGATCAGGCTGGACGCTGCGAGCATCAGACTCCCCCGGCTGCCCCACGGGGCCCACGCGCCCGCGGGCGCCCGGCAGAAGGTGTTCGAGATCTGTGCGTGCGCCAACGGCCGACTCTTCCTGTCGCAGGCGGGCGCCGGCTCCACCTGCCAGACCCACACCAGCGTCTGCCTCTGAGCCCCGGCCCGCCGTCCACCTCCGTGTACATAAATAAATATGTATAGCCTCTGTATAGAAGGTTTTGGTAGCAAGGGAAGCCCGGGTGACCCTGTGAGACCCACTTGCATCTGCATTGCATCCCCCCCAACGATACCGCACCCCCACCCGGTCCCCCTCTTTCCTGCAGGCTGGACGCGGTCACTCACTCCCCCCCCCCCCCCCCCCCCGCCTGCCTGTCCCCTTCCATCCATTTCCTCATGCTGAGACCCCCATGTGGGGGACAGGAATCAGAGTGCAGCCCCCACCCCTCACTTCCTGGGGACAACACCCCCCTTAACACCCCCCCACCCTATTCTGGCTGGGCAGGGGGAGGGAGGGTAGGAGAAGGGAACCTCAAATTCTACAGGGTGGCCGTGATGGGCTGGAGCGATAGCACAGCGGGGAGAGCGTCTTGCATTGCACACGGCAGATCCCGGTTCAATTCCCAGCATTCCATAGGGTCCCCTCGAGCACCACCAGAAGTCATCCTGAGTGCAGAGCCAGGAGTAACCCCTGTACATCACTGGGCATGACCCCAAATGCCAAATAAATTTAAAAAAATACAGGGAGGGGGTGATCCCGACCTTTAGGAGAGAGACGAGACACCCAGCAGAGCCTTGGCTGTTCCTCCTGGGGCTGAATGAGCTGTGGCGCTTTTTGGGGGGAGGGGTAATGCTTTGTACTCCCCACCCAAAAAAAAACCATACAGAGCCAGAAATTTAGCATGGCATGGGGGAATGGGGTACTCCAGAGTGCCATGGTGCTCCTGGGTTCTCCTCCTGACACCCCGATATCCTGGCGCCAGAGGGCCTGAGATTTTTAACCCTTCACAGCCCTCCCCACCACCCCCCAGACCTGGGGTCCCCCTCAGATCACCAGTGTCCTGGGGCCACTGCATCCTGATTCCTGTCCTCTCTGCCTTCCCCCCTCCCCATCACTCCCACCCACCCACCACCCGCCACCTCACTGCCATCCTCAACTCCAGGGTCGCCCCGGCCGGCTCTTGTGCCGAGACTGGGGCCGTCATCTCTGTTTAAAGAGGGGAATCACACCTTTGCCTTAAGTCCCGCCACGCAGCCAACGAGAAGCACATCCTATGTTTAGGGCGCCGCGAGCCATCTGCCGTTCCTTTGGGGCCAGGAGAGGGGCTGAGGGGAGGGGGAGGGGGAGGGGGACCACTCCAGGCACAGGCGGGAGTGGACACGGAGAAGGCCGGGGACAGGGACGAACAGGCCTGACAGCGCCCCTTTCTCCTTCACCACATCCTGCCCACTGTGAGTCCCTAGAAGCGGGGTCCAGGGAGACTGTCAGCCCCCACATGTTCAGTGCAGCCTCCCGCATTTGGGGTCTAGGGGCTGACCTGTCCCCCACCTCGTCCCACCCCTCCCATCATGATGCACGGACACTCCTCCCCCCGGGGTGCAGGGGAACCTTCAGTGTCGTTGGTGGATCGCAGTGTCTGAGCCCCACCAGGAAGCCATATAGAAACTCTGGGTCAGCATCATTGAGATCCCAAGGGGACCCCCCAACAAACACCCACAACCGCACGCATCTCAAGGTATCCCAGACCCCCAGGCACAGCCCTCCCAGCAAACCGTGAGCTCCCCGGGGGCCAGGACCAGACATGGGGTCCACGACCCGGACCCTCCCGAGTATCTATGGGTGAAGGGAAACTATTGAATCTGTTTCCTCCAGATTCCTTTCGAGTCAAGACCTCGGAGCCGGGGGTCAGGCCTTTGGGGTCAGCCAAGGAAAATGTGATGAGCCTCCTCACTTTCCAGCCCCCCCTCCATCAAAAAGAAAAAACTCCACTTCATCCTGGAGGTGATGGATTGCAAAGTAAATGAAAGGAATTAGCACCGAGTAGGAAGTAATTCCTGGGCTTGGGGGTGCTGGGTTTTGTTGGTGTTAGGTGACCCCCCCCCATATACACACACCCTCCAGAACTTTGCACCTGGATACAAGGGTGCTTTCCAAGGCCAGACCTCCAAAATCTGAGAAGATGCTTCCAAAATGATTCCAGGCCCTTCCTGTCTCTTCCCCTGAGCGCCCAAACACCCCGTTGTTCGTCGATTTGCTCGAGCGGGCCCAGTAACGTCTCCAAACACCCCGACAATAAATTTTATCAGGAGCAGTCTGAGGGGGAAAAAAACAAAAATCTGGGGCTTCTCCCTTGGATGTTAAAAAAAAGGAAAAAAATCACATCGTCTTGGATTTTAAAAAGCCAGATGCCAAACTCCCTGGGGGCCGTCTCCTAGCCAGCCACACGGGGGGTGGGGGGTGGGGGGTGTTTACCTGGATAAGGGGTCTCCAGCCTCCTTCTCCCTTCCAGAACCCGGGCGGGGAACACCCAGCCCGTGAGCTGCGGCCCTGGCATCCCAGCGGTGGCCTGATTCCTCCCGATCCCGACCACACCGTGGCCTGTCTGCTTGTGCCCCAGGTTCGAGAATGAGGCTGTGGGTACCCCGGGCTCCCTGGCCCTGCTCTCCTTGGTACGAGGGTGTCTCTGTCCTCCTGGAATTTTGCTCCGTCCCCTCCCTGTGAACTTCCGAGCACTCTTGTACTTCCAGCCTTGGGAAGGGTCCCAGGTGTGGCAGGCACTGCCAACAAATCCTCATCCTCTAAGGAAGGGGTGTGTGCGTTGGGGGGGCAGGCATCACAGTGGACCCTGCCACATGGCTTAAGCATCACTGTGTCAACAATCTAGGAGACAGGGCAGGTGACCTCGCCGTGGCTTGTGGCTTTTGTGACCTTGGGCAAGGCCCACCCAAACCGGCTGAGGTTGGGGGCTCTGGTGTACCCCTTGTGTTGAGACACCCCCTCTTGCTGTCCACTGGCAGGGCTGACCAGGAGGCGGAGGTCCCGGTGCTGCGGAGTGAGGGACATTCGGTCCTGCCCACAGCCTGGAGTGTGGTTTGGGGGCCACAGCTGCTGGCATGGGGCCCGCTGGTCAGAGCAACCCAGGGTCTGGGCCCCTGTGGAAGAGGCTGGACTCTCAGGGTCCTTTTCCCTCCAGCGGGGGGTGGGGGGTAGCTGGGGGAAGGCTCCTGTCTTGACACCACATGGAGCCAGAGTGATAGTCCAGAGGGAAGGGTGCTGGCCTTGCACATAGCAGACCAGGGTTTGATCTCCGGCATCCCGTAGGGTTCTCTGAGTCCTGCCAGAAGTGATCCCTAGGCTGGGCATCGCCTGGTATGGCAGTGAGAGACAGACAGACAGACAGACAGACTCTGCAACTCCCGCCACCTTGCAGACACCCCCGGGAGTGCTTTCAAAAACCAAGGAGGGGGGGGGGGGCTGGAGTGATAGCACAGCGGGGAGGGCGTTTGCCTTGCATGCAGCCAACCTGGGTTCAATCCCCGGCATCTCCTGTGGTCCCCTGAGCACCGCCAGGACTAATTCCTGAGTGTAGAGCCAGGAGTAACCCCTGAGCATCACTGGGGTTGATGAAAGAAAAAAAAAAAGAAAAAGAAAAGCAAGGGGGTGTCAAAGGCTTATGTCAGCTGCAGGGCCAGACCACTGGGGAGCCACAGGGCTCCTCTTGAGGGTCATGGGCACACGGGACATCGAGTAAAGAGTCAGTGGTCACCCCAGCCCCTCCGGCCTGCTGTCCTGGGTTTGACCCTTATGACCTGTTTTGTGAGGGGACGGAATTCACTCCATCCTTGTAGGAGGAGAACTCGGGGGTGGGGGGGATAATAGCAAGAGGACAGCCGGGAGGGCACTTGCCTGGCACGCAGCTGACCTGCGTCTGATCCCTGACCTCTGGCAACCCCTAGGGTCCCTGCTGAATGATCCCAACCAGGAGAGACCCCCCAAAGGCAGAGCCAGGAGAAAGCCCTAGGCAATGCTCCCCAAACCAGACAAAACAAACTGCAGGAGCCTCCTGCCTCCAGAGGGGAGGGACCAGATCCACAGAGGCCAGGGAAGCAGACAGGAGCAGTGAGTTATGACCTGTCCCCTCGGACCCCAGAGCTGGCCCCAAGGCTCCTGGCCAGGGCGGTGCCCACACACACAGCAGCCTCTCAGACAGGGGTCCCGCCCCATTTGCTGGGACGCCAGGAGCAAAGTAGGTGTCAGCTAGAGTGATAGCACAGTGGGGAGGGCATTTGCCTTGCATGTGGCCGACCTGGGTTTCATCCCAGCATCCCGTAGGGTCCCCCCGAGCATCACCAGGAATAATTGCTGAGTGCTGAGCTGGGAGCATCACCAGGTGTGACCCAAAAGAAGTAAAAATAAAACCCATTGCAAAGCGGGGTGCCCACCCACCCACCATCACCCCAACTCACTCTCTCTCTCTCCCCCCCTTACTCTCTCGACCTGAGGTCACTGAAATCAGATTTGAGGAGGGCGCCCCTTTCCCATGGGAATCCCCAGAAAACCCACCAGTGGGACCCCAGCAGGGCAGAGCAAGGGCGGGGGCTGCAGACCAACAGGGCTGTTCCCCCGACAGGACTGGGCACCGTCTTTGGTGCCCCACACCTGCATTTCTGCCGCATTCACCGAGCTATAGTTCTCCCGAGTCACTGTGTGAATCTGTGAGTCGGGGGCCCAGTTCAGCCCTTCTCTCCCAGACGCCCCGAAAGACTCACGGCCGCATTCACATCTGGTGTGAATTCAGAGGCTGGCTGGCTCATGACCACGTCCCCACACTCCAACCCCTGTGCCACCACTTACCCTGCTGAGACTGGGCTGGCGGGGAAACTGAGGTAGCAAAGATGGAGGGTGGGGCCCCCCACAATCAGAGCCACTGCTAGACCTGCAGCTGGTGGTGACTGGCAGACGGGCCGGGACCTGCAGCTTCTGGGGGGCTGGCGACTTTCGCTCCTGCCGTTTTCTGGACCAGCCTTCTCAGGGTTCGAATCCCCCGATGTTTTCTTCCCTGTCCCCAGCCTGGTTATCCGGGACAGTGTGGTGCCAACCTAGAGCAGAGAGCCGGGGTCAGAGGCGGGCTGAGGGAGGAACCCCAAACTTTGCTTCCTCTCGCGCCTTCCCCCAAGGGAAGTTGCCTGGCTGGGTGGCCCCAAGTTTTAGGGGGATCAGGTGAGTTCGCAGCCCTGGGCCCAACACACTCACCATTTGAGCACTGAGGGGCCCACGGAAGTCGCCCGTTTCCACCTTTCCAAACCCACAGAAGGGATCCAAAGGGTGTCTGGGCCCAGAGCAATAGCACAGCAGGAAGGAAGGGCGTTTGCCTTGCATGCAGCCGACCTGGGTTGAATCCCCGGCATCCCCTAGGGTCTCCCAGGCACCACCAGGAGTGAGCCCTGAGTGCATAGAGCCAGGAATCAGCCCTGAGCATCACCAGGTGTGGCCCCAAAACAAACAAAAAAGGGGGCTTCTGCCCACATTCCCAGCCCTCTTTTTCTCCAAGACCCCACTGGGCATTTTGCACCCAGGCTGTCCCCCCATACACTGTGGTTTAAGACCCCCCATCCCTTGTTCCCCAAAACTTCACAATGAACCTCCCTGTTTCTGGGAACAGGCTGCTCCCCAAAGCACTCCAACCTGACCAGAGAGAAATGGGGGGGTCCCTCAGCCCTCTGGGCTGGCACCCTGGTCCCCCTGATCTTGATCCCACATGCAAACCCTCGCATCCTTGATTTAAGAGCCTTGGAAAGGGGGCACCCCTGCCAGGAAGGGGATTCAGAGGGGAATCGGGGGGTCTTCTGTACAAAACTAGGGCTGACTGGGGGACCAGGTCTGATTCTTGAGAAGGCCTGAATCAGGCCAGCAAGTCGTGGTCCTGCTAAGAGCCGGACTCTTGCCCCAGACTTGAGAGCAAGCCTCCGAGACGGGGTCACCCCACCATCACCACCACCAACCCACCCTCCGCTCACACCTGCTCTTTCTGGGGCTCCTTTCTGGCCTCCTGGGAATTCAGAACAGTTCAGACTTAGCTCCCCGACCCCAGCACCCCGAAAACCTTAGGAAAGCAGAAACTATCTAAAGATGCCGATTTAGGATGAAATACAAACGTTGTGGGGGTGGGCATTTGCCAAAGCCATGGAACAGTGGGGAGGGCGCTTGCCTTGTACACAGCTGACCCAGGTTTGGTCCCCGGCACCCCATAGGGTCCCCTGAGCACTGCTGAGAGTGAGCCCTGACACGAAAACCAGGAGTCAGCCTTGAGTACTTCTGGGTATGACTAAAAAAAGGGGGGAGAAAAATCATGAGGTTCCCCCACCTGCTTCCTGGGCCCCCCCTGGAGCGACCCCATGCAGAGGTTGTGAGAACTTGGCTGTAAGTCCCCCTGCAGACAGGGGTGGGGGTGGCCCCAGCAGGGAAGGGGAGGAGGTGGGTAAGCCTAGATTTGGGGGGACACATGCAATTTGCTCTCACTTGCACCCAGCATTTGGGGGAATGGCGAGCGAGGTTGTCATACCCTCCTAGTTCAGGCTGTGGAGGAGAAGAAGCCCCATGGAGTTTGCATTTTGGGGGTCTGGGGAGAGAACATGGCCACAGTGCTGGGGAGAGGCACCGCTGAACCCAGATTCTGGTGTCTGTTCAAGCCGGTCAGCCACCATGTCACGCCGGGGGCCGTGGGCCTGGGTTTCCCTCCAGGTTTGGGGGTGGCGTGTGCTAAGAGCTTTTTTTTTTTTTGCCTCCCTTTGGGTTGGGTTTTGAATAACATCGAATCCCTGTACACTATGCAAACGTTTTGTAAAGCATTGCAATAATGCGGCGAGATACGCGGAACTATTTTCACTTTATTACACTTTCTGTATAAAAATTAAAATTTGTATTTAATGTTATTTCGACAGCGGTCTTGTAAAATAGATTAAAAAGAATAATGATTGGTAAGAAAGCAGCGAGTCCTGGTCCAGTTCTTTGGGGAGCTCCCCCCGCTGAAAGCTTATACCCAGTCCCCTTCAACCCACTCCTCACACTCCCTCGAACCTAGCTCCATCTCAGATTCTGGGGCTGGAGAAATATGCAGCAGGGAAGGTGCTTGCCTTGCAAATGGATGGCCCAGATTCAATCCTCAGCACCCCTTAGGGTCTCCTGAACCTACCTTGTGTTGGGGATTGAGTGTTGAGTGTTGGAGATGGAACCTGGGTTTGGCCCCATGCAAGGTGAGAGCACCCTCCCCACGGTGCTGTGATGGGTCCCTGAAATGCATCAGGTTCCTTTAGCATATGAGGTTATCTTAGACTCTTGGCCATTTTGAATTTCTTTGTTTTAATTTCTTCATTTATGTTTGGGCTGGAGCGATAGCACAGCGGTAGGGCGTTTGCCTTGCACGCAGCCAACATGGCCGACCCGAGTTCGATTCCTCTGCCCCTCTCGGAGAACCTGGCAAACTACTGAGAGTATCTTGCCTGCACGGCAAAGCCTGGCAAACTCCCCATGACGTATTCGATATGCCAAACACAGTAACAACAAGTCTCACGATGGAGACGTTTCTGGGCCCGCTCGAGCAAATCGATGAACAACGGGAGGACAGTGACTTTGAAGGACAGTGACATTTATGTTTGAGTTTGGGGCCACACCCAGCTGTGCTCAGGGTTTACTCCTGGCTCTGTGCTCAGGGATCATGCTTGGCTCTGCACTTGGGGAACTCTATGGGATATTGGGGCTCGAACCCTGTTGGCCACTTGCAAAGCAGATGCCCTCCCCACTGTCCTCTGGTTCCTGCCAGGAAACTGTCCTGAGCTCAGCTACATAGCTGAGAATTGGTTTGAGAGAAACATTTCAGCCCCTCTTGGATTCCCTTAGAGGTGGGCGCCTTGCACTTTTTTGGGGAACCGGTTCTATTTCTTGACTAGAGGTAGGAACGGTCCCTGAGTGCAGAGTCACGAGTAAGCCCAGTGCACCACTGTATGTGAACCAAAAGCAAATAAAACAAAAAACCAAAACCCTGGGGGCTAGGGCTGTAGTACAATGGGTCGGGCACTTGCCTGGCACTTGGCTAACCCAGGTTCAACCCCAACCATCTTTACAACCAGTGTCAGGGACTTTCTGAGACAACAGACTGCAGTAATAATCCCTTATCGATTAAGACCAGAGATAGGAATTTCCAAATTGCTGACTGCAGAAAACCACAGTGCTCCAGTCATGAGCAAATGAACACTGAATATCGCTTCTCCATTTCTGTACACCTGCTACCAGGTGACCCGACTTCCTCGTAGAAGGATGTGTGTAAAACCCTTTGAGAACTGAAAAACGGGGCTGCATGATTGGAATCTGAGATTCCATGTAGCCATTGGCTAATGGAGGCCTCAGAATTCCTCTGGCCAGGGCTGGAGCAATAGCACAGTGGGAAAGGCGTTTGCCTTGCATGTGGCCGACCTGGGTTTGATCCCCAGCATCCCATAGGGTCCCCTGAGCACCACCAGGAGAAACTCCTGAGTGCAAAGTCAGGAGTAACCCCTGAGCATCACTGCGTGTGACCCAAAAAGCGAAAAAAAAAAAAAAGAGAGCGAAAGAAAGAAAAAAAATACAGTAGAATAAAAAAGAGCTAATCAGTGGCTGAATAAATAGCAGTACTCCTACATTAAAAAAAAAAAGAATTCCTCTGGTCATCTGAGTCTCTGATTGCACCCTAAAACAGTTGCGAGGCCTCCTCCATTGCATCCATTGCAGCAGGCTGGCCTTTTCAAAGCACAACTAGAAGCCTTGAGAAGAAAAAGAAGGAAAAAAGAAAAGAGAAAGAAAGTTCTCTCCTCCATCAAAGTACTCTTTCTCTTTCTCCCTGACCCTCCAGATTCTATTTCTTGGCTAGAGGCAGGAAGTGGATTTTCTTTATTTTTTTTGGGGGGGGTCACACACAGTGATGTTCAGGGGTTACTCCCGGCTCTGCACTCAGGAATTACTCCTGGCGGTGCTCAGGGGACTACAGGGGATGCCGGGGATTAAACCCAGGTTGGCTGTGTGCAAGGCAAACGCCCTCTCCACTCTGCTATCACTCCAGCCCTGGAAGTGAATTTTCCAAGACACAGAAGCCACTTGGAAGAATATAACATGTCAGCCACACGTAAATTTCCTCTGTCTCTGTCCCTCACTTTCAGCTGGGGCTCATGTGTCTCGGGTCTGCTTTATCCTGGGGATTCCCCACAATGCTAGGATAATCTGTTCCTGAAAAAGTGCAGGGCGCCCACCTGTAAGGGGACCAAAAGGGGCTGAAATGTTTCTTTCAAACCAATTCTCAGCTACAGTTATGGAGCCTAGCTCAGGACTTGTCCTGGCCGGAGCCATAGGACAGCAGGAAGGGCATTTGCTTTGCATGTGGCAACCAGGGTTTGATCCCCAGCACCCCATAGAGTTCCCCAAGCACAGAGCCAAGCGTGATCCCTGAGAGCAGAGCCAGGAGTAAACCCTGAGCACAGCTAGGTGTGTCCCAAAACTCAGACATGAATGAAGAAATTATTAAAAATTAAAGAAATCCAAAATGGTCCAGAGTCTAGGATAACCGCATGTGCTAAAATAACCTCACGCATTTCAGAGTCCCCCATCATGGCATCATGGAGAGGGTGCTGGCCTTGCATGGGGCCAAACCCGGGTTCCATCCCCAACACTCTGTATGGTCAATGGACCCCGCAAGGAGTCCTAAGTGCAGAGGAAAGCCCTAAGCCCGGCCAGGCATGGCCCCAAAACAAACCAAAAAAGAACCTTAGGCATTCCATTCAGTTCAGACTCAACAGGGGTTGGAGCCATAGTATAGCAGGGAGGGTGTTTGCCTTGCACACAGCTGACCCAGGTGCGATTCCCAACATCCCATATGGTCCCCTGAGTAATTCCTGAGTGCAAAGCCAGGAGTAAGCCCTGTGCATCGCTGGGTGTGACCCAAAAAGCAAAAAAAGAAAAGGAAAAGAAAAAGAAAAAGACTCAACATCTGTCTGGGACATCTATAAAGATTTTGGAAGGCACATGGACGGAGACTGACTTCTCATTCGTCCAAATGTTTCACTAAAACACAAGCTGTGGGTTGTGTCAGCTGTGATCCTCCCCCAGGAAAGCTTGATTCAGGTAAATTGCCTCATTAAAAAATAATCTTGAGGGGCTGGAGCAATAGCACAGCAGGTAGGGCATTTGCCTTGCACGCGACCGACCAAGGTTTGATTCCCAGGATCTCATATGTTCCCCTGAGCACTGCCAGGGGTAATTCCTGAATTCAGAAACAGTAGTAACCCCTGTGAATCACCAGGTGTGACCCCCAAAAAGAAAAATAAAATAATTTTCAGGGGCCAGAGCAATAGCACAATGGGTAAGATGTTTTCCTTGCACACAGCCAACCTGGGTTCGACCCCTGCCATCCCATGGGGTCCCCTTGCCCACCGAGCCCGCCAGGAGTAATTCTAGAGTGCAGAGCTATGTGTGAGGCCTGAGCCCTGCCTGGTGTAGCCCAAAAAAACCCCCCAAAAAGTTCAAATTCCTGTCTTTCGCTGAAGTCCTGCAAGACGCCTGTGGGGCCGGGCAGACAGACCAACACTGCCCTCTAGTGGTCACCGGCGAGCCCTGTTGTGGTACCTCTAGTCAGGACCCCACCCCCCCACCGCCCGCCCCCACCCCCACCCCCCCCACACACTCCCCACCCCAGAGCATCCTATGGGTGAGTGGGGTGCTGAGCCTACAGACAGCGGGGAGAGGGTCCAACTCAGTCCTGGGGTGGCTGGTGCACGTCTCCAACTTTGTGGTTTTTGGGAAGAGCAAGGCTCACTCTCCAGGAGCTGGGCACCGTGGTCTGTTTCCAGAGCAGCAGAGCATGAGAGCTAGGACCCTGAAGCCAGGGAGGGGGCCGGTAGGGAGCCACCGCCCCCATTGGTGGAGAGGAGGGTAGAGACCAGGTGGCCAGGGAAGCCTGTTGTGCTGCCGCAAACGCTCCCACAGGAGTGGAAGCTTTAGTGACTCAGTGTCTGGAGGCAGGTAAGAGGCAAGTACGTTTCCACGGATTAGGGATTAGTAACCTGCGTGGGGAAAGGCTTTGCTTCTGAAGAACGGGAGCAGCAGCCTTGTCTTCCAGCTCTGAAGAACACTGGGACGGAGGTGCAGAACCGCCACCCCTGTCCCATTGTCTGAGTGTAGCTGAAAAACTCATGGCAGTGAGGTTGGATGCAGATGATATCCCAAACCCCCAAACAGCAGGCACGACCAGGAGAGAGACATGAAGGCCCTGCGGGGGAAAGTCTTAGAAAAATGTCCTGGAGGGTCAGAGTGATAGCACAGGTGGGAGGGCGCTGGTCTTGCACACAGCCAACCTGGGTTCGATCCCTGGCATCCCGTTGGGTCCCCTGAGCACCGCAAGGAGTGATCCTTGCGTGCAGAGCCAGGAGTCAGCCCTGAGCACAGCTGGATGTGGCCCCCAAACAACAAAAAACATTTTTTTAATGTCCTGGGTGCTGCAGAGACACCTCAATGAGCTGAGTGCAAATTTTGGGGGCAGGATCCCCGGTTCCATCCTTAGTAAAGTGTGATACCCAAGCTTGGTCAGGAGTGTCCCGGTGGGCAGGGGAAGGTTGTGGAGTAACAGTACAGAAGGGAGGGCACTTTTCTTGTACACGGCCGGCCCGGGTTTGATCCTTGGCATCCCATAGAGTCTCCTGAGCATTGCTGGGAGTTATTCCTGAGTACAGAGCCAGGAGTCAGCCCTGAGCATCACCGAGTGTGGCCCCAAAATGTCCCCCACAGCCCTTCCAGAACAAAGCCAGGAGTAGCTCTGAACTCCACAGGGTGTGGTCCAGAACCCAAAAGCAGTAGAATCAATGAGGAGCCGCCTGAGGAACAACAGAACCAATGAGGAACAACAGAACCAATGAGGAACAACAGAACCAATGAGGAACCCGCATAAGGAATAACAGAACTAATGAGGAGCCGGCATGAGGAACAACAGAACCAATGAGGAACTGGCATGAGAAACAACAGAACCAATCAGGAGCCAGCATGAGGAATAAGAGAACCAATCGGGAGCCGGCATGAGGAATAAGCGAGCCAATCAGGAGCCGGCATGGAGAATAAGAGAACCAATGAGGGGCTGGAGCGATAGTACAGCGGGTAGGGTGTTTGCCTTGCACGTGGCTCACGAACCTCATCAGGTTCGATCCCCAGCATCCCCTAGGGTCCCCCGAGCACCGCCAGGAGTGCCTGAGCCAGGAGGAACCCCTGTGCATTGCCGGGTGTGACCCAAAAAGAAAAAAAAAAAAGTCGAGCCAATGAGGAGCCAACATGAGGAATAATAGAACCTATAAGGTCTAACTAGAGAACAAGCCGGGGATCTGAGGGGAGTCCAAAACTCCCTTCTTTTGTTTAGTTTTTTGGGCCACACTCGATGATGCTCAGGCTGACTCCTGGCTCTAAACTCAGGGATCACTCACTCCTGGTGTGCTCAGGGGACCCTATGGAGTGCCAGAGATCAAACCCGGGTCAGACGGGTGCAAGGCAAACGCCCTACCTGCTGTCCTATCGCTGCAGCCCCCAAAAGTCCCTTCTTAAAGCTGTTAAATAAATAATTGCAATTTCATAAATTCCAGGAGTCTTCTACAGTGATGTCACATACAACAACTCAAAAACCCAAACTGACAAACAAGACCGGCTGGGCGTGTGTGACATGGATCGAGACTTCTATTGAATAAGTCTGTTTAAATATCAAATAACTCATCTGAACAAATAGTCATCAAGTGCCCACTACTATTTGCAAAGCTCTGAAACAGGCATGAGCCGCATTTTAAATGCATCGGCCAAAATGATTGATTTGCAGGAAGAGAAAAGAAAGCTTTTCCAGGTACTCCATTGGGATTTTTTTTCCTGGGTGCCTGGACCACTCCAACAGTCTCAAGGGCTGTGGACCAGGGTCTTCAGCCCCTGCGTGGGGGGGGGGGGTGGCTCCCCCCAGAGAGGCTGGATTTCTCCAGCGAAGGGCCCGGACTGTAATTCATAATTCACGGGAGATGCAGCTTGGAACGCTGTGGCTCATGTAAATTTCATGCCCAGCTTCCAAAAGGTTAAGGGCGGTGTCCAGCGGCCGAGGGCAAACAGAAAGCAAATGGCAGCCGGCACCCACACCCCGCCAGAGCCGCGCTCTGGGTCAAGGTGCCCTGGACCCCAAAACCTGCTATTTAACACATAAACAAGATCGACCCAGCTCTGGAGTCCCAGAAGTAAAGGGCTCTGGTATAGATGAGGGGAGGGTGGTTCCACATAAAATTCTCACCCAATCCGCAAAAAAAAAGATGGACAGGGGTTGGGGTGGGGCTCAGGGGTCTGGGGGTGGTGTTTACCCCCTTCTGCAAGAGAACACCACAGAATGATCTCTCTCTCTCTCTCTCTCTCTCAGTATATAAAGGAATAAAGAAGTGGGAGGGGGCTGGAGTGGAGTGGGAAGAGGTTTGCCTTGCACGCAGCCGACAAGGGTTCAATCCCCGGCATCCCAGAGGGTCTCCTGAGTCCTGCCAGAAATAATCCCTGAGTGCAGAGCCAGGAGTGACCCCTGAGCACTGCAGGGTACAGCCCCCCTGCACACCAAAAACAAAAGAAAAAACAAACATAGTAGGAGCATGACAAATGCCCAATAGAAAAAAACCAAGAGAATTGGTCTTGGACTTCAGTAGGAAGCTTGCCACTGGGGGGTGCGGGGGTAGGGGTGTGGATAGGACAGGGAAAGGGACGCTTGTGACAGTGGTGGAGGGAAAGAGTCACTCGGGAGGAGGGGTGCTTACAGTGTGAAGCACGAAATCCTATCAGTAACAGGAAAGCACGGTGCCTAAAATTTATTTTTAAAAATAAGACAAAAAATGGGGGTTGGGGGCTGGAGCAATCTACAGCAGGGAGGGCATTTGCCTTACATGTGACTGACCAGGGTTCAATCCCCGGCATCCCATATGGTCCCCTGAACACCGCCAGGAGGGATTCCTGAGTGCAGAGCCAGGAGTCAGCCCTGAGCATCACCAGGTGTGGTTCAAAATAAAATAAAATTATTTTAAAAAATTCAAAGTACCTGCCATAGAGGCAAGCTAAGGGAATGGGGGGCACGGGGGTATGCAGGGAGGGAAACTGGGGAGAGGACGCTGGTGCAGGGAAGTGGACACTGGTGAAGGGGTTGATGTTGGAACACTGTATGTCTGAAACCTGATCGTGAAAAACTTTAATAGTGTCTAAATTTTTTTAAAAAATTGCCTTTTTAATTAAAAGTATAGGATTGGAGCAATAGTACAGCAGGAAGGGCGTTTGCCTTGCACAGAGCCAACCGGGTTCGATCCCCAGCATCCCATAGGGTCCCTGAGCACTGCCAGGAGTAATTCCTGAGTGCAGAGCCAGGAGGAAGTTCTGAGCCCCGCCGGGTGTGGCCCCCCAAACTAAATAATTCTCTCTCTCTCTCTCTCTCTCTCTCTCTCTCTCTCTCTCTCTCTCTCTCTCTCTCTCTCTCTCTCTGCTGAGGTACAAGGGACAGCTACTGGGATACAAGGAGGAGGAATGGGGACCCCATCTATGCCCCCCTGGAGTTCCCAAGTTCCTAGTCAGGGTCCAGGAGACCAGAGCAGTTTTGATGTCAGGCCGTGTTTGAAGCTCTGGCAAGACCTCGATTGGGGGTTGGAGGGGCATCCTGGTTGGGGGGCTAGGGGTGTGAATAAGCACAGGCAGGGTGAGGGGGGCTGTCCATTGGAGGCTGGGGAAATCAGAGACTGAGCCCAGGACATGGGGCAAAAGCCCCCAGACAGGGGAGGAGCTGCGGAGCATGACAGGGTGGCTCAGGACACAACACCTGGGAATACACTGCATGTACACCAACTAGACACCTGGGACCACTCTCACCAGCTGCCAGAGAAGGGGGAAAAAACACATCAAAATAACTACTCCAGGCTACCCACACCACATCTGGCTTCTGTCCTGCAGCTGTGCTTTAGCGGATAAAAAAAGTTGGCCGCCCTGGGCTGGAGCAATAGCACAGCAGGTAGAGCGTTTGCCTTGCATGCATCCAACCTGGGTTCGATTCCCAGCATCCCATATGGTCCCTCGAGCACTGCCAGGAGTAATTCCTGAGTGCATGAGCCAGGAGTGACCCCTGTGCATCACCGGGTGTGACCCAAAAAGCAGAAAAAAATTAAAAGTTGGCCGCACAGCAGAAGGTGATACAGATACAGATAAATCTTGCCTGGAGTCAGGTTCTAGGGTGGTTCAGCGGAACAAAAGGATCCTTGTTCCCAGTTGGGGCAAGCCCCCTGAAGGTTAACGATATACAGACACAGGCTGGAGCTGGTGAAGAGGTTGGCAGGAGGGAAACTGAGGACACTGCTGGTGGGAAACACACTGGTGAAGGGACGGGAACTGGAACATTGTCTGACTGAAACCCAATCATGAACGACCTTGTAACTAACTCTGTATCTCACAGTGATTCTATTTAAAAGATTAATAAATTTTTATAATCTAAAATATTTAAGAACCTATAAGCTAATACAATAGATAAAACTTAATTTTGGATGATATAAACATAAGCTTAAATATAAAATATTAGCAGCTAAAATATAATAATATAACAATCTAAAAAATAAATTAATTAAAAAGAAAAGAAAAATCCATTGGACAAATACGGGTGACAAGACTTCTTGAACGAGCCCCCGCAGCAGGGAGGGGATGGGGTGCTGAGGGTCTAGGGGTGCTGGCCTTCATCCCGGGTAGCACCAGGAGGGGTGGTCAGCTGAACATGCTGTGTAGACAGGACTGTGGGGGTTGGGGCTGGAGACTGGGAATTTGGGGTCCCCCGGTGGTGATGAGACAACAGTCTCACTGGAGAGCTGCCCAGTCAGGGGGCCCGGAGGGTGAAGCCCCCTCCTCACCCCACACCCCACTTCATGCTGGCATGTGGAACCCCGGGGGTGCTTTATCCAGGAGACCCCTCTCTTTCCTTGCACATGAAGTCGGTGGCTCTACTTGGGGCCCCCCTGGGCCAGATACACCCCCAGCCCCATGAGAAGCACCCCTGGGGGAAATGAGTCAGGAGGAATTGGGAGTGAACCCCAAAGGCTCAGTCTGTGCCCCTAGATCACACTGGATATTTCCTGAGGGGAGAGAAGATAGCTAAGACCCCTGGGGTGCCCCTGAACCCCAAGCTTGGTTTCGAACATCTTTTTTTTTCTTTGCTTTTTGGGTCACACCCAGCGATGCACAGGGGTTCCTCCTGGCTCTCAGGAATTACTCCTGGCAGTGCTCGGGGGACCCTATGGGATGCTGGGAATCGAACACGGGTTGGCCATGTGCAAGGCAAATGCCCTACCTGCTGTGCTATTGCTCCAGCCCCTGCTTTTGAACATCTTAACTGAACAAGCAGGTGGGATCTGGGGCAAGGGAGCCTAAGAGGTGATGGGAGATGGTTGAGGTCAGAGGTCAGAGTGAGAGGTGAGGATGCAGGAACTGGAGAAATAATACAGTGAGTAGGGCACTTGCCTCATACACAGCCAACCCAGGTTCCATCCCCAGCATCCCCTACGGTCCCCAGAGCCCCACCAGGAGTGATTCCTGAGTGCCGAGCCAGGAGTGACCCCTGAGCATCGCTGGTTGGGACCCCCAAATCAGCAAAGAGGTAAAGCTACATCAGTTCCTCTGTTGGCTACTTTCTCCTCACACACAGACTCAAGAGAGACAGCAGGATGGTTTCTTCCAGGAACATCTACCTGGGGGTGGGCTTACAGGGGCTTCTCCACGGTGCTCTGTGGCTGGTTTTCAATCAAAGCTTCCCGTACACATCCAGACAGCAGACGACTGCCAAGTCACTGAGCTATATGTGTGCAGCACCTCAACGGGACCGCGAAAATGGAATGCTTCATCTAGGTGAAGCCTCAGTGGCTTTTCCTTTTAAAAGGAGACGGAGGGACTGGAGCAATAGCACAGCAGGTAGGGCATTTGCCTTGCATGCGGCCGACCCAGGTTTGATTCCCAGCATCCTATAGGGTCCTCCGAGCACCACCAGGAGTCATTCCTGAGTGCAGAGCCAGGAGAAACACCTGTGCATTGCTGGGTGTGATCCAAAACGAAAAAAAAATTTAATTAAAAAAAGGTTAATAAGTTCTGATAAAGGGGCTGGAGCGATAGTAGAGCAGGTAGGGCATTTGCCTTACACACGGCCAACCTGGCTGACCCAGTTTCGACTCCTCCACCCCTCTTGGAGAGCCCAGCAAGCTACCGAGAGTATCTAGCCCACACAGCAAAGCCTGGCAAGCTACCTGTGACGTATTCGATATGCCAAACACAGTAACAAGTCTCACGATGGAGATGTTACTGGGCCCGCTCAAGCAAATCAATGGGAGGACAGTGACAGTGAAAAAAAGGGGGGGTGTAGGACAGAGGGAGCGGCCTGGGATTGATTCTGCCACTTCCTCCAGCCCTACTAGAACCGCAGAGACCATGGGAGAAGCATGAGCCAGTCTTAGATGGAATACCGGGGAACAGGAAGGATGGTACCTCCTCCCCCCCACCCTGCAGTGAGCCCTAACTCATGCTCATTAATGACAGGAGCACCAGCTCAAAGCTGACACCAGCTTTTCTCCCTGTGGGCGGGCCACGGCACCATGCAGTACCTTATTTGTTTGTTTTCTATTTGGGGGCCACATCTGGAGATGCTCAGAGCTGACTCCTGGCTCTGCTCTCAGGGATCACTCCTAGTGGTGCTCAGGGGACCCTATGGGATGCCGGGAGTGGGGATTGAACCCCGGTTAGCAGCATGTGAGGCAAATACCGGACCTACTGTATTATTGCTCCACCCTCCCCTCCACCCCCCAAGCTCATATATTTTTTTTAACAAGCTCTAGGTCCCAAGACCACACTGAGTTTTCTCTGACAGGTCATGCGGGAGGTTGACCAGGGTTCACCCCATCTCCCCACCCTGCACTACAGATGGTCCCCCAAGCACCACCAGGAGTGGTCGCTAAGCACCACTGGGTGTGACCCCAAAACAAAACAAAACAAAACAAAAAAAGCAGGAAGAGGAAAACAGCGAGGTGACTGTTGAGTTCTTTATTGCCCAACAATGCAGCACTCTTTCTTAAACAGGGGATTTTATTTTATTTTTTGCTCTTTGGGTCACACCCAGAGATGCTCAGGAATTACTCCTGGCAGTGCTGGGCGACACTATGGGATGCCGGGGATCAAACCAAGCTCGGGTGGTTGCGTGCGTGCAAGGCAAACGCCCTCCCGGCTGGACTATTGCTCGGGACCCAATGCAACTCTCTGATTTCAAAGTTGCAAAACGCACCTGCTACACCAGGACAAGGTACAAATGTATTCTTGCACCTTTTTTTCTCATCCTTGCCTGAGCCCCCAGACAGTCCAGGCACCCCCAGGAGGCAGCAGGGAGAGGGAAGTTCCCCCAGCCTCCTCCATGAGGCCAGGGAGTCTCAGATAGGGCATCCTGAGAGATGTCACACTTCCTGTGTCAGGAGGAAGTTCGAGTCATGCTCGCTAACCCATGAACCGTGCCACACTGGCTGACTTAAGCTTCACACCACACTGGCTGACCCACGCCCCATGCCACACTCGCTGATCCATCAAAAGCACAAGAGTGCTACGCACGTACCACGCTGACTGATGCATGACAGACCAAGAGTGCAGGACACAGTTTCCGGGTCTCTCCCCCGGCTACACGGACCCTCTATCTAGGGTCTCTGCCCCTCGGAGATGCCTGTGTCAGACTCTGAGTCACGTGGATACGTGACAAGGCCGCTTTGGGACCCACGGGTGCCGAGAGACCCAAGGCTCTCTCTGACAGACATCCTGTGACTGCTGCACCCCAAAGCATCTTCGTGGAGTATCAGGGGGAGGGACCTTGGCTCCCCAAGGACCATGAGGAAGGATACAAGCAAACAAAAATCACCAAGACACAAAGCCACCGTCAGGTCCTTTGCACAATCACCCCCATTCCGGGGGGTTTGCCAAGGCTCTGCTGGAGCGATAGCACAGCGGGTAGGGCGTTTGCCTTGCACGCGGCCGACCCGGTCGGCCCAGGTTCGATTCCTTCATCCCTCTTGGAGAGTCCGGCAAGCTACCGAGAGTATCTCGCCCGCACGGCAGAGCCTGGCAAGCTCCGTGGCGTATTCAATATGCCAAACACAGTAACAACAAGTCTCACAATGGAGACGTTACTGGGCCCGCTGGAGCAAATCGATGAACAACAGGAGGACCATGCTACAGTGCTATTGAAGGATGGGTGCTGGATAGGGGTCCCCGTCACACTCCCTCTCCCCGTACCCCCCAAAGCAGAAGCACAGACTGACAGGGAGAGGGTGGGTCCCCCAGCAGCTGCTACTGGGGAACAGACCACTCACTCTTTGTTTGGGGACCACACCTGGCGATGCTGAGACCTGACTCCTGGCTCTGTGCTCAGGGATCACGCCTGGCGGGTTTCAGGGACCCTCTGGGGTGCCGGGGATCGAACCCAGGCCGGCCTCACTGTCCTATTGGTTCAGCTCATGCTACACCCTTCTTGCCTCCAAAGGAGACTTGTGGTGAAATTATTGACACACTGACCTGTACCCCCACGCAGACCAGGAGGATGGCTGGGACTCAGGCAGGTACCTCCACATGGCAGCAGCTGGGGCATCCCCCTGCTACCACTCACAAAGGACACAGGAGCCCCCTGAAATGTGACAGCTCCCATTTGACCCAGCAATACCACTTCTGGGAATATACCCCGGAGAGGCAAAAAAGTATAGTCGAAGTGACATCTGCACTTGTTTGTTCATTGCAGCACTCTTTACAATAGCTAGAATATGGAAAAAACCTGAGCGCCCGAGAACATATGACTGGTTAAAGAAACGTTGGTACATCTACACAATGGAGTACTATGTAGCTGTTAGAAAAGATGAAGTCATGAAATTTACATACAAGTGGTACTACATGGAAAATACCGTGCTAAGCGAAATGAGCCAGAAAGAGAGGGATAGACATAGAAAGATTGCATTCATTTGGGTAACGTAAAGTAACAAAATAAGAGACTAACACCCAAGAACAGCTATGATAGATACCAGGAGGTTCACTCCATGGCTTCGAGGTCAGCCGCACACTCTAGGGGTAAAGGCAGCTCAGATGGAGAAGGGAGCACCAAATAAAGGGTGCTGGGAACATCCGCCCAGGACGGGAGATGCATGCTGAAAGTAGACTCTAGACCAAACATGATTGCCACCCAGTGCCTCTTCTGCAAACCACAGCACCCAAAAGGAGAGAACAAAAGGGAGTGCCCTGCCACAGAGGCAGGGTGGGATGGGGGATGGGGAAGTGGGAGGGATATTGGGATTGGTAAGGGTGGAGAATGGACACTGGTGGTGGGATGGGTACTCGATCATTGTATAACTGAAACCCAAGCACAAAAACTTGTAAGTCTACAACTGTATCTCATGGTGTTTCAGTAAAAAAAAAAAAAAAGAAAGAAAAAAAAAGAAATGTGACACCATGGGCCTGAGGCAACCTCTGCTCTGCCCCCCAGGGGGCCACCAGAGCCTTGGGGGTTCCAACACCCCCCATTCTCTCTGCCAGCAACCCCTCAGCGCCCTCTGGAGGCGAGGGTGGATGTGGGCCCACACCAGCAGCCGGGCAGGTCTCACTCCTGGGGAGGGGGGCGGGGAGGGGGGAGTTGTAGGGGCGAGGACCCCCAGGCGCTGAGCTCCCCATCCACCGCCCCACCCCCGAGACTCAGGACGGGGCTGTGGGTGCCCATGCTAACTCTGGGTGCTGCATGGACCCGCACCTCTAATCCCCACCGGGCTGGAGCCAGGTGTGTCTCTGTGCAGTGCTGGGGCGGCACCAGCACCCCGGGGGCATACACGGGGTCCCACAACCCCCCAACTGTCCCCCTCCACTATAAAACCGCAGAATTCAGGACTCGGGCCCAGTTGGACCCCTACCCCCACCCCAACCAATCGAGCCGCCAGCAGAGAGCAGAGGCTGGACCCCTTGAGCTGACCCCTGGGGTCCCCCACCTCACATCTGTCACACGGGGGCTAAAGCCTGAGTCATGAACAGACCAGGGGTCCTGACAGTCACCGCACCCCTCTGAGCCCCCAGACTCTCTGAGAAGGATGCAGCTTTCGGTTCAGGGAGATATGCGGGGTGGGGAGCCCCTCACAGCCAAGGATGACACAGACTGACCTTACCTGGAGGGTGGGTCCCCAGGAACATGGCTTGTGTGTGTGTGACCAGGAGGTACGACAGCTCCCAGCGCGGAAAACTCTGGAAATGGCACCCGCTGGAGACCCTCACGTGGGGGTCCTTAATAAGCTGTCCCAGTATTGGCTGCATCTGGGCTGGCCCCAGGTGCAAAATCAGGAGGTTCCTAATGAACGAAGGACCCACACCTGGGGGCTTCCCGGAGGCGGAATCAGGAGGGTCCAGAAACGCTCAGCATCCGACTCTGCGCCATGTCACCCACCAGGCATGGGGGGTCCACTTGGCTGGGGGAGAGGAGGAGCCGGGGGAGGGGGCGGGGCCATGCACACCCCCTCCATCCGTGGGGGACTCTCCCCCCATCCCCTGCAGCCCACCTGACTGTGCAAACATCACAGATTTGGGCTCCTGTGCTTCATTCTCGCCCATACCAGGACAACCTGTCCCTTGAGCTCGCCAGGAGTCAGCGCCGAGCACAGAACCAGGAGTCAGCCCCAAGCACAGAGCCAGGAGTCCGCCCCTAGTAGAGTCAGGAGTTAGCCATGAGCATGGAGCCAGGAGTCAGCCTAAGCAGAGCCAGGAGTCAGTCCTGAGCACAGAACCTGGAGGCAGCCACAAGCACAGAACCCAGAGTCAGCCCTGAGCACAGAACCAGGAGACAGCCCTGAGCACAGAACCAGGAGTCAGCCCTGAGCACAGAACAAGGAATTAGCCCCAAGCACAGAGCCAGGAGTCAACCCCAAGTAGAGTCAGAGATAGCCATGAGCACGGAGCCAGGAGTCAGCTCCCCAGCACAGAGCCAGGAATCACCTCAGTTGAACCCACGTTGGCTGCGTGCAAGGCAGACGCCCTCCCGGCTGGATTATCTCTATGGCCCCTGAGAGTAGCGGAGTCCTTACAGGTACCCATTCAGAGGATCTTAGCCCTGCTGGGAGGGGCCCCAGGTGACAGCAGACAATGTGGGTGTCCCCTACCCCCACTCCCCCACTACCCTCCGCTGACTCGGGCAGTGCTCAGGGACTTGAAAGCTTCGGGAAGCTCCTCCCATCCCACCCTGCTCTGGTTCCCGTGTTATCCACTCAGAGTCTTATTTGTGTTAACCAGGGAAGCTGCAAGTGGAGAAATTGGCAGGGACCACCCTCCAACCCCCCACCAACCGCATGCCAGAAGCCACAGAGGGTTGGGGGGAAGGCAGACACCCCATTTCCAGGGCGCATGGTCGAAACGAGGGCAGCAGGAAACAGAGCTCTGGGTTCAAGCAGGTTGAGTTGACTGAGATGTGCAGGTGCCTGGCTTAGCCCAGAGGGGCCATCTGCTAGCCACACTGAGGCATGGAGCGGGAAGTGACGGGGTAAGGGGGACTCAGCCCATAGGAGCACCCCATGCCCCACAGCAGCCCAGGGCTGCAGTACCACTCCTTACTTGGAGCCTGGGACCCAGAGTCCGGGCGTAGGGAGCAGGAAAAGATGCTTTTCCCTACCTGGAACCTCTCACTTTAAAAATATATATATATTTATTTGCTTTTTTGGGTCACACCTGGTGATGCACAGGGGTTACTCCTGGCTCTGCACTCAGGAATTAGTCCTGGCGGTGCTCAGGGGTCCATATGGGATGCTGGGAATCGAACCTGGGTTGGCCGCGTGTAAGGCAAATGCCCTACCCGCTGTGCTATTGCTCCAGCCCCAACCTCTCCCTTTTTTGGCTGTGGACATGGAGGTGCAGATGGGTGGGGATGGACAGTCCACGGGGAAGAGACGGTCGCCAGGGTCCAGCTGGTGCATGACCCCATAGCAACCAGAGGTTAGAGGGGGTGGCAGTGTTTTAAGTGGGTGAGCAGCTTGTGATTTCTCAGATTCCGGGTGTAGGGCGAGAGCCATAGTCCAGCGGGGAGGGCGTTTGTCTTGCACACAGCCGACGCGGGTTTGATCCCCGGCACCCCATAGGGTCCCCCGGGCACTGTCAGGAATGATCCCTGAGTGCAGAGCCAGGAGTGAACCCTGAGCATCACCATTAGTGGTCCCCGAACAAAAATAAATAAAAATAAACCAAGGGATCCTTGAATCCCATTTCACGGAGGGGGTTCTGTCTTAACCATGTGGGTGCCCAAAGTGAAGAAGTCATTCTCCCAAGTGGTCCCCCAAGTTTTTTGAGTGGGAAAAATTGGGAGCACAGGAGGAAGGAACCACCAGATCATCACTCTCCCCGCAGCCAGACCCATCTCCTGGTCTCCAGGGTCATGCCTGGGGGCTTTGGGTCCAGGCAGCCTTGAGACCTTCCCCCATCCCTCGTGGGAGAGGGCGTCTGTGTCCCACCAGCCCAGGGGGGCAGCCGTCAAACCTCTCTCGGTGATGCTCAGGGGTTCCTCCTGGCTCTGCACGCAGGAATGTCTCCTGGCGGTGCTCAGGGGACCCTTGGGGATGCTGGGGATCGAACCCTGGTCAGCCGTGAGTACAACAAACGCCCTATCCGCTGTGCTATCACTCCAGCCCTGAGGATTTGCTCTTTGCCGCAGAAAGAAAGTCGCTCCTGGCCACTGCGAGGGTCCCTAAGTTATCATCAACCCTCTAGTCTCCAAAAAGAAAATTTCAGGAGGGGCTGAACCACTAATACAGCGGGGAGGGCGTTTGCCTTGCATGTGGCCAACCTGGGTTCCATCCCGGGCATCCCTTAGGGTCCCCCAAGCCTCACTTAGTAATTCCTGAGCACCGCCGGATGTGGCCCCAAAACAAACAAACAAAAAGTGGAGGGAGTCACAGAGGCTGTTCCCTGGAGACAGGCTTTATTTTATTTTTTTAAAAGAAAGCATCTTTTATATCTTTATTGGTCCATTACTTTAAATTGGGGTAAAGAAATCTTTTTAAATTTACGAATGCATAGTTTATCAAGCAATACAAATTCCTTTGCTTACTTCTCAATGTCCATAGTAAACAATGAACAGAATTTTTTTTTCTTTTTGGGTCACACCTGGCGATGCACAGGGGTTACTCCTGGCTCAGGAATTACCCCTGGCAGTGCTCAGGGGACAATATGGGATACTGGGAATCGAACCCGGGTCGGCCGCGTGCAAGGCAAACACCCTACCTGCTGTGCTATTGCTCCAGCCCCCTAACAGGATTTTTATACGCATATGAAAAGTCGACCAAACACTTGCACTGTCATCTAAAATGCAACAAAAAAACTTAAAAAAAAAAATTCAGGACTCAATGACAAGGAGAAGAAAGGGTGACATTCTCCCCCCCCTTTTTATAATTTTATTTATTGAATCACAGTAAGAGCAGTTACAAAGCTGAAGTCTCAGTCATACGATGAAACACCCGTTCCTTCACCAGTGCCCGTTTTCCACCACAAGAACCCCAGTATACCCCCATCCCACACCCTCCCCCTACCTGTGGGGCAGATGATTTCCACATTACTCTCTCTCTCTACTTTGATTACATTCAATATTTTGACACCAGACTCACCATTATTATTTGGGACTTTACCCCAACACTCAGATCTGCCGAAAAGCAACCGTAGAAAATTCGTTTTCTATTGCTGGTTATGAATAACATCTGATGTCATGCAGGGTGACATTTTTTGTAAAGTTTGGTAGTTTTGCAAAACAGAAACTACAACCTGTGAATAAACCACTTGCCCATCCACACACTTCCTGGAGAACTCTTTTTTTTTTTTTTTATTCTCACAGCTTTTGATTTGGCTTAACCGCAGCATGGAATAAAATACATAGAGGTCTGTATCCAACTCGGGGTTTTATTTTTCTTTTCACTGTAAAGAATGGTTTCTACAATGAAGAAACACTAGTTCATAATTTGGACAGGACCTAAGAAAAAGGGTGGGGGCTATTTTTAATCTCATTTTCAGTCATTAAAATACAAGTTAGAGGGGCCGGAGCGATAGCACAGCGGGTAGGGCGTTTGCCTTGCACGCAGCCGACCTGGGTTCAATCTCCAGCATCCCATATGGTCCCCCAAGCACCGCCAGGAGTGATTTCTGAGTGCAGAGCCAAGAGTGACCCCTGAGCATTGCTGGGTGTGACCCCCCCCAAAAAAAGTAAAAAAAAAAAAAATACAAGTTAGAAAGTGTGCTGGCGTTCGCTTTGACGGGAACAGACCAGAAGGACATTTTCTCACTGTGCATCTTCACTTCCGGGCATAGGACCAGGCCCAGAGCAGGGGATGGACGGGATGGACCACAACAGGACCAAAGCTGCCCCGGGTCAGCTGTCAAGAGGGGCCGATGAAGCTTCAGCTGCGACTGACTTGCTTTCTCCTGCCGATCGACATGTTTTATTTGTTAATAAGACCCCCATTTGTAACCTGCTTCCTTTTTCCCAGGTCCACACCGGGGTGAGAGTGATGCCCCATTTCCTCCTCTAACCAACTGTTGGGGTTGGTCCGAGCCTGTGAAGTAATCTAGCAAACAAACCGAGGGGGTAGACGGTTGTTTCCTGCTCTGACCCAGACCAGCTGGTGAGAGACGGGCTTTATTGCGGTGACACTCTGCCAGTCCCCCCTGTGACTTACCCATGCTCAGGCCTCCCCCACCTCCCGTCCCTCTCATGACCTTCCCACCCTTCTGTCCACACGGTGGGGGAGGGGGCATCCCCTAGGGGTGCGGCGTAGGTGTGATACCTCTCCCAGTCACTTCACCTCCATCTGAAGTGACTCTGATGCTCTCTAGAAGTGGGGTGCTCTGACTTCTGTCCAGAGGAGTGGGGACCCCCTTACCAGCCTGGCGCCCGCTCTGGGGTTCATGCCAGCTCCCCAGGAGAGAATTCGCACGCACCCCGTGAACGCCTGTCAAGACCCTCAAATAAGAAACAGAGACAATCAGAAGACTTCGGGGTCTTAAGAGGGGGAGTGAAGAGTCGGTGAGGGCGGGCAGGGGGGTGTCTCTGCATCACTGAGGGTGGGGCTGCCTGCCCCTGCGACACAGCCCAGGGGCCCAGGGCACGGGACTCCAAAAGACGCAAACGCAGATGAGGGTGGAGGAGAAATCAGAAACCGGAACCCGGAACAAGGTCTCATTTGAGCGACTGGGGTGCACATGGGTCAGAAAACCAGGTTCTGTGTCTGCCCCTGGCATCCAACGCAAAATATCTCATCGGTGAGATATGGCGGGGCTCAGATTCCAGGTGTCAGGAGGGTGTGAAGTGGGAGTGAGCTCCCCGTTCAGGGAGGCATTCAAGGATCACCAGGGGGAAGACGACCCGGCAGGCACACAATGGAGGGGACTGGAGCCCAGCGCAGAGAAGGAGCAGTCTCTCAAGTCCTTCCCACCCCCTCCAGGTCCTGCCCCAGGGGACCTGACACAGGGTGGGGTGGGGACTTCCCCCGGACAAAGCAGGTCTTCAGAGTGTGAATAAGCCATCCTCATCCTCATCCTCCCCTCTGCGCTGCATGCCGTTGAGGCCCCGCTTGCTCTCCTCCAGCCTGGAAAGAGAAGCACTGAGGCAGTGCTCGGAGGGGGCCTTGTGGACTCAGAGGGGAAACTGAGGCAGGGAGGATGAAGAAGGTATTTCTGAGTTTTTTTTTTTTTTAACAAGGAGCCCCTTGTCCAAAGTAGGACAAACTTGCAGGCTATCGAATATAGCCTGCCCACAGGGTAGAGTCTGGCAAACTCCCCATGGTGCACCAAATATGCCAAATACCAGTAACAATGATGGGTCTCATTCTCCTAAAGAGCCTTGAATATAATCTCAGGGCTAGGATGAAAGAGACGTTACTGGGGCCTGCTCGAGGCAATCGACGAATAACAGGATGATGAAATGAAATGAAAATGAAAGGAGCCCCTTAACAGATCTGGGAACAGACAGTGTAGGTGGCTGGGTGGTGTGGTGGGGTGGGGGGTTGGTGCAAATGTTGGGTGAGCACCAGGCCTGGGTTCAGCCCAAAGCCCTTCATTTCCTGGGACAAGGAGTGGGGGCTGGCCTGGGGTTGATCCTCGGCATCCCACAGGTTCCTCCGAGCACCACCAGGAGCGATCCCTGCGTGCAGAGCCAGGAGTAACCCCTGAGCATGGCCGGAAGTGGCCCCCAAACAAAAATAAAGCCAGTCCTGTCATTTCATTTCTTTCCCCTAAGTTAGAGAGCAGGACAGAGCCCCCAGTTCCTTTACAAGGAGCGTCCCTATCCTCAGAGGAGGTCACCCCATGGCGGATGAGTGTGTGTGTGTGTGTCGGGGGGGAAGGCGGGTGGACCCCTTCCCTGGGCCGCTGCTCTCTCCTCTCTCCTTCTGTTAAATGGCACCTCCGGGGGCCAGAGCAATAGCACAGTGGGCAGGGCATTTGTCTTGCATGTGGCTGACCTGGGTTCGATTCCCAGCATCCCATAGGGTCCCCTGAGCACCAGCAGGAGTAATTCCTGAGTGCAGAGCCAGGAGTAACCCCCGAGCATCACTGGGTGTGACCCCAAAAAACAAATAATAATAATAATAATAATAATAATAATAATAATAGCACTGTAGCACTGTTGTCCCATTGTTCATTGATTTGCTTGAGCAGGCACCAATAATGTCTCCATTTTGAGACTTGTTGTGACTGTTTTTGGCATCTCGAATACGCCACAGGGAGCTTGCCAGGCTCTGCCATGCAGGCAGGATACTCTCAGTAGCTTGCCGGGCTCTCCAAGAGGGACGGAGGAATCGAACCTGGGTCGGCCACATGCAAGGCAAATACCCTACCCGCTGTGCTATAATAATTAATAATAATAATAATAATCCCTAAAACTAAAGTGCCCCCTCCCTGCTGGCCAAGTGCATCATCCAAGCCTGGCCTGCACATGGGCATGAGGTTCTCCAAGCCAGACCCCCCCTCTTGTCCGCCCAGAACCGGGGGAGCCCCCAGACCCCCATCCTCCAGTCACCTGCTGTGTTTCTGGAAGCAGACGTTCTCTGTGATTTTCCCTGCAGAAACAAAGCCAGGTGCTGAGCAGGTGTGTGTTTGTGGGAGGGGAGGGGTGCCGGGGTGGAGGGTGTCCAGGTGGGGTTCTGGGAGATGGGATTGGGGGAGGATTGGAGAGTCCTGGGGAGACTTTCCCTCGGCCCCTGGAAGTGTCTCTGCTCTGCAGTGACATGCCTGGTGGCTGGGGCAGGCCGGGGGAGGGGGGAGGCTGGTGGTCAGGGGGGGCTGATTCCAGCTGGGCTCCGGGCCCACTCAGAGTTCCAAAGGCTCCCTGTGATTTCCTCCAGCTGACAGTGGAAGGCGGGCGCCACTTGGAGAAGGATCCGGGACGGGTCTTGGGGATGCCCAATAGGGCACTGGGTGGAGGGAGGGGGCCTCGGAGGGGCTTTCCCACCCAGGCTGCAGCCCTATGGCTCCTTGGGGATGTGTGCTCAGCACTCCTTTCTGGGACTAGCTGTCACTGTCACTGTCCTCCCGTTGTCATCAATTTGATCAAGCCAGTAACGTCTCCATTGTGAGACTTTGTTGTTACTGTGTTTGGCATATCAAATACGCCACGGGGAGCTTGCCAGGCTTTGCCATGCAGGCGAGATACTCTTGGTAGCTTGCTGGGCTCTCCGAGAGGGGTGGAAGAATCGAACCTGGGTCGGCCAGGTCGGCTGCGTGCAAGGCAAACGCCTTACCCACGGTGCTATCGCTCCAATCCTAGGACTGGCTATGAGATAAAATCAAGCCTCCTGCCTCCAAATAATAATAATAATAATAATAATAATAATAATAATAATAATAATAATTAGCAGCTGGAGGTACAGCAGGAAGGACACTTGCCCTCCATGAGTCCCCGGCATCCCATAGGACCCCTCCCCTCCGAGTCCCGCCAGGAGTGATCCCTGAGTGAGTACAGAGCCAGGAGGAAGGTCAGGGTGGTCCAAAAACAAAACAAACAAACGCAGTTGAGAATATGCAAGTTCTTCTGCTCAGGGCTCAGGGTCTGAGCCTGCAGGTGTCGGGGGGCGGAGAACGCTTGCTTCAGGGAGGGTTTAGGGTGGGATTGCTTCCCGGGGTCCTCTTGACGGGGGAAGGAGGCTAGGCCAGGCCCTTTGCTGTTGGAGGCAAGTCTGAGGTTCAGATATACCCAGAGCAACACCAGAGAGCCGGCTCAGAACAAGACCCCGGAGGGGCTGGAGCGATAGCACAGCGGGTAGGGCGTTTGCCTTGCACACAGCCGACCCGGGTTCGATCCCCGGCATCCCATGTGGTCCCCTGAGCACTGCCAGGAGTGATTCCTGAGTGCAGAGCCAGGAGGAACCCCTGAGCATTTCTGGGTGTGACCCAAAAAGGAAAAAAAAAAGAACAAGACCCCTGACCCCCTGCCCACAAAATGACCCCCTCCCTTCCTTTGTTTATCACCCCCCACCCATCTGCTGTAAGAGCACCCCGGAATCTCAGAATCTCATAGAGGGGCCAGAGCCTGAGCCTCTCTAGCACAGCAAGGAGGGCGTTTGCCTTGCACTCGGCCGTCCCGGGTTCGATCCCCAGCATCCCATATAGCCCCTCCCCTGAGTACCTCTAGGAGTGATTCCTGAGCACAGAGCCAGGAGTAACTTCTCTGGGTGTGGCCCAAAACAAAAACAACCTTTTGTAGAGATGGGGCTGGGTCCCCCTCCCCCGTCCCGGACAGGCCGAGCCCCCTACCTGGGCACGGAGTCGTGAGGGCACCGCGCGAACAGATAGGAAGTGGCACCCATCCCCTCAGTGGGGGTGGGGAGTCTCTGTAGCAGGGGCCCCCCACCCCCACCCCCAGGTCCCAGCCTCCTTACCTCGAAGGAGAACGACGAGCAAGATCAGGAAGAGCAGCAGGCCCACAGAGGGGACGATGACCATCAGCAGATCACGGTGGTCTGTCATTTGGATCTGGTGACAGGGCGGGGAGGAGAGGGTCTCCTCAGTGCCCAGCCGGCACCCCGGCAGCCCCTCACTGCCCCTGCCTCGCCCACCCTGTGTGCCTCCGAACCAAAGCATGGCCTGCCTAACAAACCAGAATTTATTGATTTCTTTAAGTTTCTTTAGTTGTTGTTGTTGTTGTTGTTGTTTGCTTTTTGGGTCACACCCGGCATCACACAGTGGTTCCTCCTGGTTCTGCACTCAGGAATTACTCCTGGCGGTGCTCATATGGAATGCTGGGAATCGAACCCGGGTCGGCCGCGTGCAAGGCAAACGCCCTACCCGCTGTGCTATCACTCCAGCCCCTGTTTAAATTTATTCTGCACTGTAGCACTGTCCTCCCGTTGTTCATCGATTTGCTCAAGCGGGCCCAGTAACATCATGAGACTTGTTACTGTGTTTGGCATATCGAATACACCACGGGGAGCTTGCCAGGCTTTGCCGTGTGGGCGAGATACTTAATAAATTTAAATTTACTACCCCTAGCAGTGCTCATGGCTGACTCCTGGCTTTGTGCTCAGGAATGACTCCTTGTGGAGGTTGGGAGACCCTATGGGGTGCCGGGGACCAAACCTGGATCAGCCCTGCGCAAGGCAAACGCCCTCCCAGCTGGACTATTGCTCGGATCCAGATTTGTTATTCTGGGGGGTGGGGATGACTCCTGGTGGTGCTCAGGGCTGACTCCTGGCTCTGTGCTCAGGGACCACTCCTGGCAGGGCTCAAGAGATCCTATGGGGTGTCAGGGATTGAACTCGGGTTGCTGTCTGCCCAGTGAGCGTCCTACCCACTGTCCTATCTCTCCAGACTCTCGATTTTTGGGGGGAGGAGGCAGCCTTGGTGGTGCTCAGGGCTTCCTCCTGGCTCTGTGCTCAGGGATCACTTCTGGCGGTGCTCGGGGGACCCTATGGGATGCTGGGAATCAAACCTGGGTTGGCCACGTGCAAGGCAAATGCCCTTCCCGCTGTGCTATCACTCCAACCCTCTCACACCTCTCACAGACCAGAATTTAAACACAGATCTACAAGCCTGCAGCAGGGGCTGGAGCCATAGGGCATTTGCCTTGCACGTGGCCAACCCGGGTTCGATTCCCAGCATCCCATAGGGTCCCCTGAGCACCGCCAGAAGTAATTCCTGAGTGCACAGCCAGGAGGAACCCCTGTGCATCGCTGGGTCTGACCCAAAAATAAAAAATAAATAAATATTTAAATAAATAAACAAATAAAAGCCTGCAGCACTACCCCACTGACCCAAATTTAGAAACCCTGAGTTTTCCAACATCTGAGCCCTGGGGTGTAGGCTGGAGGTGAGTACCCATCCTCTGCCCTACCACAACTCACATCCTGGCCTGGGCCCCCTGAACGTCCTTTCCTTTAGAAAAGAAATGAGAGAAAGTTGAAGATGGAACCAAATCTCCAGTATCTCATCTGCCATCTCTCCTGGGCACCTCGGAGCTTCCAGGGCTGCTAACATCAGCGTGTGACCCTGCAGGGGACAGGGAAGGAACCAGGAGGCCCCTGCCCCTCTGGGAAGCCGCCCAGCGATGAGATTTGCAGAAGTGGCAGGCCACAAAAATCACTTCCCTTACTAAATACTTGGGCCCTGGGCGAAACACACTTTTTAAACAAGCTGGCTGTGCCGACCTTTTATTATATTATATTTTATTTTATTTTAATTTTTGGTTTGAGGGCCACTCCTGACTGTGCTGGGGGCTGACTCCTGACTCAGTGCTCAGGGTTCACTCCTGGTGGGGTGTGTGTGGGGGAAGCTTGTGTGTGGGCTCAAATCAAGGTTGGCTATGTGCAAGGCAAGCACCTTAACCTCTGCACTTCCCCTTTTTTTGGGGGGGGGTTGTTTTGTTTGGGGAAGGAGGGTCACACACACTGATGGGTAAGTGCGGGTAAGGCGTTTGCCCCAGGCTGGGACCTGGGGGTGGGGGTGGGGGACCCCTGCTACAGAGATGCTCAGGGCTGACTCCTGGCTCTGCACTCAGGAATTACTCCTGTCGGGGCTCAGGGGACTTGATGGGGGGCTGGGGATCGAACCCGGGTCTGCGGTCTGCAAGACCAGCACCCTCCCCTCTGTGCTATGGGCTCCAGGCAGCCTCTACCTGTGCTCCAGCCCTGTTTGTTCTGTGCAAGCGGGTTTCCCCGGCTTGTGCTCACCGCACCCCACACACTTCCCGACACCCGAGCGTGGAGAATATAGTTGTACAGACAAGCCTTAATTTCTGGGGGATGTGGGGAGGTGTCAGCAACGGGATTGCAAGTCAGCTTTTTCAGCTTCCAAACCGACAGGGACTGGGGGTCAGAGCAATAATAGTCCAGCGCAGAGGGCACTTGCCTTGCACTGCTGCAGACCCGGGTTCGATCCCCAGCATCCCATAGGGTTGCCCCAAGCACTACCAGGAGTGATCTCTGAGTGCAGAGCCAAGAGGAAGCCCTGAGCATCGCCGGATGTGGCCCCAAAACAAAACCACCACAAAAAAATCATGAGGGACAGTCCCTGTTCTAAAGCGGAAGGGAGGGGGGAGGCGGGACTGGGGGCCCTTCTTTGGCATAATCGCTGCTGCCGGTCCCCTCGCTGGGGGGACCTGAGGGGGGACCCTCAAAAACCCAGAGTCCAAGCTGGGGACCGCGTGGGCTCTGCCAAAGCCCCCTGCCCCCCCCCCCCCCAGGAGGCACACAGAAATGCTACATCCTGGTCCTGCATGGGGCCAGACCAGAGTTTCCTGCCTTTTGCTTTCTGGAGCAGCTGCCTCTAGGGCAAGGCAGAGCTGGCTGCCCACTGTCCCTTGCCTGGACACACAGTGGCCCCCTCCCCCTCCCCCACTCTCTGCAAAACCTCCCCTGGGGTGTCCTGGAGCCCAAACATGCTCACCTCCTCCACTCCTGCTGGGCCCTGCGAGGTCTCTGAGGCTGAAACGGGAAATAAAAGGGTTAATTACTTTTCTCCTTGGAGATTCCTGTATCACTGTCATCCCATTGTTCATCGATTTACTCTAAAGGGCACCAGTCACGTCTTCATTTGTCCCAGCCCTGAGATTTTTTTTGCAGCCTCTCCTTACTCATCCTTCCCAATGGTGCCGTATTGGAGACTCCTTCAGGGTCAGGGGAATGAGACCCGTTATTGTTACTGGTTTTGGCATATTGAATATGCCACAGGGAGCTTGCCAGGCTCTGCCGTGCGGGTGGGGTACTCTCGGTAGCTTGCTGGGCTCTCTGAGAGGTATATATATATATATATATATATATATATATATATATAGAGAGAGAGAGAGAGAGAGAGAGAGAGAGAAATATACACATATTTCCCTCTATGATTTGTTGCCCCTCGGAAATAAGGGATTGAAAAATCTGCAGGGAATTTCAGAGGCTGGCTCTGATTTGTTTATTTAGGGGCCACACCCAGCAGTGGCCCGCAGGCAGTCTAGGGGTTGTCCTGGATTCCCTTTGACCATGCCATGAGCTCAGGCATCACTGCTGACCGGCTCAGGGAACCCTATGGGGTGCCGGGGGTCGAACCTGGGTGGTCTGCATGCAAGGCCAGCACCCTCCCAGCTGAACTATGGCCCTGGTCACAATCACATGCTTCGTCTTCGGACTATGCAATTAGCAAGTGAGACGCTGGGTTGGGGACTGAGTCTGGAGCTGGGGACAGGGTAATGCACCACCCAGTGGGGACAGACCCCCTGAGGGGGTGACAAAGGCCAGGTGGGAGGATGAGAGCACCAAGAAGGAAGTCCTGCAGAGTTGTCAGCTGCTGCCGGTCACAGGGAGAGAAGGTGACAGGAGCCATGCAGAGCAGATGACCTGGGGGAGGTGGTATAGCTCAGGATGTGTGTATCTGTGTGTCTGTGTGTGTGTGTGGTGGTACAACTCAGAGTGTGTGTATCTGTGTGTGTGTGGTACAACTCAGGGTGTGTGTGTGTGTGTGAGGTGGTACAGCTCAGGGTGTGTGTGCGTGAGGTGGCACAGCTCAGTGTGTGTGTGTGTGTGTGTGAGGTAGCACAGCTCAGGGTGTGTGTATGTGTGTGAGGTGGTACAGCTCAGGGTGCGTATGTGTGTGTAGTGGTACAGCTCAGGGTGTGTGTGAGGTGGTACAGCTCAGGGTGTGTGTGTATGTGTGGTGCAGCTCAGTGTGTGTGCATGTGTGTGTGTGAGGTGGTACTGCTCAGGGTGTGTGTATGTGTGTGTGTGAGGTGGTACAGCTCAGGGTGTGTATGTGTGAAGTGGTACAGCTCAGGATGTGTGTATGTGTGAAGTGGTACAGCTCAGGATGTGTGTGTGTGTGAAGTGGTACAGCTCAGGGTGTGTGTGTGGTGGTGCAGCTCAGTGTGTGTGTATGTGTGCGTGAGGTGGTACAGCTCAGGGTGTGTGTATGTGTGTGTGTGAGGTGGTACAGCTCGGGGTATGTGTGTGAGGTGGTACAGCTCAGGGTGTGTGTATGTGTGTGTGAGGTGGTACAGCTCAGGGTGTGTGTATGTGTGTGTGTGAGGTGGTACAGCTCGGGGTATGTGTGTGAGGTGGTACAGCTCAGGGTGTGTGTGTGTGAGGTGGTACAGCTCAGGGTGTGTGTGTGTGTGCGTGAGGTGGCACAGCTCAGGGTGTGTGTGTGTATGTGTGGTGCAGCTCAGTGTGTGTGTGTGTGTGTATGTGTGTGAGGTAGTACTGCTCAGGGTGTGTGTATGTGTGTGTGTGTGTGGTGGCACAGCTCAGGGTGTGTGTATGTGTGTGTGTGTGAGGTGGTACAGCTCAGGGTGTGTGTGAGTGTGTGATGGCACAGCTCAGGGTGTGTGTGTGTGAGGTGGTACAGCTCAGGGTGTGTGTGTGAGGTGGTACAGCTCAGGGTGTGTGTGTGTGTGGTGAGGTGGCACAGCTCAGGGTATGTGTGTGTATGTGTGGTGCAGCTCAGTGTGTGTGTGTGTATGTGTGTGAGGTAGTACTGCTCAGGGTGTGTGTATGTGTGTGTGTGTGGTGGCACAGCTCAGGGTGTGTGTATGTGTGTGTGAGGTGGTACAACTCAGGGTGTGTGTGTGTGTGTGATGGCACAGCTCAGGGTGTGTGTGTGTGAGGTGGTACAGCTCAGGATGTGTGTGTGAGGTGGTACAGCTCTGGGTGTGTGTGTGTATGTGCGGTGCAGCTCAGTGTGTGTGTATGTGTGTGTGTGAGGTGGTACTGCTCAGGGTGTGTGTATGTGTGTGTGTGTGGTGGTACAGCTCAGTGTGTGTATGTATGTGTGTGAGGTGGTACATCTCAGGGTGTGTGTGTGAGGTGGCACAGCTCAGGGTGTGTGTGTGTGAGGTGGTACAGCTCAGGGTATGTTTGTGTGTGTGTGGTGGTGCAGCTCAGTGTGTGTGTATGTGTGTGTGTGTAAGGTGGTACAGTTCAGGGTGTGTGTATGTGTGTGTGTGTGTGGTGGTACAGCTCGGGGTATGTGTGTGAGGTGGTACAGCTCAGGGTGTGTGTGCGTGAGGTGGTACAGCTCAGGGTGTGTGTGTGTGTGTCTGTGTGTGTGTGGTGGTACATCTCAGGGTGTGTGTGTGTGTGTGTGTGTGAGGTGGTACATATCAGGGTGTGTGTGTGTAGAGGTACAGCTCAGGGTGTGCGTGTGTCTGTGTGTGTGTGGTGGTACAGCTCACGGGGTGTGTGTTTGTATGTGTGTGTGAGAGAGAGAGAGGTGGCACAGCTCAGGTGTGTGTGTGTGAGGTGGTATAGCTCAGGATGTATGTGTATGTGTGTGTGAGGTGGTACAGCTCAGGGTGTGTGTATGTGTGTGTGTCTGTGTGTGTGTGAGGTGGTACAGCTCAGGGTGTGAGTGTGTGTGTGTATTTTTTTACGGAGCTGGGCCTCAGGCTGAGCAAATCACCCATCTGGGTTGTTACTAGCCGCTTGTGTTTGTGGTGCTGTGTGCGAGTGACCTCAGGACACGGCACCCCCCAGGGGGGCCCTGGGAACAAGCTAGGGGATGGCTGGGGGCCCTTTCACTTCCCGTTCCTCGCTGGCTATGGACATCTCGGGTGTATCTTAGGAGAAACGAAAACGCAACAACACGGGACAATCTTGACAGGAGCCACGTTCTTCCCACACCATTTCCCAGGCTGCCGCCCCTAAAGATGAGATTTTTCTAGAGGCCTGAAGGTGTTTCTTGGGAGGAAAATGCTGCCAGGTGCCCCTGGGTAGCGAGAGCTCTCAAGTCAGCTCACCCCAGGCTTGGCGTCTCTCGGCAAATGGGGGTCCCCGTGGGGTCACGCTCAGTCTGGGAGTTGGGGCAGACTAGGAAGGGCCCCGAGTCTCTAGTCCGGTCGCCTAAGTTCACTCACGCCCCAGTGCTGCGGGGCCTGGGTGACCCTGACCCTGATACCCCACACCCCAAGGAACCCCCCTACCCCATGATGGACAGTGTCCAACACGATCCAGTCCACCCAGCCTTGACTGTTAGCAGCGACCACGATTCTAATGTGTGCGGACACCCTTCACCCCCATGAAAAAATTGATACTTAGGCTGGAGCGCTAGCACGGCGGGGAGGGTGTTTGCCTTGCACGTGGCCAACCTGGGTTCGATTCCCAGCATTCCATAGGGTTCCCCCAAGCACTGCCTGAGTGGTGCCGAGTAATTTCTGATTGCAGAGCCAGGAGTAACCCCTGTGCATTGCCGGGTGTGACCCAAAAATAAAATGATACTCCCCACCTCCCCCAGTGAGAATTTTCCAAGTCTGGTCTCAGGATGCTCAGGGGTATGGAGTGAAGGGTCTCGCCTTCCAGAATCTCAGCTTGGGGGATGAGTGTGGGGGCACCACACCAAGGAATCCTGCTTGGGAGGGGAGGGCGTGATGGGGGTGGGGCTCCCTGAGATTTTTGTCTCCAACCAGACAAGTGAAATGAGGCCGGAGTGTGTGGGAAGCAGACGCGGGAGGCCAAGCCACTACCGGCTCTCCTGAGGGGCTGTAAACAGGACACCTTTCCTGGGTACCCCTCATTCAACAAACACTGGAGGGGCCGGAGCGATAGTCCAGTGGGGAGGGTGCTTGCCTTGCATGCAGCTGACCTGGGTTCCATCCCCGGTGTCCTATAGGAGATCCTGAGCACCGCCAGGACTCGGGCCTGAACACTGCTGGGTGTGACCCCCAAAACAAGTAAACAAAACCCAAATAACTCAAGTGAACTGGGGTGAACTCAACAAAAACCGCAGTTCCTTTCCAGATACACAGGCCAAAGCAATTCACACAGGACAGATTGGCAGAGCCCTGCAGAGCAGACAGGGTACAGGGGTGCAGTAGTGTGGGGGTGCAGGGGTGCGAGGTGCAGGAGTGCAGGGGTGCGGAGTGCAGGGGTGCGGGATGCAGGGGTGTGGGGTGCAGGGGTGCAGGATGCATGGTACAGGGGTGCGGGGTACAGGGGTGAGGGATGCAGGGGTGGGGGGCGCAGGGTACAGGAGTGCGGAATGCGGGGTGTAGGGGTGCAGAGGTGCAGGGGTGCGGGGTGCAGGGGTGCAGGATGCAGGGTACAGGGGTGCAGGGTGCAGGGGTGCAGGGGTGAGGGATGCAGGGGTGCGGGGCGCAGGGGTGCAAGATGCAGGGTACAGGAGTGCGAAGTGCAGGGGTGTAGGGGTGTGGGGTGCAGGGGTGCAAAGTGCAGGGGGTGCAGGGATGCAGGGGTGCAGGAGTGTGGGGTGCAGGGATGCAGGGATGCAGGGATGTGGGGTGCAGGGGTGCAGGGGTGTGGGGTGCAGGGGTGCAGGGGTGTGGGGTGCAGGGATGCAGGGATGCAGGGATGTGGGGTGCAGGGGTGCAGGGGTGTGGGGTGCAGGGGTGCAGGGGTGCGGAGTGCAGGGGTGTAGGGGTGTGGGGTTCAGGGGTGCAAGGTGCAGGGGTGCAGGGTGCGGGGTGCGGGGGTGCGGGGCCTCTGGAGCAGGGCCAGGCCAGGCCACGTGGGCCTCCTCCTCTCTTTCCTGGGAGGCACCAAACCCCAAAACCAGCTGGCAGATGGCAGAGACCCCCCAATACAGCCCCACCTCCTGCCCCTCCCCTGCCCTCACCTTACCTCCTGCCCCATGGGACACATGGCTCACGTCCAGCGTGGCTGTCCCCGGTCCGGACGGAAGAACTGAAGTTTGGGACTCTGGGGACGGACGAGGAAGAGAACAGAGAACGTCCATCTCTGTGGCCCAGCGCTTGGCCGTGAGCCCCAGGACTCACCGTCCCCACTTCCCACTTTGGCCAAACAGACACCGGGGCGCTGAGCCATGGTCTCCGGAGCTCACGGACGATGACTTTATTAGTCCCCCCTCCCCCGGCCCCAGGAGGAAACGAAAGCCAGAGAGGTGTGGTAACTTCCCCAGGGTCACGCAGCAGGTCAGCCCAGGAGGGCAGATGCCCGGCAGTGTGAGCTGGGAGAACAGAACAGCTAAAGCCTGTGGGTGCAGGTGATCCCCCCAATACTGATCTTCCTGCCCCTGGGGGCCTGTCTACAGCGGCGAGAGTCCCTGCCACTGCTACCACCAGAGAGCACGGCTTTGCACACTCGTTCACACAGCACGGGATACCTGAGCCTTTGCACACCCACACAGCAGGCACTGAGGCCTTTGCACACTCACTACAGGCATCGAGGCCTTTGCATACTTGTTGCAGGCACTGAGGCCTTTGCACACTCACTGCAGGCACTGAGGCCTTTGCACACTCGCCCACACGGCAAGCACTCACCGAGGCCTCTGCATGTCCCCAGGGACAAGGCTCTATGTGATCACATGGTATTTGGGGCCCCCAGGTCTGGGCCTTGGGAGCCGGGTTGGCCGCCACCTGGCAGGTCGGCAGGCGTGGAGTCAGCTGCCTTGCAGAGCCGGGAGCAGCCCTGGGGGTCTCACGGGGGAGGCTGCGGCATAGGGCCAGGGGACAGTCACATCCCAGATGGGCCACTGCAGAGGGCTGCGGGCGTGTGTCCACTCTGCTCCCTGCTGGTCAGACACACAGGACACCCAGACACCCCCTTTCCCAGGGTCCCATCTGTCCTTGGACCAGAACCCCACACGCTGACCCCCTCCTGCACGCACCCCTGGAGGGGAGAGAGGCCATGCCCGGGGCTCCGGAAGTGGCAGCTGAGGGGATCTGTGGGCGCCCAGGGGTAGGGGCCATCTCTGCTCCGGGAAGAGAAGAGCAGGCAGCGTGAGACGGCCAAGACCACCACGAGGGAGGATGGGGTAGGGGGCTCCTCCCTTACGCTTCCTCTGGCCAACCTCAGAGATGCTACGTACATCCATGACCGGTAACTGCATGGACTGTATTGATGACTGTGGCAAGTTTGCGATCGTGCCAGCAGTTCTAGGTAAGTAGAGACGGTGGACCTCCAACACAGAGCGACTCACTAGGGTTCTAGTGCTTAACCTCATCCCCAGCTCTCAAATGTTACTTATTAATTTTTTTCCTTTTATTCGTGGGGTCACACTGGCAGTGCTCAGAGCTGATTCCCAGTGAAGCTCAGGAAACTCTAAGGGTTGCTGGGGACGGAACCGGGTCAGCCACATGCAAGGCAATTAGTCACCCTCCCCGCGCTATGTGGAGTTCTCTGGGCCCCAAATGCTGCCTTTGAAGACGGCTATTTGCAAGGGCAAAGGTTCATAGAAATGTAACCCCAGTAACTCAGCTGTCCCATGGCCTGGTCCCTGCAGAGTGCGTTTGGGGGCTGGAGCGATAGCACAGCGGGAGGGCATTTGCCTTGCATGCAGCCAACCTGGGTTCGATCCCCGGCATCCCATAGGGTCTCCCGAGCACCGCCAGGAGTAATTCCTGAGTGCAGAGCCAGGAGGAACCCCTGCGCATCACCGGGTATGACCCAAAGAGAAAAAAAAAAGAGTGTGTGTGTTTGTGGGGCGTACAAGGGGACAGTGGGCAGCCCCTCTTAGGGTCCTTTCTCCTTGTGGCCCCTCAGAGATAGAGCTGGCACAGGGGTCTGGGGGAGGCAGGGCAGTGGGATGAGCAACCCAGCAGGGCAGAAGGTGAGACCGGGACTAAGAAGAACAAAGTGGGGGCTGGAGCGATAGCACAACGGATAGGGCATTTGCCTGGCTGACCCGGGTTCAAATCCCAGCATCCCATATGGTCCCCCCTGAGCACTGCCAGGAGTAGTTGCTGAGTGCATGAGCCAGGAGTAACCCCTGAGCATTGCCAGGTGTGATCCAAAAAGCAAAAAAAAAAAAAAAAAGAACAAAGTCGGGGAGTAAGGCAGGGGCCTTGCTTCAAACCCCTCTGCCATCTGAGATGGTGTCAGCAGGTGGGTGGGAACCAGGGGTGACCGGGAGTGACCTCCCCTGCTGGGTCAATGGCCACATCTGGGCAACTGGAGAACCCGCAAAGGCTGAGTGTGCAGAAGCGAGAGATGAAGCCACGTGGCCACACGCAGATGTGGGGCCCAAGGCAAGAGAAGGGACGAAGCCCAGCCCACGCCAACCCGTGGCCGTTCCCACAGAACCGGGGTCCCCAGGGGAGAGGTGAAGTGGGGAGGTGACTGAGGGACGGGGGGTAGGAATAGTGGACTTGGGGAGGGTAGTGACCTGCCTCTGAAGAGGTAGAGACCCATACCCCGGAAATACACCGGGCCTCGTGAACCCACTTTTGCTCCGTTTTCAAAAGGCCGAATTCACAGATGCACCCAAGGGACTCATCACCACAGAACCGAGAAACTCAAGTTGGGGCCAGAGCCATAGCACAGTGGGAAGGGCGTTTGCCCTGCACACGGCCAACCTGGGTTTGATCCCCGGCATCCTTTAGGGTCCCCCAAGCCCCGCCAGGAGTGATCCCTGCGTGCAGAGTCAGGGGGGTAAGTCCTGAACATCGCTGGAGGTGGCCCCAAATCAAAAAAAAAATAAAAAAGAAGGAGGGAAGGAAGAGAGGGAAAGAAAGAAAGAAAGAAAGAAAGAAAGAAAGAAAGAAAGAAAGAAAGAAAGAAAGGTAGGCCAGAATGATAGTACATAGTGATGTCTGAGTTCCAGATGTCCCTAAGGGAGGAAATTGAGTCATAGCACAGTAGGGAGGATGCTTGCTTTGAAACACTGTCGAGCCAGGTTCGATCCCTGGCACCCTATAGGGTCCCCCAAGCCCTACCAGGAGTGATTCCTGAGTGCAGAGCCAGGAGTAAGTCCTGAGCATCGCCAGGTGTGAAAGTCCCCCCGAAAAAAAAGAAAAGAAAAGAAAGAGGGAGAGGGAGAGGAGGAGGGAGGAAAGAAAGGGGGAAAGAGGGAGGGAAAGAAAAGAAAGAAAGAAAGAAAGAAAGAAAGAAAGAAAGAAAGAAAGAAAGAAAGGAAGGAAGGAAGGAAGGAAGGAAGAAAGAAAGAAAGAAAGAAAAAGAAAGAAAGAGAGGAGAGAGAGGCAAGTGATGAACCCACACAGCACCTGCCCCTTCCTGGATGAACTGTGGGTTCCCCGAGTTTCATGTGGAGACCCTCCCCTACGCCGCTCCCCCACCCAGGATGTGCCTGTATTTGAAGACAGAGCCTGGAAGGGAAGGGGAGACCCAGGTACCAGGAGGGGGTGGGATGGACCCTAACCCATCCACCTGAGAAGTTGGGGCCCAGAGCACACGAGCTTCGAGACAAGAAGCCCACCTTGGGCGGGGGAGGTGCTCTCCTGTCTGGGGTACCCTGCATCGGTGTACGTGGTGCCTTCTGTGGCTGGCTCCGTGGTACCCAGGACCCTCCCACACCAGAGTAAAGCCAACACAGGGGACCTCAGACGAACCTGCATTGGTATACGTGGTGGTGCCTTCCATGGCCGGCTCCATGGTCAGCTCTGTAGCAAGGGTCAAGGACGTAGCTGGCTCCGTGGCAAGGGTCGGGAACATGGCCAGCTCCGTGGTGAGTGTCGGGGATGTGGCTGGCAGGGAGCTCTCTGTGTTCAGGGGACAGGTGGTCACCGCGGCGGGGGCCCACGTGCTGGCTTGCGGCGGGGCTGTGGTGGTGATTTCGGGGGTGGGCGCCCCGGTGGTGGAAAGCAGAGGTGTGCTAGAGGTCCAGGCCTTGGTCGTGGTGATCGTGGTGGTCCTCGGCTGGAGGGTCGTGCGTGGCACCTGGGCTGGAACCGGCAGGCAGGGGAGACGCTTGGTTACCAAGTGCAGTGGTGTGTGGGGGGGTGGGTTGGAGACCCCCCCAAGGGACATCTCTTTGCTTTCTGCTTGTCATTGATTTGGGGCCACACTCAGCTGTACTTGAAACTTCCTCCCAACTCAGGGATCACTCCTGGCGGTGCTCGGGGGGCCCTAGGGGACACCAGGGATTGAACCCGGGTCAGCAGCGTTTCAAAGCAAGCGTCCTCCCTGCTGTGCTATGGCCCAGCCTCCCTTCTCCCTCAGGGACATCCAGGACTCATCTCTCTCTCTCTCTCTCTCTCTCTCTCTCTCTCTCTCTCTCTCTCTCTCTCTCTCTCCCCCCCCCCCTTCTCTTTCTCTCTCCCCATCCACTGCCCTGGTCTCGGCTGCTTACAGTAGCCCAGGACACAGCCCACAGGAGGGCACGTCCATTCTAGCTGGACAGACTGGCCCAGGATGCAGGGACCTTAACGGGCTGAGCCAGTGTTCTGCCCACAGGAGAGCCAACTTCCATTTCTGTGTGTTTGGCTTGGGGGGGGGTTCTCACCCAGCAGTGCTCAGGACTTCCTCTTGGCTCTGCACTCAGGGGTCACTCCTGGCGGGCTCCAGGGAATTGAACCCGGTTCGGTCGCATGGAAGGTAAGCGCCCTCCCACTGTGCTACACCTCCAGCCACAGTTCAATCCCCAGCTTCCCATAGGGTCCGGTGAGCACCGCCAAGAGTTTTGGACTCAATTCCTGGCATATCAAGGTCCCCTGAGCATCACAAAGAAGGACCATGAGCACAGAGCCAGGAGGAAGCTCTGAGCACTGTGGGTGTGCCCCCCAAAAAACAACCAAAAAAAAAAAAAAACAAACCATCATATATATACACATATATATACATACATATATATATATATCACTGTCACTGTCCTCCCGTTGTTCATCGATTTGCTCGAGCGGGCCCAGTAACATCATGAGACTTGTTACTGTGTTTAGCATATGGAATATGTCACGGGTAGCTTGCCAGGCGGACGAGATACTCTCAGTAGCTTTCTCAGTAGCTTGCCGGGCTCTCCGAAAGGAGCAGAGGAATCGAACTCGGGTCGGCCATGTTGGCTGCGTGCAAGGCAAATGCCCTACGGCTGTGCTATCGCTCCAGCCCCATATATATATATATATATATATATATATATATATATATATACATATATATATATATTTAGTGAGGTACAGTTACAGACTTACAAACTTTCGTGCTTACATTTCAGTCATATAATGATCAAGTACCCAACACTCCGTCAGTGCCCCGTTCTCCACCACCAATGTTCCCAGTAATTCCTCCCCCCATCCCCCACCCCACCCCATCCACCCCCACCAGCCACCTCTGTGGCAGACACATTCCCTTTTACTCTCTCCTTTAGGGTGTTGTGGTTTGCAATACAGGTACTAAGTGGCCATCATGTTTGGTCCATAGTCTACTTTCAGCCCGCATCTCCCATCCCGAGCGAACCCTCCAAGTATCCTTTACTTGGTGGTCCCTTCTCTATCTGAGCAGCCTCAATGATCCCCCAGCATGTGAGGCCGGCTTCCAAGCCATAGAGCAATCCTTCTGGTCCTTATCTCTACTACCCTTAACCATATACATTTTATGCCAACAAGCGGTCCTTTGAGTCCAGTGGTCATCAGCCCCCCATGACCCAACAGACACCCCCTCTCTCTTAAATGTGCCACATCACCATGACCTCTACGGGGTCAGACTCGAGGCGAGTGTCAGGGAACTTAGCACAGGCCCCAGAAAGTACTGAGGTCAGCCAACCTTCTAGAAAAGGACGATCGTGAGGGGCTGCAGACCCGTTTTCAACAATCACAAAGAACGTCTTTGCCAACTTGGAGCCATCGATGTGGTTGGTGGGAAAATAGGGCAACCCCGGCCCAAGCGAGAGTAGTGCGGGGAGGGGGGACACACAGCCGACTCGGGTTCCATTCTGAGCACCACTAAGAATGACTCCTGAGCTGGGAGTAAGCCCAGGTGTGACCCCAAATCAAAACAATAACAAAAAAAACAGTTTCAATTTTTTTCTTTTTTCTTTTTTTTTTTTTTTGTCACACCCAGTAATGCTCAGAGGTTCCTCCTGGCTCTGCACTCAGGAATTACTCCAGGTGGTGCTCGGGGGACCCTATGGGATGCTGGGCATCGAACATGGGTCGGTCATGTGCCCTACCTGCTGTGCTATCGCTCCAGCCCCGAAAGAACAGTTTCGAGAGTGGGCAGGGAGGATTAAGACTCTGGACAAGTTGGGGGCCAGAGTGATAGCACAGCAGAGAGGGTGCTTGCTTTGCACACGACTGACCAGGGTTCGATCCCCGACATCCCATAGGGTCCCCTGAGTACAGCCAGGAGTGATTCCTGAGTGCAGAGTCAGGAATGACAGACCTGTGAGCATCATCGGGTATAATCCAAGAAGCCAAAAAAAAAAAATCATATAACGGAAACCCAAGCACAAAAATTTGTAAATCTACAACTGTACCTCATGGTGTTTCACTAAAAAAAAAAAAAAAAAAAAAAAAAGGATGTTTTTGTCACACTGTCACTGTCCTCCCGTTGTTCATCGATTTGCTTGAGCGGGCCCAGTAATGTCTCCATCGTGAGACTTTGTTGTTACTGTGTTTGGCATATGAAATACGTCCCGAGTAACTTGCCAGGCTTTTCTGTGCGGACGAGATACTCTCAATAGCGTGCCGGGCTCTCCGAGAGGGGCGGAGGAATCGAACTCGGGTCGGCTATGTTGGCTGCGTGCAAGGCAAACACCCTACCCGCTGTGCTATCACACATATTCTTTATTTCTGTTCTTATTAAATTTTGTTCTGCGAACATATTCTATAAATTCTCTATTGCTTAGATTTTGTTAAGGTTCACTTCGTGGCTAATTATGAAACCAATTTATCTAGATGTTCCTTAACAAAAAGAAACAGTCATTGAAAAGAAAATCCTGTTATTCTTTTAATTCTAAAAAATGAATATTGTATGTGGAAAGCATTCAGGACTCTTGGTCTATCTCTCTCTTTTTTTTTCCTTTTGGTGGGGGGCACACTCAGTGATGCTCAAGGCTTCCTCCCAGCTCTGCACTCAGGAATTACTCCTGGCGGTGCTCGGGGGACCCTATGGGATGCTGGGATCAAACCCAGGTTGGTCACGTGCAAGGCAAATGCCCTCCCCACTGGACTATGGCTCCCACCTTTTTTTTTCCCCTTAATCCTCCCGGCATCCCTGCCTCAGGTCTGGCTCCTCTGAATCTTGGTCCCTAGCCTCCCCCTGCACCCCGGGGTCCCCTCACCCTTCTTCAGCTGCAGCCGGATGTTCCTCTTGATGTCATTGAACCAGCCGGGCACCTCGATGCGGCAGCAGTACACGCTACTGTCACTCACCCGGGTGTTGGAGATGGTCAGGGACACGTTGCCCCGCGAGATGGGGCCCTGGAGGCTGTAGCGGGAGGAGGTCCTGGAGAGCATGCGTGTGCCATCCGTGTGCACCAGCTCGTTCTTGCACTTGGATTTGGGACACGCGCCCTTGCCCCAGCACATGCTGTTGCTTAGTGGGGACCAGGACGGGTGCTGGCAGGGCAGTTTCACGGCCTGGCCCAGGTACCCAGTGACCACCGTCGCAGGGTCGGCGGAAGCTGCAGAGACAAGAGGGGACAGGTGTGTCCTGTCAGCTCCGCGGTGGGTGGTGAAATGCCATGGAGTCCCGGGAGGTGGGGGCTGGGGGGGGGGGGACACCTAGTGGTGCTCAGGGGTTTCCTCCTGGCTATGTGCTCAGGAGTGCTCCCTTGGCCAGTGCTCAGAGGGGCTGATACCATGCTGGGGATGAAACCAGAGTTGGCAGGGCTGGAGTAATAGCACAGCAGGGAGAGTGCTTGCCTTGCATATGGCCGACCCAGGTTCGATCCCCAGCATCCCATAAGGTCCCCCAAGCACCACCAGGAGTGATTCCTGAGTGCAGAGCCAGGAGTAAACCCTGAGTATTGCCGGGAGTGATCCCCCAAAAAAAAGACAAAGAAAAAGAAAAGAAATCAGAGTTAGCATCTTTGGGGCCAAAACGATAGTCCGGCAGGGAGGGCGTTTTGCCTTGCACGTGGCTGACTGGATTCCATCCCAGCATCCCATAGGCTCCCCCAAGCACCACCAGGAGTGATTCCTGAGTGCAGAGCCAGGAGTCACCCTTGAGAATGATCAGGTGTGACCCCCCAAAAGTCGAAGAAAACCCAAGAGAGAGGAGCGAAGCTCTGCAAAGGGAGCCACGGAATCCAACTGCGGCACCCCAAAGGGACCCCAGGCACTGCTGGGAATGGCCTCCCCTCCCCCACAAAAATACCAAGCCCCCTATGGCCGGAGCGATCGCACAGCGGGGAGGGCGCTTGCCTTGCACACGGCCAACCCAAGTTCGATCCCCCACATCCCAGAGTGCCACCAGGAGTGACCCCTGAGTGCAAGCCCCGTCAGGTGTGTTTCCCATCTTAAAAAAAAGGGGGCTCCAGACTCCAATAAATTTCTTCCAAGAGCCCCCTGCCCACGCCCCCCCCCCCCCCACCGCAGCTCTGCCCGGTCATAACATCCGTGTGGCTGTTTCTCTTCCCACTTCACCAAACCCCTGATTTCTGGATGTCCACGGAACTGGCTTCCCTCTCCCATTGACCCCCATATAATCGCTTCACAACCCCCTCCCCAAGCCAGGCCAGTCTCAGAAGGCTAAGACCCCCCTCCCCAAGAAGCCGGTCTAGGGGGTCCTAGAAAGTCAGCGTTACTGCTTCCCGAGTCCCTCCGGCTGGGGCTGAGACTGGGGGTGGGAGTTGGGGGGGGGGCACCGGGACACCCCGGCCGGCACTTACACAGGTGAAAACGCCCAAGCTCCACCAGTAGCCAGAGGAGGAGATGGAACCGGGGCATGTTGAGGGTGAGCAGCAAAATCCGGCAGATCCGCAGGTTTGTCCGTCTGTCTCTCTCCAGCTGTCCGGTTCAAGCCTATTTCTTATACCTCACTGAATGCTGATGGGGCAAGAGCTGGAGTTTCGCTTCTCGTTTTCACTCCGTGCCTTCCCTCTCCCCTCCGGGGTCCATGTCCTCCTGGGAGGACCACGCGGGCACACGGAGGGACAAAACGGGACCAGGCCTGGGGGTCGGGGGTCCCTCCCTGCCTGCACTCCAGCACCTGCCCGCACACGCCCCTAATTCTGAGGCAGCTTGTTGAGGGAAGGCATTTCTCTCTCCCCTTCCCCTCCCCCCGCCCAGTTTGGGGTCCCCCCCCCCACTCTGCGTTTCCCCCTCACCCGGATCACGGGGAACCAATGGCCGAGAGCTAAGGGGTCAGCGACACATGGGAGCCTCCCCCACATACTTTCTCACTGACAGCTGCCCGGGCACTGTGAGACCCAGGAACGGAACTGTGTCTCAGCAAACAGGGGGTGGCCGGAGGGGGTGGCGGGTGGGGGATGGGGGATGAACATTATTTGGGAGCCCTCCCCCACCCCCCAAAAATATCAGAAGGTAGGAGCCGGGGAGAGAGGGCTACGGGGAGCGCACGCTGCCGGCTCGGGTTCCAGGAGGATCCCTGGGCTCAGAGCCAGCAGCAAGCCCTGAGCACCACCAGGTGTGGACCCCAACGCAAAACGAAAAGAAATGAACACGGGAAGGCAGAGCTGCCCTCGGCCACCAGGGAGCAGACACAGAGGGGGGTCCTGGAGTCAGCCCGGGCCCCTGGGAGTGGGGAAGCAGCAAATGAAGCCCACAGATCAGAAACTCCTGCTTAGGGACTCGGAGTGCCAGGAGTCCCGGCTTCGGGGCCAACCACAGCCATGCTCCCCAAACGCCCCTCAGGCTGATTTCTTTTTCTCTTTTGGGGGCCACACCTGGCAGTGCTCAGGGCTGACTCCTGGCTCTGGGCTCAGGGATCACTCCTGGCAGGCTCAGGGGACCCAGTGGGGTGCAGGAACTCAAATCTGGGTCAGCTGTGTGCAAGGCAAGCGTCTTAACCCCTGTGCTATTTCTCTGGCTCTGCCAAGGGGCTTCTCTAAGCTAGGTGCTTGTGGCCCAGGGCGATAGGACAGTGGGGAGGATGTTTGCCTTGCACGCAGCTGACCTGGGTCCCATCCCTGGCATCCCATAGGGTCCCCCAAGCACCACTAGGAGTAATTCCTGAGCACAGAGCCAGGAGTAACCCCTGAGCATTGCTAGATCTGAGCCAAAAAGAAGAAAGAAAGAGAGAGAGAGAAAGAAAGAAAGAAAGAAAGAAAGAAAGAAAGAAAGAAAGAAAGAAAGAAAGGGAGGAAGGAGGGAGGGAGGGAATGCAGGAAGGAGGGAGGAAGAGAAGGAAGGAGGGAAGGAAGGAAGAAAAGGAAGGAAGGAGGGAAGGGAGGGAGGGAAGGAAGGAAGGAAGGAAGGAAGGAAGGAAGGAAGGAAGGAAGGAAGGAAGGAAGGAAGGAAACTGTACCCAAGGCTTACTCCTGGCGGTGCTGTGTGCTTACTCCCCTGTGCCCAGGGGGCCCTAGGGGGGGCCGGGAATCAAACCAGGGTCAGCCACATGCAAGGCAAGCGCCCTCCCCATTGTGCTACCACCCCTGCTCCATGCTCCAGATTCTTAAACTCCCATTTGATTGCAACCAGCCAAACTAGCCCTGAGCCAGGAGGCTGCTTCCAGTGAAATTCTGGGTACGCCTCCGGGCAGCAGGGTGCAGATCTGAACTCACAGAGGCCAGAGAATGAGGAAGAGGAGTGAAAATCGGGGGTTTCAGAGAAATTCTTCCCTGTAAGGGCACTGAACAGTGACTGCTTTTCCCCCGGAAACTGAGGGCGTTTGTTTCTGGATAAATGGACAGACCAAATAAAAACACAAGCCAGGGACTGGAGCAATAGCACAGCGGGTAGGGCATTTGCCTTGCACGCCGCGGACCTGGGTTCGATTCCCAGCATCTCATATGGTCCCCCAAGCACCGCCAGGAGTGATTCCTGAGTGCAGAGCCAGGAATAACCTCTGAGCATCGGCGGGATATGACCCAAAAAGCAAATAAAAAAAATAAAATTAAAACACACACACACACACACACACAAACCGGTGACACTGGGTGATCTCAACACCCACCCCTCCCCCGCCTTCCCTGAAGCAGGAGTTTCAGGAGTTTCATTCAAGCCAGCACCCCAACTGGTTCTGGAAGTTTGGGGGTGGGGTCCCAACAGGAGCCAGACACCAAGACTACGGCTGAGGTGATGTTTCACCTGGGGTCCAGCCATCCGAGAAGGAGACCGCAGAGCCAAATTCGAATCCTGCTTCATCCCGTAGTCAGACTGCCCCAAGATGGCTGGGTTGGTGGCCGGCAAGGCAAGTGCCTTACCACTGTACTAAGGCTCTGGGCCCATGGATCTGCTGTTCTGTGGGCTCAAGAGACCCCAATTTCTTAAACCAAGAGGACCTCTACTTGGTGGTAACTCAACTCATTGGGTTTTAACCCAAGACTCTGCATCTGAGGGCTGGAGAGATAGTACCGTGGGCAGGACACTTGCCTGGCTCACAGCTGACCCGTATTCAATTCCAGGCATCCCATCTAGTCCCCTGAGAAGCGCCAGGAGTAATTCCTCGATACAGAGCCAGGAGTAACCCCTGAGCATTGCTAGGAATGCCCCCACCCCTCCCCCCAAAAAATATAGTGATGATCCCAGCAAGGCACTTCCGACTGATTTTAGCTTTACAAGAGTTTATCTCATGGGTGCTTGATTTTTTTTAGCTTTTTTGGGTCACACCCGGCGATGCACAGGGGTTACCCCTGGCGTTGCTCAGGGGACCATGTAGGATGCTGGGAATCAAACACGGGTCGGCCACGTGCAAGGCAAACGATAACACAGCAGGTAGGGCATTTGCCTTGCACGCAGCCAATATGACTGACCTGAGTTCGATTCCTCCGCCCCTCTCGGAGAGCCCGGCAAGCTACTGAGAGTATCTCGCCCGCACGACAGAGCCTGGCAAGCTACCCGTGATGTATTCGATATGCCAAACACAGTAACAACTAAGTCTCCAATGGAGACGTTACTGGGCCCGCTCGAGCAAATCGATGAACAATGGGAGGACAGTGACAGTACTAACTAAGAGTTTATCATAAGATGACAAAATTAAATAGAGAGATAAACAGAATAAAATAAAATAAGGCTACATGTAAACGGGTAAGAAGACCAGATCCAAGGATCGTGACTGTGTGTGTGAGAGAGAAAGAATGTGAGAGACTGTCTGTGAGAGAGGTGACTATGTGTGAGACAGTGTGTGTGTGATAGTGTCTGTGAGACAATGTGACTGTGTGTGAGAATGTACGAGAGTGTGTGAGAGATAGTGAATGCGTGATAGTGCCTGTGAGACAATGTGACCAAGTGTGGGGGTTTATTATGTGTGAGAGTGTGTGAGAGAATGTGTGTGTGAGAAAGAGAGAAAGAGAGGGAGCAAGAGAGAGAAAGAGGGTGATAGAGAAAATGTGTGTGGTAGCACCAGTGAGACAATGTGACCATGTGGGGGTGTATTATGTGTGAGAGCGTGTGATAGAATGTTTGTGTGTGTGTGTGTGTGTGAGAGAGAGAGAGAGAGAGAGAGGGAGGGAGAGATTGTGTGTGTCTGTGAGAAAATAGAGAGAATGTGAATGTGTTTCACAGAGAGGGAAAGAAAGTGTGGAAGAGAGTGTGTCGGTGAGAGAATGTGAGTATATGGGAGTGTGTGAGATTGTGTGTGTGTCAGAGTGTTATGAGAGGGATAAGTTGTGTGAGTGAGAAATTTGTGAGAGAAAATATATGTGCCGTGTGTCAGTTGTGAGGTAGATGATGTGTATGCATGTGTATGAGGGTGTATGTGTGTGAGAGAGATTATGTGAGTGTGTGTGTGCGCATGAGAGAGAGAGAGGAGAGAGAGAGAGAGAGAGAGAGAGAGAGATGCCACTCAGGCTGACCTTCAAGAAAGGGAAGTGTCAAGCAAGCGAGGAAGTTGGGGCCTGGCAGGGGTCATATCAGGAAGGGCCAAAAAGCCATAGGAAGAAGTTTGAACACTGACTTGTCAGAGGACAAGGAGGGTCCCACCTTCTGTGGATGGCCACTGAACACAAGGGGACGGCCCATAAAGGAAGATCTCCACAAGAGGCTGCATTTCAACACTCAGCGCAAAGGAATCGTGCGACTTTGTCTCTCCTTTATGACCACAGAGTCTCCAGGCAAGACATGACTTTGACCTAAAAGGTCAAAATTCGGCCCGGGAGAACCCGCCCCTGTTTTTGGCCAACCTTGTGGCCTACTTGGCCCGTTCCTCAGAGCCTGCCCCCCTGGTCCAACCCCTGGTTCTCTGACCAATCCAAACCACACAAGCAGGGAGGTCACGGGTCAGCCGTACAATCATTTTAACGCTTGTGCTGACGGCGTTTTGCAACAGGGGTTGGTTGGCTTCAGGAAGAGGGTTCAGTTAGTCACGGAGAACCAGGACCCCCCGGAAGGAAGGAAAAGCCAGGGAAGGCACCTCATCTGCCCACTCACCACGAGTGTGATGCTTGGCCAAGCCCCGGCCAGCACACTTCCTTCCGTCCGCCCTCCACCCAGGCCAGGAGGGGACGGAGAAGGGCGGCCGCCTCGTGCTAAAGCCAGTGCTGGGTGCTGCTCAGGCAACAGCAAACACGCCTGCCAGGGAACGAGCACAGGGAGAGGGGAGAGGGTCAGATTGCACAGCAGGAGGCGCTGGCCTGCATGCGGCCACCTGGGTCCCAGCCCCGGCACCATGCTGGGTCCCGAGCTTGCCAGGGGTGAGCCTGGATGTACAGGATGAACTTTCATTATTGTGGACCATAATGCCCCAAAGGGGAGAGAGAGATACAGAGACAGAGAGACAAAGACAGAGACAGAGAGACAGAGAGAGAGGAGAGACAGAAACAGAGAGGCAGAAAGAGATAAAGACAGAGACAGAGAGAGAGACAGGAAGAGAGACAGAGAGACAGAAAGAGACAAAGACAGAGAGAGAAACAGAGACAGGGACAGAAAGAGAGACAGAGAGATAAAGACAGGAGAGACACAGACAGAGAAGCAAGAGAGAGATAAAGACAGAGAGACAGAGAGACAGAGGCAGAGAGATAGACACAGAGACAGAGAGAGATAAAGACAGAGAGACAGAGACAGAGAGAAGTGCCTGCCGTAGCGGCAGGTTGGGGGGAGCTGTGAGGGGAAGAGAGGGAACTGGGGACACTGGTGGCGGGAAATGTGCATTGGCAAAGGGACAGGTTTCAGAGGAAGACTTCATAGCCAAATTGTCGATCCTGCTTCAACCCACAGTCAGACGTCCCAAGACATTCATTACATGACTAAATCCCCATCATGAACAACTTTGTAACTATGTATCTCACTGTGATTCAATTTTTAAAAAAATAATAATTTTTATAAAAAATTATTTTTAAAGGAGTGAGCCCTGAGCACCACCGGGCGTGGCTCCCAAATACTGGGAAAGAGGATTGGAGGAAGTTAAAAATTAGACTTATAGGGCTGGAGCAATAGACAGCGGGTAGGGCATTTGTCTTGCACGCAGCCGACCTAGGTTCGATTCCCAGCATCCCATATGGTCCCCCGAGCACCACCAAGAGTAATTCCTGAGTGCATGAACCAGGTGTAACTCCTGTGCATCGCCGGGTGTGACCCAACAAGCAAAAAAAAAAAATTAGACTTATAGCTTTTATTTCACTATCTAGTATTTCAGGGGGAGCTCATTTGTCAGCAAGGATGGGAATTCAGTGGCCGGAACGATAGTACAGTGGGGAACACATTTGCCTTGCATGCAGCTGACCTGGGTTCGATTCCCAGCATCTCATAGGATTCCCCGAGCACCACCAGGAGTAATTCCTGAGTGTAGAGCCAGGAGTAACCCCTGAGCATCACTGGGTGTGACCCAAAAAGCAAAAATAAATAAATAAAATAAACTATTAAAAAAAAAAGGATGGGAATTCATCAAACCATCCCTCCAGACTCAGGTGGAGCAATTACGGGCCTGGCTGGAATGGGTGGGCCCCCCTTCCCCCTACCAGGACCCTCCAAAGCTCCCCTCTGCTAGAAGGAATCTCCTTCTGCCTCTCTGAGCCACTCCCCTGAATCACTGCATTCCTGCACTCACTGACACACACCCCAAATCCTCTGCAACCCTCCATGGAGCCCTCTGGGCCAACTCATTTCCTGCTCAAACCCAGAGCCTGAGAGAAGTCCAGCTCCCTGAGACATGTCCAGTTCCTTGACAGATGTCCAGCTCCCTGACAGATATCCAGCTCCCTGACAGATGTCCAGATCCCCGAGAGATGTCCAGCTCCCCGGGAGAAGTCCAGCTCTCTGAGAGAAGTCTAGCAACCTGAGAGATGTCCAGCTCCCTGAGAGAAGTCCAGCTCCCGGTCGCCTGTCCCCATAGCCACACTCCAGACCCAGGTCACCGACCACCCCCCATCAGCCAGAGCCATGAGGAGAAAGAGTCTGAGGTACAGAAAACAACCAACCATCCCAACCGCCGGTAGAACAGCCAGGGGGCTGACAGGGGGAGACTGGCGCCCACTCATGCCTGGACCGACAGCCATGGCTAAGAATGTCAGCCAAAAATAAAATCGTCTCCATGGGTCCCTCAACAAAACAGTCAATGGAGCCGGGCATTCATTCAACTGTGAGTCACAGAACATTTGAGTCATAGGAACCCAGGCACCCCTGGGGGACATGGTGGGGGTGGGAGGTGGCTGCCTCCCCTTCCAAGGCATTGAAGGCAGCCAACCCAGGGCTTTCAACCCACTACCAACGCCCAGGTCTTCTCTTCAAGTGCTGCCATATTGGTCTGCCCCAACTTGGCAGAAGGAGAGTTGATGTTCTTCCGGGTCAGCAACGTTGTCTTGGGCAAGGAGGAAGAAGACTCCTTAAAGGCTTTTCTGGACTTTGCCTGAGGAATGGAAGTCTTTCTAGCCAATGTCACCTTGGAACCATCTAGAACTCTCTGGCAACCTGTAAATACACCTTTCCACTGATCTCAACCAATCAGGGACCATCTATGAGGGCAGGACAAGAATGGAGATGTCCCTGCTGGAGTAATAGGACAGTGGGGTGTGGGGAGGGGAATAGGGAGGGGCACGGTGAGGAGGTTGGGGCATGTGCCTAGCATGTGACTGACTTGGGTTTGATCCCCACCATGCCCTAAGGTCCCCTGAGCACTGCCCTGAGTGCAGAGCCAGGAGCAAGCACTGAGCATCACTGGGTGTGGCCCAAAAATCACACAGAAAGAACCTATTGTTCTGCCTACCCCCTAGGAATGGCAGCGACCGCCATTTTCTAGAAGCCAGTGATAAGCTCCAGGTACGAGCTGTGGTGGCACCAAACGCCAGGGGAGGAGTGGGCCCTCCTCCTTTGCCCCACCCCGATGAGACTCTGAGATGATGCAACACCAGCCACCGTCTACTTAAGCTCCGACACGGCCAGGATCCAGAGACACACAAACGAACCTCGCACCCGAGCAAACTTGCTGCAACGATCTCTTCAGACCCTAATTATCAAAATTTTAGAATTCCTTAGAGCGGGTGGAGTTCTACTAAAAGGAAAAGAGTGAAAGAGCTTCTTCTCTAACCAACTACTCCTTCCAAATGAGGACCCTGGGGAACGCCCCCTGTAACTGGGGCCCAATACCAGGGTCCAAGAGATAATAAGTTCCTGTGTGAGGAATGGAGGAACAAAGAAATGTGGTTTAATGACAGGGAGAAAAGGATCCAAGGCAGAAGGAAGACTGCAGTATGGGCCGGAGCCAGAGGACAACGGATAAGGCGCTTGCCTCGCACGCAGCTGACCCAGGTTCAATCCCCAGGGGGTCCTCCAAGACCCTGCCGAGGGATCCCTCAGTGCAAAGCCAGGAGGAAGTCCCAAACACCACGGAGCATCGCCTCTCACCTCCAAACATGAGCAAGAAGACAGCTGTCACTGTCATGAGGTGCTAATATTTCAGAGATCTCTGGGACTACTTGTCTCGTCTCTCTCAAAAGCTCCCAATCTGGGAAGGAGCACAGAATCATGTGGGAAACAGAAAAGAACAAGCCTGTTACCATTCCAAAGGCTGAGAAATGAAAGGACGCTAATTCTGGGGCCATCCTTTTGAAATCATAGGCAATCCGGGGAATACAGTCCCAGAGTAAGATCAACAGAAACCGGCAGGTGGAAACCCCGCAAAGGTCAACCTGCCTTAAAACCCTCCTCATGGATGTGCCCACAAGTAGAAAAGGAGAAATGGTCCCAGGGCAGATGGCAAGTTCTTGGCCATGTGAGAGGCTGCATCACGTCAAACCCTCCCTTCGAGGCTGGAGGGGAGTTTCCATTTGAGGAACAGGGTCAATGCTATTATTCTGCCTTGGAAAGACAAACCTTCCTGTGCATGATCAGAACTCAGGTTAAAGAATCAAAAATGAGGCCCAAACAGTATTTTAGCGGGGAGGGTGTTTACCTTGCACACGGCCAAGCCGGGTTCGATCCCCGACATCCCATAGGGTCCCCCAAGCACCACCAGGAGTGATTCTTTTTGGTTGTTTGTTTCTAACTTATTTTATTTTTTTAAATTGTTATTAGTGAAACACTATGAGGTACAGTTGTAGACTTACAAATTTTTTGTGCTTGGGTTTTAGTTATACAATGATCCAGTACCCATCCCTCCACCAGTGCCCATTCTCCATCATTTACATTTTTAAAAAAATTTTTGTTAGTGAAACACCATGAGGTACAGTTGTAGATTTACAAATTTTTGTGCTTGGGTTTCAACTGTACAATGATCAAACACCCATCCCTCCACCAGTGCCCATTTTCTACCACCACGGATCCCAGTATCCCTCCCACCCCCCCATCCCCCCATCCCACCCTTCCTCTGTGGCAGGGTATTCCCTTTTGTTTTCTCTCCTTTTGGGTGTTATGGTTTGCGAAAGAGGCATTGAGTGGCAATCATGTTTGGTCTATAGTCTACTTTCAGCATGCTTCTCCCATCCTGGGAGGATCCTCCCAACACCCTTTATTTGGTGCTCCTTTCTCTATCTGAGCTCCGTTTTCCCCTAGAATGTGTGGCTGGCCTCCAAGCACAGTGACCAAAATACAAAGACAGTGTACAGAATGGGAAAGGATATTCGCCGAATACACATCCGACAAGGGGTTGATATCAAGGATATACAAAGCACTGGTTGAACTCCACAAGAAGAAAACATCCAACCCCATCAAAAAATGGGACGACGAAATGAACAGAAACTTTCTCAAAGAAGAAATCCGAATGGCAAAAAGGCACATGAGAAAATGCTCTACATCACTAATCATCAGGGAGATGCAGATCGAAACAACAGGAGTGAATCTTGAGGGCAGAGCCAGGAGTAATCCCTGTGCATGGCCGGGTGTGACCCAAAAAGGATAAAAAAGAAGAATAGAATCAAAAGTATTCCCAGGGAAGTGGCTCATAGAGAGAGCCACTGGCTTGCTAGGATGTGACCCTGGGTTCAATCCCTATCAGAAAAAAACAAACAAACAACAAAAAAACCCAACTAGGCGGGAGGTTATCCAGCAGTAACCCTGCACACTAACCCGCTAACCTGACACCTCATGGCTCCCTGAGCATCGCTAAGTGTGGCCCTGACACGCCATAACATTTCTGGGGTGCCCTAGGGATCCCCAGAACTTTAGAACACCCCCCCAGTGCCATGTTCCCTGGCCTTTGTTTTAAACTGCTGGTTGGGCTGGCCAGGAATTGTCAGAGGGGCTCCCAGGACTCCTGAGCACCACTTGGGAGGTCCCTACATTTTTTTTTTGAAAAAAGTAATTCCAAATGGGAGAATTAGAGGGTGGAGGACAAGCTCGGTGGGCTGGAGCACAGGATTCCCAGGCAGGAGGTTTGAGTTCGATTCCCAGCAGGGAGTGTCCCCCAAGTCCCCCTGAACACTGCTGGGTGTGGCCCAGAAGAAAACAAAATGGGGAAAAAAAGATAGAATTTGGGTGGAGGGATAGTATAATAGGCAGGGCCCTGGCCTAGTGGGTGGCTTAAGTGGGTTCAATCCTGAAGGGAAGGGAGGGCAGGGGGAAAGAGAGAGAGAGAGAGAGAGAGAGAGAGAGAGAGAGAGAGAGAGGAACAAATGAACGAAGGAACGAAGAAGAAAGAAAAAAGAGAAAGAGAAAGAAAAGAGAATGAAGAAAAAGAAAAGAGAAAGAAAAAAGAAAGCATCACTGGTGTGAGCCAAAGCTCCTTCCCAAAACAAGGGGGGTAAAGATATTTTACAAAAAAGATTATCTTGCTTCCTTTTATTTAATGAACACTATTTTTGTTGTTGGCAGAGTCTCCTGCCCCCGCGCCTGGCTGTCCTCGCCAGGGCCCCTTAGAGGGGAGTGGGTTGAGTTTCCCTCCCCGCCCCGACCAGGGCTCCGGCAGCCGAAGACCTCCAGAACCAGCCACCACCATGCTGAGACCACTCTCCACACGCCTGAAGGTACTGGCAGAGGAACACAGGCATGCGGGTCCCAGGACTGAGATCTCCAAGCCTGCTCGGATCAGAGCTGAGCATCCTCCACCCAGATCCTCCATCTTCCAGTAGGCAGGGGTCACACCCACAAACTGACCCCCAGCACCGTGTAATCCCATCAACGGCCAAGACCCGGAGATTATAAAACCCAGCTCCCAGAAGCGTGCGGCCACAAAGCGGCCGCACGACATCTTATCTTCTCATTCTTACTTTGGACAAACTGGCAGGATACCGAATGTAACCTGCCCACACGGCAGAGTCTGGCAAACTCCCCGTGGCATACCCAATGTGCCTAATACCAGTAACAATGAAGGGTCTCATTCTCCTAACTCTGAAAGAGTCTTGAATATGGCACTTTAAAAAAAAAATCTCAGGGCTAGGATGGAGGAGACGTTACTGGGGCCTGCTCGAGGAAATCGACAAACAACAGGATGGTCGTGATCGTTGTGATCGTGATTTTTGTTGTTCTTTGTGGGGGGGCATACCTGGTTGTGGTCAGGGCTTACCTATGCTTAGGGTTCTCCTGGTGGGGTCCTGGAGACCATATCGGTGCAGGGGTTAAACCCAGGTCAATCGCATGCAAGACAAGCACCCAACCCACTAAATGATCGCTTCGGTCCTGAACCCCATTTTCTTAAGAAAGGGATTGTTCAAATCCGAGATTAATCTCACCCTTAACGCCCTCCCTGCTGTGCTATGCTCCAGCCCCAACCATGGTGTTTAAGGAAAATAAAGGGGGAGAAAGAAGAAAGATTTCAAATAAAAAAAAAAAAAAGGTGGTGAATACAAAAGAGAAGTTTACTCCTGAAACCACAACAGTTTTGGGGGGAGGGGTTAACCTCAACCCTTATCTGGGGCTGGAGAGATAAGACATCGAGGAGGGCCTTGCACGTGACCAACCCAGTTTGATCCCCGGCACCCCTATGGGGTCTCCTGAACCCTTCCAGGAGTGATCCCTGAACACAGAGCTAGGAGTCAGCCCTGAGCATCAGTAGGTGTGACCCCAAAACCAAACCAAAAACCCCACGTATTATTATTATTAATATAATAAGTACCTGTGGCATATTCAATATGCCAAAAAACAACAATGGTCTCATTCCCCTGACCTGAAAGAGCCTCCAAAACGGCAGCGTTGGGAAAGACCAGTAAGAAGAGGCTGCTAAAATCTCAGGGCTGGGGCTGGGGCTGGAGCGATAGCACAGCAGGTAGGGCGTTTGCCTTGCACGCGGCCGACCCGGGTTCGATTCCCAGCATCCCATATGGTCCCCCTGAGCATCGCCAGGAGTAATTCCTGAGTACATGAGCCAGGAGTAACCCCTGAGCATCGCCAGGTGTGACCCAAAAAGCAAAAAAAAAAAAATCTCAGGGCTGGGACAAACGGAGACGAGACTGGCACCCACTCGAGTAAATCAATGAACAGCGGATGACAGTGATACAGTGATTTTAAATATAGACCTCATCTCTAGTGGGGAGAAAAGACTTTTCTGCTGAGATGCCAGAGGCAGCCCTGGGACTTGCAGTAGCTAAGGAAACTACTCTTTTCAAAGTGAGTCACAAGTGCCAAGTGCTGAGATTTGCAGAACCAAGGCCTTGAGCGCCAACAGAAAGTGAAGGTCAGATTGGGAGAGCCACCACCTTTTCCCTACCCACTTCCTCCTCGGCCACTCTGGAGATGAGATTACAAGGCACTGAAACTTCCTCAGAGGGCCAACAGGATGCTGTTTTGAAAATGAAGGGGATGGAGAAACCATACAGCAGGTAGGGAATTTGGCTGGTGGCATCCCACAGGGGCTCTAATCCCTTCCAGGATTGATCCCTGAGTGCAGAGCCAGAAGTTAAAGTCCCAAACACTTCTCCCTGCAGGAGGGGAGGGGAAGGGAGGGGAGGGAGGGAAGGAAGGAAGAGAGGGAGGGAGGAAATGAAAGATGAAAGAAAGAAAAAAGAAAGAAAGAAAGAAAGAAAGAAAGAAAGAAAGAAAGAAGGAAGGAAAGAAAGAAAGAAGGAAAGATGGAGGGAGGGAGAGGGAGAGAGAAAAAGAAAGAGGAAAGAAAGAAAAGAAAGAAAGAGGGTTGGAGGGAGAAAGAGAAAGCAGAAAAGAAAGAGGAAGGAAGGAGAAAAGCAAACAAGGAAGAGAGAGGGAGGGAGGGAGGGAGGGAGGGAGGGAGAAAGAGAAAGCAAGAAAGAAAAAGGAAGAAAGGGGGGCTGGAGCAATAGCACAGAGGGTAGGGCGTTTGCCTTGCACAAGGTCAACCCGAGTTCGATTCCCAGCATCCCATATGGTCCCCTGAGCACCGCCAGGAGTGATTCCTGAGTGCATGAGCCAGGAGTAACCCCTGTGCATTGCTGGGTGAGGAGGAGGAGGAGGAGAAGAAGGAGAAGGAGAAGAAGAAAAAGAAGAAGAAGAAGAAGAAGAAGAAGAAGAAGAAGAAGAAGAAGAAGAAGAAGAAGAAGAAGAAGAAGAAGAAGAAGAAGAAGAAGAGGAGGAGGAGGAAAAAGGAAGAGGAAGGGAGAGAAAGAAAAAGAAATAAAGCAAGAAAGAAAAGAAAGGAAGGAGGGAAAGAAAGAAAGAAAGAAAGAAAGAAAGAAAGAAAGAAAGAAAGAAAGAAAGAAAGAAAGAAAGGGAGAGAAAGCAAGAAAGAAAAAGGAAGGAGGAGAGGAAGAGAGAAAGAAAGAAAGCAAAAAGAAAAAGGAAGGAAGGAGGAAAAGAGAGATAGGAGAGAGAGAGGGAGGTGGGCAGAAGGAAAGAAAGAGAGAGAAAGGGAGAGAGAGAGAAGAGTAGAGGCGGAGAGGAAACGAAGCTGAGGGCTGCAGGCAGAATTTCCCGTGGGTATAAATCCTTTCCTGGTCTTTCCTGGTGATCTTGTCTCTGGTCAAGCTGCCTGGGGAGAAAGTACATTTTCTAGAATGTTCTTTCGGTACATTCTAGAAAAATCAGAGGATGCATCAGCTGACTAAGGTCTCCTTTGGGATAGAAAGTGGACTCCGCTGGCCGCTGGGGTCATGGGGGATGTGGACAACACCGCAGGTGCTGTCAGCTTTCCCCCTGCCCCCTGGCTCTGAATCATTTCCCGTGAGCCCAGGAAATCAGGAGTTTCTGGATTCCATGCCAAGAGCAGGAGAAGCAAGCCCCTCTCTTAAAGGGCTCAGCCAGGTGCCAGAACCACCCAGAAGGGAAGCCAAGGACACTGGCTTGAATATTGTTCAACCAAAACTGTCATGAACAACTTTATATCTCATGGTGAGTCAATAAATTAAAAAAATTTTTAATGTCTTTGCTCTGATGATTAGAGACATAGAAAAATTACACTCATCTGTGGTATATAACAGAATGGGAGACTAAGACCCAAGAAGAGTAGAGATAAGGACCAGTAGGCTTACTCCATGGCTTGGAAGCCGGCCTCACATGCTGGGGGAAAAGGCAGCTCAGATAGAGAAGGGACCACCACCTTTATCCAAGTAAAGGATATTTGGAGGGCCCACTCAGGATGGGAGATGCAAGCCAAATGTAGACTAAAGGCCGAACACCATGGCCATTCAATGCTTCTAGAGCAAGCGACAACACCCAAAGGAAAGAGAGAACAAAAGGGAATGCCCTGCCACAGAGGCGGGATGGGGGGGAAGGGTGGGGAGGTGGTGGGAGGAATATTGGGATCATTGGTGGTAAAGAATGGGCATTGGTAGAAGGATGGGTACTCGATCATTGTATGACTGAAACCCAAGCACGGAAGTTTGTAAGTCTGTAACTGTACCCCCTGATGATTCATTGTCACTGTCACCGTCCTCCCGTTCATCGATTTGCTCAAGCGGGCCCAGTAACATTGTGAGTCTTGTTACTGTGTTTGACATATCGAATACGTCACGGGGAGCTTGCCAGGCTTTGCCATGTGGACGAGATACTCTCGGTAGCTTGCCGGGCTCTCCAAGAGGGGTGGAGGAATCGAACTCAGGTCAGCTGTGTTGGCTGCATGCAAGGCAAATGCCCTACCCTCTGTGCTATCACTCCAGCCCCCTATAAAAAATTTTTAAAATAATAATAATTTAAAAAAGGAATTAAAAATAAAATAAAATAAATGTCTTTGCTCTGAGATCTGGAAAGATGGACAAGACAGATCTCACTAAATGCACAGATCCAGGGACCCCCCCGGCACACCAACGCTGAGTAGACACTCAGAGAATAACAAGATCCCCTTGCTAAATGGGAAGGGGTGGGTGGAAACAAAGAGAAAAAAGAAAGAAAGAAAGAAAGAAAGAAAGAAAGAAAGAAAGAAAGAAAGAAAGGAAGAGAGAGAAAGAGAAAAAGAGAGAGAGAAAGAGAGAGAAAAAGAGAGAGAGAAAGAAAGAAAGAGAAAAAGAGAGAGAAAGAAAGAAAGAAAGAATGAATGAATGAATGAATGAATTAAAGAGTGATGATTATCTCATTTCTACCAGATCTGTTCCACTTTACCCAATGCTCCACAGAAAATGTGAGATTCCCAGCACCCTGATCCCAGCTAAGCCCTGAGCTGGCAAGCCAAGGGTTTAAGAAAATCTCACTTCTGGGTTACCCCGGACCCTGCCATGGGCAGCCTGGCCAGCAGCTGCCCCTGGGAGGGTCCTCACCAAGGGCCTGGAGTCTGGCTCCCATTTATGCCATTGAGACATTAAGAGCCAGGAGGCCGGAGCGATAGCACAGTAGGGAGAGCTTTGCACATGGCCGACCCGGGTTCGATTCCCAGCATCCCATATGTTTCCCCGAGCACGGCTGCCAGGAGAAATTCCTGAGTGCAGAGCCAGGAGTAACCCCTGTGCATTGCCGGGTGTGACCCAAAAAAGCAAAAATAAAAAAGAGGTGGAGACCCAGAGAGGTGGTCTGGTCAGCGCTGGACAGCTAGACACGACCCAGCTTGCTCCCAGAGCATCTCCCTGACAAGGAACTCGAGCCAGTTGGCAGGGAGCAGAAATCAGAGGCTGGAAACGGGGTGAGCACATGGGAGAAGGGCATGAAAGAGGAAAGGGCATGGTGGGGGTGTGCCAAGTCAGGCACGCCTTCCCCAGCTGGGCCCTGCTGGCCGCTGGTGCCCCTGACCGCCCGCGGGGGAGGGACGCACATGGCACTTGTTGGCCGGTGCCAAGGGGCTTCCCAGGGATGCTCTGTCACGAGTGTGGCATTTGTGTGTCTACTTCCCCCCACCGGGTTCCCTCCTGTGCCCCCCCCCCACCCAGCCCAGCCTGCCACTTATGACAGACACTTTTCCTTTTTCTTTTTGGGTCACACCCAGCGATGCTCAGGGGTTCCTCCTGGCTCTGCACTCAGGAATTACGCCTGGCGGCGCTCAGGGGACCCTATGGGATGCTGGGAATCGAACCCGGGTCGGCCGCATGCAAGGCAAATGCACTACCCGCTGTGCTATCACTCCAGCCCCTTTCTTGGTACCCTTGTAGGCCCTGTGGTTTACAATACTGTTATTGGAAGGTTATTGTGGAAAGCGCGGTAGTCCCTCTTTTCAGCACCCGGTTCGCATCCAGAGTGAGCAAGCACTTCCGACTATCATTGTCACGTGATCCCTTCTCTGTTCTAACCGCCCTTCCCACATAGTGGCGAGATTTCCTCATTTAGTGCTGGTGGGAATGTCGAGGGGTCCAGCCTTTTTCAAAGACAATATGGACATTCCAAAACAAAACCCACAAAATGAGGAATTGGGGTTGGAGCGATAGCACAGCAGGGAGGGTGTTTGCCCTTGCACGCGGCCGACCTCGGTTCCATCCCCAGCATCCTATAGGGTTCCCCTCCCCCTCCCCTGCCCGAGCACTGCCAGGAGTAATTCCTCAGTGCAGAGCCAGGAGTAGCCCCTGAGCATTGCCAAGTGTGACCCAAAAAGAAAAAACAGAATGAAACAAACAAAAAAAAAAAACACTAGGAATTGAGCTTTCAATCAGACTCTGCAATTCTGCTCCTGGGAATATAGCCCAAGGACCCCAAAACGCAATGCAGAAAAGCCATCTGCACTCCTATGTTCCTCGCAGCACTGTTCACAATAGCCAAGATCTGAAAACTACCGGAGTGCCTGAGAAGAGATAAGTGGGTAAGGACATCTACACAATGGAATACTACACAGCCATTAGGAGGGAAATGAAGTAATGAAATTTGCTGCTATACGGATGGACCTGATAGTATCATGCTGGGTGCAATGAGTCAGAAGGAGCGTGTCAGACACAGAATAACTATGTTCATGTGCTGGACATAAAGACACACTGTAACAATGCCCAATGACAATAGAAACACTAGTCCGAAAGTAGTGAGTGGTCGCAAGGTCAACCTAAAGTCAACCTGCAGCAAACTATAAACTAAATAGAAACACAAGTCAGCATAAACAAAGATATTCTCCAGGGGTCATTTTTTAGATTTTTTTTTTTAGTTTTGGCTTTTTGGGCCACACCCGGTGATGCTCAGAGGTTACTCCTGGCTCTGCACTCAGGAATCACTCCTGGTAGGACTCAGGGGACCCTGTGGGATGCTGGGGATCGAACCCAGGTTACCCGCGTGCAAGGCAAGCGCCCTCCCCGCTGAACTATCGCTCCGACCCCTCTTCATGGGTCTTGTATAGCAGGAGAATCACAGGGTGGTATGTGGAGACAGGCATCTCTCTTGGTTTCCCTTAAAGGAAAAGCAGGACAGAGGTGGCTCGAGACCTACCGCTATTGGCCGGGGCCGTGCTGAGGTCCCGCCCACCCGCCTGTCCATCGGGACCTCAGGGCCCTGCCCTCAACGCTGGCCCGGGTCCACTGGGCTCCTTTCACCCCTCAGCTGCCTGTGGGTGAGTCTTGGGGGCCTGCGCCACACCAGCCAGTTAGCTTAGGTGTCACTGATTTAAGAATTATTCTTCCTCCAGTTTAATTTTTGCGATTAGAAATGGTCCTTTTGGGGGCCGGAGCAACGGCACAGTGGGAGGGTGTTCGTCTTGCACGTGGCTGACCGGGTTTGATCCCCAGCATCCCAGAGGGTCTCCCAGGACCCGCCTGGAGTGATTCCTGAGTGCAGAGCCAGGAGTCACCCCTGAACACAGCCAGGTGTGGACCCCCCACCCCACTGGGGAAAAAAAAGAGAAAGGAAGAAAGAAGAAAGAAATGGTCCTTTAGGGGCTGAAGAGAGTATAGGGTGTCGGGTACCTGGCACACAGCAGACCCCAGTTCAATCCCCACCACCATATATGTCCCCAGAGCACTGCCAAGACTGATTCCTGAGCACAGAGCCAGGAATCAGCCCCTCGTCCCCAGAAAGAAAGAGGAAGGAAGGAAAGAAAATAGAAACAGAGCCCTTTAATAGTACAGCTTATGAAATTTTGGTAGGAAAATATTGAAATTAGATTTAATCAAGCGTATAATTGTATCTTTCCACAGAGGAAGTGAAACTCTTGGGAAAGTCCGAACTAAGGGATATTTTGCAGAATAACACATCTAGTTATTGGAGGGAGGGAGGGAGGGAAGGAGGGAGAGAGGGAGAGAGACAGAGACAGAGATAGAGACACAGAGATACAGAGAGAGAGAGACAGAAAGACAGAAAGAGAGCAATCACAGTTCAAAATGCAAAGAAACTCAAAAAAAAAAAAAAACCAAAAGCAGATGATGGGTCATGTGGGTGCTGATTTGGCAGGGGTGGGGCGGTGTGTGGGATGTGGAAATCAGTGAAAGTCAAAATCAGTGAAAGTCAAAGACTGAGGGGCCATAGAGGATAGTGGGATGTTGCCTACTGAGCAACTAAAAGAATGCTTGATTTTTCATTCCCCCTTTGTCCTGCTCAAAGCTGGGCAACTTCCCAGTACAGGAGGTTTCAGTTTGGGGAAAATGCACCCTTGTAAATGATTTGTAAATCATGTATGAGGAACAGCACAATCTTTGCAGATATGTCAAAGCTATATCAAAGCAGGTCGTTCCGACCAATAGCATTAGGTCGAAAGGGTCACCAGGTGGCTGACCAACGGTGCATGGCTCTGCTCATTGTCCCATACACTTTCCCACGTCCCATCCCCTTTCCTTTCTTTTGGGTGGGCTGTGGAAACATACTTAAGTCTGTACCTATGCTCTGAATAAACGCACGCATTCATGCCATCTCCTGAATGCCGGAACCCTGTGTGACTCGAGTGCTGATTTCACCCCGACGGCCCTCCCCTGGCTCGGCCCCGCAGCGCTGGACGCGGCAGTGGGCAGAGAACTTGCCTTGCAGTTGGCCAAGTCAGGTTCAAGTCCCAACACCCCATAAGGTCCCCCCGCAAGCCCTGTCAGCCCTGCCAGGAGTGATCCCTGAGCACAGAGCCAGGAGTCAGCCCTGAGCACTGCTGGGTGTGACCTAACAACAACAATAAAAGGCTTATTTTAAAGAACTACCACTAGACTCAGAGCTAAGTATTACCCACGAGTTTTACTTACTATTTCAGAGATGCATACTTCAATATTTAAGTAAGTGTCATCCTTCTGAAAGTATCATAATCCCCTTATAAAGTGTAGCACTCTGGGCACAGCAACTCAAATGATAAAAAAAAAATCAACGAAATGGAAATCATGGAACATAAAAGATGTATAAGTAGGGGCCAGAACAAGAGAATATTGGAGGGGCCGGAGTGATAGCACTGAGGGTAGGGCATTTGCCTTGCATGCAGCCAAACCAAGTTCGATCCCTGGCATCCCATATAGTCCCCCAAGCATCGCCAGGAGTAATTACTGAGTGCAGAGCCAGGAGGAACCTCTGAGCATCGCTGGGTGTGACCCCCCCCAAAATAAATAAATAAATAAATAAATAAATAAATTGAATAAAATTTTAAAAAGTGAATAGTGGAGAGGGCATTTGCCTTACAATCGACCAACCCAGGTTCTATCCCCCGCGTCCCCCAAGGTTCCCCAATTACTGAGCACAGAACCAGGAGTCAGCTCTGAGCATCACCAGGTGTGACCCAAAACAATTTTTTTTAAAGAGGGAGAAAATATTTGCAAGAACAGGATCCAACAGGGAGATCTAACACAGCAGATGTGCACCTGCCTTGTATGTGCAAAGCCTTGTAAGAAAAAGAAAAGACATATCTTTTGCAAATCTTTTTTTTAAAAAAAAATTGTAGCTAAGAGGGTTGATGTGCAAAATAATTACATCCCTCTTAGATTCTCCACCAGAAATGAAGATTCTGCGTACAAAATGGTCCAAAGATCAGAACAGACACCTCACCCAAGGAAACAAATAGACAGCGGAGAGGGACTGGAGAGCCCAGTGGGTAGGGTGCTTGCCTTGCACACATCCAACCTGGGTTGGTGGGGAAGAGGTCTGTGCTACACCCATCGATGCTCAGGGGTTATTCCTGGCTCTGAACTCAGTGCTCAGGGGACTCTATGGGGTGCTAGAGATGGGACCCCGGTTGGCTGCAGTGCAAGACAAACTCCCTCCCCACTAAGCCATTGCTCCATCTCCCCCACCCCTCCACAACCCGGGTTTGATCCCTGGCACCCAGAGGATCCTCCCTGAGCTCACCAGGAGTAAGCCCTGAGCGCTGCCAGGCGTGGTCTCCCCCAAAAGAACAGAAGGCTAAGACATATGAAAACAACTCTCACATCATGTTATGCGACCATTATTGCAGGAAAAGTCTACTAACCTCTCAGAATGGGGTCGAACCCAACACCAGACCCGGCGAGGAGTGTCTGCTGTCAGCTGGAACACAAAGACGCAGCCACATCCAAAGGTGTTTTAGAGGCGACTCCTTCCAGCATCTCCGACTTAGCAGACGACCCACCATCACGCTTGTGCCCCCGTTCATGGCGACTTTCCTCATGCTGGCCAGTCTGGGAGACAAGCTGATACCCTCACCCGGGCTGAGGGAGAAGCAAACGGTGAGACAGCTCGACAACGAAACGCTATTCAGCGATCAAAAGAACTGCGCTGGGGCTGGAGTGATAGCACAGCGGGGAGGGCGCTTGCCTTGCACACGGCCGACCCAGGTTCGATTCCCAGCATCCCATAGGGTCCCCCGAGCACCGCCAGGAGTCATTCCTGAGTGCAGAGCCAGGAGGAACCCCCATGCATTGCTGGGTGTGACCCAAAAAATCAAAAAAAGAAAAAAAAAAAAGAACTGTGCTATAGAGCTATAAAGTAAAGTAAAGGCCCTCCCGTTGTTCGTCGATTTGCTCGAGTGGGCCCAGTAACGTCTCCATTGGAGACTTTGTTGTTACTGTGTCTAGCATATCGAATACGTCACGGGTTGTTTGCCAGGCTCTGTAATGCGGGCGAGATACTCTCGGTAGCTTGCCGGGCTCTCCGAGAGGGGCGGAGGAATTGAACTCGGGTCGGCCATGTTGGCTGCGTGCAAGGCAAATGCCCTACCGCTGTGATAGAGCTATGAAAATAAAACCAAAAACGTTGAACAGTGCAGGCGGAGCTAGGAGAGCATTTGCCTTGCAGGTGGCAGACCTGGGTTCGATCCCCAGCATCCCATAGGGTCCCCGCTAGGACTCTTAGGAGTGATTCCTGAGCACAGAGCCAGGAGTAACCCCTGGGCACTCCCGGATACGGCCCAAAAAACAAAATGAAAAGAAACAGAGGGGGCCAGAGAGATGGCTCAGTGAGCCGGAACACATGCTTTGAACGCAGGAGGCCTGAATTTGATCCCTGCCATTGCTTATTCTCCGCCCCCCACCCACTCCCCAGAACTGCAGGAAGTGGCCCGTGAGCACAGTTTTAAGGAACCCCCAGGTGGAGCTGGCTGGGACCCAAAATTTACAAAAATAACAACGAAAAGAAACAGAGGAACATATAAAGGGCGTGTTGGGAAGAGAAAGAAGTCGCCTGCCAAGGCTATGTGACTTCGTGGAGAAGGTTCAACCACAGAGACAATAACAAGGACCAGCGGGTAAAGCAATGAACAGAGGGTGTTTGCCTTGCACGCTGGCATCCCACAGGGTCCCTGAGCACCACAGAGTGGTCCTTGAGCACAGAGCCAGGAGTCAGCCCTGAGCAGCACCGGGTGTGGCCCCATAACCAAAAACAATAGGACTATGCCGTACTGATTTTTTTTCTTTTTTGGGCCACGCCTGGCAACGTTCAGAGGCTACTCCTGGCTCTGCACTCAGGAATTGCTCCTGTCAGGGCTCAGGGAACCCTATGGGATGCCGGGGATCGAACTGGGTCAGCTGCATGCAAGGCGAATGCCCTCCCCCCTGTTCCATCACTCCAGACCCTGATTTGTTTTCTGATCATTCCATTTGCCAGTCCTTAAAGTTTTGTGGGAATAAGCAATAGAAAGTAAATTTGTGGGGCCGGAGCGATAGTAGAGCGGGGAGGGCATTTGCCTTGCAGGCAGCCGACCCGGGTTTGATCCCCAGCATCCCATAGGATCGCCCAGGCACTGCCAGGAGTAATTTCTGAGCCTAAAGCCAGGAATAACCCCTAAGCATCACTGGGTGTGACCCAAAAAGAAAAAAAAATGTGCCAAAGGAGGCACGTTGGGATTGGGAGGGAAACTGGGGATATTGGTGGTGGGTAGGTTACACCAGTGCTGTTAGAACACTAAATGTTTTTTTTGTTTTGTTTTGTTTTTTCTTTTTGGGTCACACCCAACAATGCACAGGAGTTCCTTCTGGCTCTGCACTCAGGAATTACTCCTGGTGGTGCTCAGGGGACCCTATGGGATGCTGGGAATCAAACCCAGGTTGGCCACGTGCAAGGCAAATGCTCTACCCATTGTGCTGTTGCTCCAGCCACTAAATGCTTGAAACAGCTGTATAAGGAACAACTTTATAAATCAGTGGTTTCAATAAAAGAGTAACATAAAAATTCTAAGAAAATATAACTATGCCAGGTTTGGGGGTTGGATGGAATGAGTGAGACAGCCCAGAGGGCTTCTTGAGCAGTGAAAACCTTTTGCCTGGTGCCCTCCCAGCTGGACACATCACGGGGGAACTGCCAACCCCCACAGGATGTGTAATACAAACTGAGAACCCTGATGTCGACCACCCACCTCAGTTAATATGCTCGGGACAGTTTTTAGCTGCACTCCAGGACCCACACTTGGCTGAGAAGGGAATTGGGAGGTCCAGAGGGAGGAGGAGGGCCCCATGGGAACTGTCTGCTTTGGGTGCTTAATTCTGCCAGGAAGGGCCAAAGAGATAGCACAATGGTTAGGGCTCTTGCCGAGTACGCAGTCAACCCAGGTTCCATACCTACCTGGCACCCCTGAGGGGTCCGTGAGCCCCACCAGAAGGGAGTCCTGAATACAGAGCCACAAGGAAGCCAGTGGAGCAAAACCAGATGTGTTCCCAAAACCAATAATCATCATCTTATTTTTTAAAAATCAGGGGAAAAGTCAGCTCAGATAGAGAAGGGAGCACCAAATAAAGGGTGTTGGGAGGATCCTCCCAGGATGGAAGAAGCATGCTGAAAGTAGACTATAGACCAAACATGATTGCCACTCAATGCCTCTTTTGCAAACCACAACACCCAAAAGGAGAGAGAGAACAAAAGGGAATGCCCTGCCACAAAGGCAGGGTGGGATGGGGGGTGGGAGGGATCCTGGGACCCGTGGTGGAGGAAAATGGGCACTGGTGGAGGGATGGGTACTCGATCATTGTATAATTGAAACCCAAGCACAAAAATTTGTAAGTCTAAAACTGTACCTCATGGTATTTCACTAATAAATTTTTTAAATCATAATTATTCTGCCAGAAGCCCAAACCTGAGCCATATATAAATAACATCCACTTAGACACTTGGGTGTCTCCGGGCATCGCTGAGTGTGGATTTCTTGCAGGTTCTTTTGGACTGAAGCACCAGGCCCAGCAGTGGGCAGTTCCAAAGCAGAGTTACCTCCGGGCAAGTACTCCCAGACAAGGGAATGACCTTCCTAGGAGGCCCTAGGAGGCTGGAAGCCGGGCAGCTTCGAGTGCCCCTTGGAGCCAGGCCTGATTCTTCCAACTCTTATTTATTTATTTATTATTATTTTTTAGCTTTTTGGGTCACACCCGGTGATGCTCAGGGTTTACTCCTGGCTCTGCACTCAGGAATTACTCCTAGCGCTGCTCAGGGGACTCTATGGGATGCTGGGGATCGAACCCGGGTTGGCCAAGTACAAGGTATACACACCCTTCTTGCTGTGCTATGTCTCCAGCCCCGCTCCCGGCTATTTAATTTCCCCTCCCCTCCCCCCCACCCCTCATGGCTGATGCTGGGGTTTCCTCGGCCTGTGCTGGGCCCTCACCTGCCCTCACCTGGGCCCAGCAAGCACAGCAGGTGCCTGTGGAGGAAGAAGCAACAGCTGGAGGAAGGGACCTTGGGACAGTGTCCACCGTCCAGGGCTGGAAGACATGGCTGAGACAGGGTGACATTTTCTTCTTTCCTTTCAGAAGCGCCGGAATCCAGAGTTACCATTTTGGGACCCAGAAAGACTGGGGGGTCAGGCATTCAAACCTGACACCGATTTGATCCCCAGCACTGCACAGGGCAATGCCCCTGAGCACCACCAGGGGTCACTCCTGAGCACGAAGCCGGGAATTGCCTGGAGCGATTTTATGGACTTATTTATCCCGGTCCCCAAATTAATATAGAAGTGACTCATGGTCAGGCACAGATGGAATGATGCAAGCCCAAGGGTCAACATGCAGCCCCCTCCCCCACACTTCTTACATTTCAAAATTATGCCTCAGGGTCAACTTATGACAGACCACAAAACTGTCAAACTGCCGATGAGTTTAGGAAGAGCCACTTCTGGAATAAAGAAAATTGGGGGGTGGGGGAGTGGGGGTGGAATTCTTACATAAGGAAATAATAGAGCAAAATAAAATCAACGTGATTGAGAATAAGATCAAATGAATAAAATAATTTAATTTCTTTCAAATAGATCAGCTAATTAAAACTAGTTGAGTTAATAAAGTAAAATATATCTTATTAAAAATTAAGCAAACTGGGGCTGGAGCAATAGGCATGCAGGGCGAGTAGGGCGTTTACCTTGCATGTGGCTGATCGGGGTTCGATTCCCAGCATCCCATAGGGTCCCCCGAGCACCACCAGGAATAATTCCCGAATGCAAGTCAGGAATAACCCCTGAGCATCGCTGGGTGTGACCCAGAAAGGAAAAAAAATTAAGCAAACTGTATCCAGCCTGGAGCAACGTCCAGCAAGGAGGGCATTTGCTTTGCACACGTCTAACCTGGGCTCTATACCCGACACCCCATAGAGCCCCCTGAGCACCGCCAGGAGTGATCCCTGAGCGCAGACATGGAAGTAAACTCTGAGCACTGCCAGGCGTGACCCAAAATCCAAAATAAAATTTTAAATAAAAAATAAATAGGGACCAGGGTGATAGTAGAGAGGGGAGGGCGTTTGCCTGGCATGTTCGATTCCCAGCATCCCATATGGTCCCCCAAGCACCACCAGGAGTGATTCCTGAGTGCAGAGCCAGGAGTAACCCCTGAGCATCACCAGGTATGTCCCAAAAAGAAAATAAATAAATAAATAAATAAAATGCAAAAAAGGAAAATACAAATCAAAACCAAAAAACAAATAATAAATTAAAAGTGTTAAGGACTGAGGATGTGGCTTAGACACAGAGAACTTACCTTACATGTGTGAGCCTCTGGGTTTGGGTCTTGGCACCACCCCAAAATGAATTCATACAATAAAACTAAAAATGATATAATAAAATTCCTTCATAGGCCAGGTTCCAACCTGCCTGCAGGCCTTGCTGAGAAACCCAGATGGCTGTCGTTCCAGCTCCTGGAATCACAAAGTTTGCTATTTTCCAGGGCCAGAGAGAAAGAACAGCAGGTAGGGTGTTTGCCTTGCATGTGGCCAATCTAGGTTTAATCCCCGGCATCCCATATGGTTCCACAAGCACTGCCAGGAGTAATTCCTGAGCACAGAGCCAGGAGTCAGCCCTGAGCATCACTGGGTGTGTGGCTCCCCAATTAAAAACCAAAGAGTCTGCTTTGTTCTGAGGGGACCCCATGAGGACTGGAGATAAACCTCGGATGCAAACTTACTCAGTGAATTTGAATAAATGTAGTCTAATGGTGTTGGAGGCCCTGATCAAAATGAAGAACAGAATTGCTTCTACCTTGCAATCTTCCACAGATCCTGGGGAGAAGAAGGCATACCGCGCTGGAGAGATAGCACAGTGGGTAGGGTGTTTACCTTGCACGTGGCTGACCCGGGTTCGATTCCCAGCATCCCATAGGGTCCCCTGAGCACCACCAGGAGTAACTTCTGAGTGTAGAGCCAGGAGTAACTCCTGTGCATTGCCAGGTGTGACCCCTCCCCAAAAAAGGCAAAGAAAAAAAAAAAGAAGGCATCCCAGCCCCCATGCCATCAACAGCAGTGCAGGTGACACCCAAGCTTGCCCCTGAAGGATAGACACCCACCTCCCCAAAGCCTCCTAAACTCTATCCTCTCCCATGAGATTAAGGACCTTGTTCATCTCAGCAACTTCTCTGCTCACTGTAAATCCACTGAGCCCTGGAGTTGTATTTGAAGGAGGAGGATGAATCCCAGGAAGGCAAAAACAAAACAAAACAAAACAAAAAGTATATGCAGTGCATGGAAGGCGTAAGAAACTGCATGATGGCATGGTGAGTGCATTCTCTGTGGCCGTTCTCCCTGGCCACGGGTGGGATGGAGACCTATCCCTGGGCACTGTGGTTCCTCTCCAGGCCTGTTGCCAGGGAACTGACTCCAGAGGTGATGTCGCTGAGGAGTGTATGGCCGAATGACGGGCCCCATTCTCCATGCAGTGCCGCCATACTACATCATGAACTGCACCAAGACATGCAGGGGCTGCTTGCAGGGAGAGCAGTCTCTGAAATCAAGAAAATAATGGCACGCTATCTGATGAAGGGAGTGTCGGCTTAACTGTCCCCACTGCTACCCAGCATGACATATAGCTGGCTCAGAGCTAGACAGTGATTCTATCAAATTTTATTTAAATTTTTTGTTTGGCTTTTTTTGGTCATACCCAGTGATGCTCAGGAGTTATTCCTGGCTTTGCACTGAGGAATTACTCCTGGTGGTGCTTGGGGGACCCTATGGGATGCCAGGAATTGAACCCAGGTGGTCAGCTGTGTGTAAGGCAAATGCCCTCCCTACTGTATTATCGCTCCAATTTGAATCACTTCAGAATTATTACTGTTCACAAGTACAGCCTGCATAAGAAAACACTGAAGAATAAATGCTACTCTACTAACAAAAAAACAGAATGACATTATAAAATGAGCAGTACTGGGGCTAGAGCGATAGCACAGCGGGTAGGGCGTTTGCCTTGCACGCGGGCAACCCGGGTTCAATTCCCGGCATCCCAGGGTCCCCCGAGCACCGCCAGGAGTAATTCCTGAATGCAGAGCCAGAAGTAACCCCTGTTCATCGTCGGGTGTGACCCAAAAAGAAAAATAAAAAAAGTAAAATGAGAAGTACTTGTGAAACACATTTCTATGGCATGTTCAAATAAAACCAAGAACTCTACTGCTGTGTGCTGACCACAGGACCCCTGAATGAGCCCTTCACACCCCGGCCTTTCCCCCTGTCCTCCACCCCTGTGGTTTTCATCGGTGATCTAAGATCAGCATCACCACCTCAGTGCAGTGACCAAGGCCAGTACAGTGACCCTACCAGGCTGCCCTCTTGCTTTCTGAGAGGGAGATGGTCTCACCCGGCCTGGGGAGTCCAGACACCCCCTCTCCATCTTTCTACTTTACTCCTCATTTTCCAGCATTCCCCCCCCCCCCCGCCCTGACCTCGCGAGACCTGGGGTCCTACCCTGGTTTTTTTTGGGGGGGGGCACTAGGAAGGCTGGGGATGGGGCAGGAACAGAACAAATGCTCCATCCCTCTGAGATGTCTTCTGGACCCCCCAATCTTACTTGATTAACACCCCAATCCACCACCTTAAGCCACCCCTGGCATATCTCATGCCAATTGTGTTGGTGACCAGGACACAGGGGGATGTCCTCTGGGGGATGTTCCTGGCAGCTGTGGCCTACACATTCATTTGACTTCTGCTCTAAAGTCACCTAACAGGGACAGAAAAGACAGATTTTTTTAAAAAAATTTTATTTTAATGAATCACCGTGAGATACAGTTACAGACTTACAAACTTCTGTGCTTACGCTTCAGTCACACAGTGATCGAGCACCCATCCCTCCACCAGTGCCCATTTTCCACCACCAATGTTCCCAGTATCCCTCCCACCACCCCATCCCATCCCCCCATCCCTTGCCTCTGTGGCAGGCACATTCCCTCTTACTCTGTCTCCTTTTGGGTGTTAATGGTTTGCAATGCAGGTAGCAAGCGGCCATCATGTTTGGTCCACAGTCTACTTTTAGCACGCATCTCCCATCCCGAGCGAGCCCTCCAAGCATCATTTACTTGGTGGTCCCTTCTCCAACCCTGCTGCTGAAAAGACAGGTTTGAGGCGCTTACCTTGCCTGCAACTCACCTCACTCAGGTTGGCTCCTGGGCACCACCTCTGGTCCTACAAGCCCCTCCAGGAGTGATCCCTGAGCACAGAGCCAGGAGGAAGCCCTGAGCACCGGTGGGCGTGGCCCCAAACCAAGCTGACACCCACCCCTGCATCCCTGGCCGGCATCCCCAAGCACAGAATCTCAGCCTGGCAACACTGGGAGACACAGACAGTTGCCACAAGTACTGGGAGATAAATACCCCCACCCCCACCCCCAAGGGACAGGCCAGGGAGCAAAGGCAGTGCTGGACCTTGGTGCTGTGGGGGCAGGGTGGACCCACTCAGCAGTGTCTCTCTCCCAAGTCCCGTGCGCCCCGTGACCAGGATTCCGGGGACCAGGAGTCCGGGCTCTGTCGCCAGCACCCACGGGTTCCCCCATCTCCCCCCACCCCCCAAGAAACAAGTCGTTTCCAGAAGGAAGATGAGGTTCTTTTATTCACGCATGTGTGTACAAACTCGGCAGAGAGCAGGCTCAGCACATCTCTGAGGATGAGCGCAATAAGGTCCACCAACATTTAGGGGGACACATCCAGCCTGGACGTCGAGACAGACCCGGGTAAGGTGGACCCTCAATGGTCTCAGGGGCTCCAACCAAAAGCCAACATGTGCACAGAAAATACAAATGCAACGTCACCCTCACCTACATGACTGGTACATTCTCAGGGGGAGGGAGGGAGAGGGGGAGGGGGGAGAGAGAGAGAGGAGAGATAGAGAAAAGAGAGAGGAGAGAGAAGAGAAAGGAGAGGAGAAAGAATAGAGAGGGGGAGAGAGGTTAGAGGAAAAGGAGGAGAGGAAAGAGAGAGAAGAGATAAGAGAGGAGAGAGAGGAAAGAGAGGAGATAGAAGAGAGGGAGAGAGAAGAGAAAGGGAAGGGAGAGATAGTGTTGTGTGTGTGTGTGTGTGTGTGTGTGTGTGTGTGTGTTTAGCTGATTATCTCCTCTTCCTTCCCTGCAACCCAGACTCCCTTATGGGCACTGAAATGCGAACTAGATCAGCCCCTGCCAACTTTTCCAGAAGAGAGATGCTCATCAAAACCGTTTTTTTAAAAAGGGGCCGTGTGACCACACAACAGGTGGGTGGGGCTTGCACCCAGGCCAACCAGGGCTCAACCCCTGGCATCCCCTATGGTCCCCTGACCCCACCAGGAGGGATCCCTGAGCTGAGACAGAAGCCAGCCCTGAGCACCGCCGGGTGTGGCCCCACCCCCATGAATAAAATCCATGAATAAAATTTAAAATTAAAAAAGATTTTTAAATTATTTCCTGGGGGGCGTCTCCCAGCTCTGCGCTCAGGGTTCACCCCTGGCAGGGCTCAGGGGACCTTAAATTAATCGGTGCAAGGGATCAGCGATCCGGGTTGGCTGCGTGCATGGCAAATGTTTTCCCCGCTGTTTAAGTCACTCCAGCCGACTTAAAAAATTTTTTTTAAGGTATCATACTTCCTAAAACCACACACACACATGTGAGAACGCTGGGAGGGCAAATCCTGCTGAAACAAATTCCATTTTTCTAGAGTTTCTGCGTTTCCTGGGCTTTGTGCTGACTCACCCCACCTGTCCCACCCCATGGGTATCGCGACTTCCTAAGAAGACAGCTCAAGGTCCTGGGGTTGGCGGCGCTCGTGGGTTTCAAATGAGCCTGGAGCAGTTTCAGCTCAGGCCAAGGTGACCAGAGGCCTAGAACCTTCTATGCAGCCCGTGTCAGAACACGGCAGAAAACAGTATGTGGGAGTGGGGGGTGCACTGAAATGCAACAGGGGCTCAGATGTGGCCTTACCATGGGGCTGACTCCACTATGATCCCAGAACTAGCCACTAGGACCTCTGAGCACTGAGAAGAGGGATCCCCAAGCACAGAGATAGGAGCAAGCCCTGGGCACCCAAATATCTTCTCCAAAAAGAAAACGGGAGTCAGGATCTGGCGCTTAAATTAGATGATGGGGCTGGTGCGATAGCACAGAGGGCAGGGCGTTTGCCTCGCACGCGGATGACCTGGGTTCGAGTCCCAGCATCCCATAGGGTCCCCCGAGCACTGCCAGGAGTAATTCCTGAGTGCATGAGCCAGGAGTAATCCCTGAGCATCATGGGTGTGACCCAAAAGGCAAAAACAAAAAATTAAAAAATGAGGTGACAAGGGGCTGGAGCCATAGCACAGCGGGTAGGGCGTTTGCCTTGCATGCAGCTGACCCAGGTTCAATTCCCAGCATCCCATATGGTCCCCTGAGCACCGCCAGGAGTAATTCCTGAGTGCAAAGCCAGGAGTAACCCCTGTGCATCGCCGGGTGTGACCCAAAAAGCAAAAAAAAAAAAAATGAGGTGACGATCACAGGGTGGGGGGTTGGGAAGGGGTGGCCGGTGACACCACTGTCCCAATAAAGGGGGCCAGCCGCAAAGGACTGGGGTCTTTCCGGGACAGCTAGAGCTGGCTCTGACTCACAGCCCCACACCCCTGGGGCTTGATTTTGAAAGTGAGGGGGGCTGAGTTTACGCAGGGCCAGGTGGGACCTTGTACCGGGTTTCCCCTACACCCCCTCCTCCCAACCCCAGCAAGTGCCCACAGAAACTTCCTTCTGCAAATGACAAGCTAGTGTCCGCTTCCTGTCACTCTGGGAAACCTATCTCCTTAGACGCCACCCTCCAACCCTTCGACCCCCAGCCGTCTCAACACTTAGATGTGTTGGTGTGAGTATGAATCATTTCAACGTTTCCACAGGTGCCCAGGCTGTGGGGGGCAGGACTCACAGGTCTCCAGGCGGGGATTCCAGTGACTAACGACCTGACCTTTCGCATCTGCGGTCAACCCCCCTCAACAACCAAAAATGGAAGAAAAGGCTCAGCATCACAAATGATGCGGTACTTAAACAAACAATAGCCCCTTTATCCTTTCATTCCCCCCCTGCCCCCCCCCAAACGGAAATATTTCAAAGTGTTTCAACGGGGCCATTTTTTGAATTTCCTTCGAAAGCAGCCACCCTTTAAGACGCTCACCATCAGTTAGCAAATAGCCTTCCCATGAAAGGACACCTGCTACCTGCTCCCCCCGCCAATTCTAGCGTTTGGTTTGTTTTGGAGCCGCACCCAGCGATGCTCAGGGCTTCCTCCTGGCTCTGCACTCAGGGATCACCCCTGGCGGGGCTCGGGGGATGAGGGGATCCTATGGGGTGCCAGTGGGGATCGAACCCGGGTGGGCCACATGCCACATGCAAGGTAAGTGCCCTCCCTGCTGGGCTGTCACTCTGGACCCTGAACCCACTCCCGATTCTGGCCAAGATTCTTGATCTCACACACAGGACAGCTGCCTCTCCCCCAAAGGGCTGACAGGTCTCTGCGTGCCTACAAACACCCAGGACACAGCACAAAGGATCAGCGATCACAGTGTCATTGATGCTGTCCCTGCCTGCCCCCTCTTCCCACTCCCAGGATCTGCTTGGTCCTTCCAGGCACTTGGTCCAGGCAGATTCCAGAAAGAGAGACACACCCCCTGCTTCCAGGTCCAGGAGGGGCCCAGCTGCTCATCACCGTGACATCGCCCACAGCTCAAGGTCCAGTGAGCCCATCTCTGTGCCCTCTCAGAAACCAGAGGGAAATAAAAAAAAAAAAAAAGAGGGAGACCCTCCCAGATGTTAATTCCTGAAGATGCAAAATGAAAAAAACACGGGGAATCTTGAAATGCTTCCCAGGGGGTCTCCAGTCCCCCACAGCCAGATGGATGTGCAGGGGTACCCAAACTGAAAGTTCCTTGCCTCTCTCCTCAAAAGGGGGCTCTAAAGGGATGTGGGGGGTGGAAGAGGAGTGTCTAAAGTGAATCTACAGTTCCAGAACGTTCCGCTTCCCGCAGGAGTGTGTGGAAGTGTGGTGCCTCGGTTTCCAGGCGTGGGGACTGTGCTCGTGACTCTCCTTTGGGGTCCCACACCGCAGGGTGTGTGGATTAGAACGGCATGGGGGGGCCCGAGGAGGGGGTTGCCGGAGTCCACGGGGCCTGGCCTAGTCCACGACGTAGGGGTTGTCCTCCACTGTGTAGATATTGTCTTCCGCTCGGACCCGAGCCGCAGCCGCGCTCTGCAAGGCTGTCATCGGGGGGCTGTGCAGGGTCACCATGCTGCAGAGAGAAACAGATGGTCAGGAGCCAGAGCCATAGCACGGTGGGGAGGGCGCTCGCTGAGCATGCAGCCAACCTGGGTTCAATCCCTGGCATCCCATAGGGCCCCCCTGAGCACTGCCAAGAGTTCTGATCCCCAAGTGCAGAGCCAGCAGTCAGCTATGAGCACTGCTGGACGTGGCGCCCAAATAAAATAAAACAAAAAACCTTAATGTGGGGGCCAGAGTGATAGTCTGTGGGGAAGACGTTTGCCTTGCACACAGGTGACTTGGGTTCGATCCCCGGCATCCCATAGGGTCCCCCGAGCACCGCCAAGAGTAATTCCCGAGTGCAGAACCAGGAGTAAGCTCTGAGCATCGCCGGGTGTGACCCAAAAAGCAAAAAATTAATTAATTAATTAATTAATTAAAAAGATGAGGAGCCAGAGCGATAGTACAGCAGGTAGGGCATTTGCTTTGCACTCAGCTAACCCAGGTTCGATCCCTGGTACCACGTGTGGTAGTAGCGCCCTGTCAGGTAGTAGGGCCCTGCATACAGAGCCAGCAGTCAGCCTGGCCACCGCTGGGTGTGGGCCCCCCTGCACCCCCCCAGAAAAAAAAATAGTGTGAGCCACCAGTGGTACACGCCTCCCAACAGGGCATCCAAGTATGAGCCACATCTCAGGCCAGACTCCATAGCCGCAACCGCCGCATGTCATCAAATTACATCCGATGACACTGGTTACAGAGACAGGTCTCAGACCCAGCCCGGATGCCCAGCGGAGAAACTAGCCTGAGTTTAGTTGGGGTGACAAAGTCGAGGTGCGTGTTCTGGGTTGGTGTCTAACAGCCTTCAGGCAGATTCTTTGTTGTTTTGGGGTCACACCAGTGATACCCAGGGGTTAATTACCTTTTTGGATCAAAAACCCTATGGGATACCAGGGATCAAACCTGGGTCGGCCACATGCGAGGCAAATGCCCTCCCCACTGTACTATTGCTCTAGGCCCTTAACTTTTCTTTCTTTTCTTTTCTTTTCTTTCTTTCTTTCTTTCTCTTTTCTTTTCTTTCTTTTTCTCTCTTTCATTCCTTTTTTTACTCTTCTTTCATTTTTCTTTCTTTTGGGGTCACACCCAGTGATGCTCAGGGGTTCCTCCTGGCTCTGCACTCAGAAATTACTCCTGGCGCTACTTGGGGGACTCTATGGGGTGCCGGGGATGGAACCAGATTGGCTGTGTAAGATGGATGTCCTCCTCGCTGTGCTATCTATTGCTTTGGCCCCTCAAAGAGATCCTTTTTTTTTTTTAACACTATGGGATGTTGGAGATTCAACCTGGGTCAGCAACATGCAAGGTCAACCCCTCCCCGCTGGACTATGGCTCCAGCACCCCCTCCCATGCCTGCAATGAAGCAGATTCTTAAGCCCGGTTAGTGACCTACTTCCTGTCTTCGAGGGGTGCAGGCGATCAAATGTGGGAGCAGAACCAAGGCGTCACACTGCCACCCTTCTCACTAGCATGCTCTGGGGCATGGGGCCTAGCACACACCACAGTCAGAATGTGACAGTTGGCGGCTGGTGACTCTCCCTAAGCTCAACCCGCCCAGAACACTGCGCCATAGTCACCATCTGGGCTTCAAGGTCCTTAATTCGATGACCAATCATTACAAAGTCAATGACTGAGTAAAGGACCATCACTGGCGGTGGTACTTATAACATCATTTATGTAACAATGATTGTAATAATGATGCAATACCTCGGTCAGTAATTAGCATAGTCATGGATGATGGCAGTGTCCGACGAATTAAATTTAATTCACTTAATGACCAATAGTTAAAAAGCCCAATGTTTGGCCCTGGTGTAATGCCATTAGCTCTGGAGGAGCCTAGGGTCCGAGCCCTCGGATCCCGATGACATCACTGGGAAATGTTTGCTCTCTGCATTGTGGGGGTTGGGTTTTGCATTTTTGCTTATTTCTATTTGACAGCCTTCTCTGGAGTAGGTTCCCGGATAAGCACGTGCTTCAAAGTGGACCTTTAAGAGGCTGGAGCAATAGTCCAGTGGGAAGGGGGTATGCAGCTTGTATGCAGCTGACCCAGGTTGAATCTCCGGCATCCCATAGGGTCCCCCAAGCACCACCAGGAGTAATTCCTGAATGCAGAGCCAGGAGGAACCCCTTGAGCATCACTAGGTGTGGCCCAAAACCCCCAAAGATAATTTTAAATATAAAATATATAAATAAAATTTTAAAAGTTCACGGGGCGGGGGCGGGGGGCTGAGCAATAGCACAGCAGGTAGGGCGCTTGCCTTGCACACAGCCGACCCGGGTTCAATTCCCAGCATCCCATAGGGTCCCCTGAGCACTGCCAGCGGTAATTCCTGAGTGCAGAGCCAAGAGTAACCCCTTTGCATCGCCAGGTGTGACCCCCCCCAAAAAAAACAGTTCACAGGGAATGGATGGACCATCAGTCCCAAAGTTGCTTTTCCCCAGAGAGAGAGTTAGTATTGTGAGTATATATACATGTGTGAGTGTGTGCATGATGTGAATGAGTGTGTGAGAATATGTGAGCATGTGTGAGAGTCTCTAAGACTGGTATATGTAAGTGTGTGAGAGTGAGTGTATTGGTGTTATAAGTGTGTCTATGAATGTGTAGGAGTGTGTCAGTGTGAGAGTACATTAAGACTGCAAATGCGATGTGTACAAGAGTGAATGACAGTGAGTATCTGAGTACTGGGAGTGAGTGTATGAGTGAGTGGGTGTGAGTGTGTGTGAGCGTGTACAGGACTGAACGTGGTGTGTATAAACATGAGTGCATGAGAGTGACTAGGTAACGTGAGTGCGTGTAGGAGTGTGTGAGTGTATGAGAAAAGTGTGAGTGTGGTGAGCATACACGGGAGTGCGCGTGAGAATGTGAGTGTGAGTACAGGTATGAATGAATGTGAGTGTCAGATTGTGAATACTATCGTATTGCATAGATGTGCATGCAAGTGAGTGAGTGTATTCGTGTGAATGTGTAAGTGTGAGTCGAGTTTGAGAGCATGTGTGTGTATGAAAGAGAGAGACAGAGAGACAGAGAGACAGACAGGCAGGCTCGCAGACAGACAAACAGACCCTGTGGTGGTCTCCCTGCTGACTTCTCTGGCAGACCCCAGACCTTCCACTCACATCCCCACCCTAAGCACTGAAGGAGACTCTGGAAAGTTCCGTGAGGAAAGAGGCGAACGCTTCTCTCCCCGTGCATGAGGATCGACTGGGTGGGTGCCCAGGAAATGAAACAGGAAGTGCTGAGGACTGGGAGCACCTCTGGGAGAGCTTCGGGCACAGAGGGTAAGACAAGGATGAAGAGAGGCACTGAGGAACCTCCCTGGGTGGCAGCTGGCCAGACCCCGAGGTGCAACCAGCCCCACCTACCTCAGCTGCTGCTGCTTCCTCCTCAGGAGCAAGTGCTCTGCATTGGGGAAAAGAAAAGGAAGTGGGTCAATGGAAGGTTCTGGAAGGTCTCTTCAAACAAGGTCTTTCAAGCGAACAGAGGGGTCACAGGGATAGGACAGCGGGTAGGGGGTTTGACTTGCATGTGGTCGACCCTAGTTTGACCCCCAGGCATCCAATAGGGTCCTTTGAGCACTGCCAGAGTGATCCCTGAGTACATAGCCAGGAGGAACCCCTGAGCATCACCAGGTATGACCCCAAAAGCAAACAAACAAACAAACAAACAAACATCCCTCCAAACCAAAAAACCAGTGGGAGGTGGGGGTTAGGGATGTGTGGGTCCCTTTGGCCAGTCAAAGTGCTAATGTCTGCCCTCACCCCCATGTCTCTGCTGCCTGTGGGTGCTGTTAGACTGCCTCACACCCCACCGCCTGTACCCCATTATGGGTGACCCAGGAGGGGAAACCTGCCCTATTCCCTCCACTGCCCTCCGCTCCATTGTGGGGAGAGGATCAGGGGAGGGGAGGGGAGGGGAGGGGAGGGGAGGGGAGGGCCGGAACAGGGCACTGGGCAAGGCTGACACCTGACCCTGTCTACCCAAGCCTCATGGTCCTGTGTTCCGCTAGAGAATCCCCATCTCTCTTATCCTCCCCTTTGCTCTTCACAAGCCCAAGAAGAAGAGAAAAGGGATGGGGGGAGGGAGGGAGGGAGGGAGAGAGAGAGAGAGAGAGAGAGAGAGAGAGAGAGAGAGAGAGAGAGAGAGAGCCAGGGCCGCTGCCCGGAGCCCCAGGGAGCTGCCATCTCAGGCCCCAGGTGGGCTCAAGGCTTACAAGGACTTACTCTTAGTGACCAGGACCACCAGAATGGTGACCAGCACCGCTGCTGTGATGGAGAGGCCAATGTAGAGTCCCCTGCTGGTCACCTTCCATGGGTTCTGGGCCAGCGACGTGAGCTAAGAACACAGTCAGGAGCAGATGGCAACTGGTTACGGTGGGAAGTACATCGCCGAGGGTCTCCTCTGGACCCTGTTTCTCCTGCTAGCTTCTTGAGGGAGCCCCCATCCCACCCAACCCCAGCAGGCCACGCCCAGAAGGTCACGTATCCTATCACCAGGAGGGTCGAGAGAGAGCACAGGAGTTAAGGTGCTAGGCTTGCACCCAGCCAACTCTGGTTTGCTCCCCGGCACTGCATAGAATCCCCAAGTCCCATTAGGAGTGATCCCCTGAGCGCAGTGCCAGGAATCAGCCCTGAGCACAGAACCAGGAGTCAACCCTGAGCACGGTGCCAGGAGTCAGCCGTGAGCACAGAGCCAAGAGTCAGCCCTGAGCACCACCAGGTTGCATCTTCGCCCTCCCAGCTCCTCCTCCCCTGCCCCAAGTAAAATGCAAGTATCAACAGGGGGCCTGGAGAGATAGTCCAGCGAGGAGGGCATTTGCCGTGCACGCTGCCAACCAGAGTTCCATGCCCGGCATCCCATAGGGGCCCCTGAACACCGCCAGGAGTAACCTCTGAGCATCACCAGGTATGGACAAAAACCCAAAATAACAAAACCGCGTATGACCAGAAATGGCCCTGGGAGCCTCCACCAGCCACCCCCACCCCCCTAAACACTCTTTTGTTCTAGAAAACTGTTTTAACAGGTTACTTCCAGATACCGGGGCTCTACGTGACTTCTGTTTTCCTTTATGCATCGCTGACACTCAGAAATGAAAGTGTGGTTTTAGGCCAAACCTCCTGCGATACGTTTCTCTTTTGGGTCTGGGGCCCCACCCAGCGATGCTCAGGGTAGACCTGGACCAAGCGCAGGTGCCAGACCTTGCTGCCCTCTCAGTTCCCAACATGGCTGTGTTTTTTTTTCTTATCTTTTTGGGTCACACCCGGTGATGCACATGGGTTACTCCTGGCTCTGTGCTCAGGAATTACTCCTGGCGGTGCTCCGGGGAGCCTATGGGATGCCGGTGATTGAACCTGGGTGGGCCTTGCTCTAGCCCCTTCCGGACATGTTTTACCTAAAACTCACACACACACACACACACACACACACACACACACACACACACATTCTGTTTTGTTTTAAATCCAGGACAAAAATCTCTATCCAGCATGCATGGTGGGAGTGATACAAAATACCTCTTTCTCAGGCCTCCCCAAGGCACTGGCCCACCTAGAGCTCCAGGGATGAGCCTAAGAGCCCTGGGGAGGAGCCCCTGCACTGACTTCCTTCCCTTTCCAACAACACATGACGCTTGTCGTCAGGCAGGCTAGCCGTGGGCCTGGTGCGCTCAGGACAAGCCCAGGGCGAATGAAGAGGCAGTGACATACTCACCGTCTGATTCTCACGCCAGGCGTCGTCCCACGTCTGCGTCACCACGTCCGTGCCATTCCCATCTGCTCGAAACATCAGGGAAAATGCATGAGGATGACAGACAAGCCTCACTTTGTAGGCTTTCTCTCTGCAGACACCCAGACCAGCCGAGCTGCCTTCCAGGGCTGACTGAGAGGCAGGATCTGAGTGTCAGTGATCAAGGCCAAGAATTGCCACATTGTTGCAGGGGCAAATTAAATCAGCCAGGCTATTGCTATACTGTCTTGCCAACTAGGCTTAACTTCTTTTATAATATATATATTTTTGTTTTTTTGTTTAGGGGTCACAACTGGCGATGCTCAGGGATCACTCCTGGTGGTGCTTGGGGGAGGACCCTATGGGGATGTCGAGGATCGAACCTGGGTCGACTGCGTGCAAGGCCAGAGCCCTCCCCGCTGTGCTATCTTTGTGGCAAAAACAAAGGCAGAGACACACCAAACACTGCCTAAAGCTTCTGCAGTGGCCGACAGCCAAAACAGGTGGCAAAGAATCACAGCCAGGAGTGACCCCCTCCCCCTCTCAAAAAAAATAAAAGATGTAAAAATGAAAAGCTGAATCATATTCTGCAGGGGGTGAAAAAAATAGCTGGAAGGACCCACCTATGTTTCAGGATGCTGGGCCGAGATTCTGACCCAAAGAGTTTTGAGAGATTTTTTGTTTTTCCTTTTTGGGTTATACCTGGCGACGCACAGGGGTTACTCCTGGCTCTGCACTCAGGAATTACTCCTAGCAGTGCTCGGGGACCGAACCTGGGTCAGCCGTGTGCAAGGCAAACACTCTACCCGCTGTGCTATTGCTCCAGTTCAAGAGACTGTTCTCCTGTTGTTCATCGATTTGCTCGAGCAGGCCCAGTAACGTCTCCATTTTGAGACTTGTTGTTACTGTGTTTGGCATGTCAAATCCATCACGGGGAGCTTGCCAGGCTTTGCCGCGCGGGCGAGATACTCTTGGTAGCTTGCTGGGCTCTCCGAGAGGGGCGGAGGAATCGAACCTGGGTCAGCCAGGTCGGCCGCACGCAAGGCAAATGCCCTACCCGCTGTGCTATAGCTGAATTTTGAAAATTTAATTGGATAATTAACCCTATGGGATGCCAGGGATCGAACCCGGGTCAGCCATGTACAAGGGGAAACAGCTGCACATGCTAGGGGAAAACGCCTTCCCCACTGTGCTATCACTCCAGCCCCCAAGATCCCTCCTCCCCCTCCCCCCATTCCAGGTCCCCACTTGTGTCCCCCAGCCTCACCCCACGCAGCCCTCACTACCACAGGTCTGCAGTGGCCGTCCCGAGCACCCACACGCCCTACGGCCACACCATGACCACCCAGCCAACTCACTTTCACATAACCACCGCGCTTCCGCCTTGGGCCCTTGTGACCACTTTTGGGGGTGGTTTTTCTTTTGTTTGGGGGCCACAGCTGGCGATGCTCAGGGCTTCCCTGGGTTCTGCACTTAGGGGTCACAGTTGGCGATGCTCGGGCCAGGCAAGTGAGTGCCCTCCCAGCTGCACTGAGGCTCTGGCTCCCAAAAGCACTTTAAGGGGCCACATGGGGGAAAAACCTTGTCCCTAACCAAGGCACTTTGGACATGTACAGCATCAGTCCCAGGTCACACAAGCAGATGGGCCGTGGGCCGCCTCCACGTCTATATCCCATCATGCACAAGGGCCAGACCCTGGGTGTTTTTTTTTTTTTAATTTTTACTAGTGAAACACCATGAGGTACAGTTGTAGACTTACAAACTTTTGTGCTTGGGTTTCAGTTATACAATGATCAAGTACCCATCCTCCACCAGTGCCCATTCTCCACCACCACTGATCCCAGTGTCCCTCCCACCCCACACCCCCCCCCCATCCCACCCTGCCTCTGTGGCAGAGCATTCCCTTTTGTTCTCTCTCTCCTTTTGAGTGCTGTGGTTTGCAAAAGAAACTTTGGTACATCTACACAATGGGGTACTATGTAGCTGTTAGAAAGGATGAAGTCATGAAATTTACATACAAGTGGTACTACATGGAAAGCATCATGCTAAGCGAAATGAGTCAGAAAGAGAGGGACAGACATAGAAAGATTGCATTCATCTGGGGAACATAAAGTAACAAAATAGGAGACTAACACCCAAGAATAGCCAGATAAGTACCAGGAGGTTCACTCCATGGCTTGGAGGCCAGTCGAACATGCTGGGGGAGAAGGCATCTCAGGTAGAGAAGGGAGCACCAAATAAAGGGTATTGGGAGGATCCTCCCAGGATGGGAGATGCATGCTGAAAGTAGACTATAGACCAAACATGGTTGCCACTCAATGCCTCTTTTTTTTTTTTAGACTAAACCGTCTGTGATCCTGATGTCCCTGCAGGCCACATGCACAGTCCAGTCTGCCTGGGTGGCTGGGCAGGACTTAGAGGGTAGCAGGAAGTGCAGGGATGGGAGTCTATTTAGTAATGGCATTGCGATGGGGTACCTGATGTGCACACACACACACACACACTCACATACTCACATACTCTCACATTCTCACACACACACACTCACACTCACACGTACACACACACACACACACGTGGTGGCATGGCCGAGGTTTATACCCATGTAAGTAGGACAGTGACCCTTGTCCTGACACAGGAAGACAAGACGCCCCCACCCTGGGTTTGTGGGGGTCCCCAGGTACCACGAATCACGCCCCTCACCTCCCACAGATGCTGGACCTCAAGGGCACAGGGAGGGGAGGACGGGACAGTTGCTGGTGGCCTGACCTAGGGGTGTCAGAGGGCCGAGGAGCGGCACCTCAGTCAACACACAGCCCTTTCTCAGGCACAAGGACAAGTCCGGAGGAGTCAGGGGGATGCTGAGGGCAGGGGGCCGCCTCTCTCCAAAGCCCAGTCTCGGGGCTCCCCGAGGTGGACACCCATCAGAACCAGCTCCGGGGCTGCAGATAGGACAGCAGGGAGGGTGTTTGCCTTGCACAACCCGGGTTCCATTCCTGGCATCCCACAGGGGTCCCCCAAGTACCACCAGGAGTGATCCTGAGTGCAGAGCCAGGAGGAATCCCTGAGCATCGTCAAGTGTGCACCCGCCCCCCCCAAAAAAAGCCTCGAGAAGATTGTGGGGGGCGGTTTCACGGAACCCACCACTGCCACAGGAAATGGGGCTGCAGTCACACACTCATTTGTCCCAGCCTTGCTATGGGAGGGCGTCAGTGACTCAGCCAGGCTTGGGGGGTCTGCCCCTGCAGCCAACCCTCGTGGGGGGGTGAGGGTGGGTGGGACACGACCACACCTGTTCTAGAAAGCTCTGCGCAAGTCACCATATCTCAGGCTCCTCCTGATCCCACAACCCTGCGGCTGCCGCCTGGGAACCATCATCTCTTCTCACTGTCTTTTCAAGCGCCTGCCAAGGAATTCCACTCTCGACACCAAATGTCACCACGGTCTGATCACCGTGAATGTCACTCTGGTCTGCCTGCACCCCCAGATCTGCTTCCAGGAAAGGGGCATGACAGGGAGGCGAAGGTGGGGTGGGTGGGGTGCAGGCCCTTAGCCACTCACTCCCCTCGAGGGGGGCCTAAGGGCGTTAGGAAAGGCTGGGGGGTGGGGTGGGGGCTTCGGTCCCCCGTGTTGATGACTGGCCTGCCTCAAGGAGCTTTTGAGGGGCTGGAGCGATAGCACAACGGGAAGGGCGTTTGCCTTGCATGTGGCCGACCCGGGTTCAATTCCCAGCATCCCATATGGTTCCCCGAGCACAGCCAGGAGTAATTCCTCAGTGCATGAGCCAGGAGTAACCCCTGTGCATCGCCGAGTGTGACCCAAAAGCAAAAAAAAAAAAAAAGTCTCTGAGGGGAAGCCAGAGTGAAAGCACAGTGAGTAGCGAGAGAGTACAGCGTACAGCGGGGGTGGGGTGGGGGCTGTTTGCCTTGCATGCGGTCAACTGGGTTCAATCCCCAGAGACCCACCACGAGTGATCCCTGAGCACAGATCCAAGAGTCCTCCCTGAGCACAGAGCCAGGAGTTCGTTCTGAACACTGCCTGTGTGGCCCAAAAACCAGAAAGAAGAAAGAAATTAAAAAAAAAAAAGGCTGGAGGTGTGGAGGGTGCTGGCCTGGCACATGCCTGAGCTGATCCAGGCTTAATCCCTGGCACCCCACCGGGTCCAGAGGAGGGATCCAAGCGCAGAGCCAGGAGGAAACCCTGAATGCCACCAGGTTTGGTGCCCACCGCCCCACTCCCCCCAAAGAAGCGTCCCTGAGCTGCGTCACAGGGGCGCAGAAACCCAGGATGGAACAGACAGCAGGGAATGGCTCACTCGGGACCCCAAAAGCTGCACCAGGGGGTGCTAGAGTGATAGCACAGAGGGGAGGGTATTTGCCTTGCACACGGTGACCCGGGTTCGATTCCCAGCATCCCATATGGTCCCCTGAGTACCACCAGGAGTAATTCCTGAGTGAAGAGCCAGGAGTAACCCCTGTGCATCGCCGGGTGTGACCCCTCCCCCCAAAAAAAGCAAAAGTTCTACTTGGGTTTTTGCCGCATCTGACCCCAAGGGAACCAGAACTGAGCCACATCTTTGAACCAAGACTGCACCAGGCAAGGGCCACACTGGCCAGTCCCCAGGCCCCCCAGTGGACATCCTGAGTGGACACTGGACTGCCAAGGCACCGACCAGGCACCCTCACAGGCCCTGGGCTCCAGATCCTCGTGGCCCCACAAGCATCCTGGGGGCTCAGCGTGAACCCCCTTAGGCCACAACAGCAACAGGCATATGCTCAAGGCCCAGTGCTAACCCCTGGGAGTCCCACTGCGGGTACCCCAGCCCCATCTTCGGGCCTGCAAAAGGTCTTCCGGGTGACCGGGCAGAGGTCACCTGTCATCATCCAGAGGACCCCTCGGGTGGGCCCACCCAGGACGCCCCTGAGAGTGCCGCCTGGGAAGAGGAGTTACCTGGAAGGCAGGAGGGTGACGGGGAGCTGGTGGGGGGTGCGGGGCTGGGCTCCTGCCAGGTGGAAGGCTGTAGCTCGGGCCTGGGCGTCCGAGTAGTGGCTGGACTAGCCGGGCTAGTTACTGGAATGAAAAGAAGCGAAGCATTGTAGTCCCCGGGCACAGAAGCAAGCTGGAGAAAACACAAGGCTGAGCCCAGAAGTCAAAACAACAACAAGGAACTGCCCCAGAATTCCCGTCAGGAAGTGACCAGCCAGCCCCCTACAGGCACGCGCTCACGGGCCCAATTCCTCACCCAAAGTTGGGGGGATAGAGAGAGGGGGATCGAGGGGGTGAGAGAGAGAGAGAGAGACAGACAGACAGACAGAGACAGACAGAGACAGAGAGACAGAGAGAGTTGGACGGAGAGAGGAGATCAGGAGAGAGGGGAGAGGGAAAGAGAGAGAGTACAGCGGGGAGGACACACACACACACACACACACACACACACACACACACACGGCAGCCCGATTTAATCCCCGGCACCCCATAGGGTCCCCGTGTCTGCCAGGAGTGATCCCTGAGCACAGAGCCAGGAGTCAGCCCTGAGCACTGCTGGGTATGGCCCCTCACACACACCCCCACATAAAATGATGCCCACTTAGAAAAGTTGGGGCGATGGGCAAGAAATGGCACAGCAGGGAGGGCGCTGGTGGGGAATGTGGTCAGGAGGGTTTGAATCCCCCACACCACACAGGGTCCCCTTAACACTGCCCGGGGGTACTTCTGAGCACAGAGCCAGGAACAGCGCCTGAGCACTGCTGAATATGGATACCCCCACCCCATGTCCATCCCCCCCCAAAAAAGAACGAAACCCAAACCCAAATATATTGAAAGGATCTGAGGCTTTGCATAGCCAGGCGGGCATCTCAGGAACAAAGCGGATTTCTAAGACGCTGTGAACCGTGTAACAATACAGCCTGTGCTCAGTAATCCCTCCAGACTTATTACTAAAATATCAAAAATCCAAAATCATATGGACATCATATGCGCTTCATAATCAGCAACAGAAAACAAATGATTTAAGATGTCTTTTTGGCAGGTCTGATTGTTGGGGGAAATTCCAAATAATAATGGCGGATCATTTGTCGTAATATTGAATGTGATCAACTTAGAGAGAAGGTCAATTGGAAATCTGCCACACGGGCACAGAGAGGGGTTGGGGGGGGGTATACTGGGGTTCTTGGTGATGGGAAATGTGCACTGGTGAAGGGATGGGTGTTTGATCACTGTCTGACCGACCGAGACTTAAACTGAAAGGCTTTGTGGCTGTTCTCATGGTGATTCAATAAATTAAAAATTAAAAAAAAAAAAACAAAACCAATAACAGCCTGTGCTTATCATTATTAAATATCAACTGTGGGGGGGGAGGGGACAGCAATGCAGTGGATAGGGCTCTTGCTTCTCTTGCACAAAGCCGAGCTGAGTTTAGTCCCCAGCATCCTATAGGAGATCAGACGAGATCGGGTGCACTCAGGATGGTATGGCCGTGGGCTGGAGCGATAGCACAGCGGGTAGGGCGTTTGCCTTGTACAGGCCGACACGGCCGACCCGAGTTCAATTCCTCCGCCCCTCTCGGAGAGCCTGGCAAGCTACCGAGAGTATCTCGCCCGCACGGCAGAGCCTGGCAAGCTCCCCGTGGCGTAGTCGCTATGCCAAACACAATTAACAACAAGTCTCACAACGGAGAAGTTACTGGGCCCGCTCGAGCAAACCGATGAACAACGGGAGGACAGTGCTACAGTGCGATCCTATAGGAGCTCTCCCCCACCCCACCCCCACTCCGCCCAGCACTGCCAGGAGTGATCCCTGAGTGCCATGCCAGGATTGAAGTCCAATCCCCAAACTTTTACCAGCTGTGGGGGTGGAGAAGTCGTAGGGCAAGTGGGGGGCCCTTAGAAGCCCTGGACACAGCTGGGCATCACCAACCAACAAACAACAAACAATGGGCACTCAATCATTGTTGTATGACTGAAACGTAAGCACGAAGGTTTATAAGTCTGCAACTGCACCTCACAGTGATTCATTCAAAAATAAATAATAAATCAATAAAATTTTTAAAAATAAAACAAAGAAACAACAGTATCTGTGTATATGTCACCTGCATCTTTTATAGTCCCAGGAACCCCTGAATATACACGACCTACACAGCACACCTCTGCCCCAACCCCCCACCCCCTGGGGGCATTTATCCGGCTGAGTGAGCGTTCACTGGCACAGAACAGACCCATGGTGGGGGGGGGGGTGTCCTGCCCCCTGCACCTCTTCATCTGCATTCCTTCCCACCCCCCACCTCCCCATGCCCGGTTCCCGGAGTTCTCGTGAGGATGACACAGTGTCCGGATGTCTTCATGGGGTAATGATTCACCACCACCCACGCGGGGGGCTGCCTGGACTCTGGACCCTCTGTCCTCTCCCACTGAGGTTCGGGTCTCTCAGCTGGCTGTCCCCCTCCCGCCCCCGCCCAGAAACCGGGCAACTTCCCCCACTGCAGGGGAGCGGCCCACTCTGCCGCCACATTTCCTGGGGGCCCTAGAGATCCCAACTCCTACCTCTGCACCAGCTCTCAGAGCCCAGGGGCATCAGAGACAGTAACAGGGGCTAAGGCACTTGCCTTACACACGGTTGCCCACGGGGGTCCGGTCCCTGGCACCCCATGTGATCCCCTGAGCCCCACTAATGTTACCTAACAAATCTGCTTTCGTTGTTCTATTTATTAAACATTTGCTATCATCTGCTATACTCTTCTATAGTTTAAGAACACCTCCTCCTCACACTGCAAGGAAGGGTTCCGAGTTTGTAAGCATCAGACCCTAAAGATTTAAGAGCAGGGGGCTGGGGTCAATGTACAGTGGGGAGGGAGTTTGTCTGGCACACAGCCATCTGGGGTTCAGTCCCCGGAATCCCGTAGGGGTCCCAGAGCACCGCCAGGAGTGATTCCTGAGTGTAAAGCCATCATCTATGAGGGCTGTGCGAATCCCAAGGAGACTCTGGGATGACTCCCTCACAGACCGGGGATTCACAGTCACTTGTGCTATTAAGGGGTGGCAAAAAACGTACCCTGGTTCTGAGCTGTGCAGAGAGATGGTCTGTTCTGTGTGAGGTATGGCTGTAATTTCTTCTTTGGGGGGGGGGGGGGTCACACCCGGTGATGCTCAGGGCTGACTCCTGGCTCTGCACTCAGGAATTACTCCTGGTGGTGCTTGGGGGACCCTATGGGATGCTGGGAATCGAACTCGGGTCGGGCACGTGCAAGGCAAATGCCCTCCCCGCTGTACTACTGCTCCAGGCCCCGGCTGTAGCTTCAAAGCCTTACTGATACGGCTATAAACCAGATCTTGTTTTGTTTTTTAAATTTTTTTATGTTTTGGCTTTTTGGGTCACACCTGGTGATGCTCAGGGGTCCCACCTAGCTCTGTACTCAGGAATCACTCCTGGTGGTGCTCGGAGGACCCTCTGGGATGCCGCGGATTGAGCCCAGGTTGGCCACGCGCAAGGCAAATGCCCTTCCCTCTGTGCTGTCGCTTCAGCCTCCAGACCTTATTTGAAGAACTGTAAAAACTGTATATTTACTTGGGCCTGGAGAGTACAGAACAGGGCGCTCGCCATGCTGGTTCGATTCCCGGCATCCCAGAGGGTTCCCTGAGCACACCCAGGGGTGGGGAGCATGGGGCAATAGCAGGGTGAACTGCACCCCAGTGAATGTGCACCCCAGAGCTCACTCATAAGCTCTGTGAGCCTGTGCCCCGACCCGGAACGCCACGGGGTCCTAGAAACCACCCGCTTCCTCCCACACCGCTGCAATTCCCCCTCACTGCAATCCAGGAAACCACATGCAAGGCTGAGTCACCGGTGCACGTCCCCCCCAACCCTGACACCGATGTCTGTCAGCCTTCTCAAGCACAAACCCGGGGTCAAGGGCCAAGTCAATGAATTCTCCAGTAAGTGGTTTTTCTCACAGACTTGTACGGCTTTGAAATCCTGGCCTTGGCCACACAGTCCATCTCGGTACCCACTAGGGCAGAGCGACTCCTGTTCCCTCCTTGTTGAACACACACATCTCCAGGAAAGCTCATCTTCATCCCACAACTAACTGGAAAACTCCAGGGGCCAGAAAGATAGTACAATGGGTAGCGCACCTGCCAACATGGATTTGATCTCCGGTATCCCAAATGGTCCTGCGCATTACCAGGTATGGCCCCAAAACCAACCAAAACCAAAACAAAACAAAAAACCCTGTTCTGTGGCCACCTGTATTGCAAACCATAACACCCAAAAAGAGAAAGTAAAAGGGAATGTGCCTGCCACAGAGGCACGGGGGGATGGGGTGGGGGTGGTGGGAGGGATACTGGGAACTTTGGTGGTGGAGAATGGGCATGGGTGGAGGGACGGGTACTCGATCATTGTATGACTGAAACATAATCATGGAAGTTTGTAAGTCTGTAACTGTATCTCCCGGTGATTCATTGCAAAATATTAGCACTGTAGCACTGTCCTCCTGTTGTACATCGATTTGCTCAAGCAGGCACCAGTAATGTCTTCATTGCAAGACTTGTTGTTACTGTTTTTGGCATATCGAATACGCCACGGGGAGCTTGCCAGGCTTTGTCGCGCGGGTAGGATACTCTCGGTAGCTTGCCAGGCTCTCAGAGAGGGATGGAGGAATCAAACCCGGGTTGGCACGAACAAAGCAAACGCCCTACCCACTGTGCTATCGCTCTAGCCCATTAAAAAATATTAAAAAATAAAATTTAAAAAAATATGCTAGTGTTCTACCCGTCCCACTAGGTCTTTATAAATCCACTGTTTGCTTTTTTTTTTTTTTTTACGGGCTTGGGGGCCACACCCCCAGCGGTGCTCAGGGCTTACTCCTGGCTCTGCATTCAGGACATCACTCCTGGTGGGGCTCAGGGGACCATATGCGGTGCTGGGACCCAATCCACATGTAAGACAAACACCCTCCCTGCTATACTTCATAGCTCCAGCCCCTTCACCGTTTGCTTTTCCCGTTGGGATATGCAGCATCTTTGGCTATTTCTATTTATTATTTTTGGGGGGGAAAGAGTCACACCTGGAGAGGCTCAGGGGTTACTCCTGGCTCTGCACACAGGAATCACTCCTGGCGGTGGTCGGGGGTGACCCTATGGGATGCCAGAGACCGAACCTGGGTCGGCTGCATGGAAGGCCAACGCCCTCCCCGGTGGACTATCGCTCATGCTCCTTTTGGGCATTCCTAGGCCAAAGGGGCGCTGCTGGTGGGTGCCAGGCTGGAGGTGTCCCTTCGGACATCAGTGATCTGGAGATATGTGTTGGCTCAACTTCGCAGGGAGAGGGTGGGCAGTGCACAGGCCTGGCCTGAGTTCCAGATGAACCTCGGCCAAGCTCAGAGCACTGTCGCTGGGAGCCCGACTCTGCTCCTGGACGCTCATGGCCAGAGACCACGACAGGAAACAGGACAGAGACCAAAGACCAGGACAGGAGGGGCTGGAGCAATAGCACAGCGGGTAGGGCATTTGCCTTGCACGCGGCCAACCCAGGTTCGATTCCCAGCATCCCATATGGCCCCCTGAGCACCACCAAGGGTAATTCCTGAGTGCAGAGCCAGGAGTAACCCCTGTGCATCGCCAGGTATGACCCAAAATGGAAAAAAAAAAAAGACCGGGACAGGAAACAGGACAGCCTTGGGGATGAGCTGATGGAGTCTGAGAGAGGCCGGGGACCAGGGAAGGACAGGCTGGTCCCCTCTCCTCCTGCATGCCCTGTCCTCACCTCCTAGCTGCGCATGGCCGCTCCAGACCCCCGCCCTCTCCCTGGAGGGCTCACCCGCAGGGGTCAGCATTGGGGGGACTGGGAGGGGCAGGTTTGAGACGGAGGGTGGGTGAAACTTCACACCAAATGCCCGCACTTGGGAAACTTAGAGGTCCCCTAGCATGGACATTGCTGAGTCCTGGAGAAGGGCTCTGTCCACTGCCCTCCTACATACTGCATATTCCCAGCGGTCCCTGGCCCCTCCCTCTGGGAGAACTGGGGGGCACAACTCCCCACTACCCTCTGCACTCTGCCCTATGCCCTGGCCTTATCTGAGAAAAAAAAAAAGAAAAAGCGGGAGAAAGCGTCTCTCTGGGGGGGCTCATCCCAGAGGATGAGGAACAAGAAGGCAGGGGGTTCTGATATGCCATAGAAGAAGCCCCACCAAGGCTGTGTGTGTATCAAGATGGCCCCTAAAACCTGACACTCTGGGCCAGGGACAGTACCTCGGGCAGGACTCCTGCCTTGGGCAGGACCTACCTGGGTTCGATTCTCAGCACCCCATTAGGATCCCCTGTGCACTACCAAGAGTGATCCCTGAGCCAGGAGCAACAGAACCAACAACAACAACAACTGTCACTGTCACTGTCCTCCCGTTGTTCATCTATTTGCTCGAGCGGGCACCAGTAATGTCTCACAACAAATTGTGAGACTTGTTACTGTTTTTTGAAATAACAAATATGTCATGAGGAGCGTGCCAGGCTTTGCCGTGAGGGCAAGATACAACAAAAAGATTTGAAATTTGAAATTGGGGGCTGGAGCGAGAGTCGATCAGGAAGGGCATTTGCCTGGCACGCAGCCGACCAAGGTTCAATCCCCAGCATCTCATAGGGTCCACCCCTCTCCCCCCAGCACCGCCAGGAGTAATTCCTGAGTGCAGAGCCAGGAGGAACCCCTGAGCATCGCCTGGTGTAACCCAAAAAGGAAAAGAAAATTAAAAATTTAAAACTAACCTCAGGAGGGCTGGAGCAATAGCATAGCGGGTAAGGCATTTGCCTTGCATGCGGTCAACCTTGATTCGATTCCCAGCATCCCATATGGTCCCCCGAGCACCGTCAGGAGTAATTCCTGAGTGCATGAGCCAGGAGTAACCCCTGTGCATCGCCGGGTGTGACCCAAAAGAGCAAAAATTTAAAAAGAAATAAATAAAACTAACTTCAGGGCTGAACCTGACCTCCTGGTAGCGCTTGAGGGGGACCCTATGAGATGCCAGGGATCGATCCTAGGTCAGCTGTGTTCAAAGGCAAACACCCTCCCCACTATACTGTCCCTCCAGTCCCAGCCTTCTCACTGAAAATTCCTTTTTAATCCTTGAAAATCCCACGCTGCTGTGGAGAGTCAATAAGCTAATGAGGCATGTAAGGGCATCAGACGAGATTCTAACCAGTGACGCAGACAGAGGGTCCATCTGAACATGCCACGATCAGACTGAGGGATGGGAACGTGGTGTTTAAAACTGGGCCCGGGACTGGAGCGATAGTCCAGCGGGGAGGACGTTTGCCTTGCAAACGCCCAACCCGGGTTTAATCCCCTGCACCCCATCGGGTCCCCTGAGCACCTGCCAGGAGTGATTCCTGAGTGCAGAGCCAGGAATAACCCCTGAGCATGGCTGGGTGTGACCCCCCCAAAAAAAGCAAAAATAAATAAATAAATAAAAGTGGGCCCCCCCCCCTTAGGGTCAGAGATAGGACAGAAGTTATTAAGGCACTTTTCCCAACACGTGGCCAACCCCTACCACTGACGAGTCCCTGTTCCCCCTCCCCCCAGCACCTCCAGGTCTCACCTCGCCCCATCCCCCCAACAAATCACAGGAATTGTAAGCCAGTGGGACGCTGTTCTGCCTCTGGACCCCCCCTCCCCATGCAGGTAGGGTGGACGAGGCCCTTGGCGGGGCTCTGAGCCCTCCCCCTTTGTCCGGCAGGAGGAGGAGCGGGGATGCCGGAAAGCAGGGATGTAGGGATGCGGGGATGCGCGCGCGGTTTACCTGGCCGGGGGAGGGTCCGCGAGGGCGCCAGCGTTGTAGGAGCCGAGGTGGTGAGCCTGGGGACTGCGGGGGTGCTGAAGGGCCCTGCCGGGGTCAACAGGGGAGGGGCAGAGTGAGCCAGGCAGGTGGTGCCAGCCTGACGCCCCGTGAGTCTCGTGAGTGGGCGGGAACGGGCACAGACCCCCGCCCAGCTCCACGCCCCCCTCAACAGGAAGCAGCTGAGGTCTCCGAGAGGCACTTGGGCTTGCCTGGATGCACAAACCTAGAGGGCTGAGGGACAGGTCAGAGGCGGGGCGGGGCAGGAATGATAGTCCAGCCGGGAGGAGCAGGGTTCGATTCCCAGCATCCCGAGCACCACCAGGAGTCACTGCTGAGTGCAAAGTCAGGAGTCACCCCTGAGCGTTTGGGGTGCTCCTCCTCCAGGTAGGAGGGGAAGAAAGATTCATGTTACCAAGTAAACAGCATTTGGGGTTCCGAGCCACAGGGCAGTGGGGAGGGCCCCGGGCCTTGCAAGGAACCGGGTTTAATCCCCCGCCAGCCCATCCGGGGCCCCTGAGCACCGAGCCAGGAGTCAGCCCAGTGCATCACTGGGTATGGCCCCATAGCCAAATTAATTCACTACAAAAACAGCATTCAGCTCCATCCCCTTGGTTCCCTTCACATGGACCTTTACTGAATAAATAAATAAAACTAGGATAGCACAGTGGTCAGGGCATTTGCCTTGCACGCGGCCGACCTGGGTTCAATCCCCAGCATCCCATATGGTCCCCTGAGCACGGCCAGGAGTCATTCCTGAGTGCAGAGCCAGAGCACCCCTGTGCATCACTGGGTGTGACCCAAAAAGAAAAAATAATAATAAAAGAAATAAAACCAATCTGTCCTGAGCAACAGCTTGGCCTTGCACGCGGCTAACCTGGGTTCAATCCTGGCATAGGGTCTCCTGAACCCGACCTGAGCACAGTCAGGAGTCAGCCCCAAGTACCATTTTGGGGGCCCTCCCCCACCCCCGGAAAAAAATTTAATTTTAGTCTTCACTGGGTCTCTCTAAAAGGAGGAGACCAACCTGGTATCATCAGCTTAAGGAGACAGAGGGGCAAGAGGGAGAGAATAAGAAGGACTAATTGTGTGTCTTCCCAGTGTTTAGAGAACCACGGCCACCACCCTGGATAATCTCAGGACTGGCCCTAGAAAAGCTAGAATTACAATCAAGTCCAATCTCCCGGTCTGGCCAAAGTAGCATTTGATGAAAAATCCTGGGGCCAAAGCTCTTACTTTACAGTCTCTTGCTTTACAGGCAGCAGACCCGGGTTCGATCCCTGATATACCATAGGGTCCCCGGAGCCCTGAGCCACAATGGATACAGCCAACCCCCCCCCCCCCCAAAAAAAGGAGAGGCTGGAGTGATAGCACGATAGGTAGGGCGTTTGTCTTGCACATGGCTAACTCAGGTTCAATTTCCAGCATTCCATAGGGTCCCCTGAGCACCACCAGGAATGATTCCTGAGTGCAGAGCCAGGAGTAACCCCTGAGCATTGCCAAGTGTGACTCAAAAAGCAAAAAAAAAAAAAAAAAAAAAAACCCCGGTGTTTGTCAGGGTTCTGCGGTTCTGCTTATCTAGCAGGAAGGAACTTCCGGAGGAGACAGGGAGAAAAGCTAAGAAATAAATTTTATGGAAAGGGAGAGTTGGGGGGGGGAGGGTCAGGCGGTGGGAAGGGCTGGAAGGTGCACACTGCAGGTTCCCTATCTAGCACCACAGGGTCCCTGAGCACCCCCGGGGCGGGACAGGAGTCCCCTCTGAGCACTGCCAGGATTAATGACCTAAATGAAAGGGGAAGATGGGAGCAAAAGAAACAGTCTGAGAGATAGTTGGAAATGATCACTGGGCGAGAACAGAGTGTTAAGGGAGGTAAAGGGATATACATAATAACGTTTCAGTATCTGTATTGCAAACCACAAAGCCCCAAAAAGGGGAGGGAGGGAGAGAGACAGAGAGAGAGAGAGAGACATAGAGAGACAGAGATAGAGAGACAGAGAGAAACAGAGAGACAGAGAAACAGAAAGAGACAGCGAGACAGAGACAGAGAGAGAGACAGAGACAGAGAGAGAGAGGGAGAGATGCCTGTCATAGAGGCCTTTGGGGGGGAGCGCTGGGCCGTGGGCAGTAACTCCTTTTCCGAGCTCATCTCTGGGAGCCTGTTCCACTTCCCAAACCTCACTTACTGCCTCAGGGCCATGGCCTCTCTCTGCCCACCTACTTCCCAAAAGGACAGGTATCTGGGAAACCGAAACAGTTGCGATCTGTCCTGGCTGGGGTTCCATCTGCTGGTCCTGGTCTGCGAGTGGTTGGAGGCTAAGGGCAGGATTCAAGACAGACCCGTAGCATAGCAGGGAGGGCATTTGCTCACGACCAGCCTGGGTACGATCCCCAGCACTCCATAGGGTCCCCCAAGCACCGCCAGGAGTGATCCCTAAGTGCAGAGCCAGGAGTCAGCCCTGAGCACTGACCAGGTGTGGAAGGAGGAGCCCCTTCCCAACACCACCCCTGCAAAAAAAAAAAAAATTCAAACCCCAGCCAAGACTGGGAAGGAGAGTGTCCAGAGGTCTAAGGCTCTGCCCAGCCTTTCATGTGGCCCATCCTGGCTCCATCCCCATCACCACGTGGTCCCTCCAACTTTGCCAGCATTGACCCCGGGGGGCCCGAGCAGCAAAAAGCACTGTCAGGTGTAGCCCAGACCCTTTCTCTCCAAAATAAAACAGCTAAATAGGGTCAGAGCCATAGCACAATGGGTAGGGAGTTTGCCTTACACACGGTCAGCCTGGGTTTGATCCCCCACATTCCACTGGGGCCCCTAAGCCCACCAGGAGCGATTCCTGATTGCAGAGCCAGGAGTAACCCCCGGAGCATTGCTGTTGTGACCCAAAAAGCCGGAAAAAAATTTTTTTCCTTTTTGCTTTTTTGGGGTCACACCTGGCAACGCACAGGGGTTACTCCTCGCTCTGCACTCAGGAATCACCCCTGGCAGTGCTCAGGGGACCATATGGGATGCTGAGAATCGAACCTGGGTTGGCTGCATGCAAGGCAAACGCCCTACCCACTGTGCTATTGCTCCAGCCCCAAGAAAAACTTTTTAATTAAAATAAAACAGTTACAGCCAGGTCCAGAATTCTGACATTTCCACCCCTCCCCCACCAGCCCCACCCTCCAGGGATGTCTGGAGCACACTCGGGGTCCCAGCTGCTCTGGGCTTCCCTAAATCGTCTCCTAGATATAGATCCTGCAAGTCAGCTAGTTTCTACCTTAGAGCGGACATAATCTCAGCCCTCCCTCCATAAGGGAAATGAGCCCCAGGGCCATGGGTGGGAAACAGCAACTAAATTAAGTTCCTCTTAATTAAAAAAAAGCAAAAAGAAAAAAAAGGAATTGCTTGTCTCTCCCCAAACAGAGATAAAGCATATTAAGGCCCCGGGTATTAACTTTGATAGCCAACAAGGTCCGAATGGAAGAAATTAGATAGGAAAAGCATCGGAAAACCAAGAAATCGGGGCTGGAGTCATAGCACAGTGGGGAGAGCATTTGCCTTGCATGCGGTCGACCCGGGTTCGATCCCCAGCATCCCATAAGGTCCCCCGAGCACTGCAGGAGTAATTCCTGAGAGCAGGGCCAGGAGTCATCCCTGTGCATCGCCGGGTGTGACCCAAGAGGCAAAAAAAAAAAAAATCCTTCCACGAAGACCCATGAGGACATTTCACCATCTGGTGTGGGGAATTTGTGAAATTCTTCAGAACCGAAAGTGGAATGCCTGGGGCAACAGGACAGTGGAGAGGTAGGTGCCCTACATGCAGCCGACCCAGGTTTGATCCACGGCATCCCGCAGGGTCCCAGAGTGGACCGGCTGAAGCTTCACTCACGGGGTCTTAACTCCAGGGAGAAGACGATTTTCTGGTCATTGAACCAGCCCCGGTGCTCGATGCGGCAGCAGTAGAGGCCACTATCAGTCAGGATGGTGTCCTCGATGGTGAGAGACACGTTCCCCTCGGGGATTCTGCCCTTCAGCTTGTAGCGAGGCGACTTCCGGGAGGTCACGCGGGAGCCGTCGGTCCAGATGAGGGTGTCTGAGCACTGGGAGGAGGGGCAGGACCCTCGGCCCCAGCACATGGTGGTGGTGACCAACCCGCCGGCCGTGGAGTAGGTGCAGGGCAGTGTGACGGGATGCCCCGTCACCCCCGAGACCACGATCGCAGCCATGGTGGCATCTGCAAGCAGAATAGAAACTGAGGTCAGGCCCTTGGGGACAAGTGCCCAGCTTGTGGGAGCTTCCCTGAGTGAGGGTCCCTGGGGACAGCCCCAAATCCAAATTGAAATAAAATCAGGCCATTGTGGGGCTGGAGCGATAGCACAGAGGATAGAGCGTTTGCTTTGCACACAGCTGACCCAGGTTCAATTCCAGGCATCCCACAGGATCCCCAAGCACCGCCACGAGGAATGCCTGAGTGCAGAGCCAGGAGCAGACCCTGTGCATCTCCGGGTATGACAGAAAAGCAAAAAAAGCATAATTATTAAAAAAATAAGGCCATCAAGACTTGTTGGCCAGGACAGTAGGGAAGACATGAGGCCAACCCAGGTTTATCCAGGAACAGAGAGACAGGAGTGAGTCCTGAGCACCACCGGGGGGCTCAAACAAACAATAACCACCACCCCCCCCAAAAAAAGAAAAACCCAACCACTATTGGAGCTGGAGCAATAGTCCAGAGGATAAGGCGCTTTGCTTCACATGCAGCTGACCCAAGTTCAATCCCCGGCACCCCATAGTGTCCCCCAAGTGCACTAGGATCCCTGAGCACAGAACCAAACCAAAAAAATAAATAAAACCATAATCAACAACAACAACAAAATGTTGGCTGGAAGGCAGAAGCCAACATAGAATTGGAAACTAGCTCTGGGAAAACAAGCTGAAGCAGGGCTGGAGCGACAGCACAGCTGGGAGGGCGTTTGCCTTGCACACAGCGGACCACACGCAGAGACCCAGCTTCCCATAGGGTCTCCCGAGCACCACCAGGAGTAATTCCTGAGTGCAGAGCCAGGAGTAACCCCTGAGCATTGCCGGATGTGACCCAAAAAGAAAAAAAAACAGACTGAAGGTCATTATCATGGGGATTAAGCCCATGTTAGCCAGGTTGCTAAGGAGCTTGAGAGCTCATTACGGGCTCTGAATGATGCCACCCCCCCCCCCCATCTAAGCAGCACCCCCTTCTTCAACGTTCATCACTTTGGAATTCCAACCACTGCATGGTTCCCCTGAACTACACAGTTCCCCTGAGCATCGCTGTGGAACACTGAGCACTGACTCAGGAGTTGCCCCCCCATCCCCCATGCCCGAGTATTGCACCCAAGGGGGAAAAAAAAAAGTTCCTGAGTTGCTTGTCCCAAGGAACCTGAAACTGGAAGCCAAGGCAGCCACGGGCTGACTGGCCGACTGGCCGACTGGTGCCACTTCACCAAGAAGGAAGCACTCTCTGGGGGTACATCTGTCTCACCAAACACCATCAGGAAGCTCCCCCAAAGCTCTGAGGCTCACCCCTTCCCTGACAGGGCGGGGGGGATGCGGGTGCCTGTGAGTTTGGGAAGTGCCCCATGTTACCTCCAAGAAGACAGGATCTGGCTGGGACTCTTTGGCTCTTTTATTTTGTTCTTATTGTTTTGTTTTGGGGGCCACAGCCGGCGCTGCTCAGGGCCAACTCCTGACTCTGTGCTCAGGAATCACTCGTGGTGGGACTCCAAGGGGTCCTAATAGAGGTGTTAGGGATTTAACCCAGGTTGGCTATGTGCAAGGCTTGTACCCGAACTGTATCTCCCTGATCTTAAAGTATAGAGATTGTAAGGTAGGTGTCCTATCTGCTGTGTTATCACTCCAGCCCCAAGGGAAAAAATTTTTTTTGTTAAATTTCAAGTTCCAGGGATCCAACCCAAGGTTCGGGGATACACCTGGCAGTGCTCAGGGGTTACTCCATTCTCTGTGCACAGCAGTGACCCCTGGTGGTACTCAGGGGGATAGGTAGGGCCAAGACTTAAAGCATTCATTGTTCCAGCTATAGCTGGGCAAGGGTCTTAACCTCTGAACCCTCTCTCTAGCCCCTTAAGATTAGTTTCCCTTGGGCTAAAGCAATTAACACAATGGGTAGGGCTTTGCCTTGCATGTGGCCAACCTGGGTTCGATTCCCAGCATCCCATAGTCTCCCGAGCACTGCCAGGAGTATTTCCTGAGTGCAGAGCCGCAGAGCCAAGAGTAAGCCCTGTGCAATGCCAGGTGAGACCAAAAAAAAAAAAAAAATTACTTTCCCTGATGGAAAAAATAATGGGGGGGGGTCACACTGGCTATGCTTAGGGGTTACTCCTGGCTCTGTGCTCAGGGAGCCAGGGGAGTCAGGGATTGAAATCTGGCCAGCTGTGTGGAAGGTAAGTGTCCTATCTCCTGTGTTATCACTCAAGCCCCAAGGGGAAAAAAATTTTTTTTAATTTCAAAGTACCAGGGATTTAACCCAGGGCGGCATGCCTGCAAGGCACAAATGTCCGCTCTGAGCCCTGGGCTTTCCACACCTCAGCTTAGGTTTCAATTAACAAAGGAAAACAGCTCATTTTTAAAATGGGAAAAGTTAAATCAAGAAGGATCTTCCACACACACCCTTCCACTATTTTTTTTGTCTGTTTGATGCCACATCTGACAGTGCTCAGGGACTCCTGCTGACAGTGCTTGGGGATCACTCTCACGCAGTGTTGGAGCTCAAACGGGCCAGCCACCTGCAAGGCCAGCGCCCAAGCCCTGGTTCTATCTCTTCTGCACTCAGTGTTCCCTTTTCTCCCTCCCAAGTCTGCGAACAAACTGATTTGTTTTTCTATCCCGGATGATATCAATTCCTCAGTGTTCTCCCTCCATGGATACAAAGTTTCTAAATGAAACCGACTTTGCTTTGGAAGCTAACCGTTGCCCATGGTCCAAGAGATAATAAATCACAGACGGGTCCCAGGAATAAGGTTCCCGACTTTCCACCCATCCCTCCCAGTCCCTTCTCCCTTTCTAGTTTTTCACCCCCTGAGGTCATGAACATCAGCCCCTTTTCCCAATTAAACGCAAGTGGCATCAGGATCCCAACTAAACACGGCAGACATGCCCCCCCCACCCCGAACCAGAGATTTTTTTCAGCCACAGCCTTGAAGCAAACTTCATCAGAGCAAGAAATTCATCCCCGTAGGTCCGGAATAATACTACAGCGGGGAAGGCGTCTGCCGTGCACACGGCCGACCAGGGTTCAATCCTTGGCATCCCATAGGGTCCCCCAAAACCCACCAGGAGTAATTCCGGAGCACAGAGCCAGGAGTAAGAAGTGAGCACAACTTGTGTGCACACACACCCCCCTTCACCCCACCAAAAAAAAAAAATTCCTTCGCCCTCATTTGTCACTTGCCCACCTCCCTGCAAAGCCCCTCGCGGCTCCCAGCCACATACCTGTCACGAGGACCAAGAGGCCGGTGATGGCAGCCCACGGGTGCATGGTGGCCGGGCCAGGAGGAAGGCGAGAGATGGGTGGCTGGGTGGGTGTCTGCCCCCACCGACACACTCACACACACACAACCGGCTTTGGAATGAATCTTCCACTTCGGAGGTGACTTCTCCTTTCTGCTGAGCGCGACCAGTCACGTGGCTGCTTCTCAGGGGGCGGGAGGAAAGGGGGCATGTGGGTTGCGGGTGCCTGCCTACTGGAACTGGGTAGGGGGGTACCTTCCCTGGAGACAGGAACCAGGAACACTGCCCCCTGCTGTTCGGCCCCTGGACTGCATGCAGGTCCTGGAGATGAGTGTGTGGAAGAAGGGGGGGGGGGGGGGCGGGGCAGAGAACACAGAGAACACAGCCCTGGCCATCAGCTGGCCTTGGGCTAGATTAGGGGAGGAGATAGGGGGCATCCTGGTGGCCACCTCCTGTCTCCTCCTGGGTGCTCTAGACCCTGGCACTTGCCAAGTTGGCTTAGAGCGAGAACTGAACCCGCTCTCACCTCCCCTCCTCCACTGGTTCGTGCACTCCTAGGGACCCGTGACTCAGAGCCGACGGCACCACGGGGCCCCGGGGGAGAGCGGGGGATGCCAGCGGTGCCACCCACAGTCCCGTGATTCACACCAGCTCCCCGGGAGTGATGTCAGGGGTGTTTCGGGAAAGCGCTCCCCACCACGGTACCCTTCCTCCTCCTCGGGGCCCTACACCTGCTGGCAGGAGGTGAGGGGGCGGGAGTGGCATGGCAGGAAATGAAACCCAAGTCAGCATGGAGGGTCCCAGCCCCGGGGTGGTGGTGGGGGAAGTGGGGGGTTGCAGAGTCAGCTCGTTCACGCATCAGGAAGCTGCGATGCGGGCACACTGTCAGAGAATCAGCTGCAGCAGGAGGTGGGGGGTTGGGGGGAGTTTAGGGGAATGTCTGGGTCCTGTTCTTAATCATTAAGCCCCCAGCCCCTCCACCCCACCCCCAACCTACCCACACACCAGCAGCCCCCCTCAGGCTCCCAGTCAGGGGCTGGGGGGGGGCCTCCATGCCTGGTTCCAGCCTCCCCGGCTCTCGGGCCTATTGGCCTTCATCAGGTGAAAGGAGGAGGAGCCGGGAGGGGAGAAGGAGCCTTCCCAGCCTCAGGTGATGGACCAACAGCTGGACAGCCGCAAAGGCCTATGGGTACCGGAGGCCGGGGGCTGGATGCCAGCCATGCCCAGGAACTTGGGGCCATAGGCAGGAGAAGCCCCAGCCGGAGAGCAATCTGGAACACAGACCCCTCTGTTACCCGCCTGCCCAGGGCCACCCCCTGGCCTGTCCACCTCCGATACCAAAGGAGGACTGATCCTCCAGTCCCTAGAAGCGCCCCCAAATGCCAGCACACGTGGGCACGCCGGGAGACACACGGGCCCTGTGCCTGCTCCAGCTCCGTTCTTCATCCCGATGGCCATAAATTGGCCGCCTCCAGCCCTCACCCCAGCCCAAGGGGCGGGACATGTTCTGAAGCGTCCCCAGACGCAGGGCGCCCTCCTCTCCCGAAAGGAAAGGTTTCCCGCGAAACCCCCACCCTGCCCCCCCCAATCCTCCCTGGAGCCCCCAAGCTAGCCAGACGTGGAAGGAGCCCAGGGGTGCTGGGCCCAAGAGACAGGACAGCGGGGAGGGCGTTTGCCTTGCACGCGGCCGTTCCATCCCCAGCATCCCAAAGGGTCCCCCGAGCCCTGCTAGGAGTGATGCCTGAATGCAGAGCCAGGAGTCAGCCCTTGGCACCGCTGGGTGTGGCCCCAAAACCAAAAATAGAGACAAAAGGAGATTTGAGGAGTGTAGACAGAGAAGGGCAACTACAGGACCTGCAAATGTTCAATGCGTCGCCCTCAGAGGAAGGAGGGACTCCAGCGGTCCACCCCGCCTGACACCCCCAAACACCCATTCCCAGACACCCCCGAAACCCTGCCAGGCTCCAGTTCCCTTCCTGGGGTACTTGCTGCTACCCTTCCCTTTCAGACCCTGGAGGACACCCCCGAAAGCCTAACTAAGGGAGTTTCCCCCTCCTCCCCAAGAGCCCCAAGTCTCAGCTCTGCGCCCTGTTACTCGGGAGCCGATCACACGCTCTGTATCCTGATCCCGCCGCCAGGGAGGACCCCGGGCTTTGCAGGAACTGGCTCCTGACCGCGCCTCTCGCCCAACCGCGGCCCAGACCCCTGCGCCTGCGCAGTCAGAAGGACCCTCCTTACGGCTGACCACAAGGTTGATGCGAGGCCATCTCAGACGCCGGCGCCCAGCTCCGCTCCTGGAAGTGACCTGCCCTTTCCACCCGGGGTGGACAGGCTATAGCTGCCCGGACCCCCATTTCCCCACCCTGCCATCACATGGCTTCCAGGAGGACATGGGGCTGCTGACAAAGGCATCGCGTCTCCCCTCCAGTCTGCTCTGTCGTGATGTGTCAGTCAAGCTTCGATCGGCAGCTGGAGGGACCCAGAGCTCCAAAAGGCCCCAGTGCATTGCATGCAGGAGGCCTGGGTCCAATCCCCCGCAGGCCGGGTTCCCCCAGAGCACTGCTAGCTCGGTGCAGTCCAAAATAACCCAGGAAAATTAAAATTAAAAAAAAAAGTCGGGGTGCACCCTGGGCGATGCTCAGGGCTGACTCCTGGCTCTGCACACAGGGATCACTCCTGGAGGTGCTCAGGGGACCGGCCTCATGCAAAGCAAGGGCCCTACCCACTGTACTATTGCTCCAGCTCGATTAAAAGGAAAAAAATACAACTAAATGACTTCTCAGTGCAGCCTCGTGAGACAGAGCAGCCACGCCCCTCCAATGCTATATTCTCGCGTGAACACGCGTCTCTCCTGCTTGTCTCTGGGCTAGCCTGTGTCCACTCTGGAGAAGCCCGTGTTTGCTCCGGAACATGCGTTTGCTCTTCCTCTCCTCTCCCTGGGCCAAGTTTCTTTCAATCAAAACTCCCTTGAGGCGGCGGATAGCCCAGCAGGTAAGGTGCCTGCCTTGCATGCGGCCAACCCGGCCAGGGTCGATTTCTAGCACCCTCTATAACCCCCTGAGCCTGCCGGGAGTGATTTTCTGAGCAAAAGCCAGGTGTCCCCCCCAAAATAAATAAATAAATAAATAAATAAATAATTATTTTTTAAAAAATCCAAAAACTTAAAAAAAAAAAAAACCTCCAAAAAACTACCTTGCAGGGCCAAAGCGGGGAGGGGCATTTGACTTGCATGCGCTCAACTGGGATTCAATCCCCAGCATCCCAGAGGGTCCCCCGAGCACCGAGCACCGCCAGGAGTTAATTTCTGAGTGCAAAGCTGGGAGTAAGTCCTGAGTATCGCGGGGTGTAACCCATAAAGAAAAAAAAAAAGCAAAAACAAACAAACAAAGAAAAAAGAAAACAAGAAATAAAATTACCTTACTTGGTTTTAAGAAACAAAGACAAGAGAAGCAGCACCTGTTCCCCGGGAAAGGCACGTACCTGTTGGCGGTCCAGCTGCCCTCCTGCTCTCTGGCCTGCTCCTCGGAGGCATTTACAGGAAAAGGCACCTCTGTCCCAGAATTCGCCCTCCTGGACACACCTTTCCCCTGAGGAAGTGTTTCAGAGACTCAAACTTCTCCCGCACTACCCATCTTTTTTTTTTTTCTGGTACTTGCCCCTCTTCCAGGCTAAGACAGATTCCAGGGAGGTTTCGGTGGGCTGGGACCAATTTCTTCTGTGCGCTCCTTATCTGTTTGTTTGTTTGGTTTGTTTGGGGACCACACCCAGTTGTGCTCAGAGCTTATCCTGATCACTTACACCGGGATCACTCCTGGTGTGGGGGATGGAACCTGGGTCAGTGGCCTGTGAGGTCCTTTACCCCACCCCCCCACTCTCTCACCCGCCCACTCATCACTGTTTTTTTGGTTTGTTTGTTTTTGTTTTTTTGGTAGGGGGGGTGGTTGGGTCACATCTGCTGATGCTCAGGGGTTACTCCTGGCTCTGCACTCAGGAATTACTCCTGGTGGCCTTGGGGGACTCTATGGGATGCTGGGAATCCAACCCAGGCCAGGCCCACCCCACCCCACTCCACCCCACTCAGCTGTGTGCAAGGCAAAAGCCCTACCAGCTGTACTATCACTCTGTCCCTCCATTGTCTGTTTTTTATTTTTATTTTTTTTCCGCTTTCGCTTTTTTGGGGTCACACCCGGCAATGCTCAGGGGTTCCTCCTGGCTCTGCATTCAGGAATTACTCCTGGCAGTGCTCAGGGGACCCTATGGGATGCTGGAAATCGAACCCGGGTCGGCCACGTGCAAAGCAAAAGCCCTCCCCGCTGTGCTATCACTCCAGCCCCTCCATTGTCTCTTTTAAAAAAGATTTTTTTTAATCGAATAACCGTGAGATAGTTACAAAGCTGTTCATGATTAAGTTTCAGTCACACAACGTTCCAACACGCATCCCTTCATCCGTGCACATTTTCCACCACCAATGACCCCAGTTTTCCTCAACCCCCAGCCTTCCTTTATGGTAGGTACTTTCTCTCTCCATCTCTGTCTCTGACTCTGTCTCTCTGTCTGTCTCTGTCTGTCTCTGTCTCTCCCTCTCTCCTGCCCTCCCTTCCTCTCTCCTTTCATGCATTATGGTTTTCAATACTGTCCCGGAAAGGGCCTCGTGCATATCAGTATCACTTTCCCTCCTTCTCAGCACTCACTTCTAGTCCAGAGCGACCGGTCCCCGCTATCATTATCACAGTGCCCCCTTCTCTGTCCTCACTACATCTCCCCCGGCCCCTCTGTGGCAAGCCTCCTACCGTGGACCCGTCCTCCCGTCTCTCTGAAGAGATTCGGCACAGATCATGGCTCCAGGCAGACGCTCAAGCCCGGCAAGTCGAAGATTCAGTCTGAGCCGTGGAGCCGGTTCAAGAGTCAAAAAAAGAGGAAGGAGCTGCTGAGTGCTGGCTGGAACCACAGAGGCGGAGAGAGTGAAAGAGCAGCTTTGCCTGTATGGTCCGGCCACCACCATCAGCAGCCCCCAGAATAAGCAATGGGACAATGCTCAACCCAGAGACCCTCAGCTGGCTTGACTGACATTTCTGTCTTCAGGAAAAAAATAGCCCAGGGGGCTAAAACCACAGCCAGTAGGGTGCTTACCTTAAATGGGCCGACCCGGGTTCGATTCCCAGCATCCCATAGGGTCCCCTGAGCACCGCCAGGGGTAATTCCTGAGTGCAGAGCCTGGAGTAACCCCTGTGCATCGCCTGGTGTGACCCAAAAAGCAAAAAACAAAACAAAACAAAAACCCAGGGGCTGCAGAGGTAGGTCAGCTGCCTTGCACACAGCAACTGGGTTTCGATCCCCGGACCCCGGAGTCCCCTAGGGTCCCCCGCACACCACCAGGAGAGATCCCTGAGTGCAGAACCCCAAAACAAAGTGGTATGCAACAGACCCAGCACCACCGCCTTCCAGCACCCCCCGCCCCCGAAATCTACCTTCTTCAGGCAAGCAAGCAGAAAGCAGGCCCCTCCCCCACCTGCCCCATTACCCCTTTGGCACCCAAGGGTGCTAATGCCCCCATGGAACCTTCTAGGGCTCTCTCGGGCAAGCTACCAACCACCTGGGTAATGACTGTTCTCATCCAACCGAACGAAGCTACTGTTTTCAACAGTGAAAGTTTAGTCAGAGTGAAAGCAGAGACCCTGGGAGTTCAAAAGGCCCCGTGCACGGTCCCCAAGCACAAAGCCAGGAGTACCAGGTGTGCCCTCCCTCCAAAAAACACACAAAGTAAAACAGTGATCCCACTCACCCGCAGTCTCAGCACACATGGTCACATGCCTACACACAATAGTCACCCACACTCACAGTCACACCCACACTCAGTCTCACACACACACTCACCCACATTCTTAGTCACACACAAACACAGTCACACACACTCACACACATTTTCAGTCACACACACTCACACTCACACACTCACCCACGTTCTCAGTCACACACAGTCACACACACTCATACACACTCATCCACATTCTCAGCCACACAGTCACATGCCCACACACAGTAGTCACCCACACTCACAGTCACATCCACAGTCAGTAACATACACACTCACAGTCACATGCTTACCTACATTCTCAGTCTCACACACACTTAGTCACATACCCTCACATCGTCATGCACACCACTCACCCAGTCACATTCACACTCAATAACATACTCACACACTCAGTCACACACACACACACTTACCCAGTCACATATTCATATGTTCAAACAGACTCACCTACACTGTCAGTCACACAAACACCCAGTCACATATCCACACACAGTCCCCTCACTCACACACTCACCCACAGTCACATCCACAGTCATATACTCACACCCACCCATCACACTCACTACAGTCACACTCACACACAGTCAAGTATCCATATTCTCATTCACACAAATACTCAGACAGTCTCATAACCACACACAGTCACCCCACACTCAGTCACACATACATCCAGTCTCACATACAGTCTCATACCCACACTCTCAGTCATGCCTACACTCAATCACTCAGTCACATATTCAACCAGTTACACACACGGTCACATGTTCAGTCACATACTCACCCACATGCTCATAAACTCACAGTCACACTCAGTCGCACACCCACACTGTCAGTCACATACACTCAGCCATAGCCACACACAGAGTAACACACTCATCCACACACACAGTCACACACAGAAACACATATACTCAAACTGACACTCATTCACAGTCACACACACACATGCACTCAAACCCACATACTCATTCAGTCACACAACACCACACACACTCACATGCACACAATCACACACAGAGAAACACAACATACACTCACCCCCACCACCACAGCACACCCACACACAATCACACTCTCTCAGTCACACACGCCCCAGGCTCCTGCTGAGTACCAGTGCTCGACTAACCCTCCACAGACACCGAGTGGCCACAGGGCCAGGCCAAGCACCATGTCGGGATGGGTGTTTGGATTGCCAAGAGTGAGAGTGTGGCCCCTGGGGTCTGGAGCTGGCTCAGTGCCAAGTGCAGGAGGCCCTGGTTCATCCCAACACTGTGGGCAGTCCGCCCAGCCCCTCGTACCAGACCGGAAGTAGCCCCTGAGGCCTCCAGGTGTGATCCAGCACCCCCCCACCTCGACACCAACGGTGCCAGGGCTGACACACAAAGCCCTCTTTCATCTGGACACTGATGGGGAAGGAAGCAGCTTCAAGAAACGTGAAGCAAAAAACAAAAACAATGATTCACATGACTGTGTATTTCTCTCGGTGTTTTTTTTTTTTTGGTGGGGGGTGTCACCACTGGCAGTGCTGGGCAGCTAGTTCTGCTCTTTCTTTGGGGACTGACCCCAGCGGAGCTCTGGGGAGAGGGAGCGAGAGCCTGAGGTGCTGGGAAGCAAACTGGGGCTCTCTATCCCCCACACACAGCATTCACTCATTCCTCTGAGCCACTTCCCACCACCCAAGCCCCATGACAACTTACTCCCTGGAATGTACAACGCGAGACCCATCTGGGTTCGTGCGGCAACTCCATGGAGAGGGGAGGAAGGCAGCGAGCCACCAAGCACCCCCTTAGGCAGGGAGCTGGCTGAGGCCACTTATGGGTCATGGAATGTTTGATGAGCACCGACCCACGTCAGCTTCCAGAACACGTACCCAACGTTTCGCAAAAAAAAAAAAAAAAAAAAAAAAAAATCCAGGCGGGCACTCTGATTCTGGTGCCCCCAGGGCCCTGACATCCCAGCCAGGTGAGCTCCCCTGTTACTGAACTTCCTGGGACTCTCCCCTCTCTCTCCAGGGAACCCCACGTTCTTTCTTGCACAAGTTTTCTTTTCTTTCCCTTTTAATGACATTTATTAAGAAAAAAATAAAAATAGGGGCCGGAAAGACAGCATAGCGGGCAGGGAGCTTGCCTTGCAGGCGGCCGGCCTGCGTTCGATCCCTGGCATCCCACATGGGCTCCGGAGTTCTCCAGGATCTTGTGCACAAAGTCAGGAGTAAACATGAGCATCTCTGGAGGTGGCCACAACCCCCCCCTCCAAAAAAAAATCTCTTACACTCATGTACAACTTTTCATAGCCTAAGCAGCCTCACCTTTATCCAAGAAAGATAAGAAGGCATCGGGCTCCAGAGAGGTAGTACACGTGGGCAAACCAAGTTCAATCCCCAGTACCATACAGGGTCGCCTGGAGCACTACCAGGAGTGATCCCTGAGCACGGAGTCAGCCCTGAGCACTGCTGTGTGTGGCTCAAAAAGCCAGAGAGAGAGAGAGAGAGAGAGAGAGAGAGAAAGCAGTCAAGTTGCCTACAGCTAATTCAGACATTCCCCACCCCCCCACCCCCCCCCCCTCCGCATGGCATGAAGAAAGATGGAAAATTCAGAAACAATGCTTTGATCAATATACAAGTGTCTACACTGCAAACATTTCTACAAAGCTGACTGTGTTCTGGTCTTTAAATTGATTGGGGTGTGGGGAGGGCTGCTGGAATCTGGGTTCTCCACTTCCTGCACTCCCTGATTTACAGTCCCTAAGCCTGTGGGGGTGGAGAGTGGGCAGGAAAGCTCTCAGTGGCATATTCGATATGCCCAAAACAGTAACAATAACGGGTCTAATTCCCCTGACCCTGAAAGAGCCTCCAATACGGCACCGTTGGGAAAGACGAGTATGGAGAGGCTGCTGAAATCTCAGGGCTGGGACAAACGGAGACGTGACTGGTGCCCGTTAGAGTAAATCGATGAACAATGGGATGACAGTGATACAATGATACAGTGAAGCCTGCCAGGAGAGTGGGCAGTGCTTTTTGTTTTGTTTGGGAGGGAAGGGGGTCATGCCTGGCTACTCCCATCTCAGTGCTCAGACACCCAGGGGGTCATATCTGCAGAGCAAGAGCTCAGTCCTTCAGCCATCTCTCTCTGACCCTGGATTTTTGTTCATTTGGTTTGGAAGCCACACCCTGTGGTGCTCAGGGCTCACTCCTGGCTCTGCACTCAGGCATCACTCCTGGCTCCATGCTCAGGAATTCTTCCTGGAGGGGACCCTATGGGATACCTGGGTCAGCTACATGCAAGGCAAGCGCCCTCCCCACTACACAACCGCACTGCCACCCCTGCCCCCCAAACTTGGGGTTTTAGGGCTAAGTGATAAAGACAAAAAAGGTATGTTAAGGGAAAATATTTTAAAATAGATCAAATGAAGACCTTACCAGAAATGCTTTTCTCCGTGGTGTTGGGGCCGGACTAGGCCATCAGGATGAGCCCAGGTAGACTGACCCGCAAATGGGCAGGAACAGGACCCCATGAAAACAGGCATGATTACTCATGTGTCTTGACTGGTTTGGATGAGGCTAAACCTCTTTTTCTTTAAGCTGCCTTCAGTAAACAATTTCATAAATTTCAGTATGCTGAAATTGTCCATCTTCCTCTTCTCACAGATCCAGGTGCTGGCTTAGCTTGTTTGTTTTCATGATGCAGATTCCAGAGGCTAGCCCAGCCTCTTTGACATGCAGATTCCAGGTGCTTGTAGCCCAGAAAAGCTTTCTGCTTTGCATGTTCTTCCTGTAACTTCTTTGTCTTTGCACGTTTTTCTTGTTAACTTCTTTACTGATGACCTCAGTGTACTGAGCCCTTTAGAGGTGTGTACTGTAGGGTGGTAATAAAAGGAGATCTTGGGACGCTCTTCCTTTGTCACAGGATCTGAGCGAATCCGGGCCCTCCATGAAATATAATTTCTCTCGAGTTCCTTGTCTCAGCGCCTCCAACTGGACGAATATTCACACAACACCGTGATTCAGAACATGGTGAACTTCCTGTGAGAATCTTGCTCTTGGAATCAGGCCGATAAGCTGGACCTCATGAAGTTCCTTGAAGGGGGAATGTGAATCTGTGTGTGTGTGTGTGCATGCGTGTGTGTGTGTGTGTGTGTGTGTGTGTGTGGGTGTGTGGGTGGGTATGTGTGCGTGCATGTGGCTCTGTGCTGTGGCCTGGCTTCATAACACAGTGGACACGTGTTCGTTTAGTTGCTCCAGCCACACTTGCCAGGACAGGTCAAGCAATGCACCTGGGAGTTGAAATGCACAGGAGCTGACTCTATGGCGGGGAGAAGAGAAAAATAGATACGTAAATGTCTGAAGTGCAAGTCCACCGGCACATCACAGCTGAATGGACTAGGCAGGGGTTGGAGGGGTCCTGCAGGGAGGGCAGTCAGGAACCAGGGCCCAGTGACAGAACAAGCTGGGGAGCATCTGAGAGAAGGTTCCAGAGGGGGCAGAGCCAGAAAGGTCTATTTTTTTTTTTTTGCTAGTTTGTCTTTTTGGGTCATATCTGGTAATGCTCAGAGCTGACTCCTGGTTCTGCACTCAAGAATCACTCCTGGTGGTACTCAGGGGACCTTATGGGATGCCGGGGATCAAACCTGGGTCACCCTCATGCAAGGCAAATGCCTTCCCTGCTGGACTATCACTCTGGCCCCCCAGACTGGTTGTTCTGGAAGCAGGGAGGAAGCCTAGTGGACTGGCTGACCAGAAGAGAATAAGAAGTGGACGAGAGTAGCAGGAATCTAGTCCCCGGGGCTCTGGATAGGTTGAAACACTGGAGTTCTGAGCCTGGTTGATTTTAAAAGATAAAGAAGGGGTAGGAGCAATAGTACAGTGGGGAGGGCGCTTACCTTGTACACAACCGACCCAGCTTCCATCCCCGGTACCTCCAAGGGTCCCCCGAACCCCACCAGGAGTGATCCCTCAGCGCAGAATACTTGTCTTATTTTTTTTTTATTAGTGAAGGAAATAGAAACAACATTTCAGACAGCCAGAAAAGCACACAGAAGGGAAAAATGGTTGTTTGCTCAGGACTCTTGGCCCTGGCAGTCACTGTATTAGTATTTGTTCAGGGTGGGGAGCATACCTTGAGGTGCTCAGGGATCACTCCTGCTGGTGCTGTGGGGACCCTGTGGGGTCCTGGGGATCACACTAAAGTCAGTAGCTTGCAAGACAAGAAACTTATCCCTACTACTTTCTGGTCCTCTTCCAGAATATGTTAAGGCAAAAAAATAAAAACCAAAAACAAACAAAAAAAAACCACTAGTGACAACAATGTACCCAACTTGAGAACCTTTGTTCTTTATTTTCTCTTATTTGATTGTCCTGGGTTTTTTGGCCACCTGCCCACATACAGACAGTGTTCAGGGGCAACTCCCAGCTCTGTGCTCAGGGAACCATGAGACTAGGGATCAGACCTGCAGGGAAAGCATGTGCTCTACCCATTGAGCCATCTTCCTGGCCCTTGAGAACCTCTCTTCCTTCCTTCCTTCCTTCCTTCCTTTCTTTTCTTTTCTTTCTTTCCTTTTTCTTTCTTTCCCTTTCTTTTCCTTTCTGTTTCTTTCCTTTCTTTCTCTTTCTCTCTTTCTCTCTTTCCCTCCCTCCCTCCCTCTCTTTCTTTCTTTCCTTCTTTCTTTCTTTCTTTCTTTCTTTCTTTCTTTCTTTCTTATCAGACCTGCAGGGAACGCAGGCACTCTACCCATTGAGCAATCTTCCTGGCCTTAAGAACTTCTTTCTTTCTTTCTTTCTTTCTTTCTTTCTTTCTTTCTTTCTTTCCCTTTCTTTCCCTTTCTCTCTCTCTCTTTCTTTCTTTCTTTCTTTCTTCTGCCACACCCAAAAAGCAAAGCTCTGGGCTTACTCCTGGCTCTGCATTTGGGGATCACTCCTGGAGGGGCTCAGGGCACTATATACGGTGCTGACTAGAGTCAACCATATCCAAGGAAACACCTTCCCCACTGAACTACAGCTCCAGCCCCCTTGTGAGGGTAGTGTTGAGTCCTGTTGTTTCTGTCTGCTGTCTTATTTCTCTGCTGTCTTATTTCTAGGCATTAGAACGGTGTCCAGCTCAAAGGAAGCACCGGACGGGATCCTCCTTCCGGTCACGAACAGGCCCCAAGGGCCAGTGGCCAGCTGGGCACTGTGCAACACCAGCATCTACCAAGCAAGGCAAACAGCTCACTTTCTGTTAGTTTACTTTTCAGTTTTGGGGGCCACACCCGGCAGTGCTCAGGGGTTACTCCTGGCTCCGTGCTCAGGGATCACTCCTGGTGACACTCAGGGAGATCTCCTGAGTATTACTGGATGTAGCCCAAAAACTAAAAGAAAAAAAAAAGAACCTCTTTTCTCCACGAAAACTTGTAGACACAGAAGGACACCACAGGCGGCCTAGGAGCTGAGTACCTAGGCTACAGACTGGACCAGGGAGGAGGCCAGTCCAGGCAGATCAAGCTGCCATGATGCAGTTCCGTGGGACTCTCTGCTCGGGGTTAAGGGCAGAGATTCACTTCCACAGTTCTCATAAAAGGTAACTGCAGGGCTGGAGCGATAACACAGTGGGGAGGGCGTTTACCCTGCATGCAGCTGTCCTGACTTCGATCCCCAGCATCCCATAGGGTCCCCTGAGCCCTGCCAGGAGTGATCCTGAGCACAGAGCCAGGAGTTAAGCTCAGAGCCTGAGCACCACCGGGTGTGGCTCAAAGCAAAACAAAACAGACATAAAACAAGCCAACAGTTCCATGTGCCGAGGAGGCAGCCTGCCCGGCATCAGTCCAGCGGCTGGGGCGCGATGGAGCTGTAATTTTCGTCGGGGTCCTCTATCTCGTACACATTCTCCTCGATGGTGTAGATGTTCTCCTCTCCTACGGCTCTTTTGGCCAGCCCTATCGGGGGCTCTTCTGTTAATGTGATGAGCCTGTGGAAGGAAGACGTGGGCACTGAGTCCTGTGACTCCCGGACAGCCAGCCAAGAGACAAACCGTTCTACTTATGTGCCAGGAACAGATGCCTGACACGGGCCAGTGTGGGGGCCTGACCTGGGAAGGGAGGGTGGGAGATAGGGAGAGGATTAGATAGAACCACGGGGCTGGAGGGACAGCACAGTGGGTAGGGTGCGTGCCTTGCACGCGGCCGACCTGGGTTCTATTCCCAGCATCCCAAAGGGTCCCTGGAGAACTACTAGGAGTAATTCCTGAGTTCATGAGCCAGGAGTAACCCCTGAGCATCGCCAGGTGTGACCCAAAAATTTTTTTAAAAAAAGAAATAAAAAGAAAATTCCATCATGTGGCACCCCCATGAAGAAATCAAGAATTAACCGTAATGTTCTCGGGCATAAATACAGCATATGGAGGGGGATGGGGCGCCAATACAGTGGGGAGGGCATTTGCCGTGCATGCGGCAGACCCGGGTTGAATCCCCGGCATCCCATAGGGTCCCCTAAGCACCGCCAGGAGTGATCCCTGAAGGTTGAGCCCAGAGTCAGCCCTGCGCATCATTGGGTGTGAACCCAAAACAAACCAAACAAATAAATAAATAAAACAAACAGGGCCAAACATTTGCCTTCTATCTCAGGCCAATTGCTTGTTCCTTGCACCACCCTCCTCCATTGAAGGGGGATCTGAGACATTTAGGCACTGCATGGAGATGTCAGAACCACCCTTCCAAATGGGTCAGGAGAAACTGCTGGTCTGAGTGCAGAGCCAGGAGTTAGCCCTGAACATCTCCTGGTGTGACCCAGAAAGTGCGCCCCCCCAAAAAAAAAGAAAGAGCACACACAAAAAAGGGGGCTGGAGAAATAGCACAGCAGGTAGGGCGTTTGATTCCCAGCATTCCATAGGGTACCCCAAGAACTGCCAGGAGTGATTCCTGAGAGCAGAGCCAGGAGTAACCCCTGTGCAATGCTGGGTGTGACCCAAAAGCACAGAAAGAAAGAAAGAAAGAAAGAAAGAAAGAAAGAAAGAAAGAAAGAAAGAAAGGTTGGTTGGAGTGATAGCATAGCAGGTAGGGCATTTGCCTTGTACGCGGCCGACCCGGGTTCGATTCTCAGCATCCCATACGGTCCCCTGAGCACTACCAGGGATAATTCCTGAGTGCAGAGCCAGGAGGAACAGAAGTAACCTCTGTGCATCACCAAGTGTGACCCAAAAAGCCAAAAAAAAAAAAAAGGAAAAAAAGAAAGAAGGAAAGAAAAAAAAGAAAGACAGACAGACAGAAAGAAAGAACTATTTTTAAGGCACTTAGAATAGTTAGAACAGGAGCAAGTACCTTAACCCCAATGAAACCACATACATCGCCCCTGTCACTCAACATACACACCTACACACACACACACACACACACACACACACACACGCATGCACACACGCAAAAAACACACCTAACCTAAGCTCAAAGCCCTAGACACCACATACACTGCCCCCCTCAACTCACACACACACACACACACACACACACACATACACGCACACGCACACGCACCCTAAACTCAGAGCCAGGAGTAAGCCCTGAGTACAGCATGGTGTGGCCCAACAAACAAAGGACAAAGAAATTCAAAGAAAGAAACAGGATTTTTGAGGAGGATCCTCCAAGATTCCACCTGCTCTTCTTACCTGGAATTCTGCAACTTCTCTTTTCGGCGAGAATGCCCTAGGGAAGAGAAGTGGGGAGGAGGAAGGTGGTTAGCAATGCCTCCAAGAGGGGAGAGGAACAGGGAGCTCGCCCTGCATGAGCTGACCTCAGTTCAATGCTGGGTACCACATACAGTCCCCTGAGCACCACCAGGAGTGAGCCCTGAGCACTGATGCAGGAGTATCCCCTGAGCACTGATGCAGGAGTAGTCCCCGAGTACCTCCAGGTTTGTTGCCCCCACCCCCGACCCTTGAGAACAACTGAATTATCATCATTTAGGTGAGCTGGTTAGAGAAGTGTCAGCATTTCTGGTTTGGGTGGACAAAGTCACTGCATCTTCCAGAAAGTTTTCAAAGATAACTCGGAAAGTTCCGTGTGTGCTGCAGGCCAGACTGGGCCTGGCCACCCTGGAGTAAAGGGCCTCCCTAGCTCTCAAGGGAGGTCTCCAGAGCCAGCAGGGGAGGGAGGGGGGCCTGTTCCTCCCTTGCCCACCGTGTTAGGGTCAAATCAATCAAATCAAGCTGACTTGGTTCTGCATTTCAGACCTTCCTGCCAGATCCTGGGTTCTCTCTGAAGCTGGGTAGTTTCCACTCTCCCAAAACCATCAATTTTGCCATTTTCCCGAGCATAAATTTTGCCCCAGCTCTTAGACGCCACAGAGATAATGGGCGATCCCTGCACAGATGTTGAAATAAAGAACCAAATAGACCTTCAATAAACAGACCGGGCAGTCTTCCTAAGAATAAATCCCAGTACATAGAGGGTGTCAGCTTCTGAGAGCAGCACAAAAGGCCCTAAATTAGCCAACCATTCTGTGAGTAGGACAGAAATCACAGTCTTTGGAACACTTGATAAGAAACACAAAGAATCCCATTTTCTGAGCACAGACCCCTTACTTTTAACTTAGTTCTCCGCTGAGTTCCTCCTGGCTCTAGGGAGTTCCTTTCTCTTCTACTTTCCGAGGTCTATTTTCTAACACTCAGTCTGAGCGTTTTCTTTTTTCCCTTTTCTCATGTTTGGGTCACACCCCACAGTGCTCAGGGGTGACTCCAGGCTCTGCACTCAGGAATTACTCCTGGCGGTGCTCAGGGGTGACTCCAGGCTCTGCACTCAGGAATTACTCCTGGCGGTGCTCAGGGGTGACTCCAGGCTCTGCACTCAGGAATTACTCCTGGCGGTGCTCAGGGGTGACTCCAGGCTCTGCACTCAGGAATTACTCCTGGCGGTGCTCAGGGGTGACTCCAGGCTCTGCACTCAGGAATTACTCCTGGCGGTGCTCAGGGGTGACTCCAGGCTCTGCACTCAGGAATTACTCCTGGCGGTGCTCAGGGGTGACTCCAGGCTCTGCACTCAGGAATTACTCCTGGCGGTGCTCAGGGGTGACTCCAGGCTCTGCACTCAGGAATTACTCCTGGCGGTGCTCAGGGGTGACTCCAGGCTCTGCACTCAGGAATTACTCCTGGCGGTGCTCAGGGGTGACTCCAGGCTCTGCACTCAGGAATTACTCCTGGTGGTGCTCAGGGGATCATAAGAGATGCTGGAGATCGAACCCGGGTCAGCTGCGTGCAAGGCCAACGCCCTCCCCACTAGACCATCACTCCTCCCCCATCCTTTACTTTTTAGTGAAGCAAAATATTTTTTACTGAAACTTCCTTAGATTTGAGGGGAGAGAAAGAGAGGAAGTACTGAGAGAGACCACAGCCTCTTCAGAATGGAAAAAGCAAGCAAAAAAAGACAGTTTCTTTCTTTTTCTTTTCTTTTTTTTTTTTTTTTTTTGCTTTCCGTGTCACACCCGGTGATGCACAGGGGTTACTCCTGACTTTGCACTCAGGAATGAATTACTTCTGGCAGTCTCAGGGGACCATAAGGGATGCTGGAAATTGAACCCGAGTCGGCCACATGCAAGGCAAACGCCCTAACCGCTGTACCATCACTCCAGCCCCAAAGAGACAGTTTCAGACAAACAAGATACAAGCTTAAGGGCCAACAGGGGTTTGATGAGCAAATAAGTTGGAACATCTTTATTGCTCCTCTCTCTCTCTCTCTCTCTCTCTCTCTCTCTCTCTCTCTATCTCTATCTCTCTCTCTCCCCCTCTCCCTCTCCCTCTCTCCCTCCCTCTTTTTCTCTCTTCCTCTCTCTCTTCTTCTCCTTCCCTCCCTTTCCCTCCCTCTTCTCTCTCTCTGTCTCTGTCTCTCTCTCTCTCTCTCCCCCCTCCCTCTCTCTCTGTATTGCTTTGTGGGCCACACCCGGCAAGGCTCAGGGCTTCCTCCTGGCTCTGTGCTCAGGGATCACACCTGGCGGGCTTTGGGGACCCTGTGTGGTGCTGGGAATTGAATCTGGGGTCACACCCTACCACTGTACTATTGCTCTAGCCCCTCAGTATATGGAACATCAACAATACCAAAGAACCGGGGCAGGAGTGCTGATACAATGAGCAGGGGCTTGCCTTGCATGTGGACAACCTGGGTTTGATCTCTGGCATCCCATAGGATCCCCCAAGCCCATCCCACATGGGTTCTCTGGGCCCGAGGATGCTGGGGATCAAAAACAGGCGGACCCTGTGCAAGGCAAGCGCTCTACCCACTATACTATCTCTCCGGCCCCCCACCTACTGGATCTGAATTCCTGCTTTGCATCTTGGGGACTCTGGAGAATGGGGGAAACTGGTTTCCTGGAGACACTTTTCTCCTCTGGTGACTGGGATAGAGAGGACCACTGTTCTCGCAAGATGGGGATAACACATACTTCCCATGGTAGATGTGTGCTGAAAGTAGACTATGGACCAAACATGGTGGCTGCTTAGTACCTATAATGCAAACCTTAACACCCAAAAGAAGAGAGAGTAAGAGGGAATGTGCCTGCCACAGAGGCAGGTGGGAAGGGGTGGGGGTGGTGGGAGGGATACTGGGGACATTGGTGATGGAGAATGGGCACTGGTGGAGGGATGGGTGTTCGAACATTGAAACATAATCACAAGAGTCCTGGAGCAATAGCGCAGTGGGTAGGGCATTTGCCTTGCACACAGCCTGACCTGGGTTCAATTCCTAGCATCCCTTATGATCCTCCGAGCAAGGCAAGGAGTAATTCCTGAGTGCATGAACCAGGAGTAACCCCGGTGCATCGCTGGGTGTGACCCAAAAAGCAAAAAAAGAAAGAAAGAAAGAAAGAAGGAAAGAAAGAAAGAAAGAAATCACAAAAGTTTATAAACTTGTAACTGTTTCTCACAGTGATTCGTTAAAATACAAAATAAATAAATAAATAAAACATACTTCCCAGGGGGCCATACTTCCCAGAGGCAGGGGGGTGCTTGCTTTGCACGGTGCTCCTCCCAGGCTCAATCCCGGCATCTCATATGGTCCCTCCCCAACCCCAGCCCTTCCAAGGGTAATCCCTGAGTACAGAGTCAGGAGTAAAGCACCCCTGGGCTGGTCCCCAAACAAAAACAAACCAATAAAAGAAACAAAACCTGCCAGGAGAGGATGAAAGAGAGCTAGGGCTGGGGCTGGAGCAATAGCACAGCAGGGAGGGCATTGACCTTGCACACGGCTGACCTGGGTTTGATCCCCGGCATCCCATAGGGTCTCCTGAGCACTGCCAGGAGTAATTCCTAAGTGCTGAGCAAGGAGTAACCCCTGGACCCCGCTGGGCATGACCCAAAAAGCCAAAAAGAAGATGGGGGGAGTCAGCTAGAGTTCTCTTTAGGGGCTGGAAGGGCAGAGCAAACCCTGGGGTCTGGGGCACAAGCCTCGGACGGAGGATGAATTTCTGGTCCCTGTGATCCCAGAAGCAACTCCCAAGCGCCACCTGGTCACAACCCAAACATCTGCCTTCCGGTAGACATCCAGCCTCTTTGCTGGGGAGGGCAGAGGTGGGTGCTGATGACACAGCCAGCCATGCTCGGGGGTCGTTCCCAGAGCCCAGGGGGATGGCAGGTCGTGGGATGAACCCGGACCCCTTGCACACAGAGTGTTCTCAGGTTCCCACCTGGGAGGGAGACGCGGCTGTGACAACTCACCTATGAGGATGACAGCACTGCAGATGAGCAGGAAGCCTGCCGAGACCCCGGCCCAGATGTAAAGGCCCGTCCTAAGGGGGACGCCAGCGTCCGGTGGCGGTTCACTGGCCACCGTGGCCCCAAACTGCGAAAACACCAACAGAGCCCGGGCTCAGGGGCATAGAGGGACAGGACAGGTTGCGCCAGCCAGGCTCTGAAATCTCAATCCCAATGAATAGCGATGTAGAGCATTTTTTTATGTGCCTTTTGGCCATTTGTATTTCTTTTTTTCTTCTTCTTCTTCTTTTTGGGTCACACCCAGTGATGTTCAGGGGTTACTCCTGGCTCTGCACTCAGGAATTACTCCTGGTGGTGCTCAGGGGACCACATGGGATGCTGGGAATCGAACCTGAGTCGGCCTCTTGCAAGGCAAACGCCCTCCCCGCTGTGCTATAACTCTAGCCCCAGGAGGGCTTTTTTTTTACTTATACTATTCGACCAGTGTCTTGTATATCCTGGATATTAACCCCTTATTAAATGGGTATTGGGTAAATATTCTTTCCCATTCCGTGGGCTCTCTCTGTATTTTTGGTCACTGTTTCTTTTGAGATGCAGAAGTTTCTTAGTTTAATGTAGCCCCATTTGTTTATGTTTGTTTCCACTTGCTCTACATCAGTAATCATCAGGGAGATGCAAATCAAAACAGCAACGAGATATCATCTCATACCACAGAGACTGGAATACATCAAAAAGAACAAGAGCAACCAGTGTTGTCATGGATGTGGGGAGAAACGGACTCTCTTTTATTGTTGGTGGGAATGCCAACTTGTCCAGCCTTTTTGGAAAACAATGGGCATTCATTAAAAAACTAGAAATTGACCTTCCATATGACCCAGCAATGCCACTTCTGGGAATATATCCCGAGGGTGCAAAAAAGCACGGTAGAAATGACATCTTCATCTGTATGTTCATTGCAGCACTGTTCACAATAGCCAGAATCTGGCAAATGTCCTACCCACTGTGCTATCGCTCCAGCCAAAAACAAATAAGCAAATAAAATAAGGGAACCCATAAAACCCGAGTGCCCGAGAACAGAAGACTGGTTAAAGGAACTTTGGTATAGCTACACAATGGAATACTATGCAGCTGTTAAGAGAGATGAGGTCATGAAATCTGCTTATAAGTGGATGGTCATGGAGAGTATCATGCTAAGTGAAATGAGTCAGGAAGAGAGGGACAGACATAGAATGACTGCACTCATTTGTGGAACATAAAATAATATGAGACTGACACCCAAGGACAGTAAACACAGAGGTCAGGAACATTACTCCATAATTGGAAGCCTGACTCATGAGCTGAGGGTGAAGGCAGCTGGAATAGAGAAGGGATCACTAAGCCCATGATAGTTGGAGGGATCGCTTGGGATGGGAGATGTGTGCTGAAAGTAGATAAAGGACCAAACGTGATGGCCTCTCAGGATCTGTATTGCAAAAAATGATGCCCCAAAGTAGAGAGAGAGGATGGGGGGAAACTGTCTGCCAGGGAGGCAGGGGGAAGGTGGAAAAGGGGGGATACTAGGGATATTGATGGTGGGGAATGTGCACTGGTGGAGGGGTGGGTGTTGGATCATTGTATGACTGAAACTCAAACATGAAAGCTTTGTAACTATAGCTCACGGTGATTCAATAAAAATTTTAAAAAAATCTCAACCCCCTCTATGAAGGGTCAGGCTTGGTCTCTGCAGCGAGCAAAAGAGCTCCAAGCGGGGTCTGGAGCCAAGGTACCGCAGAGGAAGCTGGCCTTTTATGTGGTTGACCTGGGTTCGATCCCCGGCACCCCTGAGGGTCCCCTTGCCCCTCGCCCTGCCAGGAGTGATCCCTGAGTGCAGAGCCAGGAGGTGTCAGCCCTGAGCATCACTGGGTGAGACCCAAAATCCAAAGCCCAAACCAAAAGTTGAAAAAAGAAAGAAGGACCGGGGCTGGAGTGATAGTACAGCGGGTTTGTAATCAGTCGACCCGGGTTCAATCCCCAGCATCCCATAGGGTCCCCCAAGCACCGCAGGAGTAATTCCTGAGCATCGCCGGGTGTGACCCCAAACCAAAATGAGGATGATGATGATGTTGATGTTGATGATGGGGTTGGAGTGATAGTACAGTGGGTAGGGCATATGCCTTGCATGCGGCCGACCCGGGTTCGATCCCCAGCATCCCATAGGGTCCCCCATGCACCGCCAGGAGTAATTCCTGAGTGCAGAGCCAGGAAGAACCCCTGAGCCTCGCTGGGTGTGACCCAAAAAGCAAAAAAAAAAAAAAAAAAAAAAAAAAAAAAAAAAAAAAAAAGAACCAATACCAATGCTCAGGCTTCCTCTTGGTCTCAGGCACGGAGTTGACCCTCGCCATGACCTTTAGATCCCAGGTCCCAGCAGGCTCCTGGGGCTCAGGGGACAGGGGTGGCAGGGGGGAGGGGCGGAGGCACACCCTCCCCAGGAGAAGGAAGGGAAGGAATCTGCCTGGACGCCTGCTCACAGCTACTTACCGACCCATTTCTGTCACGGGGCAGCTCCAGCGTCTCTGTCCCTGCCCCAAGGAGGGAAAAAGAGACAATGGGACAGTTAGCAGCGCTTTCCCTGAATTTAAAAACACATGCCAGGGCTGGAGCGATGGCACAGCGGATAGGGCGTTTGCCTTGCACGCAGCCAACATGGCCGACTCGGGTTCGATTCCCAGCATCCCATAGGGTCCCCCGAGCACCGCCAGGAGTAATTCCTGAGTGCATGAGCCAGAAGTAACCCCTGAGCATCGCCGGGTGTGACCCACCCCAAAAAACCAAAATAAATAAATAAATAAAAATAAATAAAAATAAAAACACACGCCTGGGGGTGGAGAGACAGCCCATCTGGTTCCATCCCTGGCCTACCAACAGGGCCCCCTGAGTCCCACCAGGAGTGATTCCTGAGCGCAGAGCCAGGAGTCAGCCCTCAGCATTGCCCGGTGGGGCCCCCAAACAAAAACTAAAGCAAAACCCAAGAAAATCTGTAGCACTGTCCTCCTATTGTTCACCAATTTCCTCGAGCAGGCACCAGTAACCTCTCCATTGTGAGACCTGTTGTTACTGTTTTTCACATACCGAATATGCCACGGGGAGCCTTGCCAGACTCTGCCATGCAGGTGGGATACTCTCGGGAGCTTGCCGGGCTCTCCGAGAGGGATGGAGGAATCGAACCAGGGTCTGCCGCGTGCAAGGCAAACGCCCTACCTGCTGTGCTATCGCTCCAGCCAAAAATAAACAAGCAAATAAAATAAGGGAACCCATTTTCAGTCTCTGCTCTTCACAGGTATTACCTGGAGACCAGCACCCCTCCAGGATGTCCCACCAATTCCACCATCCCAGCTGGGGAGCATCCCTGCCTCCTCTCCTCAAATCGACACCCCTCCGTGTTCAACCCCCTCACAAAGGCGGCAAAGAGGTCACACAGGTTTCAGGCTCCCATAACAAACACAGGTGGCCTCAGTCCCCCCCCCCCCCCCCCCCCGCTACTGCATAGGGTCCTCTGAGCCTGCCAGGAGTGATCCCTGAGCACAGAGCCAGGAGTCAGCCCTGAGCACTGCTGGGTGTGCTCTACCAAAAAAACTCCCCCCCCAACAATAGACAAACCCCTGCCCCCAGCCCCCACCACACCCCAGCTTCCCCCCATAGTCACACTGACCTGGGCTTTGTCCCTCTGCGCTGGGTGCCCACGGGATGGTGAAGCCTCTGTTCACAGTGGTGGTGAGGACGGCCTCAGCTGGGGGGGAGCAGAGAGAGTGAGGCTCCCTACGCTGCTCCGAGCACCTGCACACACACACACACACACACACACACACACACACACACACCTGCATGCGCGCACAGACACACCTGCACTCATTCACACACCTTCACGCACACACATGCATGTATGTGCACACACACGCACCTGCACACACACACACATGCCCACGCACGCACACCACACGCACGTCTGCAAATGCACATACATGCAGCACACCTGCACATACTCACGCATGCCTGCACACATGCACACACATAAACACACACCCACGTACAAATACGTGCATACTCACACGTACACACACACTAGCACACACCCACACAGGCCTGCATGCACACACCTGTATCCACACAAGCTTGCACACACTCCTGCACACACACACACATACATGTGACTGCACAAGCCTGCGTGCACACACACACACACATGCACACACCTGCGTATACCAGCATGCGCTCCCATACATGCCCGTTCACATGCCCACACACATACACCCGCACACATACTCGCACACACACCTGCATGCATGAATATACAACTGTCTCTCTCCCACTCCCCCTCTCTCTACTCGTGATCTCTCTCTCCCTCTCTTCCTCTCCTCTCCCTTCCTCCCTCTCTCTCTCTTTCTCTCTCTCCCTCTCTCCCTCTTCCTCTCTCCCCTACTTGCTCTCCTTCTCTCCCCCTCCCCCTCTCTCCCACTCCCAGTCTGTCCCTATGGTATCACGAGGGACAAGGAGGAGAAGTTTGCAGACCCCACCCCTAACCAGTTTCTCTCGCTGGGGGGGTTCCCAAGCATTTCCGGGAGGTCCCTGATGCCGTTGCCCCCCTTGTTGTCCTCTGCGCCCCCCCCCCACAGACCCCACGGGTGAACATCAGGTCTGAGGGCACCTCCCTGGGCACGAGAGGCACGCACCTGGCCTGACGGTCAGTGTCACAGTGACCTTCTGGTCGTTCATGGGGCCCGGGAACAGGATGCGGCAGCAGTAGGGGCCACTGTCGCCCAGCCCCGCCCTTTCGATGGTCAGCGACACGTCTCCTCGGAGGAGGGTGCCCCGCAGCTGGTACCTGGCGTCGGCCTGCTCCTGCACGCTCCTCCCATCCGTCCTCAGCAGCCTCCCAGGGCAGCCCCGCAGCGGGCAGGCGCCCCGGCCCCAGCACATGGGCACCAGGCGCTCGGGCTGCCCGGGGGCGTAGGCGCAGGGCAGGTGGGCGTCACGCCCCACCTCCACCTCCTGGGCTCCGTTCATGGCGCCTGAAGGGAGAGGCAGAAAAAGCTGAGGGTGGGGGGGGGGGGCGGGGAGACCAAGCCGCCAATGTCTGAACCCGGGGTAGAGGTGCGGGGGACCGGGCATCAGGGTCCCAAGGAAGGCCCCCGCACGCATAGGGAGCCGCACTCCGGGGAGCTCGGGGCTGGAGTCAGAACAGGCGTTTCTGGCCCATTCCTGGAGCAGCGGAGGGGTGGGGAGCTTACTCCAGAACGCCCCACCCCTGTGGTCCAGGAGAGTGAAGTCGGTGGGCCCCCACCAGTGGGTTATGTGAGCAGGGGAGGAGGGAGACGGTCACTTCCTCTCCAACCACCTCTGCCACCCCTGGACTGGCAGGAAAGGATGGGGCTGATAGTCTGTGATGAGCTTCTCCTGCACAGTGCGGGCCAGAGTCCCCTACACACACACACACACACACACACACACACACACACACACACACTCCTGCCAGCCCCACCAGGGGGGGCCATCAAACCACACTGATGTCCCCATGGGAGTCACCCCCACCATCAATCGGGGAACCGCGGACTTAGGCTGGAGTGAGGAATTGCTTTCTTTTTTTTTTCTTCTTGGGTCACACCCGGCTTTCCACAGCGGTTCCTCCTGGCTCATGCACTCAGGAATTACTCCTGGCGGTGCTCAGGGGGACCCTATGGGATGCTGGGAATTGAACCCGGGTCAGACGCATGCAAGGCAAACGCCCTCCCTGCTGTGCTATCGCTCCATCCCTGGAATTGCTCTTTGCAGGATGAGAAAGTCAATCCTAAACTTTACCCAGGGGTTTCGAAGCATCTGTTCTATTTCACAGAAAGGAATTTCAGGAGACCAGGAGTGGAAAAATAAAATGGAGAGAAAAGTGAAGAGAGTGTAACACGCTCAAGAGAGAACAACACAGGCTTGTCCAAAGATGGAGAGAGCCCCAGCACATAGCTCCAGAAGGGAGATGATGCGGGTGACACATGTGCCTGCCTACATGCGTGCAAGCAGTACAAAGGCTCAGGCAGCATATGCGAGTCATTCCTTTGTTCCAGGTGGCTTTTACAGGTTTTTTTTTCCCCCAAGCCACCTTATATGGTGCTTTCTAGCGAGGTAAGAGTCCGTTGCTAGGGGCCCGAGCGATAGTATATCAGGGAGGGTGGTTTGCCCTGTACACTGCTGACCCAGGTTCCATCCCCAGCATCCTAGAGGGTCCCCTGAGCACCATCAGGAGTGATTCCTAAGTGCCGAGCCAGGAGGAACCCCTCAGCATCACTGAGTATAACCGCTCCCCCCTCCAAAAAAAAAATAGAAAAGTCCATTGCTAGGGTGGCTGCCAAGGGGTAGGGTTGGGAGTGGTCCATGGTCCTCTCGGAGATTCCTTTCCGGGCCTTCGTTCCTGCTGGGGGTGTCCAGCCCGCTCTGGGTTGCTGGTCCCAGGAGAAGCCTTACCAGGCCTTAGTTCCTGTATCTGCCAGGTGAAGAGCTTTGCAGCCTTGAGCTACTGGCTTTATTACTTCCCAGAAAATCATTGCCACGGGCCTGTCTACCCGCCTACATGAAGAGGATGTGGGACCCAGCCAGAAAGAGCCGGGGTAGTGAATGGAAAACAGCCCATTGTCAGCTAGAAAAATAAGTGTGACCCAGGTACAGGACCCTAATTTCTTTCTCTTCCTTTTTTTTTTTTTTTGGTTTTGAGGACACACCCAGTGGGGCCCCAGGCTCACTCCTGGTGGGGCCTGGGCGATCAAACTCAGGCTGGCCGCAGAAACCGGGGTTCACAACAGGTATGAAGTGTCACTGTTTGAAACTACTCAGAGGCAGCTTGCGGGGCTCAAATCTATATCCCCTCCTTTTGATCCCCCCATTTTTTTTAGGGAGATGGGGTGTCACACCAGGTAGTGCTGTGGGCCTTGGGACTTACTCCTGGCTCTGCACTCAGGGATCATTCCTGGTGGGGATTAGGGTGCCAAGGATCACTGTACTATCTCTCTGGACCTGTCTTTCTTTCTTTCTTTCTTTCTTTCTTTCTTTCTTTTTGTTTGCTTTTTTTGCTTTATGGTCCTACCCAGTGATGCTCAGGAGTTATTCCTGGCTCATGCACTCAGGAGTTACTCCTGATGGTGCTCAGGGGACCATATGGGATGCTGGGGATTGAACCCGGGTTGGCTGCGTGTAAGACAAACGCCCTATCTGCTGGCCCACTGTCTTTAAAAAAAAAAAGTCACAGAAAGAGAGACAGAGACAGAGACAGAGAGCGTGGCAAGCGAGAGTACCTAGTAGTCTCAGGTCCGACATCGTAGGGTCCCCCAGCACCGGCAGGAACAGCCCCTAATCAGCCACAAAACCAAAACCCCAAAAACAAACGAGCAACTAAACAACCTGGAGCTCCAAGTCAAACATTCCAACAGTACGAAGGCCTGCAAAGAGTCAAAGCAATCGTACAGCGGGCAGGGCATTTGCCTTGCACATGGCCGACCTGAGTTCATCCCTGGCATCCCATAGGTCCCCCAAGCACCGCCAAGAGTGATTCCTGAGTGCAGAGCCAGGAGTCACCCCTGAGTATCGCCGGGTATGACCCAAAAAGAAAAAAAAAGGATCCTCTGGACCTCCCCTCCCCCCAAGGCTCCCAAGCACATGCAAGTTTCATGGTATAGGACACTGTCCTTTATGCCCGCAGTGGCCCTGATCAGTTGGGGACCATCCCCCACTACAGTTTCACCAGCCAACCCAGCCCATGGTTACACCCCATCAGCAACTCTCACCCTCCTCCCCAGCCCCTTCAACTTCCTCCAACCTTCCTGCTACAAACTCCCACCCCTCTTAGCATTTTAAAATTATTATTATTATTATTATTATTTTGCCTTTTGGGTCACATCCAGCGATGCAAAGGGGCCACTCCTGTCTCTGCGCTCAGGAATTACCCCTGGCGGTGCTCAGGGGACTCTATGGGATGCTGGGAATCAAACCCGTCCCCGGCATACAAGACAAACACCCTCCCCGCTGTGCTATCGCTCCAACCCCCGCATTTTTTTTTCTTTTTATGTCACACCCAGCAATGCTCAGGGGTCACTCCTGGCTCTGCACTCAGGAATTACTCCTGGCGATGCTTGGGGGACCATATGGGATGCCGGGGATCGAACCCAGGTCGGTTGCGTGCAAGGCAAACACCCTACCCGCTGTGCTGTTGCTCGGGCCCAAGCCCCCACATTTTTTTAATTTTTATTTTATTTTGGGGCCACACCTGGCAGTGCTCAGGGTTTTCTTATTCCTGGCTCTGCCCTCGGGGATCACTCCTGGCCGGCTCACGGGTCCATAGGAGGTGCAGGAGATGGAACCCGTTCCCCCCTGCATGCAAGTCCAGTGCCCTCCCTGTGATCCTGTTGCTCCGACCCCCTCCCTCTCTGGGCTCCTGAGCACTCTCCACAGCCCAGAGGCAGACTTACCGGCCAGCCACAGCAGCCCCAGCAGGACCCAGGCAAAAGGGAGAAACATGACTAGGCTGCAGGAGAAACCAGGGATCCAGTTCTCACCACGATCCCGGGGTGGTCCCTGGCGGCTGCGGCAGCCACGTCTCTGCGCCCCTGCCGGAGGGAGGGAGGGTGATGCTCCCCCAGGAGTGCTCTGCCAGCCCACAGCCCTCTTCCGCAAGCTGCGGACTCTGAAGGTACGTGCACGGAAACCCCGGGTGTCCGTCACCGGGAGGCTACACACATCCTGTGTGGAAGGAAGTGAGATCTGCGCCCAGGGGTGCGCCGCTGGTGGGGACCAGGGAACCCGTGTCCCCTCCTCTCTCCGGGGGTGGGCGGGGTGGAGGCTGAGCTCACCTGGGCACACTCGGCGGTCAGCCCAGCCCGGGCCGCCACGGGAGGACACAGTGGCCAGGCAGGGGCAGGAAAGCCAGCAGGCCAGAAGGGTGTGTCCCTCGCGTCCCACGCGTGGCCCCTGTCCCTCCACCCGCGCACCGGGATCTCCGCCTCGCTCTGACACGGACGGGGTGGCCGGCGCGTGCGGTGTCCTGGTGGGGCACGTGCTCATCAGCTTTGTGGCACGGAAATGTGACCGGTGACAGGCACGTGGGCTTGTGCCACGTTGGCACACCCAGCCCGGGTGAGACCCCCGACGCCCCCACACTCTCCGAGAGGCTCCGTGTCTCCCCCATTGGGGGCTCAGGGGAGGGGAGGCCAAAGGGATGCACCCACCGCTTCTTCTGCACCATGCACGGGGGCGTGGGGGGGGGGGGGACAGAAAGCCAGAGAGGCCGGAGCACAAACCACCCCCGGGTGGACACCGACCGGCCACAGGTCGGCGCTGGCGGCTGGAGTCTGGCCGCCGTCCAGGCCCAGGGAATGTTCTGGATGGGGAAGTGAGCTCAGAAACCGACCAGGCCCCAAGCTCCCCCGCCTCCTCTCCCCACCGCAATGCTTCCTTTCTGGTCTCCTGCATGTCCCCAACACGCAACTGTGTCCACAGTTGTGATTAACAGGGACTGCCGCTCGTTCCGATTGTGCATGCGTGCCCCGCTGCGTGCGTGCGTGCCCCAGTGCGTGTCTGCGTGTTTGCATGCCCCGTTGCGTGCATGCGTGCGCGTGCACCCCATAGTGTGCGTGAGTGTCCCGCTGCGTGTATGCACCTGCTGCGTGCGTGCGTGTCCCGCTGCGTGCATGAGTGCCCCGCTGCGTGTTTGTGTGCGTGCCCCAATGCATGTTTGCACGACCCACTGCGTGCTTGCGTGCTCCCTACACGTGTGCATGCGTGCGTGTGTGCGTGCGTGCGTGCGGTTTAGCAGGGCTGGCTCCCCGCCTCGAGCGCGCAGGCGCGCACCAGCTCGGAGACCCCCCCCCCACCGGCTCCTCGGTCTCAGGCGCGGGGAGGGGGGTCTCCTCTGTCCGCAGACACGCAGCCGGTGGTCTCAGGCGGAGGACCTGAGCCCCGAGATTTCTTTCTTCCCACTAAAACTCTTCTGCCCAGAGAGCTCCCGGCGGCCAGCAGTGCGGGGGAGAGATCACACCCACCGATGCGTGGGCGCGCTCCACCGCAGTTCACGTTGCTCTGCCTTAGAGCCGCACTGTGGTAATTACGCTCTGCACCTTCCTCTCCCCCCTCCCACCTCGCCCCCCAAATCGTGCCCCTTGCCGTGTTTCTGTCGTGCCTCGGTGGGCAAGTGGCCTTGGTTGGGTGGGGCAAGGTTGGCAGCGGGGCACATGCACATCTGGCTGCAGCTGGCAGGAGAGGTACCGAGTAGTGACACGGGAGGACCCCACACAGCAGAGCCCCTGGCCTCACACGGACACAGGTGAGTTAGAAACCGGATTCAAGCCCAGGCCTGACCCGTGTCCACTTGGCAAGGTCGAAGCTGCCTCTGAGCTGCCCCTGAGCATGGACCCCACCTTGCAGCATCTTTGATTGACTCTTCTCTGGAAGAAGTTTCCAAGCATAAGCAGAGACAGAGGAACAGACACACACGCAACACATGCACACATATACATACATACACATATACATATACACACATATATACACACATACACACATATATCCATACACACATATATAAAACAAACACTGTCATCCCGTTGTTCATCGATTTGCTCGAGCGGGCCCAGTAACGTCTCCATTGTTAGACTTCTTGTTACTGTGTTTGGCATATTGAATACTCTCGGTAGTCTGCCAGGCTCTCCAAGAGGGACGGAGGAATCGAACCCAGCTCGGCCAGGCTGGCTGCACGCAAGGCAAACGCCCTACTGCTGTGCTATTACTTCAGCATACACACACACATATATATACACACATACACACATACACATACACACACATACACACATCTCTGTCATCAAGTCACACTACCCACCCTGATATCAAGTCTGTGGGAATTTTTTGGTTTTGGTTTTCAGGCCACACCCAGCAGTGCATAGATTGACTCCTGGCTCTGTGCTCAGGGATCACTCCTGGTAGTGCGGGGGACTAGGGGGATGGAATCCAGGTGGCTGCATCCAGGCCAAGAGTCCTCCCCACTGTACTATCACTCCGGTCCTATGTGGGGATTTTAAACACTGGGCACTCGGGCTGATCCCGGTTCAATCCCTGGTACTACATATGGTCCTTCATACTCCTGCCAGGAGTAAGCCCTGACCACAGAGCCTGGAGTAACCCCTTGGTGTTGGGGACCAGAATCCAGAATGCAGGAGCCCCGAGATGGAGTGAGTGCCGCCCTGGGCAGATCTCCTGGAAGAAGGAAGCACTTTACATCTGTTGGTGTTTATATTCAGCTAAACCCATACTTATATATTTATGCTTAACTGTAGCACAGTCCTCCCTTTGTTCATCGATTTGCTCAAGCCAGCACCAGTAACATCTCACAACAAATTGTGAGACTTGTTGTTACTGTTTTTGGCATATCAAATACGTCACGGGCAGCTTGCCAGGCTTTGTCGTGCCGGTAAGATACTCTTGGTAGCAGTAGCTTGCCGGGCTCTCCGAGAGGGGCGGAGGAATCAAACCTGGGTAGGCTGCATGCAAGGCAAACGCCCTACCTGCTGTGCTATCACTAAAACTGTTTTTATTTATTTATATTTATTATTTTTAGTTTGGGTTTTTTTTTGTCTTTTTGGGTCACACCTGGCGATGCTCAGGGGTTCCTCCTGACTCTGCACTCAGAAATTACTCCTGGTGGTGCTCAGGGGACCCTATGGGATGCTGGGGATCAAACCCAGGTTGGCTGCACGCAAGGCAAATGCCTTCCCCACTGCACTGTGGCTCCAGCCCCCTACCTGTTTATATTTGACCAACAGCCACAGCTATGTAAAAGTCTAATCGACTAAAGAACATTAGTTTGTTGTTCTAATGCTTACTGGTCCTGAGCCATAAATACAGCAAGCTGAGGACAGTCAGGGTTCTCCATCCACGCAACTGTTAGCCCCCTGTTCCCATGCTTTTTCTCTCTTATGTCTGCCTCTTTCCTTATTTCTTTATTCCTTATGGCACCCTCGCTTCAGGCCTGTTCACTCAGGACCAGCCTTCGGCACCTGTGACCCAAACAAACAAGAAAAAAGACGTGGTCACTGGGGCTTTCTAACCATTATGCCCTGATCACTGTTTACATGGGAAATAATGACATCACAGTACATCTGCCTCAGTGTCTCCATGATCTCAAAACTGCCCCCGAGGGGCTGGGGCAATAGCACAGCGGGTAGGGCGTTTGCCTTGCACGCAGCCGAACTAGGTTCAATTCCCAACATCCCATATGGTCCCCTGAGCACCGCCAGGAGTAATTCTTGAGTGCATGAACCAGGAGCAACTCCTGTGCATCGCTGGTGTGACCCAAAAAGCACAAAAAAAACTGCCCCTGACCCCAGCCTTGTTCCCATCCTCACCCAACCCAGGCTGCTGTTTCTGCCTCAGAAATTCTCTTAGAACCAGAACCAGCATCCTTCCCTGGCCCCTGAGGACTGGTGTCCGTGTCAGGGTTTTGCCTGTTGCTCCATGGTGTCACTTTTTTTTCCCTTTTTGAGTCACACCCGATGATGCTCAGGGCTGACTCCTGGCTCATGCACTCTGGAACTACTCCTGGTGGTGCTCAGGGGACCCTATGGGATGCCAGGGATCGAACCCAGGTCGGCCGTGTGCAAGAGAAACGCCCTCCCTGCTGTGCTGTCACCCCTACCCCTCACAGTGTCATTTTAACTTATTCCTCGTCGCTGTGCGTTTTCCTGGCGATGGAAATCGGCTCTGGAGGTCTGGAGGTGGGTGTGAGACGGGGTTTCCTTGGAGCGATGACTTCACCGCCAGGGCTGGGGTTTCCTTTCCCCGCACCTGCCTGGTTGCTTCACCACTAAGCGTGACAGGCTGGCACCTTCCTCTTTCAACTTCCCACAGCTCAAAGTTCCCTTCCTTTAAGTGCCATACAAGCATCATCATCTGTGATTTTACTTATTTTGATGTTTAGGGGGAACCCTAGGCAGCACTGAGGATCGAACCCAGGTCAGCTGGGTACAAGGCAAGTGCCCTCCCACTGTGCCATCTCTCCAGACCAGCCTGAACTAACTTTCTTTGTTTTTAGGGGGGGCGGGGGGCACACGTGGTGGTGCTCAGGAATCACTCCTGGCAATGCTTGTGGTAGGAAGACCCTATGGAATTCCGGGGATCGAACCCAGGTTGGCCATGTGCAAGACAAGCGCCCTACCCACTGGACTACTACTCCAGCCTCCCATCATCAACTTCCTAAGAGACAGTTAATGATAGGGCTGGAGAGATGGACCAGTGGGTAGGACACTTGCCTTGCCCGCGGCTAACCCAGGTTGCATCCACGGCACCCCATAGGATCTCCAGAGCTCTTCAGGAGTGATCCCTGAGCACCGAACCAGGAGTCAGCCCTGAGCACTGCTGGGGTTGGCCCAAAACAAAATAGTTGATGAGCATTGACTATAATTATTCTTGGTTGTTATTTTTTTAGGGGGGGCGGGGCTTTTTGGATCACACCCGGTGATGCTCAGGGGTTACTCCTGGCTCTACTCTTAGGAATCACTCCTCATGGTGCTCTGGGGATCCTATGGGATGCTAGGGATTGAACTTGGGTAAGCCGCGTGCAAGGCAAATGCCCTCCCCACTGTGCTATCGCTCCAGCCCCGATTCTTGTTCTCTTTAGTTGTGTGTGTGTGGGGGGGGGATTGGGAGGGGCATAGCCAGCAAGTACTCAGGGGCTACTTGATGCTCGGTGTTGGGGGCGACGGAGCAGACAGGATGGAACCTGGCACCACAAAGACTGTGCCCCCCACCCCCACCTCGTGCTAACTGCCTGGCCGGCCATGATCGAGGGCAGGCTGCAGCCTCCAACTGCTGCCTACTTCTCAGGACAAGACTCGGCTGCAATGGTTGGTGCTTCGCTTGCTCTGTAGTCAGCAGGAAAAGGGGCAGAAAAATCTCCTTCGAGATAGTCACCAGCACCCACGGGAAAGAGAGCAGCAGCATGGGTATATGAAGCAGAAAAGAGCAGCTAACCCAAAGGCCCCCTGGTGGAAGTCAGGAAAATGGAAATTAGGGGCTTTCACGCACCTCGGAGGTCAGGAAAACAAGAGTGGGGAGTGGGGAGTGGGGGGTGGGGGGGAGAGCTCCACCTCTAGCCTGGAAACTGCCTGGCAAGAACAAAGAGGAAACACAGCGAGCAGGGAGACGGCGCAGAGGGTGGGGCGCCCGCCTGATCCACAGAACCCCTCTGGGTTCCATCCCCACACGCCATCAGGAGTGATGCTTGAGCTCAGGGCCAAGAGGAAGCCCTGGGCACTGATGCTTGTGAAATTCAAGAAAATTCAAAGAAGGGGGCTGGAGTGATAGCACAGTGGGTAAGGCATTTGCCTTGCATGCGGCCGACCTGGGTTCGATACCCAGCATCCCATAGGGTCCTACGAGCACCTTCAGGATGCGAGCCCCAACACTGCCAAAAAAAATTTTTTTTACTGGAGCGATAGCACAGCAGTAGGGCGTTCGCCTTACAAGCGGCCAACATGGCCAACCCAAGTTCGATTCCTCTGCCCCTCTCGGAGAGCCCGGCAAGCTACCGAGAGTATTTGATATGCCAGACACAGTAACAACAAAGTCTCCAATGGAGACGTTACTGGGCCCGCTCGAGCAAATCGACGATCAACGGGAGGGCCTTTACCTTTACCTTTACTATAATAAAGTATATTGGTGTATATATAATAAAGTATATTATATATAATAAAGTATATTATATAATAAAGTATATATAAAGTATATATAATAAAGTATATTATATGCTATAATAAAGTATATTTACTATAATAAAGTATATATAATAAAGTATATTGGTATATTGGTGGAGCATCCTCCACCCAGATCCTCCAAATTCCAGTAGGCGGGGGTCACACCCACCAACTGGCCCCCTGGCGCCGTGTAATCCCATCAGCGGCCAAGACTCAGAGACTATAAAAACCAGCTCCCGGAACCGCGCGGCCGCATTCGCGGCCACGCGACATCTTATTATGACATCTCATTCCTACTTTGACAAACTGGCAGGCTACCGAATGTAGCCTGCCCACATGGCAGAGTCTGGCAAACTCCCCGTGGTGTACCCAATATGCCAAATACCAGTAACAAGGATGGGTCTCATTCTCCTAAAGAGTCTTGAATATAATCTCAGGGCTAGGATGAAGGAGACATTACTGGGGCCTGCTCAAGGCAATCGACGAATAACAGGATGATCTGTGATCTGTGACTATAATAAAGGGTTCCAGCAGAACCCCACCGGCAGCCACTTGCTACCACAATCCAAAATCATTGTCATGCCCCTGCCCAGACTCCACCGTCTCTGGATGGACCCCAACGAGATATAAATCTGCTGAAAATTTGGGTACGTGGGTTACGTGGGTTTTGTGACTGAAATCTACAGGCTTTCTCAAGGTCGGGATGGGCTACCTCCCCCCACCTCCGTGTATTTCCAGAAGCCTCAGTAGTCATGTCCACACCCCAAAGCTGCCACCCAGTTGAAAAAAAAAAACTGAACACCCTGAACAAACATGATAACCTCTTAGTACCTCTATTGCAAACCATAAAGCACAAACGGAGAGAGAGAGAAAGAAGAAAAGTGCCTACCCTAGGGGCGGGGGTGGGGGAGGGAGGGTATTGGGGGATGGTGGGAAGGAAATGGGGCCATTGGTGGTGGTGGTGGGAAATGCATACATGTATACTGGTGGAGGGATGAGTGTTGAGTCATTGTATGACTGAAATCCCAACATGAGTAGCTTTGTAATGTAATGAATATCTTGTGGATACTCAATTCTAAAACTTTAAAAAAATAATTAATAAAGGGTTCCTCACAGGCAGATCTGGTTGTGAACCCCAGTACCGCAAAAATATATTTTTTAAATAATAAAGGGTCTCCTGGGGAGCAGAAGAGCCCGGCACACAGGGCTGAGCCTTGCGTCTGTCAGCCACAGACTCTACCCCCAGCACACACCGTCCTTGAAGCACCCTTAGGAATCACCCAATTGTGGGCCAGAGTGATAGTACAATGGGTAGGGCGTTTGCCTTGCACGAGGCTGACCTGGGTTCAATTCCCAGCATCCCATAGGGTCCTCCGAGCACTGCCAGGAGCAATTTCTGAGTGCATGAGCCAGGAATAACCCTTGTGCGTTGCCGGGTGTGAACCCAAAAAGCAAAAAAAATAAAATTTACCCAATTGAAAAATAAAAAGTACCTCTTAACTTTGTGTCTCTGCACAATTTTATTTATTTTTTGGTTTTGGGGAGGTAACATCTGGCAGTGTTCCTGGATCTGCATTCAGGAATCACTCTTGGCAGTGCTCGAAGCCCCCTAAGAGATGCCGGGTATCAAATCCAGGATGACCGCGTGCAAGGGAAGTGCCCTAATTTCCCCTCCTTTCCCCGCACCCCTACCCCATACTCCAGCTGGGTTTCTTATTTTTATTTGTTTATTTTGGCTTCGTGTGTCACACCCAGCGGTGCTCAGGGATTACTCCTAGCTCTGCACTCAGGAATTACTCCTGGCGGTGCTCGGGGGACCCAATGGGATGCTGGGAATCAAACCCAGGTTGGCTGTGTGTAAGGCAAATGCCCTCCCTGCTATACTATCACTCCAGCCCCAGGGTTTCCTGTTTTTAAACTAGTATTGGCAAGTTTCTCTAGACCTGTTTCTTTGGGGGCGGGGAGTGGCCAAGAATATTGTGCAGTGGACAAGTTCTTGTCCCACCTGTACATGCTCTCTGTTCCAGAGACAATCGCGTAGTGTGTCCACACTTGCAAATGTACGCTGGCTGACCACATTTTCCTGTTTCTTTCTACGCGTAACTTAGGGTTGGGGCATCTCTTTCATTTTTGCTATTGTGTCCCCTTCCTGCTTTGGTTGGTCCCTCTCCCCTGTCAACCGCAGTGACTCAAACCCTGGAAGCTGGGAGGCTGAGCCTTGGGCAGGAGGATACGCGTTCCTCAGCGCAGGCGCAGACGATGCTGCTAGGGACTAATAAGGTTCACAGGCGCTGGCGCAGGGAGATGCTTTCCCTCCCGCTCTGATGCACCCACCAAGATGGGCACTAATTAAGAAAACCATGGGCTGGAGCAATAGCACAGCAGGGAGGGCGTCTGCCTTGCATGTGGCCGACCCGGGTTCGATTCCCAGCATCCCATAGGGTCCCCTGAGCACCGCCAGGAGTGATTCCTGAGGGCAGAGCCAGGAGTAACCCCTAAGCATCCCCAGGTGTGACTCAAAAAGAAAAAAAAAAAAAAGGAAACCGTGATTCAGGGATGGAGAGATAGAGCATTCGTTAAGGCGCTTGCCTTGCATCCAGCTGACCCGGAATCTATCCCTGGCCCCATGTGGGATTTCCCCTAGCCCTGCCAGGAGTGATCCCTCAGCATAGAGCCAGAAATGGGCGCTGAGCACCACCCAGTGTGCCCCCTGCCCCCAGCACACACAGACCGCCACCCCGAGAAAAATAAAATTTGAGTTTTATGTTCATAAGCTAAACCAAACCCACGATTAATCATTTGTGTGTAGGGGTGAGGGAATAGGGGGCAGAGATACCCAGGGGTACCCGGGAGCTATTCACAGCTCAGTGACTGGAAGGTGGTCCCATGGGTGCTCAAAGGACCAACGTGAGGATCGAACCGGCCTCCTGCAGGCATTAACTCACTGAGTGATTCCCCAGGCCCAAGAATAATCATCTTTCTTCAAGAGTCACCTAGTGTTGATGATAAGAAAAAGAATTCTCTTTCACGAAAAAAGGCTCTCTTTTTTAAAATTTTTTGTTGGGGGGGGGGGGGGAGTCACACCTCAGACATGGCGGTGCACTGGGCTTCCTCCTGGCTCTGCACTCAGGAATCACTCCTGGTGGGGTTCCTACTCTACAGGATGCTGGGGGTCGAACCCGGGTCAGCCGCATGCAAGGCAAGTGCCCTACCTGCTGTACCCTTGATGCAATTCCTGTGTGCGTGTGTGCGCATGTGTGAAGCAATATGCTTTTTTTTTAATTTTTAAATTATTTATTTGCTTTTGGGGGTCACACTCAACGATGCACAGGGGTTACTCCTGGCCCTGTGCTCAGGAGTTACTCCTGGCAGTGCTCAGGGGACCATATGGGATGCTATGAATTGAACCCAGGTCGGCCGCGTGCAAGGCCCTGCCCACTGTGTTATCGCTCCAGCCCAAGATAAGTTTTTATTGAAGCTTATTAAGGTGTGAGGGGAGAGAAAGAGATAAATATATGTTCAAGAGAGAAAGGTACGTGGCCAAGGGGCCGGGTCTCTCACGGGAGAACACCATTTGTGGAGCAACGCTTGACCCAAGACTTAAACTCCCGCTGTTCACAGCACTTCGGGGTTTCCCGGAGGCTGCTGGGTCGGCTGCACCTAAACCCAAGGCAACATTGCCACCTAGTGGCAGACTCCTCACACTGCAGCTCGAGACCAGCAATTCCATTAGTTCTAAGTACCAAATGCGAGATTCCTTGGTTTTTTGGTTTGGGGCCACACCCAGGGATGCTCTGGCTCTGCACTCGAGAATCACTCCTGGTGACGCACAGGGGATCATATGGGGTGCCAGGGATCAAGCCCCGGTCGGCGGCATGCCGAGGCCAGCGCCCTCCCGGTTGTGGTCTCTCTCCGGCCCTACAGCAAAGGCCCCTTGGGAGGCACACTGTCACCCTGTCTCAGGCCTTACCAAGACGCCGGAAAACCCGCCAAGTGCCCTGCAGTCATGAGACTTCAAGAATGAAAACAATCCTCATGTCGTTTCTGTTGCAGTAGTTCTTATGACCAGGTTTAAAATCCAACCACGGGGCTGGAGCGATAGCACAGCAGGTAGGGCGTCTGCCTTGCACGCGCCTGACCCGGGTTCCATTCCCAGCATCCCATACGGTGCCCTGAGCACCACCAGGGGTGACTCTGAGTGCAGAGCCAGGAGTATCCCCTGTGAATCGCTGGGTGTGACCCAAAAAGCAAAAATAAATAAAATCCAACCACCCATGGAGGGGTGGGGGTGGTGGGAGGGTTATTGGGAACATTGGTGGTGGAGAATGGGCACTGGTGGACGGATGGGTATCCGATCATTGTATGACTGAAATGTAATCATGAAATTTGGTAAGTCTGTAACTATCTCATGGTGATTCACTAAAAAATAATAAAAATAAAATCCAATGAACCAAATCTAGTCAGTGATCTGCTTTTCCACAACCCATAAGCTATCAAGTTTTTTTCCTTTTCTTTTTTTGGTGGGGGGGAGGGGTCATACCCAGTGGTGCTCAAGGATCACTCCTGGCGGTGCTCAGGGAATCCTATGTGGTGCTGAGGTCAAATATGTGCAGAATTGACAGGACACACATGCACACGCGCACATACACACACACACACACACACACACACACGCACCCCTTCCTTTACAAATAATGCCATGACTTTGAATGTTGTGGTAAATCTGCAAGGAATCGTAAGGCAGTCAGTAATTGATTTTATATCTCAACTCAATGTCAATTCTCTACTTGGCTTTGGGGCCACATGTGACAGTGCTCAGGGGTCAGGGATCACCCCTAGCAGGCTCAGCGGACAAAATGGGGCACTAGGGAAAGATGCCGGGTTGGCCAAATGCAAGGTGAATGCCCCCTCCCCCACTGTCCTATTGCTCCAGCCCTGGAAAACACACACACACACACACACAAAGACACATGGCTTCTTGGAATCTTATTTTTTCTAACTTCCTGGAATTTTCTTTTTAGGGGTGGGTGTTTGGTCCAGACCCAGCTGGGCCCAGGACTTGCTTTGTCACAGGCTTTAGAGACACAGGGAGTGAGAGGTAATGCCATCGGGGAAGGCTCGGGGACACCTAAGAGTCTTTCCCCTACCACCCAACACACCCCCCTCCCGCCCTTTCCACACTTTACCCTCCCCTGCCCGACTGGAGGCTCAGCCTGCAAGTCCCACCTAAGTTTTAAAGGAAGTTCATCACAGACTTTTAACTCCTAAGATAGATGAGACTGAAAAGAAAAGTGACAGAAGGCACCGTCAGAGTTAGCAGTGAGAGGCAGAGACAGTCAAGGAGACAGCTCAGAGCTCTGCACGCCAAAGCCCCAGGCTCGATCAGATCCCAGCCTGGGAGGGTCCCCAAGCACCAGGCTGGGAGCAGCTCTGTCAGAAGCCATCAAAGGAAGCCTGAAAAAGTTACTTTTTTCTTGTGCTTTTTGGGTCACACCCGGTCATGCTCAGGGGTTACTCTTGGCTCTACACACAGGAATTATTCCTGGCGGTGCTTGGGAGACCCTAGGGACGATGGGAGTCAAAACCGGGTCAGCCACGTACAAGGCAAAGGCCTTACCCACTGTGCTACCACTCTGGCCACTGACATCACTTTAAACCGCTGTGGGGCCCTGCTCCTTCTCCCACGGCGTCTGTTGAGACACTGCGCGAAACGGTGGAACTTGAATTTCACATTTATTCAGCTTCACAGCCGGGATTTACCGTTCCTCGAGCCAATCGACCCTTCTGATTGAGCTCTGATGGGGAGGGGGCCTCTTGCACGTTCCCCCGCCTCTCCCAAGACAGGACACAGGAATGCCGGCCTCGAAGCAGCTGGCTCTGCGCCCCAAGGGGCTCGCCGGGGGCACTCGCACTAGCCAGCAACCCCCTCACTGCCCACGACGTGCAGGAGGTGGGCCTGTCCTGGGACTCGCACTCGCCTCTCTGTGAAGAATGGCCCAGCACAAACAAAACTGATGTATGAGGTCAAGTAACTGAGGGGGTGGGGGGTGTTCACTCATACACACACACACACACACACACACACGGTCTTTCATTCATGTCATCGATCAAGACACACCAGGCTGATCAAGACACACAAGGTCGCGATCAAGTTACAAGGCCACAAGGCCGTGTCCTTCTTACACACACACACACACACACACACACACACACACACACACACACACACAGAGCCAGACCCGCCTCCCTCCCTCAGGGCCTTTCATTCATGTCATCGATCAAGACACACCAGGCTGATCAAGACACACAATGCCACCACGTCTTTCTCTCTCTCTCTTTCTCTCTCTCTCTCTCACACACACACACACACACACACACACACACACACACAGCCAGACCCGCCTCCCTCCCTCAGGGCCTTTCATTCATGTCATCGATCAAGACACACCAGGCTGATCAAGACACAATGCCACCACGTCCTTCTCTCTCTCTCTCTCTCTCTCTCTCTCTCTCTCTCTCTCACACACACACACACACACACACAGCCAGACCCGCCTCCCTCCCTCAGGGCCTTTCATTCATGTCGTCGATCAAGATACACAAGGCTGCGTCCTTCTCCAGGATCTGGTCCCGCCGGTGGCCGGCGCTGTCCCTCTGCGGGTCACTCTTGCCGGGCCCGCCGCCGCCACCACCACCACCACCACCGCCACCTCCGCCGCCACCACCGCCGCCCCCCTCCTCGGCCTCCATGGGCTCGGCCTTGACGCGCGCGCCGGCCTCGGCGGGGGCCAGGTCGTCGGGCAGCGAGGCCAGGCAGGTCTGGATCATCTCGACGACGCGCTCCAGGTGCTTCTGGAAGCGCTCGGCCGTCTCGAGGCGCTGGCGCTTCTGCACCTCCATCATGACGCGCAGCGTCTCGCGGGCCTGGTGGGGCCGGTACTCGTTGATGAGGTGGTGGACGTGCACGAAGAGCAGCTTGAGGTCCTCCAGCTTCTCCTCGCGCTTGAGGCTGCCGGGGCTGCGGATGAGGATGTCCAGCAGGTCCAGGAAGTTGACGAGGATGGACATGTTGAGCTTGCGCAGCTCCTTCTTGTGGTCGAACTGCAGCGGGTGCAGCCGCTCGATGCCCTGGCTCTCCAGCGGCCGGATGATGAGGTCGTCGCACTGGAACTGGTTGCCGAACATCATGTAGCTGTCCTTGACGGGCGGCGGGGGCTTGGGTGCCAGCCCCTCCTGCACGTTCTCGTCCGTGTACTCCTTGATGTACTGCATGGGCGGCGGGGGCAGGGCGCTCACCTGCTGGGGCTCCCCCATCGCGGCCGGCGGACGACGGACCTACGGGACAGACCCCAAGAGATTTTTTTCTTGTTTTACAATATTTTTTTTTACAATTTTTTTTTAAATTTTGTGGTTGACAGTCTTTCATGACATGTGATATTCGGACACCGATCCCACCACCTTGACACCTTCCCAGCACCGTATTTCGGATGTTTCCATCCCACACCCCAACCCCTGCCCCAAAGCAGAACCGAAATCGTATTTGGTATTGTTGGTCATGAAAAACCGCTGAAAACACGACAAGAAAAGTATCCTTCGGGGAAAGAGTGTGGAGGTTGTTGTATTTCACCCAGGGCCCATTAAGCCCTTCTATAAGAGGTAACATGTTGTTAAAGGTTTTAGCCTTCTGTGTGTGTGTGTGTATACATACATATACATATATATATCTGTAAAATAAAGTTGTATATTTCCCTCTAAGATTGGTTGCCTCCCACTTTTTTTTTTTTTTTTTTGCTTTTTGGGTCACACCCAGCAATGCTCAGGGGTTACTCCTGGCTTTGCACTCAGAAATTACTCCTGGCGGTGCTTGGGGGACCCTATGGGATGCCGGGGATTGAACCCGGGTCAGCCGCGTGCAAGGCAAACGCCCTACCCGCTATGCTATCACTCTGGCCCCTGCCTCCCACTTTGAACCCTATTAAATGCAGTGTGGTAATCTTGGAGTATGGGTAGGGTGTGCGGTTTGAAGCAGACCCAAGATTTAGCACGGGGATGCCAAAAGGTCCCATCATGGGCCACCAACTTCCCTTCTGGGGTTCCTTCTCTCCTTTTTTGGTTCTTCCCCTCTCCCCTCCCACCCCCCCACCCCCCCGCAGTTTGGGATCTAGGACCAAACCACCTCCTTAGTCTCTAAGGCTGCAATTACCGATGGCCGTCTGCTGCTATAAGTACTTTCTCCCTTGTGCCCAAGTCCCACGACAAGACAAAACTCCATCTGAGTGTGCAGACAACTGTGTCTGAGCCAGAGCAAGGCCCATGCACAGGGTGGTCAGCACGGGAGGCTCGGGGGCGGGGGAGGGCCAGACCCCCACACCCCACTACCGTCCAGGGATAGGTGGGAAACCGGGCCCTCATGCTACTGCTGCTGCAGGGCGTCAAGGACAATGATGAGCACAAACGACAAGCTTGGAGGCCACCACCAGACCCAGAGATCTGACTACAAAACCACACACAGAAATACACAGGAAACGCAGGGGGGCTAGAGGGACAGTATAGCAGGGAGGGCACTTGCTGTGCACACAGAGGACTGGGTTCAGTCCCCAGCATCCCCTGAGGCCCTCTAGGAGGGATTCCTGAGCACAGGACCAGGGTAACCCCCGAGCACTGCCTGGTGTGACCCAAAACTTAAAAAAGAAAGGATGGGGGTTGGATAAATGGGTAAGGCGTTTTCCTGGCACGCGGGTTTGAATCCCAGCATCCCATAGGGTCCCCTGAGCACCGCCAGGGGTAATTCCTAAGTGCAGAGGCAGGAGGAACCCCTGAGCATTGCCGGGTGTGACCCAAAAGGCAAAAAAAAAAAGGATGGAAGACTGGTTAAGAGGACCCCAGCTAAGCTACATGCTTGAGTGATGGTTGAGAAAATTCAAAATGGTGATGGGAAGGTGTAATGGTGGTGGGATCGACGTTGGAATATTGAATGTAATAAATTATTGTGAACTTTATGATTATAAACTTTATAAAAATAAAATTAAATTAAAAAAAAAAGAGTCCAGCTTTCTAGTAGAAAACTCTTCATAAGCTAACAAGGGCCAGCACTGGAAAAATTAGTTTCTTTCGGAAGCGGGGTGGGGCATGCCCATTAGTGCTCAGGGGACCATACAGTGGTGAGGACTGAACCACGGCTGGCTGTGGACAGGCACCCAGACCCCTTGTCCCACTTCTCTGACCCTACTTTAATTTTCTTTTTTTAACATCTCTTTTCCAACTCCATCTCCACTAGAAGGAAAGCACAATCGTTTCCAGACATGATGCCCGAAGACACACAGTTCCTCCTCCAGACCCCCCAAACCAGGCCTGAGAGGCGCCCCAGAGAACTGTATTTGCTGGTGCTGCAATCTGACCCATATCTGGGGTGCTGGGGGTGAGAACCCCAGCTCCCACACGCAGGGTCTGTGCTCCACACACGTTCCCCACCCATGAACGGATTTCCTCTCAATAAAAAATGGAGGAAATGCAAATGTGAAATAAAGTTGGGAAATTATTCAGACCAACACACTTGTTCATATCTGAGTGTTGCTCGGGCGTAACTCCTGACTGTGCTCCAGGGATCACTCCTGGCAGGGCTCAGGGGACCATATGGAGTGCTGGGAATTGAACGCCGAGTCAGCGACCTGCTGGACTATGGCTCCAGCCCGATGAATACACTTTCATCAGCAAATCTGAAGGGGACCATTTAGCTCAGCGACTGAGAGGGCTCCAGCTCCCCATCAGCCTTCAAACCCTGCATACCTCCCGTGGAGGGTTCCAGATGTCCTTCCAGATGGACAGCGTCCACTCACTCTGGAACCCACAGAAGCCAACCCACCTACCCTTCGGGAGGTGGGGGGGTCAGTATACTGCCCTGCCCAAGTCCCACACACACACACACACACACACACACACACACACACACCCCTACCTGATGGTAAAGGAAAACAAAGATTCACAGGCGCCAGAGTGGACGGCACCCCAAGGTTGGAAGCTGATGCCACAGAGGCACTGTCCTGGATGGACCACTGCTGGACAGAGCAGGCACAGCTGGAAATAAACCCAGAACTTCCAGGAGGAGGGCTGGATAAATCGACCCCGTGTGGAAGGGTACACTGGAGGGTGAACACTGGTGGGGGGGGGGGGAAGGAGAGGTAGCCCAGATGCAGACAAAGTTGTCTTCCAAACTACTAATCCCCGACTCCCCATTTCTCCCACCTGCAGCAGTGGCAGCAGGAAGCACAGGGTGCTACGGCTCCGTTCGCTCTTCTCAGCACCCAAGGAAAAGCCCTGGATGCCCTCTGGACCACTCGCTCTCACTTCCTCCGCAGACCCCCAGAGCTGAGACCAGGACATACCAGATCCTAACCAACACCTGATCCAAAACTTGCTTTAAGGGTGGGCAGGGTGCCCCTCTGTAGGCGAGTGCCCAGGGTTCTCGGGTGATTTTCAAGATTCCCCCCCCCTTTTTTTTTTTGCTTTTTGGGTCACACCCAGCGATGCACAGGGGTTACTCCTGGCTCTGCACTCAGGAATTACCCCTGGCGGTGCTCAGGGGACCCTATGGGATACTGGGAATCGAACCCGGGTTGGCCGCGTGAAAAGCGAATGCCCTACCCGCTGTACTATTGCTCCAGCCCCTGATCCCCCATTTTGGGGGTTGGGGGGTTAACATCAGGTGTTGCTAGGGGGTGGGGGCACCTCTTTTCACTTTTATGCAAAACCAAATTTGCAGAGGAAAATGATACTGATTTGACTTGCCTGGCCTTCACCCTGAGGCTCTCACATGTCCACCCCTGCCCTCACCAGCCTCAGTGGTCCCAACCGTCCCCCCATTCTCCTCCAGCCCCCAGACCTAAGCCTGAGTCCCCTCCCCCTGCCCGACCGTGCAGGAGGCGTGGCTTCATGAAAGTAGGCGTGGCTTCACGAAGGCAACCTGAGCCTGGTTGACGGGGGCGTGGCCGCGCGCGAGTAGGTGTGGCTTCGCGAAAGCGGCCTGAGTCTGGTTGGCAGGGGCGTGGCCGCAGGCAAGTAGGCGTGGCTTCGCGAAAGCCGCCTCAGTCTGGCCGGTAGGGGCGTGGCTTCGTGGTAGTGGGCGTGACCTCATCGACGGGGCGGGGCTTCCCGCGCGCCCACCCTAAGGACCCCAGTTCCCCGCAGGAGACCGGCTGGACGTTCCAGGGCCCTCCGAGTGGCCACCTCTCGGGCCTCCCGGCGCCTTCCCCGGCCTCAGCCCCCGCTCCAAGCTCCACCTCAAGAGCGGCTCAGGGGGAGAGACACCCCCCCTCACTTTCGAGACCCCCGACGGGACACTCCGCCCCACGCGCGCCCGCGGGTCTCCCGTGGGCCCCGGTCGAGACGCGCCGGGGCTCGGCCAAGTCGCCCCGTCCCCCGCCCACTCACCGCAGCTCCCGTTTTACTCCGCAAGCCGCCGCCTCCGCCACCGCCGCCGCCGCCCAAACGCGACTTCCGGCCGGCGCCGCCGCCTCCCGGAAGGAGGCCTCCGCGCCGCGCCCCTCGATTGGCTGCAAGAGCTGTCCTTTAGACGAGCCTCTAGTCCCACCTCCGCCGGCCGCGGGCTGGCTAGTGCGCCTGCGCACCTTCTCCCAACCCGGCTTTCTAGTTGCTGGCGGCCCCTGGGGTGGCAGTTGCTGGGGTGACGGTGAGCGCTGCTCTATCCCCACAGTGACAAGTAATTCAAAGGGTTAGAGGACAGAGCAGTTGCCTTGCACACGGTCGATCCCCGAGCACCGCCAGGAGTGCTTAGGAAGCATCGCGGGGCGTGGCCAGGAAAACAAAAATAAAGAAAATGACAATGCAATAAAAACACTGTTACCCTGTAACGGAATTAAGTTCCTGGAAGCAGCGAGTTCTTTCTCTCAGTCTTTTTAATTGCTTTTAATTTTTTTAAATTATTTTTGGTTTGGGGGCCGTACCTGGCAGGGATCAGGCTTTGTGCTCAGGTTGCTCCTGGGTCTCTCAGGGGTCATGTGACACAGCAGTCAGACCTGGGCCGCACACACATGCAGATGTATACCCACCTGTTGAGCCGGTACACAGCTTGGGTGATTGGCTGGTTTTTGACAATGCCAGAAATTAAACCCAGGACCTGCAAGGCAAGTCTCTTTACTGCTGAGTCACATCCACAGCGCATCAACCAGTTCTGTTCTGTTCTTTCTTTCTTTCTTTCTTTCTTTCTTTCTTTCTTTTTCTTTCTTTCTTTCTTTCTTCTTTCTTTTTCTTTTTTATTTCTTCCTTCTCCTTTTTCTTTTCTCCTCCTCCTCCTTCCTTCTCCTCCTCCTCTTCCACTTCTTCCTTCTCCTTTCATCTTCTCTTTCCCTGCCTCCCCTTCTTTTCCTCTTCTTTCTTTCTTTCTTTCTTTCTTTCTTCTTTCTTTTTCTTTTTTATTTCTTCCTTCTCCTTTTTCTTTTCTCCTCCTCCTCCTTCCTTCTCCTCCTCCTCTTCCACTTCTTCCTTCTCCTTTCATCTTCTTTCCCTGCCTCCCCTTCTTTTCCTCTTCTTTCTTCTTTCTTTCTTTCTTTCTTTCTTTCTTTCTTTCTTTTTCTTTCTTTTTCTTTCCTTCCATCCTTTCCTTCCTTCTTTCTTCCTTCCATTCGTTCTTTGTTTTTTTTTCCTTTCTTTTCCTCCCTTTCTCTTTTTTTTTGGGTGGGGGGCTACATCCAACAGTGCTCAGAGCCTAGTCCTGGCTCTGTTTTCAAGGATCACTCCTGGCAAGGCCTGGGGACCCTATGGGGCTCCGGGAATTGAACCCAGATCAGCCATGTGCTAGGCAAATGCCTTACCCACTGCATTATCTTTCCAGCCCCCATGACTCTTCTTCAAAATCAGACTTCAAGGTTTCTTTGGAAGGTTATTTTTCTAGTAAGTTGCAGATTAAACCTGTTCTGAGAAAGGCTCTCAACTTTACCTGTCTATATATTGGGCCACACCCAGCAGTGCTCAGGGGCTCTTCCCTGCCTTTTTGCTCAGGAAAGCCCCCCCTCCCCACGGTGCCAGGTCAGCAGGATGCAAAAGCATGTACCTCAACCCCTGTACTATCTCTCTCCATCCCAATAAACGCACTGTCCCTTGTCCTTACTTGTCCCTTGTCACTCCACCCACTGCCCTGTTTCAAGTCCTAATCACCATCTCGCTGTTGTCTCGGGTAAGGACCACCCTTTGTCACTCACCACAAGTGCCACACCCCCGACCTGAGCTGCAGGGACCCCTTTCCAGCCTTGCCTGCTTATGCCCTTCCTGCCACAGTAGACGGCAGCATTGCCCTGCAATTTGGAAACCACCTACCCCCCAAACCCCCCCAAGCAGACATTTCTCCATCTCTCAGAAAGACATAGCGTGTCCTAGTGAGGGACACTGCCACTTAAATCCTCCCAAAAGATCTCTGTCACTATCACTGTCCTCCCACTGTTCATAGATTTGCTCGAGTGGGCCCAGTAACGTCTCCATGGTGAGACTTGTTACTCTGTTTGGCATATCGAATACGTCACGGGTAGCTCACCAGGCTTTGCTGTGCGGGCGAGATACTCTTGGTAGCTTGCCGGGCTCTCCGAGAAGGGCGGAAGAATCGAACTCTGGTTAGCCATGTCAGCTGCGTGCAAGGCAAACGCCCTACCTGCTGTGTTATTGCTCCAGCCCTCCCAAAAGATAAGTCAACCCTTTTGAATTATTTTCAGTTTGTGTTGGTGGGGGGGCCTTGCCCGGTGATGCTCAGGGGTTACTTCTGGCTCAACACACTCAGGAATCACTCCTGGTGGTGCTCAGGGGACCCAGGCCGGCCACATGTAAAGCAAGCGCCCTCCCCCACAATCTTCTTTCTCTGGCGGCTGCATTATGTGTTGTCGCTGTTACTGGGGTTAAGTCTACATTAACATGACGGTGAGGGCTGGAGCGATAGCACAGCGAGTAGGGAGTTTGCCTTGCACACGGCCGACCCGGGTTTGATTCCCAGCATCCCATAGGGTCCCCTGAGCACCGCCAGGAGTAATTCCTCAGTGCATGAGCCAGGAGTAACCCCCGAGCATCTCTGGGTGTGACCCAAAAAGAAAAAAAATCACATGACTGTGCAATTTCATCAAAGAAACAGGAGTAGGGGCTGAGCTGGAGAGAATAAAGTAGGTAGGGCCTTGCACGTGGCTGACCCAAGTTCGATTCCCAGTACCCCAAAGGAACACACCCCCTCCCCCTGTCCGCCACTGCCTGAGTCCACCAGGAGTGATCTCTGAGTAAAGAGCCTGGAGGAAGCCCTGAGCATTGCTGAGTGTGACCCAAAACAAAAGTGCAGACTCAGTCCATTGTTATTGTATGGCCAGACACCTTCCCCGACCTCCCAGTCCCACCTGGCCTGGCCCGGGCCCACTCCTTGTCTTCCCATTGTACTCATCCCCCACCCCTTACAACTCACCACTGTCCCCTCCATCCAAGGCGCCCCTTCCTTCTTCTCTAGGTCATGGCAAACCCTTCTTCTTTTTTTTTAATGTAGGAGAACTGCTATTTATTCAGTCATTGATTAAGCTGATTGAATTGGGCATGAAGTCCACATTACTTTTTTTTTTTAATTTAATTGGATATCCATGAGAGACTGGAGCAATAGCACAGCAGGTCGGGAGTTTTCCTTGCATCTGGCCGACCAGGGTTCAATCCCCAGCATCCCATAGGGTCCCCTGAGCACCGCCAGGAGTGATTCCTGAGTGCATGAGCCAGGATAACCCCTGTGCTTCGTCGGGTGTGACCCAAAAAGAAAAATTGGATATCCAGGAGATAGACCATTACAAAGCTGTTCAGATTGGGTTTCAGTCATACAATGACCCAGCACCCATCCCTCCACCAGTGCACATCTCCCACCACCAATATCCCCCATTTCCCTACCACCCCCATTTCCCCAGCCCCCCCCACCCCCTACCCCCAGCCTCCCTATAAGGGAGGCACTCTCCTTGCTCTCTCTCTCTCTCTCTCTCCTTTTCCTTTTATGCATGATGGCAAACCCATTTTGCGGGGTGGTGATGGTTTGGGTTAGAGACAGTGGTGCTCAGTGCTTACTCCTGACGGGGCATAAAGGGATGGATAGTATTTATTTATTTGCTTTTGGAGTCACACCCGGTGATGCACAGGGGTTACTCCTGGCTCTGCACTCAGGAATTACTCCTGGCGGTGCTCGAGGGACCCTATGGGATGCTGGAGATTGAACCCGGGTCGGCCAGATGCAAGGCAAACACCTACCGGCTGTACTATAACTCCAGTCCTGGGAATGGATAGTATAATGGGGAGGGTACAAAGCAAGCACTCCATCCACTGGACCCCCCCCCCCCCATAGTTTAGCCCTGCGTGATCCTGTTCTGCTGTCGGCTGGCCGTTCCATTCTCACCTTCTGGATGATGCATGTGCCCCTGGACACAACCCCAGCCACTGGCTCATTGCCTTGTCCATGATTGCTCCTGTATCTTCTCGTCCAAGAAGACGGACTTCTCCTTGGGGTCCACTGGCCTGATGCCCTCACCAGCACCCCCAGCTGTGTGGCACACGTACACCAGGGGCAGCCCTGGGTCAAGCTACAAGCCCAGAAGGTGCCTGGCACCCCACTGGGCTTGGCGCTTCTGTGTCCACTGGGGGTCCACTCCAATGCGGGTCTGCCCGGCGATGCCCCCCCATGCTGCATAGAATGGGCTCCTGGGAAAGCAGCCCCTTGGGGTGCAGGCTGGGGGGCGCAGCCAAGAAGGATAAAGCAGCAGATTATTATTTATTATTATTATTTATTATTATTATTTATTATTATTATTTATTATTATTATTTATTATTATTATTGGGCTGGAGTGATAGCATAGCAGGTAGGGCGTTTGCCTTGCATGCAGCCGACCTGGCCGACCCGAGTTCGATTCCTCTGCCCCTCTCGGAGAGCCCGGCAAGCTACCGAGAGTATCTCACCTGCACGGCAAAGCCTGGCAAGCTACCCGTGACATACTCGATATGCCAAACACAGTAACAAAAAGTCTCACAATGGAGACGTTACTGGGCCCGCTCGAGCAAATCAATGAACGAGAGGCTAGTGCTAGTTGTTATTATTATTATTATTATTATTATTCTGGGCTGCCGTGGCCAGAATAACGAATGCAGCATCGGGGTAAGTGAATAAGAGGGTGCAGAGTCCCAGGATTTGGGGAGAGTTCTGCTCTTCCACAGGACCTTTTGGTTTTTTTTTTTTGGGGGGGGGGTTGTCATACCCGGCGATGCTCAGGGGTTATTCCTGGTTCTGCACTCAGGAATTACTCCTGGTGGTGCTCAGGGTCCAGATCATATGGGATGGTGGGGATCGAACCCAAGTCAGCCACATGCAAGACAAACGCCCTACCCTCTGTGCTATCACTCCGGCCCCCACAGGACCTTTTGGATCACTAAAGATGGGGCGCTCACTCTCCGTCTCCTGAGCTCCCCCATCCCAGAACACGGGGCCTACAAGCTTGGTTTTAACCTCCCCACGAACCATGGGAGGGGGTGGGGGGTTTCTAACTCTGGACCCCCCTGGAATGCTTCCCCCAAAGGTCACTGCTCCTCTCCTTCCTCCCCTCCCCACCCTGACCCCACACATACATATTCTCTAGAGAAGAAAAGTCTCCACTTTCTCCCAACAACCCCACTTTTCGATGTGTTCTTTTTTGGGGGGGAGCTCACCCAGTGGTGCTCAAGCTCTGGGATCACTAGAGGGACTCAGGGGACCCTCTAGGGGTGCCTAGAAGTGAACCCGGGTCGGCTGTGTACAAGGACACTCCCTCCTGGCTGTCCTATCGCTCCAGGCCCCGGAAACCCCACCTCTATCTTAGGGCAATAAGGTTGATATGAAGGAGGGACCGGAGCAATTGTCCAGCGGGGAGGCACCTGCCTTGCACACGGCTGACCTGGGTTCGATCCCCGGCATCCCATAGGGTCCCACAAGCACTGCCAGGAGTAATTCCTGAGTACAGAGCCAGGAGTCACCCCTGAGCACTGCTGGGTGTGACCCCCCCCAAAAAAAAAGGTTGATATGGAGGAGAGATAAGTAAAGAATTACAATACTGCGCTCTCTCTCTCTCTCTCTCTCTCTCTCTCTCTCTCTCTCTCTCTCTCTCTCTCTCTCTCTCTCCTGGAACGTTAGTCCAGTGGGGAGAGCATTTGCCTTGCACACGGCTGACCAGGGTTCAATCCCTGGCATCCCATAAACAACAAAACAAAAAAACCACAGCTCTCAGAAGGAAGCCCTGAGCATCACTGGGGTGATGCATAAAACAAAACAAACAACGAAACAAACCACTGCCCTCATTTCTGTGCAGCCAGCCCCTAGCATCTGCTGAGTGTATATCTGCTGATCATGGCATAATTTTCACACATAAGCAATGCAGACGCCACTTACTTAAAATTGAGCAGAGCCAGAATGATAGTTGGGCACTTGCTTTTTCTTCCCATGGGGTCCCCTGAGCCCCTCCAGGAGTGATTTTTGAGCACAGAACCAGGAGTCATCCCTGAGCACTGCCAGGTGTGACCCCAAAACGAAGCAAAACAAAATAAATATAATTGAGCAGAACTTTTTTTTTATTCCCTTTTACAATTTTTTTCTGGGGGCCACTCTTGATAATGCTCTGGGGTTATTCCCAGCTCTGCATTCAGAAATTACTCCTGGAAGTGCTCAGGGGACCCAGGAGGACCCAGGGGTTGGATACCAGGAATCCAACCTGAGTTGGCCACATGCAAGGCAAGCACCCTACTCATTGTACTACTTCCCCCCCAATTTTTATTTTATTTTTTGCTTTTTGGGTCACACCCGGCAATGCACAGGGGTTACTCCTGGCTCATGCACTCAGGTATCACTCCTGGCAGTGCTCAGGGGACCCTATGGGATGCTGGGGATCGAACCCGGGTTGGCCGCATGCAAGGCAAACGCCCTACCCACTATGCTATCACTCCAGCCCTCCCCCCAAATTTTTAAAATAATCAATACAGGGATAGTACAGGGATTAGTTAAGGTGCTTGCATGCTTTGCTTGAGGCAGACTCCTGTTCAATTAACAGCTCCCCAGAGGGTCCCTCCAAGCACCACCAGGAGTGATCCCTGAGCACTGAAGCCAGAGAGAGCCCTGCGCACAGTCAGTGGTCTAAATACAAACGCAACATTTATAATCCCAAATGTATTGTTGTTTTTCCCTTTATATTTTATTGTGCTCAGGGTTTACTCCTGACTCTGTGCTTCAGAATCACTGAGCACAATATTCCAGGATTTCGATGTCCCAGATAAATCTGTCCCACAAAGCTCTCCAGGTATCCTGGGGTGGGTTTGCCAGGGAGTAGCCCATGAGGGTAAAACTGGGAAGCATAACTCTGGGGTGGACCAGGGTCCATTACTGGGCTCTGCGTGAACCCAGTTATAGGCCACTCACAGTGCAGGCCTAGAGGACAGCATAGAAGGCGCCTGGGTCATGGACTTGTACCCCCACACACACTCACACACACACTCATACACCCACATACCCACAAACACACACATACACACACTCACAAACACATACACTCTCACAGTACGCCCACAAACACATACTCATACTCACAAACACATACACACATACTCACTCACCGACATAGACACACACATATACACACTCACACATACTCACAAACACATACACACATACACTCATAAACATACACACACTCAAAAAATACACTCACAAACACATACACACATATTCACTCACAGATATATACACACACAAACACATACACACACACTCACAAACACATACTCACAAATGCACACACTCACATATACTCACACTCACAAACACACACATACTCACAAACACATACACACTCACAAACACATACACACACTCACACGTACACTCACAGACACATACACACATACCCTCACCAACATACTTACAAACACATATATACACACTCACACACATTCACACACACCACACACCTAGTTTCGAAACTTTATGCATTTATTTTTGGCTTAGGGGCTGTACCCAGCAGTACTCAGGGCTTACTCCTGGTTCTGTGCCCAGGGATCACCCTGGCGGGGTTCAGGGGACCATCTGGGGTTTTTCACATGCACAGCAAGCTCCCTGCCCACTGTACTATCGCTCCAGCCCCTATACACACACACCTTTTAATACACAAGCAGCCATAGACAATGTAGAAATAAACGCAACAGAATTAACACTCTGGATGCCAGTTCCTGGTTAAAATCACCAACTTCAGGGGCCTGAGAGATAGTACAGTGTTTTTTTAGGGGTGTATTTATTGGGGGTCCCACCCGGTGATGCACAGGGGTTACTCCTGGCTCTGCACCCAGGAATTACTCCTGGCGATGCTCAGGGAATTGAACCCGGGTCAGCTGCATGCAAGGCAAACGCTCTACACGCTGTGCTATCACTCCAGCTTTAAGATAGTATATCGAGGAGGGTGCTGGTCTTGCATGCAGCCGACCTGGGTTCAGTTCCCGGCATCCCATGGTTCTCCGAGCACTGTCAGGAGTGATCCTTGAGCACAGAGCCAGGATTAACCCGAGCATCACCTGTCTTCCTCCTCAGCTCTCCCTGTAGCCTGTCTCCCCCAAATCCCAACTTCACAACCGGTTCTTTTCCTTTTACCAGGTGAGGCTTGGGGATGATACTCAGAGTAGTGTTCCCAGGATCACCACCCCCAGGAGTGCTTGGCATCATGGGGGGAGGGGAGGCGGGACTTGTGCAATGCTGGGGATCAAACCCACAAGTTTTGCGCCCAGAGCCTGCGGTTCCCCATCCCAACCCTTTGACCCAGTTCCCCACACTTTTTTCTTATTAAACTAGTTTTTGGTTTGAGGCCACGCCCAGCATGTTCAAGACTTACTCCCGTCTCTGTGCTCTGGCATCACTCCCGGTGGAGCTCGGGGGATGCTATAGAGTGCTGGGAATCGAACCTGGGTTGGCCATATGCCAGGCAAGCAAGCGCCCTAGCTGCTGTACTACCAATCTACCCCTGTCCCCCAAACTTGACATATTTTTCTTTTTGGTTCACACCCAGCAATGCTCAGGGGTTACTCCTGGCTCTGCACTCAGGAATTACTCCCGGTGGTGCTTGGGGAATACTATGGGATGCTGGGGATTGAACCCAGGTCGGCTGCATGCAAGGCAAATGCCCTCCCCGCTGTGCTATCATTCCGGCCCAAACTTGACATATTCTTTGTCTACAAAAGCTGTTGTGCCCCTTCGTACCCTCCCAGACTTCCTTGGGTCTAGGGACTGAAAGATGATGATGAATGGGAGGATCTCCCGGGAAGAGAGCGGGGAATCCAAAGGGAAATGGAGACGATGGAGCCATAGTCTAGCAGAGAGGGTACTTGCCTTGCCTTGCACGCGGCTGACCTGGGTTCAATTCCCAGCATCTCGTAGGGCCCCCCGAGCCCCGCCAGGAGTAAGTAATTCCTGAGTGCATGAGCCAGGAGTAACTCCTGTGCATCACCAGGTGTGACCCAAAAAGCAAAAAAAAAAAAGGGGGGGAGGGGTGGGAGTGGAAGGTAGAGTCTTTGGGGAAGTCAAAGACAACCCCTGCTGGAGCAATAGTACAGTGGGTAGGGCGTTTGCTTTGCGCATGGTCAACCTGGGTTCGATTCCCGGCATCCCATAAGAGCCTCCAAGCACCACCAGGAGTAATTCCTGAGTGCAAAAGCCAGGAGTAAGCCCTGAGCATCACTGGGTGTGATGCAAAAAAAAAAAAAAAAAAAAAAAAGACAACCCCTGTGCATGGTGGGGGTGGGGGTGGGGGAGGGGGGTGGGGGGAGGAGCGGGCTGGGGCTCTGTTTACCTGGACGCTGGTGTTTCCAGGCCAGCAGCCTCAGGGGACCGGGGCACCAGCAGGGAAGGCGCCTGAGGCGGGCGTGGAGTGGTAGGTTCCCTTTATTAAAGACAGCTTAGGATGGATTCTCGAGGGACACATTCCCGGAGCCCCGTTTCTGCGGTCGCCTCCTGCCCCGGGGCTCGGGTCTAAGCGGATTTGGTTTCGATGATGATGGTCTCCCTGGTCTCGGAGGTCATGATGCTAGAGATGTCCACCCCCTCACCCTCGGCCGACTGCTCCAGCTTGGCCTCTATATTGTGCTTCTCCACCGTCTCGGTCATGATGTCCACGGCCCGGTCCGAGGTGGCCCGGAAGTTCTTGAAGAAAGAGCTGATCTTGCTGGGCTTCTTGCTCAGTGTGCTGGAGCTGGCCTCGGTGGACTGGCTGTTGCTCCCCTTCTGCGAGGACCCCGATTCCTTGACGGAGCCCCGGTGGTGACCCTTCCTGGAGCTCCCTCGCCTCCGACTGACCCCCTGCCCTCTGTCCTTGCCTTCTCGCCGGCTGCCCCGGGTGGACGCGGAGCGATGGGAGGACGACCTGTGGGACACCCGGCGGGACGACGAGGTCTTGTGCTTGGCTTTGTCCGAGCGCGAGCGGTGGTGACCCTCTCTGGACTTGGGCGGGTGGGGCCGGCTCTTTCTGGAGGGACTTCGCTCCTTCTTCTCCTTCTCCTTCTTCTCCCTCTTCTCCCTCTTCTCCCTCTTCTCCTTGGGGTCCTCCGTGCTGGACACGGGGGTCTTCTGGCTTCCATCCCGCTCGCTCATGTACCCTTCGCTCTGCAGAGTGGACACCAGGGGCGGCAAGGTGGTGTCAGGCGGGGAACTGGTGGTGATGGCAGCGGCAGGCACGGTGGCGTCTCCCTTGATGTGGGGCTCCTTGGCGGGGGTCCCCGCCTTGCCCTTGTTCCGCGAGGTCTTCCCTTGAGTCTGTTTGCTGGTTCTGGCGGCCACGGCCATGCTGGTGGTCTCGGTGGACATCGCCAGGGCCCCCGTGATGGACTGAAAGGCGTTCGGCTCGCCGGGGCCTGAGGAGGACAGGCCGGCCGCCGCCAGGTTGTTCTGGCCCGCCTTGCTGCTAGTAGCCAGGGACATGCCCCCACCGCCGCCGCTGGTGCTCCCCACGAAGGCCAGGCTCCCGGGCAAGGAGGTCTCCGTGTTGGGAGTGGGGCTGGAGACAGACGCCGAGGGTGGGCCGCCCGCCGCCGCTGCCGCCACCGTGGTGGGCTGGATGCCCTCGCCCCCTGCGAAGCCCGATGAGGAGAGGCCGCGGACATCCCGGGTTCTGTGATGTTTCAGCTCGTGCTGGTCACCTTCTCCTTGCAGATCCGAGACCTGGGCAAGAGGGGATGGTGCGGGGTAGGGGGGAGGGCGCTGAGTCACGGCGGGGCGTGCTGGGGTAGGTCTGGGGCAGGGGGGACAGTGCAGGGGCAGGTGGACTGTCCCTCTGTTCTCCCTCCCGCCTTCTCCACTGTCCCCCGAAGCATCTGTGATCAGGAGAAACTTGGAGGGGTTCCAAGTCCCCAAGGGGTGTGTGTGTGTGTGTGTGTGTGTGTGTGTGTGTGTTCCACACCTGGTGGTCCTCAGGGCTTACTCCTGGCTCTATCAGGCCCTGGCAATGCTCCAGGGACCTTATGGGGCCCCAAGGATTGAACCCAGGTCAAGAATATGCAAGGCAAGTGCCCTCCCAATTGTTCTATTTCTCTGACGCAATCCCTGATCCAATCTCATAGGCCTGCCTGGTACCAGAAAAATCACCCAGAAACGGTCCCCACATAGTCGAGTCTGCATTTGATGTAGCATGCTTAGATTTCTCTTTTTTGGGGGGTGGGGGGGAGTAGGGTTGCATATCTAGTAGAATTCAGGGGCTATTCCCAGCTCTGTGCTCAGAAGCGGCCCCATCGGTACTCAGGATTCTAACCAGGGCTGGGAAGATGCAAGGCAAGTGCCTTCACCCCTTGGCCATCTCTGCATCCCGGCTTTCTCAGAGACCCAGTTCCAACAAGCAGGTCAGCAACAGGGCGCAGAAACCCGGGCCGTGGCGGGGGGAGAAACCAGGCGGGTATGTTCGCCCTTGAGTTGCTTGTGGGACAATGGCCACAGTCCCCAGGGAGAAGACTGCGTGGGGGACAGTCCTAGACTGGGAGACCAATGCCTGGAGGCCAGCTGGGGAAGCCCAGACCCCCACCCCTCCACTGATTCTGCACTACACTGTGGCACTGTCCTCCCGTTGTTCATCGATTTGCTCGAGCGGGCCCAGTAACATCTCCATTGTGAGAGCTGTTGTTACTGTGTTTGGCATATCGAATTCACCACAGGGAGCTTGTCAGGCTTTGCCATGCAGGCGAGATACTCTCGGTAGCTTGCCGGGCTCTCCGAGAGGGGCGGAGGAATCGAACCCAGGTCAGCTGGGTTGACCACGTGCAAGGCAAATGCCCTACCCGCTGTCAACTCTTTTTTTTTAAGTTTGTTTATTTGGGGTGGGGGGGAGAGAGGAAGGAAGTACAGCAGGTGGGACTCAGGGCTAACTCCTGGCTCTGCACTCAGGGTGAGCTTGGGGGACCCTAGGGGATGCTGGGGATCGAACCCAGGTCAGACACGTGCAAGGCAAACACCCTCCCCTTGTGCTATGACTCCAGCCCCTCTGCGTCAATCTTCTCTCCAACTTTCTTTCCATCCTGTAAATCCCCCCTCAGCCTACAGCTGGCCCCTAGTTTTTACACCGATGCCTCACAGCCCCTAGCTTCATACTGAGACCCCAGTATGGGTACAATTTTCACCTGGAATCTATTGGGGGGTCCCAGAAAGGGGTGACATGGGGGCCCCCGATTACAAAATCCTAGTCTAGAGAGCAGACTCTGTGTGTGGGGGGGGGGGTGTGAGTGAGTGTGTGTGTGTGTGTGTGTGTGTGTGTGTGTGTGTGTGTGTGTAGCACCAGAGAGAGACGGAACAGGAACAGGAAAGCAGGCTCTTTTCTGCGAGTGCCACCAACCTAGGTTCGATCCCCAAGCATCGCAATCGGGTCCCCCAGGCCAACCCTGCCAGGGTCAGCCCCGAGCGGCCAGTACTGGGGACCTCCCTGAGTGGGGGGTCTGGCCCACCTGACCTCAAGCCATTCCCCACAGCCCCCCTCTCGTCTCCCCTGCTCCCCACCACGGCCAACCCTCCCACCCCTCCACCCCCCACCCCCGAAACCATCCCAACGGCCGCACACCAGCAGGGACTTGTCCTCCTCCGTGGTCGTGTCCGCCGTCTGCAGGGTCGGGGTGCTGCTGCAGCTCTCCATGGGGGGTCGGAGCAGGTAGACGAGCTTCTCCCAGTAGCAGAAGAGGTCCTCGCGGGCGTCCGAGGACGGGCAGAGCTGCAGGTAGAAGGTGCGACCCGTGGCCAGCTTGAGGCGCAGCTGCTGCTTCTGGCGGTCATGGATGGAGATCTTGACGAACTTCAGCGGCAGCAGCCGGGTGAGCTCCAGGGTCTTGACGGACTTGCGGCCCCTCCCCTTGGCGGGCCGGGGCGGGTGGGCTCGGGGCAGGTGGTCGTCGCACATCTTGGCGGGCCGGGCCAGCAGCATGACGTCGGGCAGCGGGAGGATGGGGCTGGTGGAGGCGATGCCCACGGTGACCATGCGCACGCGGTTGTGCACGTCGATCACCTCCCCTTTCTTGCTGATCTGGATGAAGTCGCTCTCGAACATGGGCGCGTACTTGAAGATGTCGTACTCCCCGCCTCGGTACAGCTGCCGCTGCAGGTCGCCCATGGAGGTGTTGAAGACGCCCATGGACCGGTAGTTGTGGGCCGTGTAGTAAGGCAGGAGGCACTCGCTGCTGCTGCTCATGGCTCCGCGGGCTGCGAGCGGGTCAGCTCCGCCGGCCATGAATCGCGTCCCCGGAGAGAGAGAGAAGGGGCAGAGGCAGCTGCCCACCCCTCCGCAGGGCTCTGTCTAAGGCCCCCTCCCCGCCAGGCCCTCCCCTTTATCCTGCACGGCCCTTTGTGACCTGTCGTGCCCAGCACACACACCCCTTTGTGGCCAGCCTGGGGGCTGTCCCTCCTCCCCCCCACCCCACCTCTTCAACCACCACCCTGCGCTCAAGCTTCCAGAAGTCCCCGTGAATCTGTCTGCAGGGGCTCGGAGGCCACTCCTGGTCACCCAAGGCTGAGCGTGAGGACAAAACTGATGCTGTGACAGGCCGCAGCTAACATTAAGTTTTTCTTTTTCTTTTTGGGTCACACCCGGTGATGCTCAAGGGTTACTCCTGGCGGTGCTCGGGGGACCATATGGGATGCTGGGAATCGAACCTGTGTTGGCCATGTTGGCTGCGTGCAAGGCAAACGCCCTCCCCATTGTGCTATCGCTCCAGCCCCATGTTTTTTTTTCTTTAATATTTTTAATTTTGGGGGGTCACACCCGGTGAGGCACAGGGGTTACTCCTAACTTTGCACTCAGGAATTACTCTTAGCAGTGCTTGGGGGACCTTATGGGATGCTGGGAATCAAAGCAGGGTCGGCCACGTGCAAGGCAAACGCCCTCCCCGCTGTGCTATTGCTGAGCCCACTAACATTACGGTGTTTTTGTTTTTTTTTTTCTTCACTTTTTGGGTCACACCCAGCTATTCTCAGGGGTTACTCCTGGCTCTGCACTCGGGAATTACTCTTGGCAGTGCTCAGGGGACCCTATGGGATGCTGGGAATCGAACCCGGGTCGCCCACATGCAAGGCAAATGCCCTCCCCACTGTGCTATCGCTCCAGCCCCCTTACATTAAGTTTTGATGCGGCTTAAGTTTTTGTTTCCCAGAAACTGAACTTGCAATTTCTGGTAAACTTCCAGTTGAGTCACCTGCCCCAAGAACTGCTAGCTCCTCTGACTGGTCATGAGGGGTCACTATGTGCATTTTTTTTGGAACCACAAACTGACTGTTATCAAATGTTGACAAATCGCTGACCACGGTTGGCTTCATCACTGTTATCCGAGTACTCGCTCAACCTTGAACCCTAGATAAGCTGCTCATGACTTGGAGTCGGAGTCCTTGTCAAGACTCCACTGCGTTGGGTGAGACTTAGACCCTAGCTCGAGCTAGCATTAAAGTTCCTTTGCTTTTGCATTATAGTGTGTGTGGACGTGATCTCTCCACAACTGGGGATGTGAAATTCGGGCCCACCACGAGGAAAATAATTCTGCTCTGGGCTGAATCCAGCTTGGCGGGGAGGGGCGGGGGCATGTTTACCTGCAGGAATGAACTGAGACCCTCCAATGCTGGAGCCGGGCATGCAACCCAGGGTTGCCCCTGAAGGGTGGTGGGGAGTCCTGGGGGGTTGGGGGAAGTCTTCGGGGGAGGGGTGGGGGCCAACCAGACCCTCAATCCAGCGTGTATCTCAGGATGGGGATGGAGATCCTGTTTTTTGGGGGGTTTTTTGTTTGTTTTTTGGGTTACACCCGATGATGCTCAGGGGTTACTCCTGGTTCTGCACTGAGGAATTACTCCTGGCGGTACTTGGGGGACCCTACAGATGCTGGGAATTGAAACCGGGTCGGCTGTGTGCAAGGCAAACGCCCTACCTGCTATATTACTGCTCTAGCCCTGGGGACCCCGTTTTTTGTTTTTTTTTTAATTTTTTTTTTAAATTTATTTATTTATTGAATCACTGTGGGAAAAGTTACAGAGCTTTCGGGTTTAGGTCTCAGTCATGTAGATACCGAACACATTTCCCTTTACCAATACTCATTTTTAACCCCGAACCCCAATAGACCCCCACCTCCCACCCCTCCCAATTCTTGTGAGGCAGATGAGTTCTAGTTAATACTCTATCTACTTTGACTAGATAGATTATTTCGATAGAAGATGCACAATTATTGTTTAGAGTTTACGACCCACCCCCCACAATCAGACATGCTGAAACAGCGTTGTGAAATGATTTGCTTTCTACAACTTGGTTTAAGAATAAAATGATGTCGCGCGGTTTTGAATTTCTGCTATTTTACTAATTGACCCTGGAAGAATTTCTATTAAAAGTTAGCTAGTTAAGAGATTGGTTTCTGTGCCCTGGAGTCGTGGCCGTGCCGGAGAGCCGCTCGTGGGGGGCAGCTGGTGACCTCGGTGGGGCGTGGGGGACGGCCCACAAAGCCCCCCTTCCCATGAGGTCCCCGCCGCTCCCCCGAGCCCGGCTCAAACCTGCTTTCCACAAGGCTCCCGTGCGGCCGCCTTCTTTCTTTCCCTGGGGACCCCGTTTTGAGGGAAGTTCTGTTTTGTGTTCCAGACCTGGCATGCCTGGGAAGAATTGGGAAAGCCTGGAACTCTGAAGGAGAAGGTTACTTCTCTCCCGGGGCTGGGAACGCCAATTCTCCCATTTCTATCTTCACCTCCCCCTGGTGCAAAGGCACATCCTTGGGGGGCTCATTCTGTAGTAACCAGTGACTACAGGGGTCAGCGGCGACAGGCGGGAGACACCGGGCTTCTCAGAAGGCGTGAATCACGGTGGGAGTCCCCCCCTTCCTGCCACGCATGACCCCGCGGAGTTTGCTCTGCTCTGAGGTTTACGTGATTCACGGCTAGGTGGAAGGTTTCTCTGAAAAGCTCTTTCAGAGAATGTTCTTCTGCTGGTTTCTTTTGTTGGTTTCTCCAGCTTCTTCTGGAACTGTTCTTCTGTTGGGTTTCTGTGTTTTTATTTTAAAGATAGCACACAGAACCGAATTCCCCCTCCCCTGCTTCGAAACTTTGAAGGATGTTTTCAACCACTTGAAACCTTTCAAACGATGTGGAGATCTCCAAGTAAATTTGTGGCCCCAAAATCTTTTTTGGGCCACACCCAGTGACGCTCAGGGGTTACGCCTGGCTCTATGCTCAGGAATCACTTCTGGTGAAGCTCAGGAGACCCTATGGGGTGCCAGGGATTGAACTTGGGCCAGCCACCATGCAAGGTAAGTGCCCTCCCCACTGGATGATCGCTCCAGACCCATCACAAAGTTTTTTTTTTTTTTTTTGGCTTTTTGGGTTATACCCAGTGATGCACAGGAGTTACTCCTGGCTTTGCACTCAGGATTTACCCCTGGTGGTGCTCAGGGGACCATATGAGATGCTGGGAATCGAACCCAGGTCAGCCATGTGCAAGGCAAATGCCCTACCCGCTGGACTATCCCTCCAGGCCCCATCACTAAGTTCTTTAGCTCCTTTGAGACTTCATCCCGTGGGACCTGGCTCTGTCTGTAGCATTTGGACAAATACACACTTGCTTGTGAGCACCAGAGTGCGTTGCACGGGGTTTAATCACACAATTACAACGATCAGAACTGGCCAGAGAGTGGAAATGGAAAGAGAAAGAATTTAGCTCTGAACAGCTAAAAGGATTTTTCTTTTTCTAAAGGCGTATCCAAAACAAACATCCAAAGCAGCTTATTTTATAACCTAGTTACACTGGTGATAATATTGAGGCTTTGTTTTGGCTTTGTTTCCTGGGCCACACCCAGCCAGGCTAGTGGTTACTCTTGTCCCAGTGCTCAATGGCTACTCCTCGGTCAGTGCTCAGGGGCTACTCCTGAGGCAATGCTCAGGGGCTATACCTGGTGGTGCTCCAGGAGCCACATGAGGTACCAAAATCAACCCTACCTAGGTCTCGCATATTCAAAGCATGTGCTTGGTCTGTTGAGTGATTTCTCTGGCCCGATGCCAATGTTTTATTTGGGGGGTTGGGTTTTTGGGAAGTGTATTTTGGCTTTTGGGGTCACACTTGGCAGTACTCAGGATGGGGGTTACTCCTGGCTCTGCACTCAGGAATTACTCTTGGTGGTACTCAGGGACCCGATAGGATGCTGGGGACCGAACATGGGTTGGCTGTGTGCAAGGCAAACTCCCTCACTGTTGGACTATAATTTTGGCCCCCAATGCTAATGGTTTGGATGGGCACCCTTACTGCTCCTTCAACCTCCACTAAAACAAACACCCAAGCCCTGCCACCCCGAGGACCTTCTCTTCCCACCAGCCCTTCACCTCCTCCTCCTTCCCTCTTCTCTCCCTTGGCATTCTTTTTTGTTTGGTTGGTTTGGTGGTTGTTGTGTGGGGGTCACACCCAGCGATGTTCAGGGGTTACTCCTGGCTCTGCACTCTGGAATCACTCCTGGTGGTGCTCAGGGGACCCTATGGGATGCCGGGGATTGAACCCAGGTCAGCCACATGCAAGGCAAACGCCCTCCCCACTGCACTATCGCTCCAGCCCCTACAGTTGGGTTCTGAGGAAAGACGAAATCCTGCTGCCTGCTCCCACCATGAGTGGAGACAGAGGACATGATTCCAAGTGGAGTGAGCTGGAGTGGGAAGAACAGGGAGTGATTTCTCTCCTACATGGGTTAGAGAGAAACACGGCACTGAGGGACTGGAGCGATAGCACAGCGGGGAGGGCCTTTGCCTTGCACGCGGCCGACCTGGGTTCGATTCCCGGCATCCTTTAGGCATCCCCTGAGCACCGCCAGGAGTAATTACTGAGTGCATAGCCAGGGGTAACCCCTGAGCATAGCTGGGTGTGACCCAAAAAGAAAAAAAACCAAAGATGAAAAGATAGCCTGTGGATTTGTCCATTTTGACAGTCATCTTAAAGAAAAATGCAGGGGCCGGAGTGATAGTACAGCAGCTAAGGCACTTTCCTTGCATGTGGCCAACCCAGGTTTGACGCCCATCACTTCACAGGGTTCCCTGAGCCCTGCCAGGAGTGATCCCTGTATGTAGAGCCGGGAGTCAGCTCTGAGCATCACCAGGTATAGCCCCCAAGGCAAGCAACAAAACAAACAAACCACAGCACAGGGCTGAAACCCAGGCACATGAGAGCAGCTCCCAAGAGTTGCCGCACAGAACTGATGAGCGTGGGGCCCAGCGGAAGGGGACCCAGAGACAGTGGTGGGGCGGAGCTAGGGGTGGGCTTGTTACATCGTGTGCCCCCCAAACTTTTCTATGAACATCCCCGTCCGGTGCAGTCAACTACACAGAGACTGGAGCCTGAACGATAAAGAGGCAAATAGTAATGAAGATGAGGGTCAGCACGTATCCAGGAGAAGGGGTGACAAACGGAAGCAGCCGGGAGGGAAACTGAGGCTGAACTACTTCCACGAAATGCTGGTACATTTCAAAAAAGCACATAGCAGGATGCTGGAGCGCTAGTCCAGTGGGGAGGGCGCTTGCCTTGCATGCAGCCAACCTGGGTTCGATCCCCGGCATCCCATAGGGTCCCCCGAGCCCCCTGCCGGGAGTGATCCCTGAGCACTGCAGGCTGTGGCCCCCAAATCAAACAAAATAATTCAACTTCTGCTGCCCACCTGCGATTCTTCAGAAGCAAGGGAAGCAGATAGCTATAAATAGCTTCCTGTGGCCTGTCCCCCCACCTCCGGGAGGGCACACTGAGCTGGGCAGGATGTGCGGGTGGGGGAATATTTCCAAGGCAAGCGCATCCGCGTAAATCCCCAGGGCCTCAAATACCACCCTGGGGGGCCACTGGTGTGGCAGTGAAGTGCTGGGGGCTGGGCCGCAGCTATGCCCCAGGTGCTCGGGGCTGCGGGAGGCCCCTCAGATGGAACCGGGGTACCCCCAGTCCTGCGCATGCATAAGTTTGAAACACACAGGATGGGGCTGGAGAGACAGTGCAGTGGACAGGATGCTTTGATCCCTGGCAACCCACAGGGTCTCCGGAGCCCCGCCAAGAGCGACCTACTGTGTGCCGAGCCAGGAGTAAGTCCTGAGCATCGCCAGGTGTGCCCCCCGCCCCTGCAAAGAAAAAGAAGGGCCAGAAAGATAGTCTAGTGGGTAGGGCGCTTGCCTTGCACACAAAGACTAGGTTCCACCTGGCACAACATACAGTCCCCTGAGTACTGCCCGGAGTGATCTCTGAGCAGAGTCAGGAGTTGCCCCGACCCGCGGGACGAGTCAACGTGGATAACCGGGAGAGGGCGCGCGAGTGGGAAAAAAGAGAGAGAGAGAAGAATGGGAGCAAGTCAAGACTCGGATCAAGCTCCAAATTTATATCTCCCGAGCTAGCTTTTTATAACTGATTACATGAGGAAGTGGGCAAAATGGGGAATTCACAAAGCATGCAGATTTTCAATAAATCATGGTGTGAGCCCTGACGGTGGGCTCATGGCACTTATCCCGGGCATAGCTCAGAAACTTACACAATGTATTTTAACATTTTTCCAAGAAGAGATTAGTTCTTAAATCGCAGGTCAGGCTGTACTGACATTTTGGCTCCCGGCAAGGAGTACCCTGGGCACTGACAGGTATGGTCCCCCCAACACGCCCCCCCCCAAAAACAACAAAACTAAAAATCACAGATTTGGAGCCCAGAGAGATAATATGCAGGTAGGTTCCCTTGCCTTGCACGCAGTCGAACCCAGGTTCCATCCCTGGCATGATGAATAAGGTCCCAGAGCCCTGCCAGGGGTCACCTCTGATCATAAAGTTAGAAGCAAACCTGGAACACTGCCAGATGTGACCCCAAAGCAAAACAAAATAAATTACACCTGAGTCACTGCCAGGAAGTCACCAGCCAAGGGACCCTCCTCACCTCTTGGACCTTCATCCGCCTTCCTCTTGCTCTGTCCTGGTCCTGCTCTGGCCTGGGGGCCAGGGACCTCTCCCAGGGGTCAGGCTGGCCTGGCCGTATTGCTAAGCCACCACGGAGGCAAGCAGTCAGACATGCAAAGTTAAAACTACAGAGCCGTGATGGGAGAGGGACAGACGGACGTGGCACACGCAGAAGCAACAAGAATAAAATAATTAGCAGGGCTGGAGCGATAGCACAGCGGTAGGGCGTTTGCCTTGCACACGGCCGACCCGACCGACCCAGGTTCAATTCCGCCGCCCCCTCGGAGAGCCCGGCAAGCTACCGAGAGTATCCCGCCCGCACGGCAAAGCCTGGCAAGCTCCCCGTGACGTATTCGATATGCCAAACACAGTAACAACAAGTCTCACAATGGAGACGTTACTGGGCCGGCTCGAGCAAATCGATGAACAATGGGAGGACAGTGACAGTGACAGTGATTTGGAGAGATAGTACCGTAGTTAGGGCGTTTGCCTAGCACAGAGCCCACTTGGGTTTGGTCCCATAGAGGCCCCACCACCACCACCACCACCACCACCACCATGCCCCACCAGGAGTAATCTCTGAGTATCACCAGTTGTGGCCCAAAAACAAGAAGAAAAATGTATGTATCGGCTTCTGCACTGCCTGAGTCACACGTGAGCAAGGCAGGTGCCCGATCAAGCTACATCCCCAGCTGCTAGAATTGTATATTTTATATTTAGCCTCTGAAAAAAAAAGAGGGGGGGGCGGAAGAATGTCACATAAACGCTAATGTGATTCTACATTTGTCTATTTGCTGGCATGATTCCAGTGAGAAGATATTTTGCTTATATAACAGAAACATACATAATAGGCTGGATTTGTAGAATGTAAAGCTTTAAAATCAGGACTCCAAGTTTTCCATCTGCCCCTCTGTTATCTGCTTCCTGCTGATCAGTAATTTCTGACAAAAAAAGACATATGGGGGGGGGGGTGTAGGATAACACTGGTTTGTCCTTTCTCCCTTGCTGCAGGGAGCTTAGGTTTACTGGGTTCCACTCATCACAGTGCTCGCGAGGCACTCCCATTCCTCTGTGTTTTTCTTTGACTCCTCTGTGCTCTGCTTCCCCTATCTGTGGAATCACTTTTATCCCCAACTCAGACCCTGTCACTTGTAAGGTCAGATCCTTCTAAGGACTCTGGATTTTGCATTTGTAAGTGAAATCTTGCTTTTCTCTTTCCGTTACGTCCTTCGCATAGTTTGCTTTAGAGCAATGTCCTTTTTGTATAGACACAGGAAGACAGTTCATTCTATGCTTTTATAACTTGGGAGTTGATTGACTGAATAATATTTATTCCTGGCCATCTGTCCTATTTACCTGACTTAAGCCTCAGTTATCCTTACTTCCTAACACCCTCAAAAGGAGAGTCCCAGCGAGGGACAAGGATGGACACAGGGCAAGTTGTAAACTACCCTGGCATCTAAAGGAGATAAGCTAAACGGCATACATATACTAAGTTAAGAGCACAGTCATGGAGGAACATAAAGTAACAAAATAGGAGACTAACACCCAAGAATAGCCGAGATAAGTACCAGAGGTTCACTCCATGGCTTGGAGGCCAGACGCACATGCTAGGGGAAAAGGCAGATCAGATAGAGAAGGGAGCACCAAGTAAAGGGTGTTTGGAGGATCCTCCCAGGATGGGAGATGCATGCTGAAAGTAGACTATAGACCAAACATGACTGCCATTCAATGTCTCTTTTGCAAACCACAACACCCAAAAGGAGAGAGAGAACAAAAGGGAAGACACAGAGGCAGGGTGGGATGGGGAGATGGGAGGGTATGAGGGATACTGGGATCAGTGATGGTGGAGAATGGGCACTGGTGGAGGGATGAGTACTCGATCACTGTATAACTGAAACCCAAGCACAAAATTTGTTAAGTCTACAACTGCACCTCATGGGATCTCACTAATAAAAATTAAAAAATAAATAAATAAAAATTAAAATAGGAAAAAATACCTGTAATGCAAACTATGGTGCACAAAAGGAGAAAGAGAGAGAAAGAAGAAAGGTGCCTGTCATAGAGGCAGGAGGGGGGAGTTGAGGTGGGTTGTGTGAGGGAAACAGGGACACTGGTGGTGAGAAGTGCACACTGGTGGAAGGATGAGTGTTAGAATATTGTATGACTGAGACCAAATCATGAATAGCTTTGTAATGGTAAATCTCACAGTGGTTCAATAATATATATACATATATATGCACAGTCATGAAACAAACTCTGTCGTGACCCAGAAAGAAGTAGGGACATTGGTGGAGGAAAATAAACACTGGTGAAGGGATTAGGTTTGAAACATTATACACCTGAAACCAAATCATGAATAATTTTCTAAGTTTTTGGTGACTAATATATATTTTTTTAATTTTGTTTTTTGGGACACACCCAGCAATGCTCAGGGCTTACTCCTGGCTCTGTGCTCAGGAATCACTCCTGGAGGTGCTTGGAGGACCCTATGGGGTGCCGGGGATCGAACCAGGTTGAACCAGGGTCAGTCACTTGCAAGAAAAAGCACCCTAACCATTGTACTATCGCGCCAGTCACAAGATATCTTTTATCTTCAATTGGAAAGTAGAAATAAATGACCGTGTTTAAATGTTAAAGCTGGAGCAATAGCACAGTGGGTAGGGCATTTGCCTTGCACGCAGCCGACCCGGGTTCGATTCCCAGCTTCCCATAGGGTCCCCCCAGCATCACCAGGAGTAATTCCTGAGTGCATGAGCCAGGAGTAAGCCCTGAGCATTGCCGGGTGTGACCCAAAAAGCAATAAATTTCAGGCAATCGACGAATAACAGGATGGTCGTGATTCGTGAAATAAATAAATAATAAATAAATAAATGTTAAAGCTCGGGACCTTTCTCTGTCTAGCTCTGTCTGTTAAAAGCTGGATCCACACATTTCTACAATGTACACACATACACGGGGCTGGAGCGATAACACAGCAGTAGAGCATTTGCCTTATAAGCGACCAACATGGCTGACCTGAGTTCGATTCCTCCGCCCCTCTCGGAGGGCCCGGCAAGCTACCGAGAGTATCTCACCCGTACGGCAGAGCCTGGCAAGCTCCCCGTGACGGATTTGACATGCCAAACACAGTAACAACAAGTCTCATGATGGAGACGTTACTGGGCCCGCTCGAGCAAATCGATGAACAACGGGAGGACCGTGACACACATACACACTGTACATGTATACAAACACACATATGCACACACATACGCACACACACGTATACAAATACACACATGCATACACATACATCCTGACTCTAACCTCAGGGGTCACTCCGGGATTCAGGGGACCCAATGGGGTGCCAGGAATCGAACCCAGATCAGCTGCAAGGCAAGCTCTGTCCATCACCACCACCCTCCCCAGATCACTTTTTTCTTTTTTTTTTTTTTTTTTGCTTTTTGGGTCACACCTGGTGATGTTCAGCGGTTACTCCTGGTGTTCAGAAATTACTCTGGGCAGTGCTGTTTGAGGGACCCTATGGGATGCCAGAGATTGAACCCGGGTCAGCTGTGTACAAGGTAAACACCCTCCCCGCTGGAATATTGCTTTCCCCCTCTCCGCTCCATGCCACTTTTTTTTTTTTTTTTTTTTTTTTTAGCTTTTTGGATCACACTGGGAGATGCTCAGGGGTTACTCCTGGCTCTTCACTCAGGAATCACCTCCTGGCGGTGCTCGGGGGACCATATGGGATGCTGGGAATTGAACCTGGGTCGGCTGCATGCAAGGCAAATGCCCTCCCCGCTGTGCTATCACTCCAGTCCCCCCACCATGCACTCTTTTTTTTAAGCCACTCTTGATCTAAACAAATGACCCTGGTTGGTGTGGTGGGAAGGTGTAATGGTGGTGGGATTGGTGTTGAAATATTGAATGTAATCAATTAATGTAAACAAACTTATGAAAATGAAATTTAAAAATTAAAAATAAATAATGACCCTGGCCGTGCTTGGATCAGAACCACAAGGAAATAACGGGCTTCCAAACCCCATCCAAGGAGGGTCTCTTGGCTCCAGACCCCAGGGAAGCTCTGGCAAGTTACAGATGAAGCAATCTTGTTTATGTCAGTCTCTTTCCTGGATTCAAATCAGGGAGGTTGGAGATGGACGTTGGGAGTGGGAAGGGTCCCCTCCCCTCTCTGGGGTGCGCTCAGAGGCCCTTACACGCAACCCCAGTCCATCGGGGGACCCCCTCTCCGATTCCTGGACAGGCTGCAAACCTTCAAGAGGCACTTGGAGGGTTGGAGAGATAGTACAGCAGGGAGGGCACTGGTCTTGCAGGCAGCTGACCAGGGTTCGATCCCTGGCCCCACACAGGTTTCCCTGAACACCACCAGGATCGATTCCTCAGTGCAGAGCCAGGAGTTAGCCCTGAACACTGCCAGTTGTGCCCCCCCGCCAAGAGAAAAGTAAAAACAGGGGCTGGAGTGATAGTACAGCAGGTAGGGCATTTGCCTTGCATGAGGCCAACCTGGATTCAATCCCCAGCATCCCATAGGGTCCCCCGAGCACCAATCCCAGGAGTGATTATTGAGTGCAGAGCCAGGAGGAACCCCCATGCAAACATCGGGTGTGACCCAAAAAGAAAAAAAAATAAGTAAAACCAAAATGAGAAATAAAAGAGGCTGTGCCCAGTGGAAGGACGTGTAAGTCTGGGATCTGCCATGGACACAGATCTATTGCAACTGTCCTGTGGAAATCCAATCCCACTGGCTAAATACTATTCTATTCTTTTGTGGGGGAGAGGGGTATTGTTTTCCAGGCAGGAGCAGGGGAAACATTGGGCCCCTGGAGGTGCACATCAGTGGGGAGCAGAGGACAATCCCCCCCCACCCCCCCCCACCCCCCCCCCACCCCCCCCCCCCCGGGGAGCAAGGTGAGGGGGTCAGGAAGGCATGTCCTCTGGCGACAGGCCCTGGGCACGCAGCAGCAAGGAAGGAAAGTGAGCACAGCTTCTCAGATAGCCTGGGGGACATTGCTGATCCCAGCTTTAAAGCCACCAGGTGTCCTGTTACCTTCCCAGCCATCAGGGCTTGGAGCTGTGCATTCCTTAGAGTCAAGTTTGCCACCTGGGACAAAGGTGTACACAGGTGAGGGTGGGGGAGGGAGAGGAGGGGCTGGAGCGATAGCACAGAGGGGAGGGCATTTGCCTTGCACGCGGCTGACCCGGGTTCGATTCCCAGCATCCCATAGGGTCCCCTGAGCACCGCCAGGAGTAATTCTTGAGTGCAGAGCCAGGAGGAACCCCTGTGCATCGCTGGGTGTGACCCAAAAAGAAAAAAAAAAGGTGCAGGGGTCAGGAGCTCAGGAAACTGGACTGTGTTCTTCTGTATGTTCATATGTAATCTGTTAGCATGTGGGCATCTGTGCGACAAGGTGACCTTAAACTCCCTCATCAAGAGCCAGAGTGATAGGACAGTGGGGAGGATGCTTGCTTCATGTGGCTCACATGCATGTGGCTGACCCGGGTTCCATCCCCGGCATCCCGTGGGGTCCCCCGAGCACTGTTCAGGAGTAATTGCGGAATGTAGAGCCAGGAGTCAGCCTTGAGCATCACTTAGGTGTGACCCCAAAAGCAAAACAAAACAAAACAAAACAAATAAACATCTCCCGCATCAAGGGCTGGAGCCCATGAACTCATCAGGTTTTTCAGAGAAGGAAAAAAAAGAGGTAGGGCCGGAGTGATAGTCCAGCAGGAAGGGCGCTTGCCTTGCACACAGTGAACCAGGGTTCAATCTCCGGTATCCCATAGGGTCCCCTGTGCACTGCCAGGAGTAGTATCTTACTATAGAACCAGGAATAAGCTCTGAGTACCGCTGGGTGTGACCCAAAAAGTGGGAAAAAAAGAAAAGGAAGAAAGAATGGAGGGGCTGGAGCAATAGCACAGCAAGGAGGGCATTTACCTTGCGTGCGGCCAACCTGGGTTCGATCCCTGGCATCCCATATGGTCCCCTGAGCACTGCCAGGAGTAATTTCTGAGTGCCGAGCCAGGAGTGACCTCTGTGCATTGCCGGGTATGAACGAAAAAGAAAGAAAGGAAGAAAGGAAGAAAGAAAGAAAGAAGGAAGGAAGGAAGGAAGGAAGGAAGGAAGGAAGGAAGGAAAGGAGGGAGGGAGGGAGGGAGGGAGGGAGGGAGGGAGTGAAGGAGGGAGGGAGGGAGGGAAAAAGAGAGGGAGAGAAAGAGAGAGAGAAAGCAAGCAAACTGGGCAGGAAATCCCCCGGGGGTTCTGAGCTCCAAGAAAGAGGGGCTGAGATCAGAAAGACACCTGAGGCCAGTCCACACCCACTCAGGCATATGGGTAAAAATCTGGTGGCTACAGAGGGCCAGAGAACAGGGGCCACCCCCAGAACTTGCAGAGTTCACCCCCCTTTGATGCCTTTGCTGGGGACCCACTCAGCACCTCTGAATCAAGAACCGCTGGAGAAACCCCTCACCCCAGGTGTGAAGGCTTTTGAGAGGATGCAAGAAGCAGGAAGGAGTTGGTCAATCGATCACCATGTCCCTAAAAAAAGGGCTCCAGAACCCACCAAGACAGACCATCTACGGGGTCTCAAAACCCAGCTCCAGGAAACGGAGAAGGGAGAGAGGGTACCCGCCATCTGCTCAGACCATGGTGCTTTGAAAATGAAAATTAATCAGGCAGGAGTTATGGCACAGTTGAAAGAGGCACTTGCCTTGCAGATGGCCGGTCTGAGTTCGATACCCGGCATCTCCTACAGTTCTCCCCGGCCTGCCATGAATGATCCCAGAGTGCAGAGCCAGGAGTTAGCCCAGGTGTGGCCCCCAAACAAACGAGCGAACAAAAGAAAATGAAAATGAATTGCTAACAGAAATGGGGGGGGGGGGTAAGACTCAAATGCTTGAAAATAAGCAAAACAGAAGTAAAACAAGATTATGACGAACTATACACCCACGGAGAGAAAAGTCCAGGCTTTCTTTTTCAACAGTGAGATGTACTGTCACATCAGTGAGAAGTGCTGATATCAAAAAGACTGAAAATAATCATTGTTGGGGCTGGAGAGATAGAACAGCGGGGAGGGCGTTTGCCTTGCACATGGTTGACCCGGTTCGATCCCCGGCATCCCGTAGGGTTCCCCGGAGCACCACCAGGAGTGATTTCTGAGTGCAGAGCCAGCAGGAACTCCTGAGCATCGCCAGGTGTGACCCCCCCAAAAAAAACAATAAAAAAATAAATTAATGATTGTTGGCAAGGATGGTGAAAGAACCTCACGGAGGGACCAAAGGGCTAGTCCAGCAGGGAGGGCGTTTGCTTTGCATGCGACTGACCCAGGTTCGATCCCCGGCATCCCATAGGGTTCCCTGGAACACCACTAGGAGTAATTCCGGGGTGCAGAGGCAGGAGTAACCCCTGAGTGCCACCGGATGTGACCCAAAGAGCCAAAAAAAAAAAGAACCTTATGGAGATCCACAGAGCCCCCTGGATTTTCTGCTGAGCGTGGATCAGTAGAAATCTGCTGGTAGATTCCGGGGGGCTGCCCCTCTGCCCCCATTGTTGGGTGAGCTGAGCCAGGGGGAGCAAGGTTCTAATCCTGGCATGGAAGGAGGTGAAAGGGCTTCAGACAACCTCTCCAAACTGTCAAGAAAAGGCTGGGCCTGCACCAGGCATCTGCCTCTCGGTGGATTTTGAAAGGATGTGGTCGGGGCCTCTGACATCAGAGAGGCTCGGCTGTTGACGGAACGTTGATGGGGAGAGAGATAATCCTGCAGACAGCTCGCCTTTGAACCGCACTCTCTCCGGAGACCAACCAACTGGCCCCCGCCAGGGGTTGCATTCCTGGTACCTCCCCACCAGTGCACCACCACGGCTGTGCTGAGAGGGGCAATGCCCAAGGACCCCTCCCGAGGCTCCGTGGAACCATGAACAACTCCATTCTCCTGGAGGAACAGCTCATCAAGAAATCCCAGCAGAAGAGAAGAACGTCGCCCTCCAACTTCAAAGTCCGCTTCTTCGTTCTCACTAAAACCAGCCTGGCCTACTTTGAGGATCGTCCTGGGGTATGTCCTATCTTTATTTGTGTGTGTGTTTTTCTTTAAGAACAGTTTCTATCCAAAGCGGCCTGAATCACGGTGAAAGGTACGGGCTTCATTTCCCCCCCCCCTTTTTTGTTTTTTTTTTCTTAGCTAGCTAAGATGGACCCTAGGCATCAGCCTCAGGGAATGGGAGGGAGAGACACTGGGAGACAGGGGTGAGGTGGTTTTGCCCCGAAAAACAATGAGAAAGGGAGTGTAACGCTTGGTTGAGGGAGTGGGGGGAAGTGTCACACCTGAAAGTGCTCAGGGAGCACTCCTAGAGGGGCCTTGTGGGGGGTCAGCAGTGTACAGGGCAAATGCCTTAACCCTTGGATTATCTCTTGGGCCCAGAGTGAGTGTAAGTTTCCTTAGCTTCAATGCACACCCCCCGCCCCCCAATAAAGCCTAAGTTTGAAAAGGTGGGTTTTATTTTGTTTTGTTTGCTTTTTGGGTCACACCCAGCGATGCTCAGGGGTTACTCCTGGCTCTGCACAAAGGAATTACTTCTGGCGGTGCTTGGGGAACCTAAGGGATGCCGGGGATTGAACCCGGGTCAGCGCGTGCAAGGCAAATGCCCTCCCGCTATGCTATCGCTCTGGACCCTGAAAGGGTATTTTATGTGGCGTGACTGGCTGAAACATGAACTTCCTTTGAAATCCAACCATGTTTGGGCGATTTCCAGCTGACGGGAATTCAGGGAGGGTTGGGCCCGATTTCCTTCCGTGTACCTATAGTTTTGTTTTGGATTTTTATTTGCTTGGGGGCCACACCCAGCAGTGCTCAGGGCTCGCTCCTGGCTCTGCACTCAGGGATCACCCCTGGCAAGGGCTTGGAGGACCCTATGGGGTGCTGGAGATTGAACCCAGGTGAGTCTCATGCTAGTCAAGCACCCGTTCGGTGGCTGTACTCTCACTCCGACCCTCTTTTTTTCTTGTTTTTGGCTTCTAAAAGCAAGAACTGATGTAATATTGGTTTCTGACACTGAGGGAGGTCACAGTGCACCGCAGCCAAATTCTGACTTTGGCCAGCATTTCATCATGAGGCCACTCAAATTCAGCTTCCCAGGGGCCGATACGATACAGCACAGTGAGGAGGGCGTTTGCCTTGCACAAGGCCAACGCAGTTTTTTTTTTTTTTAATTTTTATTAGTGAAACACCATGAGGTACAGTTGTAGATTTACAAATTTTGGTGCTTGGGTTTCAGTTATACAATGATTGAGTATCCATCCCTCCACTCGTGCCCATTCCCCACCTCCAATGCTCTCAGCATCCTTCCCACCTCCCCACCTCCCCATCCCACCCCACCCCTGTGGCAGGGCATTCCCTTTTGTTCTCTCTCTCTCTCTCTCTCTCTCTCTCTCTCTCTCTCTCTCCTTTTGGGTGCTGTGGTTTGCAAAAGAGGCATTGAGTAGCTATCATGTTCGGTCTATAGTCTACTTTCAGTATGCATCTCTCATCCTGGTGGGGGGGTCCTCCCAACACCCTTTACTTGGTGCTCCCCTCTCTATCTGAGCTGCCTTCTCCTCCAGCATGTGAGGCTGGCCTCCAAGCCATGGAGTGAATCTCCTGATACTTATCTTGGCTATTCTTGGGTGTTAGTCTCCTATTTTGTTACTTTATATTCCCCAGATGAATGCAATCTTTCTATGTCTGTCCCTAACCAACACACGTTTGATTCCCGGCATCCCATAGTGTTCCCTGAGCCCTACCAGAGGTCATTCCTGAGTGTACAACCGAGAGTAACCCCTGAGCACTGCCAGGTATGACTCAAACCAAAAATAAAATAAAACTCAGCATCCTTAAGTGACAGCGGAAGGAGACACATGCTTGGAATTCTGGGACCCAGTGTTCGCACCTGGGCGTGATATTCCCTGGGCACGGGCATTTCTAGAAATTGCCAAGCCTCAGCCCTTGAGAGATGCCCTCCTCACCCCTCCCAAGAGGGACACATGGAATCACACAGGACACACCAAGAGGCCCTTCCCTGGGACATCCAACAGGGATGTCAAGCCCCTTGGTTCGGCAGTTCTAATTCTAGATCCCACAGCCTCTGCAGAAGCAGCAGGAATGACCTAATTCCCACAGAGCTGAGGGGGGACAGAGGTCAGATCTTATCTTTCTTCTTCCCTCTGAGTGGGCGAGCCTCAGGCGATCACAGTCACCTTCTGCGAAAGTTTCTTTCTCAGCCGAAGGCTCTGGAAATGCGACCTGCAGCAAAACTTTTCTTTTTTACTTCTGCTGGGGGCGCCCTCCCCAGCGGTGCTCCCGGGTCTGTGCTCAGGAATCACTCCTAGATGGGTTCATTGGGGGGGGGAAGAACCCTATGCGATACCAGGGAATCGAACCCGGGTCCGACACATGCAAGGCAAGCATCGCCCTCACGGTCTGATAGTTTTGTTTTCTTTCTGCCTCTGGGGAGGTGTGGGTCCCGATCTTTGTTTCATACCAAAGTGAGAAGGCCCTGTCCAAAACGCACTCCCAGTTCCTTGTGTTCTGTTGGTGAGGGGCGTTGGAGGTATTCACAGGAACAAGTGTGGGACCGGAGGAATGGTACAGCAGGTAGGGTGTTTGCCTTGCATGCAGCTGACCTGGGTTTGATTCCCAGCATCCCACATGGTCCCCCAAGCACTGCCAGGAGTAATTCCTGAGCGCAGAGCCAGGAATAACCACTGTGCATCATCTTCCCACAAAACCTGGATCTGTCACTGTCCTGTCACTGTCTCTCTCTTCCTCCTTCCTGAGCTGTCTTCTATTGGGCTCCCCGGGGACCCCAGACTCCCTACAACATCTGCTTCCCACATACAGACAGGATAACAATTAGACCAATCAGATACGCAACCACCCACCCCTCACCCATTCTAAAGTCCTTTCGCTGGGCACAGCAGAAAGTGTGTGTATGTGGGGGGGGGGGGGGGCGGGAGGGCACACCCCAAGGTCACAGAAACCAAATCACATTTTGAGAAAGCATCAGGCAAGATAGCCCTGGCCGTCCTCACAAGGCAAAGAAGAGACAGGGATGGGGCTGGGATGACAGTCCAGCAGGGAGGGTGTTGGCCTTGCATGCGGCTGACCCGAGTTCGATCCCCCGCTTCCCACAGGGCCCCCTGAGCTCCGCCAGGAGTGATCCCTGAGCCAGGAGCCAGGAGTCAGCCCCAAACATCACTGTGTCATTTCCTTCCCCCCCAAAATAAATAAGGCAAGGGGGGCTGGAGGTCAAACACAGGGACTGATTCACTGGCCTCTGCACATAGCTGGCCCCAGGAGTGATCCCAGAGGGCAGAGCCAGGACTAACCACTGAGTACTGCTGGGTACGGACTCCTCCCTCCAAAAAAAAAAAAAAACTGAAAGAGGTGTGTGTGTGGGGGGGGGTGAGGGGTCAGCTGGGAAGGGGTAGGTGGGTGTCTCTGAGAATGGAACTTTGGTGGGAGGATGCTGGGGGCCGACCTGGGTAGGACATTTTGGTTTAAGAGACAAAAATCTCATGGTGGACAGGCCAGTAGGGTCCTCGCTGCCCTGGGAGAGTGCCTGCCTGCGGCCACACTGCACATACAGGCGTGGTTCGCACTTGTTTCCGGAAGGAAGTTGAACCGGAAGGGGGCGGATATCACGTAAAACAAGGTGTCTTCATGTCAGACTCAGAGGCCGGCACCCCAGAAGACCCTGTGAGGACTCCTCTCGAGTCTTCTACAGCGCAGGCGCTGAATGGGGTGGCCTAGTGAGTAGGGAGGGCACTTGTACGTGGTTGACCCGGGTTCGAGTGCAGAGCCAGGAATCAGCCCTGAGCATATCGCCGGATGTGACCTCAAAACAAAAAGTTTTCCAAAGTGCAAAACCTACACATGCACGTGCGCACACACACACACACACACACACACACACACACACACACACACACCACACACTGGTGGTAACACCCACCCACTCCCCCATTCTCCAGAAAAGCAGATCTTGCAGAATTTTCTCGCTGGCCTTGAGAACCTGGGGGTGGCAGGCCCCGGAGGCTGAGACCCCAGCTACAGTGTCTGTTCCCTGCTCCCAGGAGACAGAGCCCAAGGGGAGATTTGAGATGCTGTGTCTTTTGGTTTCACCGGCAGAAACCAAAGACCGAGCAGGGCCACTCTCCCCCCCTGGCCAAATAAATAATGATTAAGGGCCCGAGTGAGAGGATAGGAGTTAAGGCGCTTATCTTGCATTTGGCTCAATCGGTTCAATCCTGGTACGGCAGAAAAAAAACCCAGTCTCCACCAGAAGTGAGCCCTGAGCTCAGAACAGGAAGAAGCCCTGAGCACGGCGGACATGGCCCCCAAACTCCAAATATACAGAGATCATTAGAAAGTCAGAGAGCCAACACTTTCTTTTTTTTTTTTTTAAAGTGGGGTGGGGGCGGGGTTGCTGGAGCGATAGCACAGCGGGAAGGGTGTTTGCCTTGCATGCAGCTGACCCGGGTTCCATCCCCAGCATCCCATAGGGTCCCCCAAGCAGCACCAGGAGTAATTCCTCAGTGCAGAGCCAGGAGTAACCCCTGAGTATTGCCGGGGTATACACACACACACACACACACACACACACACACACACACATAACATATTGGGGTTGGAGTGATAGCACAACTGGTAGGGCGTTTGCCTTGCACGTGGCCGACGCAGGTTCGATTCTTCTGCCCCTCTCGAAGAGTCCAGCAAGCTACAGAGAGTATCCCGCCTGCACAGCAAAGCCTGGCAAGCTCCCCATGACATATTCGATCTGCCAAACACAGTAACAACAAGTCTCACAATGGAGACGTTACTGGGCGTGCTGGAGCAAATCAATGAACAACAGGGAGGAGGATAGTGACAGTGACAGTGATCCATTGTAATGCAGCTTAAACACATCCTCACCTTTCCTGTGGTTGGCATTCATATACAAGAGTATCACTTTGGGAACCAGAGTAACCATATAGCTTTACTGTGGTTCAATCCCTGGCACCCTAAATAGTCCCCTGAACCCACAAGGAGTGATCCCGGAGCACAGAACCAAGAATCAGCCCTGTGCCTCACTGGACGTGGCCATAAGACAAACAAAAAGGCCACACACACACACACACACACACACACAAACAGAAACAAAAGAGTATCATTCTTCTCTTGGGAGGAGAGGGGCTATGCCCTGGGGGCAGGGTTCAAGGCTGTGCAGCAGAGCTCAGCTCCAGGGACTCACCTGGCAGTGCTCACGGAACACACGATACCAGGGACCAGACTCAGGTCCTAGTGCGTTGAGACACATGCCCCTCTGGCTGCTCCCAATCCTCACCCCTGTCAGTTTGGTAGGGGAGGGGGAGAAGGGGGTGTTGATAACATCATTCTTCTGATCCTTTTTTATGGTTGCATAGTATTTCATGACATGGATTTAAAATAAGGCTGTTGAGGGGCCAGAACGATAGGACCCTGAGCGCTGGCAAATGTGGCCCCTATATATATATATATGTATATATATATATGTATATATATATTGCTTTTTTGGGTCACACCCAGCAACCCACAAGGGTTACTCCTGGCTCTGCACTCAGGAATTACTCCTGGTGGTGCTCAAGAGATGCTGGGAATCGAACCTGGGTCAGCTGCGTGCAAGGCAAATGCCCTTCCCACTGTACTATAGCTCCAGCCCCATACACACACACACACACACACACACACACATTTTATTCTGGGGATTGAACGCACATAAGACGTGCTCTGCTACTGACCCCATCCCCCCAAAATGTATCCTAGATGAAGAACAGGAAGTCCTTTTCCCAAGTTTCTTCCCAAGTCATTGCAATGAGGAATGAGTGACCTTGCCAAAGATGTGTCCTACCTGCCTCACAGTGGCCCTCCTCCATGGCCACCCAGGGACATTAGCAAGGCATGCTGGAATTTGGGGCACTGGAGGGGTGAGGGAAAGAGAGGGGAGGGGTCGCTCTTGGCATTGGAGACTATAGCCAGGGATGCAGCAAAGGTTCCTACCACGTGCAGGAAAACCCACCAAATACCATTTATCCGTTCAAAAGGTGACTTGCCCAGGTGGCAGGACATGCAGGAAGGGACAGAAGTGCTATGTCAATGGCTCTCTTCAGGGCTGAAGCGATAGCACAGTGGGGAGGGCATTTGCCTTGCATGTGGCTGACCAGGCTCGATCCCCAGCATCCCATATGGTCCCCTAGGCACCGCCAGGAGTAATTCCTGAGTGCAGAGCCAGGAGTAACCCCTCTGCATTGCCAGGTGTGACCCAAAAAGCCAAAATAAATTTAAAAATATTTTTAAGGGCTATTTGCATGTTCATCTGCCATCTTCCGCCAATGAACACTTCCGGGGGCCATGTGTCACTGCTATTCACAGGAGTCCACCTGTTTCTGTGTCCCCCTATTCCTTCAGGGGTTACAATCAGCCCCATGGCATACCCCAGGCTCTAGTTGGCCTGGTACAGTCTTACACACACACACACACACACACACACACACACACACACACGCACACACACAAAGCTCCCTCACCCTGCAGGTGCCTGGCCCCTCCCTGCTGTGTACCCACCTCAGCAGAATCCCCAGAGCATGGGCACAGGGCAAGGGGGACAACAGAGGGAGGAAGTTACAGCAGAAACCCTCATCTTGGGGGCTGGAGCAATAGCACAGCGGGTAGGGCATTTGCCTTGCACGCGGTCGACCGGGTCCGATTCCCAGCATCCCATATGGTCCCCTGAGCACCGCCAGGAGTAATTCCTGAGTGCAGAGCCAGGAGTAGCCCCTGAGCATTGCCGGGTGTGACCCAAAAACAAAACAAAACAAAAAAGAAACCCTCATCTTGGCACACGTAGGAAAAACAGCCACAGGAGGTCCAAAGCGAGCCCCGCAGTGGTGCCCTGATTTCACAAAGGAAAGCATCAGCAGTGGCCGGGCGGCGTGAACACAGCCCAGCGTGGCTGGTTAAAGGGTATTATTTGGTTGTTACTGTTTTGGGGCTGGAGCGATAGCACAGCTGTAGGGTGTTTGCCTTGCAAGCCGCTGACCTGGCAGAGCCGGGTTCGATTCCCCCATCCCTCTCGGAGAGCCCAGCAAGCTACTGAGAGTATCTCATCCGCACGGCAAAGCCTGGCAAGCTACCTGTGACGTATTCAATATGCCAAACACAGCAATAACAAGTCTCACAATGGAGACGTTACTGGGCCCGCTCGAGCAAATCGATGAACAACGAGAGGACAGTGCTACAGTGCTACTGTTCGGGGGCCACACCCAGTGGTGCTCAGGGCTTCCTCCTGGCTCTGTGCTCAGGGGTCGATCCTGGTGGAGCTTGGAGATGGGGGCCCGACGGGGTGGCCGCATATGAACCTGGGTCAGCTGCATGCAAGGGAAATGCTTTAGCCCCTGTGTTCTCTCTCCAGTGACTAAAGGGTGTTGGCTGACTCCTCATCTGCCCAGACATGAAGCCGGCACGGAAAGCTAAGTCTCCAAACTGAGGAAACGAATAAGTCATGTTTGCAGGCAGCCCTTGGGAAGGAGAGGAGGGTCGGAGCTTGCTGTAATTGTTCATGGAACTCTCTCCTCACCTCTCCATGAACTTAACAAAAAAGAGCCCAAACCAGGCTGAAGGAAAGAAATAACAAAACTTAGAGCAGAAATTGCACTGCACTGTCCTCCCGTTGTTTGATTTTGCTCAAGCGGGCCCAGTAATGTCTCTGTTGTGAGACTTGTTGTTACTGTGTTTGGCATATCGAATATGTCACGGGTAGCTCGCCAGGCTTTGCCGTGCAGGCGAGAAACTCTGGTAGCTTGCCGGGCTCTCCGAGAGGGGCGGAGGAATCGAACCTGGGTCAGCCCCAAAAAACAATCTGAAAGGTCTATGAAACCAAGATTGACAAACCACTAGAAAGACTCACAGAAAGAGAGAGAGAGAGAGAGAGAGAGAGAGAGAGAGAGAGAGAGAGAGAGAGAGAGAGAGAACCCTAATAAACCGAATCAGAAATGAAAAGAGGGACATCACAACAGAAACCAAAGAAATTCCTTTCCATAAACTCTAAGATTCCCAGACTCTTTTTTTTGGAGGGGGGGGCACACTTAGCAGTGCTGAGGGCTTTTACCCCAGGCAGTGCTTGGGGGACCCTATGGGATGCTGGCATTGAACCCGGGTCTGCTGCGTGCAAGGCCAGCACCACCCTCCCCACTCTGTGATTACTCTGGCTCCAGTTCCAGGACAGATGATTGCCACTTTGTGCTGTATTTTCGGTTTGGGGGCGCCGGGTCCCCTGTGTGCCCAGCAAGCACAACTCTCAGGAATCACTCCTGCCGGTGCCCAGGGGGGGCCCTATGGGATTCTGGGGAACAAACCCTCACCTGCTGTATCATTCCAGCTTTATTCCAAGACTGCTCATTCCCACTTCGTGATGCATTTTTGGTTTTGGGGCCCTACCTGAGGATGCTCAGGGGCTATTCTGTGCTCTGCACGCAGCGGTCACTTGTGTGTCTGGGGACTGCCTGGTGGCAGCTTGGGGAAACTGTCCCAGATGGACTCCTTAGTGCCGGGGGCAGCTTTGGACATCCTCCTGGGACTGGAGCAGGGGGGTTTCCCCCACTTCCTAGGCACCCCTCCCCTATTTATTTATTTATTTATTTTGCTTTTTGAGTCACACCCGGCGATGCACAGGGGTTACTCCTGGCTCATGCACCCAGAAATGACTCCTGACGGTGCTCGGAGGACCCTATGGGATGCTGGGAATTGAACCCGGGTCGGCCGCGTGCGAGGCAAACATCCTCCTGCTGTGCTATCACCCCAGCCCCCAGCCCCTCCCCTATTTGAATGGTTATTGGCACCACACCTAGCAGTGCTCAGTCAGGGCTGACTCCTGGCTCTGTGCTCAGGGATCATTCCTGGAGGTGCTCGGGGTGATCAAACCCAGGTTGGCTAGGTGCCAGGCAAATGCCCAACCACCCCGCTATACTAGCGCATATCTGGGCCCCTTGGCACGGCTGCTCTAAGCTGAGTTGCCTCAGCTGTAAAACGGGGACGCTGGCGAGGGTTGATGAAGCTGGAGATACGATGATGATTCAAAGGGAGGGAGTATCTGTAGAACCTGCCCTGCCGGCCCCCTACCCACCCCCCAGGACACTCAGGATTCACACACCTTCCTTCCCCCCTACCCTGAAAGTCAGGGAGGGGTCAGATTGGTGCCAGCCCACCCGGGTCGGGCACAGGGTGATGAGAGGGGGCATCTGTGACACTTACATGTTGGGGTCGGGGAGGTTCAGTGTCATGTGGACCGCTGAGGACCCAAAGTCCAGACCAGGCCAAGGCTATGGTTGAGTCTGCATACACACACACACACACACACACACACACACACACAGCCTGCCGCCCACCCTGGAGCCAGACAGACCGAGACAAGGCCAGGGGGGGTTGGGTGGACGTCAGGCGCCCTCTCCGTGGCTTTGTTGTGGCTTCCTTGGAAGGGCCCACCCTGGCATTTCTCGGAAATAGCCGGGTTGTGGGGGATGATTACAGACCAGCCCTGCTTTCCAGGGGCGGGCCCCGGCTGTGGTGTGCCCGGGTGGGGGCAGGGGGCACACTTGGGTCCTGCTGAGACTCCGTGGAGGGTCCTGAGGTCAAGCCCAAGAGATGGGCCACGTTCACCCTGGTTTCTGACCTCTGTTGGGTCTTATCCCGAGGCCTGTTCCCAGGGGCCAGCACCTAAGTAAGTGAAGAGCTGGAGGCAGGAGGGTGCCACCCCCACCCCCAAGGTGGTTTTGTAGGGTAAGAGTGAGTTTTAGGGCCGGAGGGAGAGCACAGGGGTGAAGGCATGTGCCCTGCCTGCAGCCAATCTGTGTTTCATTTCTGGCACCATTTAAGGTCCTTCCAGCACCACCAGGAGTGACTGAAAAAAATGAGTGACTCAGCATTGGAGCACGAGATACTGGAACGATAGCACAGTGGGGAGGGCATTTGTTTTGCACATGGCCAACCTGGGTTCGATCCCTGGCATCCCATAGGGTCCCTGGAGCACCACCAGGAGTGATTCCTGAGTGCAGAGCCAGGAATAACCCCTGAGCATCACTGATGTGGCCAACACACACACACACATACACACCCCACTGAAGTATGAAATCTTTACCTTCATAGTCTGATAAGGAACAAAGGGCAGCTAGGGGGGGAAAATCCACATTGGGTAAGGGGGAACCAGATCAATAGTTTAGCTAGTAGGGCATTTGTCATGCATGACGTCAACCAGGGTTCAATCCCCGGCACCCCATGTGGTCCCCACAGCCCCACCAAGGAGTGATCCCTCAGCACAGAGCTGGGTATGTCCCCTGAAAACAAAAACAAAAAAAATCACATGGGGAAGCAACAACTATTAAGATATCAAGAAAAAAATCATATAAGGGCTGGAGCGATAGCACAGCAGGGAGGGCGTTTGTCTGGCAGGCTGATGACTTGAGTTCTGTCCCCACATCCCTTAGGGTCCCCCGAGCACCATCAGGAGTGAATCCTGAGTGCAGAGCCAGGAGTTCTCCCTGGGCATCACCAGATGTGGCCCCATCACTGCCCCCCTCAAAAAAATGATCACCTAAATTAGAGGAGAAATCTCTGGGTTTCTTGAAGCCACGCAGCTCGGGAATAAGTTTCCAGGGCTGGGGCGTGAGATGCACGGAGTTGGACCTTACAAGTGCAGGACCCCGAGTCTGGTCCCCAACACCCCGCCCTCAGCACAGGCAGACACAGCCCCGGTACAAACACAGAAAACACACTGTGAAACACTCTCCTCCCGTTGTTCATTGATTTGCTCGAGCGGGCCCAGTAACGTCTCCATTTTTTGAGACTTGTTGTTACTGTGTTTTTGGCATATCAAATACATCACGGGGAGCTTGCCAGGATTTGTTGTGCGGACAAGCTACTCTTGGTAGCTTGCCAGGCTCTCCAAGAGGAGCAGAGGAATCGAACCCGGCTCAGCTGAACTGGCTGCACGCAAGGCAAACGCCCTACTGCTGTGCTATCAATCCAGCCCCAAACACAGAAGCTCTGGGCCAAATTAGCCAGACGTTGATGGGAGTGGCCCTGTCCCCCCTCCCCGCCACACACACCCTGCACCCCCAGCCCTAGCTCAGTTTGGGAGGCCACCACTGTAGCACTGTCCTCCTGTTCATTGATTTGCTCGAGCAGGCCCAGTAACGTGTTCGTTGTGAGACTTATTGTCACTGTGTTTGGCATATTGAATACGTCACGGGTAGCTTGCCAGGCTTTGGGAGGCCACCAAAATTAAAAAATAGTAATGATGAGTCATCGGGCACGGGAACCGAAGTCAGATGTGAGGCGGCTCCAAATACGTCGCATCATGAAACTCGAGTCTCAGCGAGCACAGAGTGCCACTGGGGACCCAGGGACCGATGAGAGCATCCATCAGGTTAAAACGGCGCCCTTAGACTATGACTTGTGTCTTTTTCATTTTTTCTAGGGGAAGACTGGAAAAACTAAAATGCCAAGCGCAAAATCTCCCATTAAGATTCTATGGGGAGGGGCCAAAGCGATAGGACAGCATTTGCCTTGAACACAGTCGACCCGGGTTTGATTCCCAGCATCCCATAGGGTCCCCTGAGCACTGCCAGGGGTGATTCCTGAGTGCAGAGCCAGGAGTAACCCCCGAGCATCGCCGGGTGTGACCCCAAAAACCAAAAAAATGATTCTATGGGAAGGGTCCAAAGCCATAGGACAGTGGGAGGGCGTTTGCCTTTCACGCAGTCGACCCAGGTTCGATCTCCAGCATCCCATAGAGTGCCCTGAGCACCAGCAGGAGTAATTCCTGAGTGCAGAGCCAGGAGTAATCCCTGTGTATTGCCGGGTGGGACCCAAAAAGCCAAAAGGAAAAATAAAAATAACCCCTGAGCATCACTAGGTGTGGCCAAGAAAGAAAGAAAGAAAGAAAGAAAGAAAGAAAGAAAGAAAGAAAGAAAGAAAGAAAGAAAATCAACTCTATGGGGAGGGAGTCTGAGAGACAGTATACTGGGTGGGGCACTTGCCTTGCATATGACCAACCTAGACTCCATCCTCAGCATCCTTCAGCATCCTGTATGGTCCCCTGAGCACTGCCAAGGAGCTATTCCGAGTGCAGAGCCAGGAGTAAACCCCTGGGCATTTCTGGGTGTGGGCCCCCAAACCAAACTAATAAACGAAAGTTTCTATGGGGAAGGGCTGGAGCCGTATTACCGCAAGGAGGACACTTGTCTTGCTCGTGGCCAACCCCAGCATCTCAAAGGGTCCCCTGAGTACCGCCAGGGATGGTCTCTGCATGAGGAACCAGGAGGAAGCCCTGAGCACCACTGGGTGTGGCCCCCCCAAAGAATAAAAATTTAAAAAGAGGGGAAAAACGGATCCCACCCAGCAGAGGGGGCCCAGAGGTGACCTGAACCCTCCGCAGGGCCCCCTCCATTGTTCTTCTCTGTGCTTGTCCCTCCTCCCCGCCCCCCAGAAAAAGCGGACACTCAAGGGCTCCATCGAACTCTCGAGAATCAAGTGCGTGGAGATCGTGAAGAGCGATGTCAGCGTCCCTTGCCACTACAAGTACCCATTCCAGGTGGGCGCACGCTTGTGGGGGCAGGGAGCAATGCCAGCCCTGCGGTGGGGGAGGGGCAGAGACGGTCCCTCACTGCAAGAAGGCGGGGGATGGGGAGGGCCTGGCGTGGGGTTCGAGGAAGTTGCCGTGTTCCTTCCATTCCACTTTGTTCTTTATCAGATCGTTTACGTCCCACCTAAGGTGCCCCGAATCCTGGCAGAGTAACCCTTTCTCCTTCCCCTCTTCCCCCGGGGGCCCCCCACCTCTCACGGGAGGTTCCAACTGCATCGAGCAGACAGTTAAAAACCCCAAGGCTGGGACTGGAGAGATAGCACAGCGGGTAGGGCGTTTGCCTTGCACACAGGCAACCCAGGTTCGATTCCCAGTATCCCATAGGGTCCCCTGAGCACCGCCAGGAGTGATTCCTGAGTGCAAAGCCAGGAGTAACCCCTGAGCATCGCCAGGTGTGACACAAAAAGCAACAAACAAACAAACAAACAAACAACCCAAGGCTCAGGGGCTGGAGCCATTAGAACAGAAGGTCATGCACTTCCTTTGCAGACAACCCAGCCGGGTTCAATCCCCAGCATCCCATATGGCCCCCCGCCCACCCCCAGCCTGCCAGGAGTGATCCTTGAGCACAGAGCCAGGAGTCAGCCCTGAGCACCGCCGGGTGTGGCCCCAAAACAACATTTCTTGTGTGTGTGTGTGTGTGTTTTGGGTTACACACAGCGATGCTCCGGGCTGACTCCTGGCTTTGCACTCAGGAATTACTCCTGGCGGTGTGCTTGGAGGACCCTATGGGATGCTGGGGATTGAACCTGGGTTGGCCGCATGCAAGGCAAATGCCCTCTCCACTGTGCTATCCTTCCAGCCCAACAATATTTCTTTTTTTTCTTTCTTTCTTTTTGTATCACATCCAGCGATGCTCAGGGGTTACTCCTGGCTCTGCCCTCAGGAATTACTCCTGGTGGTGCTCGGAGATCTCTATGGGATGCTGGGAATCGAACTTGGGTTGGCCACATGAAAGGCAAACACCCTCCCCACTGTGCTACCACTCCGGCCCAACAATATTTCTTAAAAACAAGAACAAAAGCCTTACACAGCCCACATGAGCCCAGGCCTCTTGCTGCCCAGTCTGTGGGGTGAGATTCTGCCTTAGCAACTTCTTTCTTTCTACCACTAGGGAGACCACCCCCAGCGGGGGTCCTGGTGCCAGGGGGGCCAGGAATCAAACCCAGGGCCTTCTCCCTAACAGGCTCCACCCCTGAGTCACACCCAGGGACAATCCACATTGGGTTTTTTTTTTTTATTTCAGGGAGCGCGCCACACCTATAGATACTCAGGGGTTACTCCTGGCTCTGCAGTCAGAGATGACTCCTGAAAGTGCTCAGGAGAGCATATGGGATGCTGGGTATCGAACCCAGATCGGCCACATAACAAGGCCAGCGCCTTCCCCACTGTGCTATGGCTCTAACCCCGGGACAACCCACATTTCCCCATAACTAACACCCCCACCCCCACCCAACCCTGCACAGGGACTCAAGAGAAAGACATGTGGGCATTCTCAAGAGAGTGGACCAGCCCAGGTCCAGGGCAGCCTCCAGTCTTGAAACACGCCCTGGGTCCCTAGGGGTCCAGTGGGCAGTAGGCACTCGGAGGGGGAGAGGGCGGACTATTTGGGGAAACTCTTTGGCTATCTTATGCTTGTCTTTGAAATAAATCCCAGCGAGACATGTGTTGGCAAATAGATTACTCACACGTATGCCAAGATGAAAAAAAAAATCTTTTTTTTTAGTCCTGGGGAGAGAGAGAGAGAGAGAGAGAGAGAGAGAGAGAGAGAGAGAGAGAGAGAGAGAGAGAGAACACGCACTAGGAGAGTTACCATCTCTGGGAGTAGAGAGCTTATTCTCTAGCTCTCTGAGGGCAGCAGGGTCTTGGTGGGCATCGGAAGCTGAGACCTATGCCTTAAACCATGAGATTTTTTTTCTTTTCGGGTCACACCCGGCGATGCACAGGGGTTACTCCTAGCTCTGCACTCAGGAATTACTCCTGGCGGTGCTCGGAGGACCATATGGGGTGCAGGGAATCGAACCCAGGTTGGCCGTGTGCAAGGAAAACATCCTGCCAGCTGTGCTATTGCTCCAGTCTCAAGTTGTGAGATTTTATTATTATTATTATTATTATTATTATTTTGCTTTTTGGGTCACACCCGGCAATGCACAGGGGTTACTGCTGGCTCTGCCCTCAGGAATTACTCCTGGCGGTGCTCCAGGGACCCTATGGGATGCTGGGAATCGAACCCAGGTCGGCCGTGTGCAAGGCAAACACCCTCCCCGCTGTACTATTGCTCCAGTCCCAAGCTGTGAGATTTATTTTTTTTTCTTTTCTCAGCAATACCCAGGGATGGCTCCTGGCTTATGCACTCAGGAATTACTCCTGGCGGTGCTCGGGGGACCCTATGGGATGCTGGGAATCGAACCCAGGTCGGCCACGTGCAAGGCAAACGTCCTCCCCGCTGTGCTATCGCTCCAGCCCCAAGCCCTGAGATTTATTTTCCCTGTAGTTGCCCCCGGACATCAGGACAGAAGGGACCCGCCACCCTCCGCCCCCCATCACCCAGATATTGGCCTTCCTGAACAACCCGTGCCTGCTCCCCCATTGCATCCCGCGACCAGCTGTCCACCCCCCGGGGCCCACAGCTGAACCCCTGAACCCCTGCGTGTCCCCAGGTCATGCACGACAACTACATCCTCTACGTGTTCTCTCCCGACCGCGAGAGCCGGCAGCGCTGGGTGCTGGCGCTGAAGGAAGGTATGTTCCCGGGGGGCTCCTGTTGGTGGCACCCGCCACTCCAGTCGGCGAGCATGCATCCCTCCCTTGGCGGGGGTGGGGGCTCCCAACCTGGGACTTGGGGGAGGGTGCCACAACCAGAAAGGGGAGGGTCGGGCCGAGTGCCCCTGTGCCCTGTGGCTCGCAGGCTCTGAGCTAAGGCTGAGGCTGACGGCACCGTTTGACAGATTCACCTCGATCTCTACGGAATATACCCAGCGGGTGGGCTGCCACCCACGCTCACCCCCGCCAAGGGGTCAGAGCCTTGTAGCACAGCGGGGAGGGCGCTGGCCTTGCCTGTGACTTACCCGGGTTCAACCCCCGGCTCCCACGGAGGGTCCCCCGAACCTACCAGGAGTGATCTCCCTGAGTGCAGAGCCAGGAGTCAGCCCTGAACACCACTGCCTGGGCGCCCCCCTGCCCCGCCCTCTCCCAAAACCAAAATCAAAACAAAAAAGAAAGGAGGAAGAAGAAGAGGAAGGGCAAGGACAAAGCCCTGGCAAAGAGGAAGGAGGAGGAGAATGGGGAGGAGAGCTGTGGAGAAAGTTCAAATTTGCATGCAAGGGCCAGAGCCGTAGTCCAGCTGCGAGGGCATTTGCCTCACATGCGGACAACCCAGGTTCGATCCCTGGCATCCCACAGGGTCCCCTGAGCACTGCCAGGAGTAATTCCTGAGTGCAGAGCCAGGAGTGACCCAAAAGAAAAAAAAAAGACCCGAACCCCCCCAAAAACACAAAGTTGCAATGCAGGAAGCCTGGTTTTATTCCTTGGCACCTCATGGTACCCTAAGTAAGGAGCTGAAAATAGCCCCTGTGTACCGCTGGCTGGGTGTCACCTCCCAAAACAAAACATGATGATAATGATAATACAAACAAACACTGTCCTCCCGCTGTTCATAGATTTGCTCGAGTGGGCCCAGTAACGTCTCCATTGTGAGACTTGTTGTTACTGTTTGGCATATCGAATACGTCACGGGGAGCTTGCCAGGCTTTGCCGTGCGGGCGAGATACTCTCGGTAGTTTGCCGGGCTCTCCGAGAGGGGCGGAGGAATCGAACCCGGCTCAGCCGGGCTGGCTGCGTGCAAGGCAAACGCCCTACCCGCTGTGCTATTGCTCCAAATAATAAGAAATGTCAATCATTCTAGTAACTTTCTGTGTGACTAGGGGGCACACACCCAAACTCAGGGGCCCACACAAGGGCCTGGGCAGAACCCAGGCTTCGCACGTGCAAAGCCCCGTATACAAAGCAAGCCCTGTTCAGAATCCAACTTCCACGCCACAGGCTGGGGTTGAGGCTTGGAAGGACTCAGCCCTGAGCACCCAAAAGCCAAAAGCAAAAGGCATAGGATATCCCTCTAGGATAAAAGCCGGCTCTGTGGGTCCAGGTAGGAGAGGGGTGTGTGAGTGTGTGTGTGTGTGTGTGTGTGTGTGTGTGTGTGTGTGTGTGTCAGGGTGAGCACCTGCATTAGCTCCATCTGCCTGGGCACCTCAGGTTGAGCCCTCACGGCACAGTGGGGAAACTGAGGCTCAGACCAAACCAGATGATGTGAGCAGAGAAGCCTGGGTAAAGGAGGATGCTTTGGCCCCTCCCCTAAGCTCAGCCAGCAGCCGGGGTGGGGGTGGGGGTCTCTGGTTTCTGTAGTTCTGGGCCTGGCTGGGGCAGTGGGGGGTGTTGTAAGGTGGCATAGGGCCTTCACTGACCAGGTATAAATGACTCCATGGCCCCTTTCCAGAAACACGGAACAACAACAGCCTGGTACCCAAGTACCACCCGAACTTCTGGCTGGATGGAAGATGGAGGTGCTGTGCCCAGCTGGAGAAGCTAGCTGTCGGCTGTGCCCAGTATGACCCCAGCAAGAACGGTGAGCACGAGGGTTTACCCTTGACCTGCGGGGAGCTAATGGCACACGGGCACACAGGCAGGGGAGGCCCGGGGCTGCGTGTCTAGAATTGGCAGAGGGGCCTCATCTGCCCACCCAATTTCTCTCCCGCCCCCAGCGCGGATGTCTCTTCACGTACCCCATTTTTGTTTTTTGGCTTTTTGGGTCACACCCGGCGATGCACTCCTGACAGTGCTCGGGGGATCCTATGGAATGCTGGGAATCGAACCCAGGTTGGCCGGGTGCAAGGCAAACGCCCTACCCACTGTGCTATTGCTCCAGCCCCCTTCACGTACCCCTTAATACACAACTGTGCCTCCCAGACCCCAGGAGCTCAGAGGATATACCACCACACACACACACACACACACACACATACACACACACACACACACCCTCCCAGACCAGCCTGGACAAGCCCCCCAAGGGGCCTGGGGGAGCATGGCTAATCATTCTGTACCCCCTGACTTTGGGTATCCGCACGATCTGGTCTTCCTGTGACATACCACACCTCTCAACCATCACTGAACTCAGCTGACCCCCACCCACACCTTGAACCCTAAATACTTGGAAGCCGAAGAAAGCAAAAACCCCTCCCACCACCTCCAGACGCCTCATTTCCTCCGGGTCAAGCTTGCCCTTGGCCGCGAGGTCAGCGGAAACAAGGTCACTCCCTTGTTTCTCCTTTTTATGGGGGCAGGTAGGGTGAAGGCCGGGCGGGGCATACCTGGCACTGCTCAGGGATCACTCCTGGCAGGACTCGATGAGATGCTGGGGATGCAGCCGGGATGGTCCCATGCAAGGCGAACATGGTAGCCCTGTACCATCCAGTCCCAGGGCTCAAGGCTTTGTGCATTTTCTTTCTTTTTATTTTATTTTATTATGATTATTCACTATCACTGTATCACTGTCATCCTGTTGGTCATCAAAATACTCGAGCGGGCGCCAATAACGTCTCTATTCCTCCCAGTCCAGAGATTTTAGCAGCCTCTTCTTACTCATCTTTTCCCAAATGATTGGAGGCTCTTTCAGGGTCAGGGGAATGAGACCTGTTGTCATTACTGCATTTGGCATATCGAATACGCCACAGGGAGCTTGCCAGGCTCTGCCCGTGTGGGCGAGATATTCTCGGTAGCTTGCCGGGCTCTCTGAGAGGCACAACTGGGTAGGAAGTGTCTTATAATGTGTCGCGCAGCTGCACAGTCCAGAAAGCAGCCTGGAGCGTGGTGGTGGTTGGTCAGTGGAGGTCGGCTATATAATACTATATTATTATTATTATTATATATTATATTATAGCACTGTAGCACTCTCCTCCCGTTGTTCATCGATTTGCTCGAGCGGGCCCAGTAACGTCTCCATCGTGAGACTAGTTGTTACTGTGTTTGGCATATTGAATATGTCACGGGTAGCTCTGCTGTGTGGGCGAGATACTCTCAGTAGCTTGCCAGGCTCTCCGAGAGGGGCAGAGGAATCGAACCTGGCTCGTCCAGGCCGCCTGCACACAAGGCAAATGCCCTACCGCTGTGCTATCTCTCCAGCCCCATATTATATTATATTATAATTATTATTATTATTTTGCTTTTTGGGTCACACCGGTGATCCTCAGGGGTTACTCCTGGCTCATGCACTCAGCAATTACTCTTGGCAGTGCTCGGGGGACCATATGGGATGCTGGAAACCGAACCCGGGTCGGCCGCGTGCAAAGCAAACGCTCTACTTGCTGTGCTATTGCTCCAACCTCCCATGCATTTGGTTCTATTTCACTTAATCACACTTAATCACTTAACTTCCCGTTAGTCGTCGATTTGCTCGAGCGGGCGCCAGTAACGTCTCCATTTGTCCCTGTCGCGTGCTAGTGTAGCCCAATGGCATCTGTTCACTCCGGGAACATGAAGGGCCTCAAACCGATCGTTCATGATCTTGACGAAGAAGTCTGACCATCTGGTAGGTGGGCGGCCACGCGGTCTTTTGACATCCCGTGGAATCCAATCAGTAACAGCTCTAGTCCAACGGTCGTCTTTAAATCTCATTACGTGACCAGCCCATCTGATTTTCGACACCTTGGCAAATGAGACAGCGTCCCTGATCCTTGATCGTCGACGGATGTCAGAACTCCGGATTCGTTCTCTCATTTGAGTGAAACGTGATATTCCAAGCATAGCTCTTTCTATTCTTCTTTGGGAGACCTGAATAACGTTCTCATCCTGTTTGCGTAGGGCCCAGGTCTCTGAGGCATATGTTAATGCAGGAAGAACAGTGGAATCAAAGAGATGTGCCCGGAGCTGGAGGTTCTTCGTCCTCTTAGCTATTTCTTCGACGTTCTTGAAGGCGTTCCAAGCCGCTCTCTTCCTCCTGCGCAGCTCGGGTGCCAGGTCATTTGTCATGTTGACCTCTCGACCTAGGTACACATAGCTGTTGCATTCGGAGATGGTCGTTCCGTTGAGAGCAAATGGGGCATCAGGAACAAGGCTGTTTCTCATAAACATTGTCTTCGTAAGATTCAGCTGTAGTCCTACCTTTCCACACTCACGGTCAAAGTCGGCCAGCATTTGTGCCGCTTGGCTGATGTTTGGTGTTATTAAAACAATGTCATCAGCAAAGCGGAGGTGGTGTAGTTGCCGACCATCTATCTTCACTCCCATTCCTTCCCATTCCAGTCGTCGCATGATGTTCTCGAGGGTGGCACTGAAGAGTTTCGGTGAAATGGTATCACCCTGCCGCACCCCTCTCTTGACATCAACAATCACTTCTTTGTAGAATGGTGAGATCCTGGTAGTGAATCCGCAATACAGCTCACGGAGGATCCTGATGTATTGGGAATGAATGCCCTGATTGGCGAGGGCTTCAATGGCCGCTTCCATCTCAACAGAATCAAAGGCCTTCTTTAAATCAATGAACGTTAAACAGAGCGGCATCTTGAACTCCCAAGAAACCTCAATGAGCTTGGTTATCGTGTGGATATGGTCGATGGTGCTGAATCCTTTGCGGAACCCTGCTTGCTCGCATGGTTGTCCTTCATCTAGTGTTCTGCCAATCCTATTTAGGATGACTCGAGTGAACAACTTGTAGATGACAGACAATAGGCAGATGGGGCGATAGTTGCCAATGTCATGGATTTATTTTATTTATTTATTTATTTTTTAAATTTATTGGTTTTATTTATTTATTTTTTTGGAGGGGGGGGTGTTTGGCTGGCTGGTGTTGGTGTTGGTTTGGGGCCACACCCAGCCATGCTCAGGGCTTACCCTGGGCTCTGCACTCAGAGATCACTCCTGGCAGTGCTTGGTGGACTGTACGGGATGGATGCTGGGGATCGAACCTGGGACAGTCTCACGCAACACAAGCCTGTGAACCTGCTGTCTTATCACTCCGGCCCCAAGACTTCATTTTCTTGAGCTCTGAGGCCAAAGACCCTGGGGCTGGGGTTCAGAGAGCAACTTGAGGCAACCTTCTCAGAGTGTGTGTGTGGGGGGGGGGGAACCGCGGGCAGGACTCCCCCCCCCCCCCCCCCGTCGGCTTGCCTGCCCTGTTCTGGGCTGGGTCCCGGCAACCACCACCGTCTGAACCAGACGCAGGCTAGATGCTGAGGACTCGGATGGCACAGAGGGAGGAGGCCGTGAGCTCAGAGATGGACGTCGTCCCCTCTTCTCCCTGACTCTCCCCTCCATCTGCCCAACTTCCTCCTCGCTTACCCCCTGCCCCCCCCTTGCCCCAGCCTTCCACCGACCCACAAACCACGGCGTCCGGAGGTGCTAAAAGCAGCCCACGGCTGGGTTTTCCGCGGCTTCCTGAGTCACAGCCCCACACACTCGGCACCACCTGAGATCAACCACCAGTTTCGCCTTCCGCCTCGGGAGGGAGAAAGTTGGAGGCTGTAGCCCCCGGGGCTGAGCCTCACAGGGACCCCCAACAGGTCTTCCAGCGTTGGGGTGTGCTGCCCTGAGGCTCACGGTGGCTGGGAAAGGAGTCAAAATTCTTCTCTGGGTGGGGTCTGCCCGCCCCCGGGGTGCTTGGGGTGGCCTCGGGGAGGGGGGGGGGCTTCCTGAAACCAGTGCTTGGCAGCACCTGGTGATGGTGGTGGGGTCCTGTTCTCAAATGGGGGGGGGAAATCTCAGGGCTGGAGTGATAGCACAGAGGGTAGGGCGTTTGCCTTGCACGCGGCTCGACCCGGGTTCAATTCCCAGCATCCCATATGGTTCCCCGAGCATGGCCAGGAGTAATTCCTGAGTTCATGAGCCAGAAGTAACCCCTGTGTTCGGGGGGCCCTGCCAGACCACTCTCCGGCCCACGGAGGTGGCCCTAGGGTCCGTAGGTATAGGGAGGGACCGACCGAATGAACACAAGACACAAGAGACATAATGCAGTTTAGAAACAGAGAGAAAAAGGGACAGGACAGAGCAGACAGGACAGCAGACAGGATAGGACAGGACAGGACTTTATTCAGGGCAGCAGGGGCTTAAGTACCTATGAGTACAGGAAAAGCACAATGCAGTTACACAAAAAGAGTCATGTCCATATATGGGTAGGAGGGTTACAAAGTCTATACATTTCAGGCATTACAAAGTTTACGCATGCCAGGTTAATCACTGTCAGTTACTTCTTGTTAGCCATGACAGATGTTTTCTCAAGATAACCATACATCAAGATAACCATACATAGCACAGGCTTTGCCTGCGGCGGGTCACGTAGGTCAAGATGACCATACATAGCACAGGCACTTAGGCCCTTGGTCAGTTAAAGGGCCAGCTTCCCACACCTGTGCATTGCTGGGTGTGACCCAAAAAGCAAAAAAAAAAGAAAATAGGAGGGAACTTTAAGGGGGCAGAGCCCACACAGTCTTTGATGTCTATCGTGTACCTTTTCTGGATTTGGGGCCACGCTAGGTGATGCTCAGGGTTTGCTCCTGGCTCTGCATGCAGGGATCACTCCTGGCAGGGGCCATATGTGGGGTGGGGATCGAACCCCAGGTTGGCTGTGTGCAAGGCAAGTGTCCCGTCCACTGTACCATCGCTCCAGTCCTAGGTGGCTGCTCCTTTGTTTTTGGGCCACATGCTTCGGTGCTGGGAGCTACTCCTGGCTCTCTGTTTGGGAAGCCATATGGTGACAGGGCTGGGTCCAGGATTGGTCAGGGTCCCTATCCTCCTTGGTGACAGGGATGGGTCCAGGATCGGCCAGAGTCCCACAGCCCACCCACCCCTGCCTCCTGCAGCTTCAGTGGGCCCCCAGCTCTGAGAGCCACAGGGCCTCTGAGGGACCCTCCAGGACTGCCCGGGATTCTATAGCACCTACTGAGTTGATTACACATAGACGAGACACAGAGGAAGGAAGGAAGAGGGAGAAGGAAGAGAAACACCGGTGGGTGGGAGAGAGAGAAATGTTGGGGCGTGGCGTTTGGGGGAAGCAGCCAGAACATGGGTCCAAGGAGTGGGTTCCCCGGAACCAGAGAACCCACAGGAGGGCAGTACTTGTCTTGCATGCGGGCGACCCCCCACCCCGTCTGGTTCGATCCCTGGCATGACCCCTTGAGGTATGACATGCACAAAGAAGTGGGTTCCACAAAACGGATTAGTGCCCTACGGAGATGTCTTTGTAACCCAGCCATCTGCAATCTAGGATTCCAGAAGCGCAAGGCAGCGGAACCACTGATATGCAGAATGAGCAAGGGACAATAAATGATCTGGCGTCTGCCCCTGGCAGGCAGGCTTGAATGGTGGTGGAAAATTCGAGCTAAACATAATGCCCAGGGGGGGAGCGATATAGCACAGCGAGGGTAGGGCGTTTGCCTTGCATGCAGCCGACCTGGATTCGGTTCCCAGCATCCCACAGGGTCCCCCCGAGCACCACCAGGAATAATTCCTGAGTGCAGAGCCAGAAGTCTCCCCTGTGCATCGCTGGGTGTGACCCAAAAAGGGAAAAAACAAACATAATGCCCCAAAGTCGAGAGTATTGGGAAAATTGCCATGGAGGCAGAGGACTGGGATGGGATATGGGGGGTGGGGGGGTGGGATATACTGGGGACACTGGTGGTGGAAAGTGTGCACTGGTGGCGGGATGGGTGTCCGATCATTGTAGGGCTGAATCTCAAACACGAAGGCTTTATAACTGCATCTCACAGTGATTCAATTAAAAAAAAGAAAGAAAAGAAATGGGCTCCAGACCCTCAGAAGTCTCATGGGCGGGTCGCCCCCCCCCCCCCCCCGCCGTACCAGGGGTGTGGCCGTGAGCCCATCTCAGCTTCAGCTCCACCCTCCCGCCAGAAAAACCACAGAGCAGCACCCCCCCCCCCCACGAGCTCAGCTTCTAGAACTTTCTGCTATCTCTGAGTGGCTGACACTGGGATGCCACAGCTCATGGTGGTGGCCGATACCTCCGCATCATCTCCGCGCCCCCCCCCCCCCCCGCCCTCCCCTCATCTCCCGGTCACGAAATCCCCTGGCGTCCATCTGGATGAGCTCACGCTCCTGCTTCTCTCGTTTACAGCGTCCAAGAAACCTCTGCCCCCGACTCCTGAAGACAACAGGGTGAGTGAAGTCGCAGGGGAGAAGCCACGGCAGGGGTCCCCTCAGCTTCACCGACCCCCACGTTGATCTCCAACGTCATGCCAACGTCACGCATGTGCTTCTGGTCCCCACCCCCACCCCCCCCTTTACTGCTCGGGTCAGGTAACAGCATGTGCCCATGAATGCCAGAGAGGAACTGCATTCTCGACAGATGCATACTGGGAGACAGGCGGGTGCACCCCTTCCTGTCCTCCCAGTGATGTCACTCTCCCGCCACCACCTTCCACATGCACCCCCTAACCCCTCCCCCACCCCGCGCCAGCCTCCCTGTGATGGCTCACTGGCATTTTCTTTTAATTTTCTTTTTGCTGCTGTTTCTGGGCCACCCCCGGCAATGCTCAGGGCTGAGACCTGGCTCTGTGCTCAGGGATCACTCCTGGCAGGGCTTGGAGGACCCTATGGGATGCCAGGAATCAAACCCGGATAGGCTGCATGTAAGGCAAATGTCCCGTCTGCTGTCCTATCACTCTAGCCCCTCTTTTAATTGCTTTTTTTAATTGTCTTTTTACATTTTTTTGTTTAGGTTTGGGGGTCACACCCAGTGGTGCTCAGGGTTTATTCCTAGCCCTGAGCTCAGGAATCACTCCTGGTGGGCTCAGGAGACCTTATGGGTTGCTGGGGATCAAACCTGGGCCAGCTGCGTGCAAGGCAAACGCCCATCTGCTGTGCTATGGCTTTGGCTCCTCTTTAAATTATTATTATATATATTTTGGTCTTTTTATTGTGGGGGTCACACCCAGCAATGTTCAGTGGTTACTCCTAGTGGTGCTCAGGGGACCCTATGGGATGCCGGGGATCAAGCCCAGGTCGGCCACGTGCAAGGCAAATGCCCTCCCCACTGGACTATCGGTCCGGCCCCACTTTTAATTATTTTCATTTTCTATTTTTATTATTTATTTATTTATTTATTTTGCTTTTTGGGTCACACCTGGAGATGCACAGGGGTTACTCCTGGCTCTGTGCTCAGGAATTACCCCTGGCGGTGCTCAGGGGACCCTATGGGATGCTGGGAATCGAACCCGGGTCGGCTGCGTGCAAGGCAAATGCCCTCCCCGCTGGACTACTGCTCCAGCCCCACTTTAAATTATTTTTAAATTGTTTTTTCACTTTGGATTTTTTGGTTTGGTTTTGGGGTCACACCCAAAACCTCGGGGCTGACTCCTGGTCTCTGCACTCAGGAATCACTCCCAGTGAGCTTAGGAGACCGCATGGGATGCCAGGGATCGAACCTGGGTCGGCCGTGTGCAAGGCAGTTGCCTTCCCCACTGTGCTATAGCTCTGACCCCGATTTTTTTCGCTTTTGGCGTTGGGCAACCCCCCGTGGTTCTTCCTCAGGGATCACTCACTCCTGGCAGGAGTCGGGGGACCAGACATGCTGCCAGGGATGGAACCACGCCCTTGGCCTCTCTGATCCCTCACCTGTCCCTGTCCCCTTGCCCTGTCCCCGGCAGCGGTGCCTTGGGAACACGGAGGAGACACTGGTGGTGGCGCTCTACGACTATCACACCAGTGACCCGCAGGAGCTGACCCTGCGGCGCAACGATGAGTATTTTGTCCTGGACAGCTCCGAGAGACACTGGTGGCGGGTGCAGGACCGCAATGGGTAAGAGGGCAGGACGGAGAAGCTTCTGGAGGGAACGTGTGCATGCTTCCGGCAGTGTGAGAGGCAGGGGGGGAAGGGGAGGGAGGGAGGGAGGGAAGAGGGGGAAGGGAGGAAGGGAAGGGGGACAGAGAAAGGGAAGGAGGGAAGGAAGGAGGGGAGAAGGAAGGAAGGAAGGAAGGAAGGAAGGAAGGAAGGAAGGAAGAAGGGAGGGAGGGAGGGAGGGAGGGAGGAGGGAAGGAGAGAGGAGGGAGGGAGGAAGGAAGGGAAGAAGGAAGGGAGGGAGGGAGGAAGGAAGGAAGGAAGGAAGGGAGGGAGGGAGGGAAAAAAGGAGGGAAGAAGAGGACAGAAGGAAGGAAGGAAGGAAGGAAGGAAGGAAGGAAGGAAGGAAGGAGGGAGGGAGGGAGGGAGGGAGGGAGGGAGGGAAGAGAGGGAGGGAAGAAGGAAGAAGGAAGGAGGGAGGGAGGGAGGAAGGGAGAGAGGGAAGGAAGGAAGGAAGGAAGGAAGGAAGGAAGGAAGGAAGGAAGGAAGGAAGGAAGGAAGGAAGGGAGGGAGGGAGGGCGGGCGGGCGAGGACCAGGCATGGCTTCCTCCTGACCAGGAAACAGGCAGGCACTGGCCAGGCTGGGCCCTGCACCCCATCAAGTTTCCCCTCCCCATCCCCCAGCTGCCAGTTCTCCCCTGAGATAGCAGATTGCAGGGGTGGAAAGTAACAGGCAGGGGGCAGGCAGTGGACAGTCACCCCACAAAGCCCCGTGGCGTAGGGCTATTTGAGGGAGACTGCAGGGCACTCCCTGTGAGGAACTCATCAAAGGTGGGAAGGGCATGTGGAGAGAGAAGGTCCCTGGAGGCTGCCACAGGACAGCGGGTAGGATGCTTGCCTTGCATGGGGTAGACCCAGGTTCGATATCCAAAACCCGATAGGGTTCCCCAGGCTCTACCAGGAGTAATTCCTGAGCACAGAGCCAGGAGTGAACGCTGAGCACAGAGTCAGGAGTGAGCCCTGAGCACCAATCCAGGAGTCATCCCAGAGCACTGATCTAGAAGTGATCCCTGAGCACAGAGCCAGGAGTGTTCCCTGAGCACTGATCCAGGAGTCAGTCCTGAGCATAGAGCCAGGAATCAGCCCTGACCACACAGGAGTCAGCCCTCAGCACAGGGCTAGAAGTCAGCCTTGAGCACTGATCCAAGAGTCAGCCTCGAGCACTGCTAAATGTACCATCGATATACCTGCAGGAACTCCAAAAGCAGGAAAATATTAGGGTTCTCTGGAACTCAAAACTGACCCTGCCACTGGGTAGCTGCCATGTGTGGTTGGAAAATTTCTCTTTTTTTTTCAAATGTTTAATGATATTTGGTTTCCTGGTGCTAAAGTGATAAAGTCCTACAGTGGAAAATTAACGCCCACGCACACACAAAATAATGTTTCCTGATAGAAAACGGTGGCTGCAGGTGAATCTTATTTTTTTCCAGTAGAGGAAACTGTACGTGGAGGATATATTAGGGTCATTCATCGTTTCTTATCTACCAGAGCATTTTTCAGTGGCAAAACTTTTTGCCTTATTATGTATTGGTGCACACCTGCCTTTATCCTAGCTCTGCTTTCAGGAATCACTCCTGGTGGTGCTTGGGGGACCCTAGGGGATGCCAGGGATTGAACCCAGATTGGGCGCATGCAAGGCAAACGCCCTCCTAGCTCTCCTATTGCCCGGACCCCAAACCTTTGGCCTTCATTTATTTATTTATTTGCTTTTTTGGGCCACACCCAGCGATGCACAGGGTTACTCCTGGCTCTTCACTCAGGAATTACTCCTGGCGGTGCTCGGGGGACCCTATGGGATGCTGGGAATCGAACCTGGGTCGACTGCGTGCAAGGCAAACGCCCTACCCGCTGTGCTATCGCTCCAGTCCCAAACTTTTGCCCTTTAAAGGACAGCAGTTGGCAGCTGTTTTCAGCAATCCTATTCTATGCTTCTAACGTGTCTCAGCCCGAAGGTCATGTGGCTGTGGATACTGCAATCTGCATATGTCTGGTGTTGCATCAAGCCTCTACCCAGGGGCAGAGAACTCTAGTCCAGTCTTGGTCTAAACTCTTTCTTCCCTTCCCACAGACATGAAGGCTACGTACCGAGCAGTTACCTGGTGGAAAAGTCTCCAAATAACCTGGAAACCTACGAGTAAGCGATTCTCTTTTGCTTCCTCTATGACCACAGTCTGCTGAGAGGTGGATCAATTATTGGTTGATTCTAGAAGTGCTGGTTTGGGGGCCACAGACACAAAACAGCGAGGTGGGAGCTTGCCTTGTACATGGCCAATCAGAAAATATTAGGGTATCAAGGATTATAGAGATAACGGCCAGGAGAATTGCTCCATGACTTGGAAGCCAGCCTCACATGCTGGGGGAAAAGGCAGCTGGGATGGAGAAGGGACCACCAAATAAACGATGCTTGGAGGGTTTCCCATGATGGGAGATGCATGCTCAAAGTAGACTATGGACCGAACATGATGGCCACTTAGTACCCGTATTGCAAACTATAACACCCAAAAGGAGAGAGAGAGAGAGAGTAAGAGGGAATGTGCCTGCCACAGAGGCAGAGGGGAGATGGGAGAGGGTGGCAGAAGGGATACTGGCATCATGGGTGGTGGAGAATGGGCACCGGTGGAGGGATGGGTACTCGATCATTGTATGACTGAAACATAATCCCGAAAGTTTACAAGTCTAACTGCATCTCAGAGTGATTCATTTTTTAAAAAGCACTGTTGGGGACTGGAGCAATAGCACAGTGGCCTTGCACACGGCCAACCCGGGGTCAATTCCCAGAATCCCATATGGTCCCCTGAGCACCGCCAGGGGTAATTCCTAGTGCAGAGCCAGGAGGAACCCTTGTGCATCGCCAGGTGTGACCCAAAAAGCCAAAAAAAAAAAAAAGCACTGTAGCACTATCCTCCCGTTGTTCATCGATTTGCTCAAGCGGGCCCAGTAACATCTCCATTGTGAGACTTGTTGTTACTGTGTTTGGCATTATCGAATACGTCATGGGGAGCTTGCCGGGCTTTGGCGTGAGGGTGAGATACTCTCAGTAGCTTGCCGGGCTCTCCGAGAGGGGCAGAAGAATCAAACCCGGCTCGGCCGGGCTGGCTGCACGCAAGGCAAACGCCCTACAAAGAAAGAAAATATTAGGGTGTGATCCTCGGCACATCTTCATGTTCCCCCAAGCACCTCCAGGAGTAATTCCTGAGTGCAGAGTCAGGAGTAAGCCCTGAGCACCACTGGGTGTGACTCCAAAACAACAACAACCACACATACACACAACACACACACACACGTATCAGTTTGGTTTGATTGAGTTTGGTTTGGGGCACCTTGCCGACAAGCCTCCTTCTTGCCCTCCCCCACACCCACCCAAACTCTGATCCCAAAATAATTAATAGAATAATAGCATGCGTATGAGAAGAGGGGGTAGGCGCCCCCTCGCCCTTTAAACCGGGGGTATTTCACGGATCCTGCTCCATGGGGCCGAGTCAGGGACACCAAGAGTATCACAGCATGGGATGACAACAATCGATGACAATGGAATGAGAATCCATACGAGTGGCCAGGGCAACAGTGCAGCAGGAAGGGCGTTTGTCCGGCACGCAGCTGACCCAGGTTCAATTCCCAGCATTCCCTAGGGTCCCCCAGGTCTGCCAGGGGGTGATTCCCAAGTGCAGATTTAGGAGTAAATCCTGAGCAGCACCAGGTGTGACCCAAAAGCAACAACAACTGCAACAAAGAATTGACTGAAACAGAGAGTTCAGAAGCTCCATCAGTGAGGAACAAGCCAACCCATGCACAGGCCGAAGCCTCAGTCTTAACCGAGAATCCAAGCACGCCAACTCATGCCCCCAGAAAGAATGAGCTGGGGGGGGGGGGGCGGGAAATCCGTCATTTGTGGCTCAAAGTGTCAATCCAGGGGCTGGAGTGATAGCACAGCAGGGAGGGCTTTTGCCTTGCTTGTGGCCAACCTGGATTCGATTCCCAGCATCCCATAGGGTCCCCCAAGCACCGCCAGGAGTAATTCCTGAGTGTAGAGCCAGGTGTGCAATTCCTGTGCATCACTGGGTGTGACCCAAAAAGTAAAAAAAAAAAAAGTGCCAATCCAGTCAGGCCAGAGTCCCTCAGGCCAGCATACGCCCCACGAACAGCACGGCCTAGAGGAGAAAGCCAGCCTTGCCTAGTCTCATAGTGGCTCTCTTCTGTTATCATTGATATATCACAGAATGGAAATGCCTGGCTGGTAGACTCCCATCAGCACCAAGTTGTTCCCACGTCACTGCAACTAGGGGGCCCACATTCAGCCAATGTCTCCCCATGTGACACCCCAAGAAGGACGTGTCCCTTCTCAGTTCCCCCCACCCGGAGGTCCCATCCTGGCTTCAGAGTGAGAGGAACTTGGGGAGGTGTGGGACGAAAGGCAAATCACAGTTGAGGGAAATGCTGCGAACTGGCTGGTTGGTGCCATCAGGGAGGAGGGGGTGACAGGAGAAAGAAGATGAGGGAGCCAAAGGCAGGGGGAGCGGATCCCCCCAGCCATGTTCAAGATGGTTAGAGGACCACATGACTATATGGGATATTAGATATTGAATATTGTAATTGGTGATATTGAACTGTTGCACTGTTCCCCCATTGTTCATTGATTTACTCAAGTAGGCCCAGTAATGTCTCCATTGTGAGACATGTTACTATGTTTGGTATATCGAATACATCACGGGTAGCTTGCCAGGCTTTGCCATATGGGCAGGATACTCTCGGTAGCTTGCCAGGCTCTCCAAGAGGGGCAGAGGGATCGAACTCAGGTCGGCCAGGTTGGCAACATGCAAGACAAACACCCTACCCGCTGAGCTATCACTCCATTGAACTGTTGAACGATTCAAATATCGTTGAATAGTGATATTGGATATTGAAAGTGCTTTTCCTCTTGCCAATACTTCCTCTATTATCACACCTTAATGCAGAAGAGTAATGTGAAGGAAGAGGAAAATAATAGCTCTATATTTGGTACCTTTTTCTGTACTCATATGCACTTCTTTCTTGGTTGATTTTTTAACCTATCGATGTTCACTGTAATAAAACAGTAACATAGGGGCTGGAGAGATAGTACAGCAGATAGGGCTCTTGCCCTGCATGCAGCCAACCCGGGTTCAATTCCCAGCATGCCATATGGTCTCCCAAGCACCAGCAGGAGTAATTCCTGAGTGCAATGCCAGGAGTAACCCCTGTGCATCGCTGGGTGTGGCCCAAAAAGCCGGAAAAAGAAACCCACTAATATTGCGGGGAGAAAGATGGTTAGAGGGTCGGGAGTGACAGTCCAGCAGGGAGGGTAATTTGCCTTGCATGTGGCTGACCCGAGTTCGATCTCTATAGGGTCTCTCCTGAGCACCGCTGAAAGTGCCAAACCAAATAAACAGAACCTCCCCCCAAGTCCCACCTCCCCACCACCAAAAAAATGTTTTTAAAGTGTTCAAAAAAATGTGGCGGGGCAATGAATGAATGCTGGCCCCTAACTGTAGGTCCACAAGTAACTGCACCACCTCAGAAATACAGACTGCAGGGGCTGGAGCTATAGTACAGCGGGAAGGGCGTTTGCCTTGCACACAGCTGACCCGGATTCGATCCCTGGCATCCCATATGGTCCCTTGAGCACTACCAGGAGTAATTCCTGAGTGTAGAGCCAGGGTTAACCCATGAGCACCACTGGTGTGACCCAAACACTGTCTGCCCTCCCATTGTTCATCGATTTTGCTCGAGCGGGCCCAGTAACGTCTCCATTTTGAGACTTGTTGTTACTGTGTTTGGCATATTGAATGTGTCACGGGTAGCTTGCCAGGCTTTGCCGTGTGGTAGCTTGCCGGGCTCTCTGAGAGGGGCGGAGGAATCAAACCCGGCTCGCCCGGGCTGGCTGCGCACAAGGCAAACGCCCTACCGCTGTGCTATCGCTCCAGCCCTGGTGTGCGGGCGATCTGGCTGCGACATCTGTCACCCCATTGATCGCCAGAGTTGATTCGGCTGATCTGGCTGGCTAGGCGGGTGTCCTCTTCCTCCCTCATAGCTCCATGTGCGTCCCTCCCGAAGCTGCGTGCTCGGTGTGACCCCCCCCCCCAAAAAAAATACAGACTGCAGTGCTTGGGAGGAAGTCTAATCTCAGAGGGTTCAGAGGAAAAACTGCACCTTTCTGGAGGGCAAAAGCAGGTTCAGGGCACACAATGTTGGCACCTGGGTCATCTGGGTGAAGCATACAGGGAGAACTTTCATCACAGCATCTCCATGTCCTCCTCTATGCTTAACGATGACAAGAAAGACAGAATTACTTACCAATTACAAGACGGGGGGGGGGGGCAGCTCATCAAGACTTCCAACCTCTCCTGGGGGGTTCTGGGGGGGTTCAAAGGCGGCTGTTGGCTCTGGAAATTCCAGTGGGTTCTATGGTTTTCCAAAACATCTCTCAATTAAAAGATCTCATGATGAGGTTTTCCGAGGCGGAGAGCCCTCCGTCGGGGGAAGAACCTTCATCTCACCATGCTTGAGCTGCCAAGAAAAGTGTGGGAAATATACTTCAATAAAAGTCATCTGCTGGGGCTGGAGTGATAGCACAGCGGGTAGGGTGTTTGCCTTGCACACGGCTGACCCGGGTTCAATTCCCAGCATCCCATATGGTCCCCTGAGTGCCGCCAGGAGTTATTCCTGAGTGCAGAGCCAGGAGTAACCCCTCTGCATCGCCAGGTGTAACCCGAAAAGAAAAAAAAGTCATCTGCTGGGTTTTGTTTTGTGGGGGGCGTCATATCCGGCAGTACTCAGGGGGTGCATTGCACTCATGAATCACTCCTGGTGGTGCTTGGGGAGCCATAGGAATGCTGGAGAATAAACGAACCCAGGTCAGCTGCGTGCAAGGCAAACACTCTACCTACTGCACTATTATCACTCTGGCCCCTACAGTTGGTCTCTCATTTTGTTTTCCTTTTGTTTTGGAGCCATACCCAATGGTGCTCAGGGCTTCCTTCTGGCTCTGTACTCGGGAATTATTCCGGGTGGTGCTCAGGGGACCCTATGGGATATCAGGGATCGAACCCAGGTCAGCTGCATGCAAGGTAAGCACCTTAGCTGCTGTAGCAAGGCTCTGGCACCCTCATCTGCTGTTTTTGTTTTTGTTTTTGTTTTTGTTTTTTGCTTTTTGGGTCACACCCAGCGATGCATAGTGGTTACTCCTGGCTCTACACTCAGGAATGACTCCTGGTGGCGCTCAGGAGACCATATGGGATGCTGGGAATTGAACCTGGGTTGGCCACGTGCAAGGCAAACGCCCCACCCGCTGTGCTATCACTCCAGCCCCTCATCTGCTGTTTTTATAGACAACACCAGTAGATCATAATAACAAAGAAAGCAGAACAGCATCTATTTCAATGAGCACTGGGCTGGGAAACTTGTTTGTTTGTTTGTTTTCTTTATTTAGGGGCCACATATGCCAGGGTTTATTCCTGGCTCTGTGTTCAGGGGTCACTCCTGGTGGGGCTCAGGGGACTCTAGGGGATGCCAGGGATCAAACCAGGTCAGCCTCGTGCCAGGCAAGCACCCTTCCCTCGGTACTATCGCTCCGCTTCCCCTCCCCCCCAAAAAACTTGGATGACTTGTTTGGGCTTTTCTTCATTACCTCTTCCTTTCTGGTAGTGAGCCCAACTCAAAATTCCATCAGAGAAGAAAGCAGCAGGGAAGGGTGGAAAGGAAAAGAAAACTCTATCTTCTCCAGTCGGAAGGTATTTTAAGTCATTTTAAAAATAAAACCTGACACCCGCGAGCCACTCCATCTGTGAGCTGGCTTTGCTCTCTGCACGCAGAACTGCATTTTCACACGCCCAATGTTGCAGAGAAACCCGGGCAGATTTCCCACTCCATGCTGCCTGATCTCGGGGGACCATCGCCAAAGACTTCAAAACCATGTAAAAAAAAAAGAAGCCAGAAAGATAGCACAGCGGGCAGGGCGCCTGACTTACACCCAGGTTCAATCACAACACCTCTTCTGTCCCCGTGGGGCTCAGTTAGTCCTGAAGTGATCCATCCCTGAGCACAGAGCCAGGAGAAAGCCCTGAGCACCACCGGGTGTGATGCAAAAAAAAAAAAAAAAAAAAAGGAGGGTTGGTAAGATGAATGTTGGTGTGTGTGCACGTGCGTGCGTGAGTGTGTCTGTGTGTGTGCGACTAGAGCACTCTCAGTGGCAGAGGTAGGGCAGTATGTCCTCCTCAGGGTGGACATCAGCTTGGAGGCCCATGCAGCAAACGCCTTTCTTTCAGCACAATCCAATTGCTCGCTCACGGGAACAAGCTTGTTCGCCAGCTGGGAGGAGCCCCATGAGTTTATTATAGGCACCATCTAGGGGTGTGACGTTGAGAGGCTCAGAGAAGCCTGTTGCTCCCCCATAAGTGGCTGCTCTCAACACTCAACAGCCATGATCCTCAGGATGCTCCTTCCGCCCAGAGCTTCCCCTGTGCTGGGCTGGTGAGGCGCCCAGATCCTTTAGTGGCAGCAGATCAGTTCCAGTGCCTCTTCCGAGGAGCCAGGGAAGCCAGGATGTGACTCACCTGTTAACCACGCCCATCCTCCAACCACACCCACACTCTCACCACGCCCACTTCTTTGGCCACGCCCACCATTTAACCACACCCACCCTTAACCACGCCCACAACCTTTAAATACGCCCCAGCCCTAACCACGCCCCAACCTTCACCCCCCAACATCATTTCTAACCTTTGCTACTTTCTGAGCATTTGGGGTGTTTTGTTGTTGTTATTGCTTGATTTTGGTTTTTGGGTCACACCCGGCATGATCAGAGGTTACTCCTGGCTCTGCACTCAGGAATTACTCCTGGCGGTGCTCTGGGGACCGAGAACCGAACTAGGATCAGCCACGTGCAAGGCATATGCCCTCCCCACTGGACTATTGCTCCAATCCTTCTGCTTTTTTTTTTTTTAGTAGACACCAAAACTATAAAAATTTTTGCAGATCTTGAAACTGTAAGGACAATAGTGTTCCTAGCTGCTCGTTCTTTCTAAAATGTTCTTTTTTAAATTGAATCACTGAATCACAAAGATATTCATGACTGTCTGGCAGTGTCCACTACCCTTCACCAATGTGCACGTTATTACCAACACTGTCCTCAGACACAGAGAGGAGGATGCATATTTTTCTTTTTTGTTTGTTTTCTTTCATTTTTTTTTCTGTCACTTCCGGTAAAAATTACACCTTGCTCTGCACTCAGAAATCACTCCGAGGGGCTGGAGTGATAGCACTCCAGGCATTTGCCTTTCATGCGGCCGGACCCGGGTTCAATTTCCAGCATCCCATATGTCCCCTGAGCATGGCCAGGAGTAATTCCTAAGTGAATAAACCAGGAGTAACCCCTGCACATTGCTGGGTGTGACCCAAAAAAAAAAAAAAGAAATCACTCCAAGTGGTGCTGGACGAACCCTACAGGGTGCCAGGGATCAAACCCAGGTTGGCCACATGCAGAGCAAGCACCCTACTTGCTGTATTATCTCTCAGGCCAGGACACATATTTTAAACCCAAAACTTGCACCGTGCCCAAAAGGAGAACAATACAATGGATGCTCTACACACCACCACAAATCTGGCTTCAGCCAAGATCCCAGTTTTGCCAACATGGGTTCATTTGTTCTGTGCCCACTGGCCGGGAAATATGTTTCCTTTTGAGTTTTAAACCCTAGGAGGTGAAAACAGAAAATGATCAAATGCTTTCCTAGAATAAACTGTATTTTATTTTGGGGAGAAGGGAAGTGAGTTTGGATTACACCCTGCAGTGCTCAGGGGCTATTTGTGGGCTGTGCCCAGGACTGACCCCTGGCACAGTCCAGGGGTTTGAACCTGGGTCAGCCACATACAAGACAAGCTCCTTAATCACTGGACTAGCTCTCCAACCCCAGCACAAAAGGCCTTTTAGAAATAAAGAATGCAAACAGCTAAAACTCACATTTCAATCATCACTAACTGCAACTATTTTATTTTTCCTGCCTTCAGGTGGTACAACAAAAATATCAGCAGAGACAAAGCTGAAAAACTTCTTCTGGACACTGTAAGTCGGCTGGATTTTTTTTTCTTTTTGGGTCATACCCAGCGATGCACAGAGGTTACTCCTGGCTCTGCACTCAGGAATCACTCCTGGCAGTGCTTGGGGGACCATATGGGATGCTGGGAATTGAACCCGGGTCAGCCGCGCGAAAGGCAAACGCCCTACTTGCTGTGCTGTCGCTCCAGCCCTAGCTGGATTTGTTTTTTGGAGTGAAAATGAACTCAGTTGTGCTTTTATATCAGCCTGGCTCCGCCTCATGCCAAGGCAGGGGGTTGGATGGCTAAGGAATGGTTTTCATATCTGGTGCAAATATCCTGGGGCAGAGGGATATCATGGCATCAGCCGACGACAGGGTAACTAAAATAGGGATGAAGGCCAGAGCACTAGGAGAGCATGGAGGGCGCTTGTCGTGCTAACCTAGGTTCGATCCCTGGTACCCCATTGGGTCCCCGGAGCCCTGCCAGGAGTGAGTCCTGAATGCAGAGCCAGGAGTAATCTCTGAGTAATCTCTCCCCCCCAAAAAAAAACAACAAAAAAGAAACTGGGGGTGGAGGGGTGGGAAAGTTTTCATACTGGCAGGTAACTCACTAAAGCTGTGGTTTCTCTGGCTGGGACCACCCAGGGAGCCCCCTCACCCCAACTCTGGTCAGGCCAGAATAGAATGTCATGCTCAATGATTTGTATTCGGGGTGCTAAGGAATACTGCCACTTGCCTTAGCTTTTCCTGATGGTTCTAAAGCTACACCAGGTCAGAGGAGGCTACCCAGGCCGGCGGGTGGGTGTGGGGAGTGGGTGTCAAGATTAGGAGGGGAGCCCCTGAAGAGAGGGCGTGCCCTGTGCGCGCGCGCTCTCTCGCCCCCCAACACCGTGAGTGGACACTGGGGTTCTCCACTTGCCCCGTTTCTTCCACCGGTCCAAGATGAGCAGCGCTCCCGCTGTCCCTCGGCTCTGGAGGCTGCCCCAGTGGTCCCCAGCCGGGGTTCCAGGGTGTCTCTCCATCCACACAGCCCGCAGGAGAATCCCCGCTTTTCTCTAACCACTGTGCTTCCCGGCGGCCGCGAGCCAAGCTCTTACAAAATCCATCACCGTTTTATAGGGGATTAGAAATGCGCCCTACCGTGTCGCTTCTTTCTTCCAGCTCAAGTCGTGAGAAGGCAGACAACCGAGGACCCGACTAGGTCCCTCCAGGGTCAGGCCTTCCCTGAGCTCCAAGGCTGCAAGGAACAGCCGGGCGGAGAGGGGGGCATCCGCGTCGCGGAAAGGCGAGGCTTGAAGCACCGGAGCTCGGTGGGGTGCGGGCGACACCGCCGGGTGTGACCCCCCCAACAAAACAAAATCAACCAAAACAGAGTGGGTGCATTAGCGGTCACGCTCGCTCCCCCGAGCTGGTTGCAAACGCACGCACGCAGGCATCGCGCACGCATCGCGCACGCATCACGCACGCTGCACGCACGCACGCACGCACGCACGCATGCTTGCAAGCTCCGGTCCAAGTTTAAGTGAACTTAGCTCGCGTGCGAGGGTGTAGGCGACACACGCCCCACCGAGTCAGAACTACGCTGAATTATTGACACCTGTCCCCATGCAAGCAAGGTCGAGGCTACGCATCCTGGAGACTTCCCAGGGGGCCCTCTGGGTGAGCGGAGTTCTGCTTTTGGGGGGTTTGTCCTGGCCGTGATCAGGGATGTCTGCGACCGAGTCGTTATTGGGGAGTTTGGAGGGGTAGGGTGGGGATGAGGGGGTCAGCGGTCCCCCGCCCCCCTGGAGTGGGTTTGTACCCCTCCCCCACGCAAACCCAGAAAACTTGAACGATGTGTTATTTGCAGGGTCTGCAGCTCCAGCCCCGTGCTCTGGGACGCGCGCACTGGGCAACCCAGATGTAAACGCAACAGTAGCAAAGTCGGATAAGGCCAGAACCAGAAAACCTTTGCAGAGGGGCCAGAGCGATAGTGCAGCAGGGAGGGCGTTTGCCTTGGACGCGGCAGACCCGGGTTCTATCCTCAGCATCCCATGTGGTCCCCCCAGCACTGCCAGGAGTAATTCCTGAGTGCAGAGCCAGGAGTAAACCCTGAGCATCCCTGCGTGTGACCTAGAAAGCATTAAAGGATAAAAAAAGAAAACTTTTGCAGAGTCCCACCTTTCTCCCTGACATTGCAAACGCAGCTCAAGCATGGGACCTTACTGCATTACCACGCACACCCCCTTTACAGGGTGGGGCAGGGGGCGCTGTTCCCGACTGTGTGCTTCGTTCCACAGACAGGCTCAAGGCCCCACTCACTGAGTCCACCCCCTCTCCCCATTCCCCACCTATACAAAGTCTCCCGAATACCACAAGCCCAAGTGGACTGGAAATATGGTCTGGTGCGTGCTGGAAACAGGTGGTTTTGAGGTCCTTGCTGGGAAGGAATCAATAATAGGGGGAATCCTTTCTGATTGCTTGCGCTGGAAGCATGTCGGGGTGCTTCCTGCTCCCCACTTCCCTCCTGAAGCCAGTAGTTGAATGTTATTTTTTAGCAGTACCAGCAGGAGTTGAATGTTATGTTTTCAGCCAGTACCAGCAGTTCTGGGGAGTTGAATGTTATTTTTCTGGGGAGTTGAAGGTTATTTTTCAGCAGTTCTGGGGAGAGCTGGGAATGGGGTTGGGGGTGGAGGGGGATGATTCTGACACCACAAAGGGCTCTGTGCCCTTGATGAGGGTGGGGGTGGGGATGAGAAGCTCCCACGTTGCTGTACCTTGATGTCATGGGACAGTGGCACCTATCTGGAACATGAACCTCGGATCTGCTGCTTTCTGGTTGGGAGTTACTAGGAGGTGACCTCCTGAGGAAACTGAGGCTGAGAGCGGCCGGTGGGTGGTGGGCGTCATCTTCTGTGATCCTGCCCTCAATTGCACCCTTTGTCTCTGGAAGCAGCACCCCAGCTCCATGGGGCTCAGTCTCAGGAAGGACCCCACACCTCAGAGCACTGCTCACCCCCTCCCTTCTCTCTTCCTCCAGGACAAAGAGGGGGCGTTCATGGTGCGAGACTCCAGGACCCCCGGGACGCACACAGTGTCCGTGCTCACCAAGGCCATCGGGAGGTAGGGACAGGCCCCCTCCTCCGGGGACTCAAACATCAGGAGCACTAGACCGAGCGGGTCCGGCCAGGAGAGAGATGTGGACGTCTCCGTCCCTGAACAAGAAGCTCTGAAGAATGAGGGGCACTGGGGAGCACCTCTGTGATCTCCCCCGCTGTATTTGGGAGCACTCATGACCTTCCCCACTGTGACAGAGAGCACTCATGACTTTCCCCACTGTGATGGGGAACACTCACGACCTTCCCCACTGTGATGGGGGAGCACTTGTGACCTTCCCCACTGTGATGGGGAGCACTCGTGACCTTCTCCACTGTGACGGGGAGCACACATGACTTTCCCCACTGTGACGGGGAGCACTCACAACCTTCCCCACTGTGACGGGGAGCACTCACAACCTTCCCCACTGTGACAGGGAACACTCACAACCTTCCCGATTGTGATAGGGAGCTCTGTGACCTTCCCCACTGTGACAGGGAGCATTTGTGACCTTTTCCACTGATGGGAAGAACCTGTGATTTTTTTCAATGTGACAGAGAGCACTCATAAATTGTCCCACTGCGAGAGGGAGCACTTCAGACCTCTCCACTGTGACAGGGAGCTCTGAGACCTTCCCCACTGATGGAGAGCACTCCTGACCTTTGCCACTTGTGACAGGGAGCACTCATGACCTCCCCCATATGAGAGGAAGCACTCCTGGCCTTTCCCCATCAGGAAGTGTGACAGGGAGCACTTGTGACATGCCCCACTATGACAAAGAGAACCTGTGACTTTCTCAAGTGTGACAGGGAGCACATGTGATCTTTCCACGTGACAGGGAGACCCATGACCTTGCCCGGGGTATGACAGGGAGTATCTGTGACCTTCCCCACAGTGACAGGGAGCACTCCTGCCCTGGCCCACCCGTGGTGTGAGACCAGGCGCCCCCTCAGGATCTTTGATGCTGACCAGTAGACCTGAGGCCAGGCTGCATAAGGTGGCCTGGGGCGAAAGCACGGCCCTGAACCTGTCCTCCCTGGGTTTCAGTGAGAACAGCCCCTGCATCAAGCACTATCATATCAAGGAGACCAGCGACAGCCCCAAACGCTTCTACGTGGCTGAGAAGTTCGTGTTTGATTCCATCCCCCTTCTCATCAACTACCACCAACACAACGGAGGAGGTGAGTCCACGGGGCACTTGCTTTGGGGACAGCAGGACAGGTTTTATTTTGATTTGGGGGCCATACCTAGCGATACTCAGAGGTTACTCCTGGCTCTGCACTCAGGGATCATTCCTGGCGGTGCTTAGGGGATCCTGCAGATGCTGGGAATGGAACCTGGGTCAACTGTGTGCAAGACAAATGCCCAACCTGCTGGACTATCACTCCAGTCCCAGGATAGAATTTTTTTTTCTTTTAATCACCAAATTCTGTAGTTGGAGTCCTGGGATTTTCACCGCCCACCCACCTCTTAGGAAACATATGCCATCAGAGACTGGGCTGTAGGATTTCTTTTCCAGAATAAAAGTTGCTTTTTCCAGAGTAAAAGCTGTCTTTGCCTTGCATTTTCCAGAATAAGAGTAACCTTTGCAGTGGATTCTCCCAAGTAAAAGTCTCCTTTGTCTTGCATTTTCCAGAATAAGAGTTCCTACATTTTCCAAAATAAAAGTCTCTATCGCATTGGATTTTTCAGAATAAAAGTCACTTCTGCCCTGCATCTCCCAGGTGATTTCACTGGGATAGCTGCTGCTGTCAGCTCTAAACAACACCTTCTTCTTAACCCACCCAGGCCTGGTCACTCGGCTCCGGCACCCCGTCTGCTCCTGGAGGCAGAAAGCCCCGGTCACGGCCGGGCTACGCTATGGTAAGCATGCTCAGCCTTTGAGGGAGGGATGCCCCAGCACTGAAACGCACACTCCCCAGGCCAGGGCACAGTGGCCATCCCCTCCTGCTAACATCTAGCTAAAGTGTGTGTGTGTGTGTGTGTGTGTGTGTGTGTGTGTGTGTGTGTGTAGCAGATTCCCTTGGCTGGCTGTGTGAATGGGTGAATGAATGAATGAATGAATGATCAACTTTGGTTCATAGGTAAAAGTGATCCTGAGAAGTTTGCAGTTAAACTTGGAACATTACAGGTTCCTTCTAAGCATCCTGGTGGTCTCCATGAACGTCTTTCCCCCTCTTCTTCCCCACTTGCTTTTTGTTTGTTTGTTTTGTTTCTTGGGCCACACCCAGCATTGCATGGGGGGGGGGGGTTCCTCCTAGCGGGGTTCCTCCTAGCGCATGCACTCAGGAATTATTCCTGGTAGTGCTGGGGGACCATATGGGTTGCTGGGAATCGAACTGGGGTTGACCGCGTGCAACCTGCTGTGCTATCGCTCCAGGCACCCCCCCACTTGCGTTTTATTGCAACTAGACACCTCCTGCAGGGATGACTCTCCTCCCTCCTCCCCCCTACACACACACACACACACACACACACACACATACACACACGCACGCACGCACTTTTCTTTGTTTTGGGGGTGGGGGGCGGTGGAGGCACATTCAATAGCATCCAGGGCTCACTCCTGGCTCTAGTAAAGTAAGTAAAGTAAAGGCCCTCCCCTTGCTCATCGATTTGCTGGGGCGGGCCCAGTAACATCTCCATTGGAGACTTAGTTGTTACTGTGTTTGGCATATCGAATACGTCACAGGGAGCTTGCCAGGCTCTGCCGTGCGGGCGAGATACTCTCGGTAGCTTGCCGGGCTCTCCGAGAGGGGCGGAGGAATCGAACTCGGGTCGGCCATGTTGGCTGCGTGCAAGGCAAACGCCCTACCGCTGTGCTATCGCTCCAGCCCTGGCTCTACACTCAGGAAATCACTTTTGGTGTTGCTTGGGGACCCTACATGGCACCAGGGTTACACCCAAAGGCAAGCACCCAACCTGCTGTGTCTCTCCAGCCCAGCCTGGCTCTTTATTTTTTAAAGTTTATAATTTGGGAAAAGAGAATATTCATTTTATTTATCGGCAGTGGTCCCAAGATGACGGCTTCTTACCACTCACCATCTCTGGGTTACGTTAAGCGCAGGATCAGGTTCTAGGAGGGGACTTGGCGACTTCCTGGAGTCCCTTGCCACCTCCTCCCCTCTTGCAAGCTGACCCTAGAACAAATAGCACCTGTCTTTCAGGGAAGTGGGTGATTGACCCCTCGGAGCTCACCTTCGTGCAGGAGATCGGCAGCGGGCAGTTCGGGCTGGTGCACCTGGGCTACTGGCTTAACAGAGACAAGGTGGCCATCAAGACCGTCCGGGAGGGCGCCATGTCTGAAGAAGACTTCCTCGAGGAAGCGGAAATCATGATGTGAGGGGCCCTGGGAAGGGAGCCTGCCCCCCCACCCCGCCCCGCTCTGTGCCTTTGAACACCAGTTGCAGACCATGCACTGCCCCCTCCTAGCCCTGGTTTTCCCCCAGCACCGATTTCAAGATCAAACTCCCCCACCCCAATGTCTACAGAGCCCACTGATACCCCCCCATTACCCCCACCCCCATTTCCTCCCAAGGGGTCACACCTCTTGACTTCCTGCCCTGCCTTTGAGGGAGGTAAGGGAGGGAGGTGAGGGAATGCACTCAGTAGGAGACAGAGTGTAGATTGTCTCTTGCCTTTTTTTTTCCTTTTTTTTCTTTCTTTATTTTTTTTTTTTGCTTTTTTGGGTCATACCCGGCGATGCACAGGGGTTCCTCCTGGCTTTGCACCCAGGAATGACTCCTGGTGGTGCTCGGGGGGACCCTATGGGATGCTGGGAATGGAACCTGGGTCGGCCACGTGCAAAGCAAATGCCCTTCCCGCTGTGCTATCATTGCTCCAGCCCCTGTCTCTTGCCTTCTTCCCCCCTTCCCCCACTCCAGGAAGCTCTCACACCCCAAGCTGGTGCAGCTGTATGGGGTGTGCCTGGAGCAGGCCCCCATCTGCCTGGTGTTCGAGTTCATGGAACACGGTTGCCTGTCGGACTTCCTGCGCCACCAGCGGGGCACGCTGAAGGCAGGCGCGCTGCTGGGCATGTGCTTGGATGTGTGCGAGGGCATGGCCTACCTGGAGGAGGCGTGTGTCATCCACCGAGACCTGGTGAGACCCCCACCCCACCCAAGCACCCCACCTCCACCCCACAGCCCCATGCAGGGATGCAGGATGAGGAGGGAGGGAGGGAGGGAGAGACGGAGGGAGGGAGGGAGGGAGATCCCACGGCAAACCGGAGCTCTCCACGCCCAGCACATGTGAGAGATCACAGACATGATCCCCTCCTAGAATTTCTTTCTCTGCCCCTTCCTGGGGTACCTAGAGGTCCCACTTCCTACTTTCACCTTGAACCCACTTTTTTTCTTTTTTGCTTTTTTGGGTCACACCCAGCAATGCTCAGGGGTTAAGTCCTGGTTCTGGACTCAGGAATTAATCCTGGCGGGGCTTTGGGGACCCTATGGGATGCTGGGGATCAAACCCAGGTCAGCCGCATGCAAGGCAAACGCCCTCCCCGCTGTGCTATCGCTCCAGCCCCGAACCCTTTGGACCCCATGGGATGGGCCAGCTTGTACTTGGGAATTTTTCTGGTCCAGCCCCACACACCACAAACACAGGTTTCTCAGCGATGGAGCCCCAAGACCAGATTTCCCTATTCCAGAAGAGAGAGAGGGTGGGGGAGACTTAATATGCTTCTTTTCTGAGGAGGTGAGGGTCACATCCAGTGATGCTCAGGGCTTCCTCTTGGCTCTGCACTCAGGGATCACTCCTGGGGATCGAACCTGGGTCAGCCACATGCAAGGCAGACACCTTCCCTGCCGCACTTTGGCTCCTTAACAAGCTTCCTAGCCAGCTCCCCCCAGCTCCTCGAGTCTTGGTTCACATCCACGAAGTTCCTCCGTGCCGTTATCCAGCCTAGAAAGCCAAGGCCTGGCCTGGACCGATGGCACAATGGGGAGGGCATTTGCCTTGCATGCGGCCGTCTTAAGTTCGATCCCCGGCATCCCATATGGTTCCCCTGAGCACCACCAGGAGTGATTCCTGAGTGCAGAGCCAGGAGGAACCCCTGAGCATCGCCGGGTGTGACCTAGGACTGATGACAGCCCATCAGGACCCCACCCCACCCCAACACTCCTTCCACATGCTCTTTCCCCCCCCCCCCCCCCAGGCTGCCCGGAACTGCCTCGTGGGAGAGAATCACGTCATCAAAGTGTCCGACTTCGGGATGACCAGGTAGTGCAAGGGGCAGGAGAGTGACCGAGTGTCAGGAGTGGGCTGAGCTCTCATCCCCGAACTTCTTTCTCTACCCAGGTTCGTCCTGGATGACCAGTACACCAGCTCCACCGGCACCAAGTTCCCTGTCAAGTGGGCGTCCCCGGAAGTCTTCTCTTTCAGCCGTTACAGCAGCAAGTCAGACGTGTGGTCATTTGGTGAGTGTCCCCTCCAGTCCACGCCCCCTGGACACCCAGAACCTCTGACTTCACGGTCAGAGGTAGAGGGGCCAAGGCCTTGGACATCCAACCCTCTGCCCTGCCCAGAGTGCTGGGTGGAGAGTTCTGCGGGGATTTCTAAAGTAAAGGGGCTGGAAAGATAGTACAGTGGGTGGGGAAAGTGCTTGCTTGCACATGGCCAACCCGGGTTCGAACCCCATATCCCCTATGTTTTCCCCGAGCATCAACAGAAGAGTGATTCCTGAGTGCAGAGCCAGGAGTAAGTTCTGAGCATCACTGGATAAGCCCACACACCCCCCCCCCACCAAAAAAAAATCCTTAAGTAGAAAAGGGGTGGTAATAGACTGAGGAACAATTGAGGGGGTGCTGAGTGATTTGTCTTATTTGGGGGAGGGCGCACCCAAAGACTCGCTTCCTGGCTCTGCTCTTTGGAATCATTCCTGGGGCTGCTCAGGGGACCCTGCAGGGTGCTGCAGATCGAACCTGGATTGATTACCTGGATTGATTACCGGCCTGCTTATACTATCACTCCAGCCACCAAGAGTGATTTTTTTTCTCCTGAAAATGGGGGTGGTGGGACAGAGGAGGTTGAGATCCCTGCTCTGGGCACCTGGGGCTCCTTTTATAAGGGCATCCCCGCGTGTGTGTGTGTGTGTGTGTGTGTGTGTGTGTGTGTGTGCTCGCGCGCGTGCCATGGACTTCAGCCAGGCGGCCCTCACCTGCCCACAGGTGTGCTGATGTGGGAAGTGTTCAGCGAAGGGAAGATCCCTTATGAGAATCGGACCAACTCGGAGGTGGTGGAGGATATCTCGAGTGGTTTCCGACTCTACAAGCCCCGCCTGGCCTCACCACCCGTGTACCAGATCATGAATCTCTGCTGGAAAGAGGTTGGTGGAGGGATGGTACCCCGTCCTGCTGACAGGCTGTGTGATGTCACGGCCAGCCCCTCCCCAGAAAAAGGATTCAGCTTAGGATAAGGGATACAACCTGAGTAGACTTGGTTTGAGATTTTTCTGTTTTTTTTTTCTTTTTGGGTCACACCCAGCGATGCTCAGGGGTTACTCCTGGTTCATGCTCTCAGGAATTACTCCTGGCGGTGCTCAGAGGACCATATGGGATGCTGGGAATCGAACCCAGGTCGGCCGCATGCAAGGCAAATGCCCTACCCACTGTGCTATCGCTCTAGCCCTTGTGGTTTTTTTTTTTTTTGGTTTGGTTGGTTTTGGCTTTTGGATCACACTCGGCAATGTTCAAGGCTGAGTCGTGGCTTGCTCGGGGACCCTATGGGACATTGGGGATCGAACCCAGGTCAGCCACGTGCAAGGCCAACTCCCTCCCCGCTGTCCTATGGCTCACACTCCATGACGTGGGTTAGCAAGCAAGTGACTTGAGCATCAAGGAGCTGTCCCCGTCCCAGATTCCCAGCCCACAAAAGCTGATGGTGACCAGAAAATTTTTTATTTGGGGACCAGAGATGGGCGTGGGAGGGAAGGTTGGTCCCCACCCAACTGTGTTCAGAGGCTATTCCTGGCTCTGCACAGGAGCAACCCATGGCTCCTGTGTGGACATCCATGTGTGATGCTGAGGTTCCAACTTGGTGGTCAGTGGCCTGCAAGTCAGACGTCGTAACCACTATGCTTTCTCTCCGGCCCCAAACCAGAAATTATGTTTTATTTCCCATGTACAGTCACCTGCCAACATTTGTCTGACTGGATGAAGGGTCAGGACCTTATCAATTTTCTCTCTCTCTCTCTCTCTCTTTCTTTCTTTCTTTCTTTTTTTTGGGAGTCCACACCCGGTGATGCTCAGGGCTGACTCCTGGCTCTGCACTCGGGGATCATTCCTGGTGGGGCTCAAGGGACCCTATGGGATGCCATGGGTCAAGCCCAGGTCAGCTCCCTGCAAAGTGAGGGCCCATCTCACTGACCTATCATTCTAGCCCAGCCTTTGCAGCCGAGAAACAAAAACACACCCAAATGAATCTCGGGCACAAAGCCAACCTAGGCAGCTTCTCCAGGACAAAGAACCAACCACAATGAGCGCCAATGCTTATGCTATGTGTTTTCGGTTTTGAACTTTGCTTTCATTGATTTTTTCAAAAAAATTTTTTCATTGATTTTTTGTTTTTTTTTAAAGTCTACTTAATTTGGGGGTTTTAGGTGACACCTGGCAATGCTGCTTAGGTGTTTACTCCTGACCCTGCATTCAGGAATCACTCCTGGCGGTTCTTGGGGGCTGGGGATTGAACCTGGGTCAGGTGCATGCAAGGCTAACACCCTCCTCGCTGTACTATTGCTCCAGTCCCTGATTTTTTTTTGTCTCCCCCCCCCCTTTTTTTTTTTTTTTTTGCTTTTTGGATCACACCCAGTGATGCTCAGGAGTTACTCCTGGCTCTGCACTCAGGAATTAATCCTGGCGGTGCTCGGGGGACCATATGGGATGCTGGGGATTAATTAGAACTCAGTTCAGCCATGTGCAAGGCAAACGCCCTACCCACTGTACTATTGCTCCAGCCCCCCATTTTTTTTAATGAATAGACTTTATTAGACAATCAGTGGAGGCACTTGTGATTGGCCTCTGGCTTGCTTCGGACGTAGCAAGAAACTCACAGTCCTGCTTCATCTCTCCCCCCCACCCCACCCCCATCAGAAACCGGAAGACAGGCCGCCCTTCACCATGCTCCTGACTCAGCTGGGGGAAATGGCAGAATCGGGACTTTAGCGGGAAGCCAGCAGCCACGAACTGGATCTGCACCAGGGGCCCCACCGGCCCTCCACAAAAGCATTAACAGCTGCCGCCACGGTTCTGGTCTCTCCGGTCCCCAAGGAGCCACACAGGCTGGCAGGAGGCTTCACCTGTGACGCCGGACCCAGAGCAGTGGCCTCTGCCTGCTCTCTCCACTGCATCCCTCACACGCCAAGCCCCTTGACATCTCACACTTCCTCTTGTGTGTGTGTGTGGGAGGGGAAGACAGAGGAGCCCTGAGTTATTATTATGGATTTTTGGTGGTGGGGGGCACACCTGGTGGTGCTCAGAGCTTACTCCTCCCACTGCCCTCGGGGATCACACCCAGTAGATTCAAGGGAACCATATAGGGTGCCAGGGCTCAAAACATGAGCCTCATGCAAAGCAAAGGCCCTCCCCGCTAGACTGTCATTCCAGCCCTGGCGCATTCAGGTTTTTGTCTGCTCAACACTGTCTCCTACTGAGGATGGAGGGTATTGCATGGAGGGAGAGAAAGCCCATCACTGGCAATTCCACTCATTCACCCAAGGAGTGCTTCTCGGACCAATAGGGAGGCAGTGTGGTTCCCCCTCCGCTGTGGTCGGATCTCCCTTTGCCCACTCCGTCTCCTTTCTTTAGTCAGAGCCCATAACCTTGGAGGGCCGCAGTTAATGAACCCTTGGATCCACCCAAACCACCAGTCATGTTGCCGAGAGCCCTTTGCAGAAGAGCTTCAAAGGGACATCGAACGTCTCCTGCAGAGGGAGACATGCTTGCTATAATTACCATCCCCACGTGTGGCCCAATGCACCCCACAAACACTGCGGGCGGGGGAGGGGTGCCCCAGTAATCTGACACAACTCAGGTTGTCGGGAGTGGGGGAGGTTTGGATGGCCATCATGCCTTCAAGACCCAGTGAGACCCCCCCTGCACTACTGCAAACTCTGAGCTGGCGCTTCAGGGTAAAAATCCTCCTGAGAGAGCAGAGAGAGAGAGAGAGAGAGAGAGAGAGAGAGAGAGAGAGAGAGAGAGAGAGTGAGTACAGCGGGTAGAACGCTTGTCTTGCACACAACTGACCAGGTTTCGATCCCCAGCATCCCATAGGGTCCCTGAAAGTGATTCCTGAGTGCGGAACTAGGAGTGGCCCACCTGAGCACTGCCTGGTGTGGCCACACAAAAAAAATTCCTCCTCTGAAGCTGATCTGATTTAACACAGCCCACGTCAGCTCTGCTTGCTTGTGGATTCTCTTTCGGAACCCCTCATTACAGAGGGTTTCTGGAACGCCCAACCTAGAAGGAACACTGAGTTGGGACTCACTGCCTGAGTTCTGTGGTGTGGGTCCGGATCCCCGCCCCCCACCCCAGCCCCACCTCCCATGGGGCTGCCATCTTTATTTGGTTTATTTATTTGTTTTTTGGGGGCCACACTGGGTGTTGCTCAAAGCTGACTCCTGGCTCTGCCCTCAGGAATCGCTCCTGATGGTGCACTGGGGACCCTATGGGATGCTGGGGATCGAACTCGGGTTGGTTGCGTGCAAGGCAACTGCCCTTCACACTGTATTATGGCTCAGGCCCGGCATCATCTTTTTGAGGTTCAGTTTCATCGGGGGACTTTGTGCCAACTCCCTGCTCCCTCCCTGCTGGGACATGGGTTTCCCTTCTGAAAATGGTATCACACATTCACAGCGAATTTCCACACGTGAGCCATGGGTTCGATTGCACTGCACGGATGGCCTCTGCATTTGTGGGTGTGCCTTTGGGATCTGTGTAAATATGTCTGGGTGGGCTGAGTATTTATGAGGGCACTGCCACTTCCGGCCTGACAATTATCACGCCAGACCAGGCTCAGTAAAGCACATGGAGCGAAAGTCTGTCTGTCCTTGTCAGTCTGGTCTCCCCTGTTTTAGCCAAAGGTCCCCCACCAACATTTTTTGTTCATCCAATTAATATCCAGGGATTCCTAGTTCCCTGGTGCCTGGCAGCCTTGCCAGGTGGCTCTCAAGCGTAGCTGTGGTGCTGTCCGTGCTGGTCAGTAGCCTGATTCCAGCCCTGAAGGGAGCAGAGAAGATGGAGACAGATTCCACTGGCCACGTGGGAGATGCGGTGCCACTTTTTTGGGGGGGGACCACACTCAGCGATGCTCAGATCTGACTCCTGGCTCTGCACTCAGGGACCAATTCTGGTGGGCTTGGGGGACCCTATGGGGTGCTGGGAACTGAACCCTAGTCAGCCATGTGCAAAACAAGCATCTTACCCACTGGGCTATCACCCCAGCCCTGCAATGTCCATTCGCCATCATTTTTATTGCACTTCCGTTAGGTACGTGAGCATCCAAGGGAAGCCCGCTCGCGGATGCATCTCTGCTGTCCTAGAGGGCACACTCAATGGTGAGGGCAGGAAGTGGGTTCACAGTCTATGCAGCAGCAGGATTGTTTGCACAGAGAAGACCTCTCACCTCCCCCGGCATTGAGGGGTCCGGAGGTAGTGCTAGCTAAGTGGGCACCAGAAGGATGAGTCCAAGTTAGGGGCTGGAGGGATAGTCCAGCAGGGAAGGCATTTACTTTGTACCTGGGTTCAATCCCTGGCATCTCATAGGGTCCCCCCCCCCAGCCCTGCCAGGAGTGGTCCCTGAGCGCAGAGCCAGGCGTCAGCCCTGGGGGGGTGTAGCACAAAAACAAAACAAGGATGAGTTCAAGTTGGAGGGTGGGGGGCAGGGCGCTGGAGGAAAGGGGAGAAGGCAGAGGAAAAAGAGGGCAGAAGGTTCCGAGCAGAAAGTATAGTGTGGCCAAAGGTCAGATGCAAACCGGAACACAGAGGAAGTCAAAGGTTCCTGGTCCCTGAATACTCATGTTTGTAAGCAGCGGAAAACGCTGGAAAAGGGGGTATAAGATGCCTGAGACCCCTATGACAGTGGGCAGGGAAGGAAGGAAGGGAGGGAGGGAGGAAGGAAGGAAGAAAGGAAGGAAAGAAGGAGGGAAGGAGGAAGGGAGGGAAGGAAGGAAGGAAGGGTCTTCCCTGCAAACACTCCTGAAAAGTATCAACCCATAAAGGAAGGAAAGAGGAAGGAAGGAAGGAAGGAAGGAAGGAAGGAAGGAAGGAAGGAAGGAAGGAGGGAAAGAGGAAGGGAGGGAAGGAAGGAAGGAAGGAAGGAAGGAAGGAAGGAAGGAAGGAGGGAAGGAGGGAAGGAGGGAAAGAGGAAGGGAGGGAAGGAAGGAAGGAAGGAAGGAAGGAAGGAAGGAAGGAAGGGAGGGAGGGAGGAAGGACCTAGAGGTATTAAAACTGCTAGTGCACACGTTTTGCATACAGTAGACCTAGTTTCCATCCTGGCACCCTATAGTCCCTCAACACACAATAGGAGTGAGCACTGATTTAGGAGTAACCCATGAGTACTGCAGGGCGTGGCCCCCCAAAACAAAACCTGCACTGCACTGTCCACAAAAACAAAAGAAACAAAAACAAAAGAGGAAACAAAAAAAGAAAGAAAAAATGAGAGGGAGAGTAAAGAAGGGAAGAAGGAAGGGGGAGAAAGGGGGGGGGGGAGAGAGAGAAAGGCACCTCCGTGCTATTTTGAAACCACCCCCCTACAGACACTCCCACAGACAGCCCGGGAGGACACATTTTTATCAGTCATCCCTTCAGAAATAGCAACGTTGATGAGCTCGGGCAAGACGGCTGCACCCCTGCAGGATGATGGTTTTGGGGGCTTGGGAACTGGGGTGCAAGTGAAGGCAGTCCCCAGGGACCTTTGCTGAGAACGAAGTCAGCCGACCTTGCACAGAGCCCCTGGGAGAGGCAGACCATGGGGAGGGGGGGCGGGGGGAGGGCAGGTACATTAGGGAGCTCTGGTCTCAGCACCCCTCCTAGCCACACACCCTTAGAACCCCCCAAACTTCCTGAGAGGGGAAGGGCCGATATCCGGCTAGTGGTCTCCGGTACAGCTGGGGTGTCTGGCTTGGCCTGTGTGCGGGTAAACTCATCGGGTGCACAGAGGGCTGTCCAGACCCCAGAGAAAGGGGCCTGCTAGCAGTCTGAAACACCCCTCCCTGAAGCACCCTTCGGTGCCCCAGACCCTGTGAAACTGTGGGTTGCAACCTCCTATAATGACATGGCCCTTTCTAAAAAATTTCTTTTTTAGGGGTTGGAGGAATATTACAGCGGGTAGGGCATGTTCCTTATATGCAGCAGACCCGGGTTTGTTTCCCGGGGATTACTGAGCACCACCAGGAGTGATCCCTGAGCTCAGAGCCAGGAGCTGAGCCCTGAGCACAGAGGGAGAGGGGGTGGCCCATAAAAACTCAAAAATCAAAAAATAAATAAATGGATAAAATTTTGTTTTAAAACATTATTCCAGGTTAGGAGATAGTTCTGTGAGTAGTGGGTGTGGGGTGATGCGTGGGAACTGGTTTGAATCCAGGCACTATAGGGGATCCCCAAGCAAAAACGCTGATTACATCTGGAGAGAAATGCAGGTTTAAGGGAGGCCAGTCTTGGGGATGCGGGACCTCAAAACTGAGGGTTGTGGGGGAGGCTTCCTGAGCAGGGCGGGGCTTTAGGGACACATCCAGACCCATCCCTGGAAGGCCCCGTTCCTAACCGCCAGGTTTATTTTCCATCTTCCTCCTGCACCCCTGGGCTGGAGCGATAGCACAGCGGTAGGGCGTTTGCCTTGCATGCGGCCGACATGGCCCACCCAAGTCCAATTCCTCCGCCCCTCTCAGAGAACCCAGCAAGCTACTGAGAGTATCTTCCCCGCACAGCAAAGCCTGGCAAGCTCCCTGTGGCCTATGTGATATGCCAATCACAGTAACAAGTCTCATAATGGAGACGTTACTGGGCCCGCTGGAGCAAATCGATGAACAGTGGGAGGACCGTGATTAGATCCGTGATTTAGATCCTACACCCCCAGGGTGCAGGACTTCTCGGGCAGGCCTGTCGCTGGACAACAGCTGGGTTCATGGTGCCTGCAAAGATCAAGCTTCTGAGGCTCCACCGGGCACAGTGCTCATCTGGGGGACAGGGTTAGCACCCAAAACCAGCACCCCTCCTCCATAGAGAAACGGGACAGAAGACAGAAGAAATCAAGCTGGGGCTGGAGCTAATAGAAGGGCGTTTGCCTTGCAAACGGCCGACCAGGGTTCGATCCCCAGCATTCCATAGGGTCCCCCCAAGCACCACCAGGTGCAGAGCCGGAGTGCAGAGCCAGGAGTCACCTCTGAGCACCGCCGTGTGTGACCCAGAAAGCCAAAAAGAAAAATTGAGCGGGGCAGCGAATGCAGCAGCCGGCCCCCCTCTCCTCTATGGGAGTTTGCGATGCGCTGCTCTGCGGGCCGGGCCTGTGTGCATCTCAGAGCCAGTGGGCGCGCAGGCCCAGGATGCAGGGTGGGGAGGCACAGGCCGCGCCCAAGGGCGCACCGGGCGAACCACTTCCGGCTCTTTGTGCGCCCGCGGCGGCGGCGGCGGCGTGGGCGGGCCGGGGGCGTGGCCACAGTGGGCGTGGTCTTCTGGGGGCGTGGCCTGCCGGGGGCGGGGCTCCGGCGGTGGCAGAGCTGAGCCGAGCCGAGCCGAGCGCCCGGGCCGAGCATCCTGCGCCCCGGCGCGGGGCCTGCACACACCTCCGGCCGCTCGGGGACCTGCAGCAGCAGATCCAGGTAGGCGGCGCCGACCAGCCGGGCCCCGGCTCGCAGGGGCAGCGGGCGGCGGGCGCGAGGGGGCACCCGATGCTGCTCTGCTGCGCTGCTTGAGGATGCTCGAAGCTACGGGGGTGGGGGGGGTGGCCCCCTGGGAGGAAGCAACCCCCCCACCCCCACCCGCCCTCGGAGCCGGGCGCCCAGGCCCGGGTGCACCGGGACGCGGAGCCCCGCGGGTGGCTGCGCGGCCTGGGCCCAGCGGCTCCCGCGGCACCTGCAGCGGCCGCAGCCCCAAGGCCACCCCCCCCCCCCCAGCGCTCCCCCTTCCCGGCGCAGGTGCTGCAGCCGCTCGGCACCCCCACCCGACCCGCACTGCCCTCGGCACCTCTTGTCCCGCCCTGCGCCCAGCCCGCAGCCTGGGGTCCCCCGCGCCCCTGCTGCGGAGGACGGGATGGGTGGGGCGAGGGGCGCCGGGCGAGGCTGACCCGCTTTGAAGCCTCGGGCCTACACCCACGGCGGCGGCGGCGGCGGCGGCGGTGGCAGCGGGCTGGGGGCGGGGAGGCGGGGGCAGGGCCCGAGCCGAGCGGGCGGAACCCCCCGGAGGAGGTGGGGTGTTCTGGGGGATGCTTGCTTACCTGCCCGCCCCAGCGCGCCTGCGTGAGCAGGAGAAGGAGGAGGAGGAGGAGGAGGAGAAGGAGGAATGGGTGCTCGGTTTGCAGGGGGCAGGCGAGGGGAGGAGCGTGACACTCCCTAGGGACCCCCTGGCAGGCCAGGACACTGGGAACTGCCCAGGTGGCCAGCTTTGACCTCTGCCTGTCCACTCCCCCCAGCCCGGCCACTAATGCCATCTCCTCCTCTCCTTCCAACCAGGCCTAGCCATGGGGCACCTCCCGGTGTCCAATCCTTCTCCATGACCTGGGCACGGGAGAACTGGGCAGGGCGGCGCAGGAGGGCGCAGGGGTCCACAGTGGGGACACGGGGTCATACCTCCCCTTAGGCTTGGCCCTCACGAGGCCTCACTGCCCAGCCCAGAGTCGCAGATGCAGGAGGCCTACCTGCCCCCGGGATATGCCCAGGCAGGTGGGACAGAGCTGGGGGTGGGGGGGCTTCCCCTTCTTTCCCCTCCAGAGGGTCCCTCAGAGCTTCCTGAGCACCCCCACTGCCCCATTTCTCTCTCTCTCTCTCTCTCTCTCTCTCTCACACACACACACACACACACACATACACACACACTGCATGCCTGAGTTCCCCAAGAAAGCTACTTAGAAAAGAATTTCCCCATAGCCACAACGCAGGTGTCTTGCTGAGTTCTGGTGTGGGAAACAGAGCCCAAGATCCAGTATGGGCCCTCGGCTGGTGGGGGGAATCTTGGGAACGTTTCAGGGGGAACAGCCTCCCCAAATTGCCTGCTACCAAGGCACCCTGACCCCCAGGCAGAAATTCAAGAGGAGGGGTTTGTGCGTTATTGTGTGTTTGATTATAAATACGTGGATGTGTGTGAGATACATGAGTGTATGTGTATGTGGTAAATGTGTGTATGTGTATCTGAGTGTGAGGGTATATGTGTATGTGAGTGTATGTGTGTGAAAGTGTGTGTGTACGTAAGAGTGTAGGTGTGAGAGTATTTGTGTATATGTGAGGTGGTGTGAGTGTATGTGTGTGGATGCGTGTGAGTGTGTGAATATTAGAGTGTACATGTGTGAATATATGTACAGTGATGTTTGCATGTGTGCGTATGAAAGTGTGTGAGGATATATGTATTTATTACAGTATATGTGTGCATATGTGTGTGAGAGTATGTACGTATATGTTACAGTATATGTGTGCATGTATAAGTGTGTTGGAATGTGTATGTGTGTTTATTTGAGTATATGTATTTATGTGTGTGCAGGTGTATGAGTGTGTACATGAGTGTGAGTGTGTGTGCTGGTGAGTGTGAGGGTGTATGAGAGTGTATGTATGTGTGCAGGTGGGTGTAGGAGGGTATGAGTGTATTGGTATGTGAGTATATATGTATGTGTGTGTGTGTGAACATATGAGTGTGTGTCTATGTGTGTGCAGGTGAGTTGTATGAGTATGTGTGTGACTGTATATGTGTGTGCAGGTGAGTGTGTGAGTGTTTGAGTATATATGTATGAGTCTGTGTGTGTGAGTATATATTTGTGAATGTATATGTCGGTGAGTGTGTGAGCATATGTGTGTGAGTCAGTATGTGTATATATGTAAGCATATGAGTGTATGTGCATGTGTGGGTGAGTGTATGAGTGTGTATGTGTGTCTGTATGTGTATGTGTAAGTATATGAGTATGTATGTGGGGGGGATGAGTGTTTGAGTGTGTATGTGTGTGAGTGTATATGTAGGTGAGTGTGTGAGTGACTATATGTGTGTGAGTCTGTAAAAGCATATGAGTGTGTGTATGTGTGTGGGGGGTGAGTGTATGAGTGCGTATGTGTGTGAGGATATGGATATGTGCAGGTGAGTGTATGTGCAGGTGACTGTGTGTGTATGAGTATGTGTGTGAGTGTGTGTGTGCGCGCACGGGTGACTGTGTGTGTGTGCGTGTGTGCGGGTGACTGTGTGTGTGCGGGTGTGTGTGTGTGATTGTGTGTGTGTGTGATTGTGTGTGTGTGTGTAGCTGGCTGGGACAGTTGCTCTGTCCCCCAGTGCACATGGGGGCGATGGAACTTTCCCAGCTCCTCTGGGCCCCGGTGGCCATCTGCTGGGTGGCTTCCGGGCCGCCAGGAGACTGTGTTGTTGCTTACCCAGCCGGGCAGCGTGTGCCTCCGCTGACCGTCACTAAGCTGCTTTGGGGGGAGCCCCACCCCCCAACCCCACCCGTTCCTCCAGTTTCAACAGCGTCCACCCTGCCTGGTGCAGTCCCAGCTGGAAACGCACGAGGTCAAGATCGCGCTCTGGGCCAGAGGCCAGGAGTGGGGATAGAGCCCTGCAGAACGGGCGGTTTCCTCGTGCCACCTGAGGCTGCGGCCGGCCCTGGGGAAGGAGCCGGGGACGGGAAGCCCAGACGAGCACCCGGGCCTGTTGTGGTCCCTGCCACCTTCACCAGTCCCCAATAGGACAGTGGCCAAGCTGCTTTACCCGGGGGGCTCCAGGCCCCGTGGAAAAGCCGAGCGGCCTGGAAAAAGGTTTCTTCTGGCTGCTGTTGTTTGTGGGGGCCCCCCGTGAGCCTCACAAAGTGGCCCTTTGTTCCAGTGGCTGCAGGAACCACAAAGGGGCCGTTTCTTCCCTGGTTTAGCTTCACTCTGCCTGAGGTTGGGAGCCCAGACTCGGAGTCTGTCCACGGCTCTCGGGCTTATCCTGAGGAGCAAAGCCGGGTCCAGGGTGTGGAGGAGCGGCCTGCTAGGGTGCAAGTGGGTGTGTGTGTGGGGGGGGGCAGTCAGTCTCCTCCTGGGTGGGGCATCCCCCCATCTCCTGCCCAGCACTTCCTTTTTGTTGCGGTTTTGGGGGCCACACCTGGTGGTGCTCAGGGCTTATCTCCTGGCTCTGCGCTCAGGGATCTCTTTGGGCGGGATCCTACGGGGTGCTGGGGATCGAACCCGGATCGGCCTCCTATAAGGCAGCTGCTTCCCTGCTGTGCTTTGTCGCTCTGGCCCCAGCCCAGCACTCCCCGCCCCCCCCCCCCCCCGCGATGCTCTCGGTAACGCAGGGTGCACACAAGGCTGACAGAGTGCAAATTTCCACTCTCCTTGGCTGTGTGTGTTGCCGGGCATCGAACCCAGGGCCTCACACATTCGAGGCAAGTACTCTGCCACGGAGTTGCACCCCTGGCCTGCTGGCCTGTTTCTTTTTTTTTCTTTTTTTCTTTTGCTTTTTTGGGTTACACCCAGCGATGCACAGGGGTTACTCCTGGCTCTGCACTCAGGAATTACTCCTGGCGGTGCTCGGGGGACCCTATGGGATGCTGGGAATTGAACCTGGATCGGCCACGTGCAAAGCAAAAGCCCTACCCGCTCCAGCCCCTAGCCTCTTTCTTTCTTTCTTTCTTTCTTTCTTTCTTTCTTTCTCTCTCTCTCTCTCTCTCTCTCTCTCTCTCTCTCTCTCTCTCTCTTTCTTTCTTAGTGAAACACCATGAGGTACAGTTGTAGACTTACAAATTTTGGTGCTGGGTTTCAGTTATAAAATTATCGAGTACCCATCCCTCCACCAGTGCCCATTCTCCACCAATGATTCCAGTATCCCTCCCACCCCCCAACCCCCCATTCCCACCCTGCCTCTGTGGCAAGGCATTCCCTTTTGTTCTCTCTCTCCTTTTGGGTGCTGTGGTTTGCAAAAGAGGCATTGAGTGGCAATCATGTTTGGTCTATAGTCTACTTTCAGCATGCTTCTCCCATCCTGGGAGGATCCTTCCAACACCCTTTATTTGGTGCTCCTTTCTCTATCTGAACTGCCTTTTCCCCTAGCGTGTGCGGCTGCCTGGCCTATTTCTTGAGATAATGTGCCAGTGACTTCAAGCATTGAGAAGTGACCGGTGATCACAGTCATTCCCCCAGCCTCAACCCCTCGCTGCCCCCCTTCCCTCCAGCCACCCACTTCTGGCGTATTTGCAGGAGGAGCAGCAGGAGAGGGAGCTAGGAAGGGCCAGGAAGGCAGCACTGGGCAGCTCCCACAAGGATGGTAAGGACCCTCGGGTGGGGGTACCAGTCAGAGCTAATGCTCCTGTTTCCAGCCCTCCGGGCCACGGGACCACCTCCTGATCCATGCACTCAGCATGAGTGTTCAGGGCACTGTAGCTACCTGACTCCCTTTCCCGGGTGGCCAAGCAGAGCCTGGACTTGGGCCCCAGGCCGAGTCCTGGACTTGTGGATGACGGTGTTCCCTTGCGGCAAGGATGGGCGGGCAGCAGAGAGCGCAGCCTGCTGGACGGGTGATGTCCCGCTGCCCATGGGGGATGAAGCAGTCCACAGAGGATTTATCAGTGACATGTGAGCCCCACCCAGAGTGACATGTAAATGCCACCTGAGGACTAGTGTGTGGGGTCCATGTCTTCGAGCGGAGGTTCTGACCAGCCCGGTCACGCACGGTCATGCCCTTGTCCAGGCAGAGATGCTGTAGGACTCGGCCCTCAGGCATGGGGGCTTCCTGGAACACCTGGTAGGCATCAGCTGCTACTGTGGGCTGTGTGGCATCACCCAGGAGGCCACTGGGGAGCCATATTTCTTGGCCACTAGCCCAGAGGAGCAGAGAGGGATTAGGGCACCCCAACCCTCCCCTGCAGGGAGCCAAGATTTTCGTTTGTTTTGCTTGGGGGCCACACCCTGCGGTGCTCAGGGCTTCCTCCTGGTGGTGCTCTGGGGGAGCCTGAGTTGGCTGCGTGCAAGGCAAGTGCCCTCCCCGCTGTGCTGTCACTCCTGCCCCTGGCTTTCTGGCTGGGATGTGGAGAAACTGAGGCTGGCTGAGCAGCCCAGGAGCGCAGCTCATAGTCCTTGTTCTGAGCCCACCACCCCTATTCTCCCACCTGCGGTAGATGCTGAGCTGTTTTGTTTTGTTCTATGAGGGGATGGGCGGGGGCCACGCCCGGTGATGCTGGTGGGGGGTGGGGGGGTGACTCCTGGCTCTGCACTCAGGAATTACTCCTGGCAGGGCTTGGGGGACCTTATGGGATGCCGGAGATCGAATCCGGGTCGGCCAGGTGCCAGGCAAACCTCCCTCCCCGCTGTACTATCGCTCCAGCCCCTTTCTGTCTCATTTTGATGAGCATTAAGAATTAAAGGACCCTAAAGCATTTGCTAGAGGCCCTCACTGCTGTGAGGTGTGGGGGGAGCGTGTAGGGGGTTGCTGGGCCCCGCAGGGAAAGGCGTGTGCAAGAGGAGGGTCTGACCTTGATAGTGGCCTGGGCAGGAACAGTCTTCCAGGGACCAAGGCTGTTTGAGCGGAAGCAGGAAAGTGCGTGGGCAGGTCTGGGGCGCTCAGAACCCACGTCAGCGGTGTGACCCCTTAGGCAGCCTCGTGTTGGCTGATTGGCAGCCGTGGTTGTTTGCTTTCAAGGTGGAAGGCTCAGTCAGGCCCAGATTCTCAGCTCTTTTTTTTTTTTTACAAAAATTTTAAGATGGGTCCAGCACAGCTGTCCGCCTCCACCAGTGCCCTCCCTTGCCTTGCTCCATTTTTTCAGTTCCAGCAGAGATGGGTACACAGGCCAGCCGGCAGGCCCTCCCTCTGTCGGTAAAAAGTGTGTATTTGGGTGGGAGAAAGAGAACATCAGGGAGGGTGCTTGGTTTGCATGAGCCTGACCTTGGTTAGATCCTAGGCATCTCATAAGGCCCCCCTGAGCACCGCCAGGAGTGAGCCTTGAGGGCAGAGACAGGAATAAGACAAAACAATGATTAAAAAAAAAAAAAAAGACTGACTCCTTGCGGCTGGAGCAACAGCACAGAGGGTAGGGCGTTTGCCTTGCACCGAGCTGACCCGGGTTCGGTTCCCAGCATCTCATATGGTCCCCTGAGCACCACCAGGAGTAATTCCTGACTGCATGAGCCAGGAGTAATCTCTGTGCATCGCCGGGTGTGACCCAAAAAGCAAAAAAATAAAATAAAATAAAAAAAGACTGACTCCAACTCCTAACAATTATTAGAGAGGGGCTGGAGCCATCATACAGCAGAAGAGCGCCTGCCTTGCACGCAGCCAATCCGGGTTCGATTCCCAGCATCCCACAGGGTCCCCCCCGCCAAGCACCGCCAGGAGTGATCCCTGAGTGCAGAGCCAGGAGTCAGCCCTGAGCATCACTGGGTGTGCCCCCCCCCCCCCCACAACGCCTTCCACAGAAAGCGTGTATCTGACTTCACCCCAAGCTTGTTGGCCGGCCCACATGGGCTGCCTCAGCAACGCAGTTGGGAGACCCCCTCCCCACCCACCGGCACACTTCACACCCCCACGTTGGCATACATCCCCGAGCCCAGAAGCTGAGGCCCGTTTGTTCCCGCCAGCCTCATGGCAGCTCTCTAAGGCCACTGCAGTCGGTGCCATCCCCGCTGAGATCTCTGAGTTCCTGTCCCCAGACATCAGTAACATTGGGGTTCTCGGTGTGGCCCAGCCGGGGCCCCAGCACGGCCCTCACCGGACAACGGCTGATGCCAGCCAACCGCCAGGAGTCTGCACCTGACCACGCAGGAAGTGGCGGCTTCCGCCTGGGGCCCCATGTCGGGGTAACGAGAGGAGGCTAGGGCTGATCTGGGCCTGTCCCCGGAGACCAGCGTGAGGGGCCCCGCTCAGCCACCACCCCACGCTCTGGATGTTCCCAGGTGCTTGGTCGTCTCTGCTTTCGGTTTTTGGTTTCGACAGTGCTCAGAGGGGCTGGCGGGGGGGGGGGGGGGGGGGCTGCAAACTTCTGCTCATTCTGCAGAGCCACACCCGTGGGTGGGTATCTCTGCTTCCTGACGGTGTTTGTTTGTTTGTTTGGGGGCCACACCTGGCAGTGCTCCAAGCCTGGGTCTGAGCTCAGGGCTCACGCCTGGTGGTGCTCAGGGCATGCCGGGGATCGAACCCGGGTCAGCCGGGTGGTGTGCAAGGCCAGCGCTGTGTTATCACTCCAGTCCTGGACTGGTGTCTCTGAGTGTGTGATTGTGAGTGTGTGATCACGCCCCGCCCATCCCCTGGGCACGTCAATCAGATGGGCCCAAAGGCTCACGCAGAAACCCAGCATCGAGCACACGGCCGGCATCTGCCTCTCCCCGGCGGTTTCTGTGGAGGCTGCCGAGAGAGGCCTCTGGCTGCTGGGGCTCGGTTTCCATCTGCTTCCTGCGTTGGCGAGGGGGTGAGATTTCACCCTCTTACACCACCCTCTGACCCGGCCGCAGGGCCCCACCGAGGGAGAAGCTCCCTTCTGACCCCCAAACGCCTGTGTTGTTCAGATGTTGCAAACGATGATGACAAGCAATAAGGACCTTTGATCGCGTTTTCTTTCTCACGAGGCGTCAGAATATGTCTCTCTCTCCTCCCCCCCCCCCCGCCTCTGTGTGTGTGTGTGTGTGTGTGTGTGTGTGTCTTGCTCTCTTTCTCTCTGTGTCCTCCTTTTTTTCCTTAAAGTTTTATCCTAGGGACTGGAGCGATAGTACAGCAGGGAGAGGGTGTTTGCCTTGCACGCGGCTGACCCAGGTTCGATTTCCAGCATCCCGTATGGTCCCCCAAGCACTGCCAGGAGTAATTTCTGAGTGCAGAGTCAGGAGTAACCCCTGTGCATCGCCGGGTGTGACCCAAAAAGAAAAAAAAAAAAAAAAAAAAAAAAAAAAAAAACGCAACCCACAAACAAGGTTCTATCCTATCTGTTCCTGTCCCCGCCATTCACTTCTCTTTGTTCTCCCAGGAAATTGCTGGGTTAAGCCCTCAGCTCTGCCTGTAACTGGCCCAGTGACCTCGCTTGTCCCCAGCCTCAGTTTCCCCCTTCCTCCCGCCCCCGGGAATGGAAGGACAGCTGGGGCAGGAGGAGGAGATGCAATCTGACCTCTTTCTGAACCTCCCATTCAGAACAGCGGAAAATACAGTTTCTCCATCTGGGCTTGTTTGCAGAATTATTCTGGTTTTCTCGGGCGGGTTCCTTCACGTCCCCTGTGAATTTGGAATTTGAGCGTCAGCAAAGAGTTTCTGCCGAGAAGCCAGTTGGGGGGTCCCGAGGGTGCTCAGCGGCTCTGCCTGTCCATTTTGAGCCTCGTCATCTGCGTCCTCTAAGCCTTCATTGATTTGGGTTTTCCCTGAAGTTTTCCTCCCCTCAATAATAACCAGTTTTCCAAGTATGGTTGTAGTGCTTTAGTTGAATTGATTTTGTTGGCTTCTTTTTTTCTTGTCTTTTTAATTTTTTGGCCACACCTGGCAGTGTTCAGGACTTCCTCCTAGCTCTGCACCCAGGAATCACTCCTAGGGGACTAGGGGGACCATCTGGGATGCTGGGAAATGAACCTGGGTCAGCTGTGTGCAAGGCAAGCGCCCTCTGTCACCTCCTGTACTACAGCTCTGGTCCATGCTTTTTTTTTTCTTTTTTTTTTTTTGAGGGGCCACACCTGGTGGTGCTCCAAGTTTACTCCTGGCTCCAAGTTTATTCCTGGTTCTGCACACAGAGATCACTCCTGGCAGGGCTCAGGAAACCCTCAGTAGTTCCGGGGATTGAACCTAGGTCAGCTGCGGGCAAAGCAAATACCCACTCTACTAACTCTCCAGCCCCTTCAGTTCTTTCTTTATTTTTTTTCTTCTTTTCTTTTTTTGGGTCACACCGGTGATGCACAGGTGTTATTCCTGGCTCATGCATCCAGGAATTACTCCTGGTGGGGCTCAGAGATCCATATGGGAAGCTGGGGGATCGAACCTGGGTCGACCATGTGCAAGACAAACACCCTACCTACTGTACCCCTGAAGTCGTTTCTTTCTTTTTTTTTTTTTTTGCTTTTTGGGTCACACCCTGTGATGCTCAGTGGTTACTCCTGGCTTTGCACCCAGGAATTACTTCTGGCGGTGCTCGGGAAACCATATGGGATGCTGGAGGATCGGACCCAGGGTCGGCCGTGTGCAAGGCAAACACCCTACCTGCTGAACTATCACTCCAGTCCCCTCCCCCCCCCGGAGTCGTTTCTAAGTTTCTTTTGGATGCTGCTGACCCCTGAGCTGGCTCCCCGTCCCCTTCTGTGTGTTTCCTTATACACTCACTTCAGTTTGCACTCAGAAGGGCACCCCCGTGGGTGTAGAATCCCGTGTGGCTCTGGCCAGGGGAAAGAGCTGCTTAGAGCTTAGCAGAGAGGACCGTGTCTCCAGCCTCCTGGCACTCACGGCGTCCCAAGGTGACCGTTACCAGATCCTTCAGTGCCACCTGTCAGGCTGCCCAGGAGGGCGGGAGGAGGGGTCAGACTGGAGGGCGGGCGGGCAGGGAGACTTGGCCTGCAGGTGCAGAGGGAGGCGTGGCGAGAGGACAGGGCAGCTGGTCTCCTGGCTCGGAGCCCCAGGACCTTGGGGCCGGCTGGAGGGTTTTCTCTTCTTTGGGCCGCAGCACCCTGCTTATTTTTATTTATTTATATTTTTGCCCTTTGGGTGGACTGGAGCGATAGCACAGTGGGTAGGGGGTTTGCCTTGCACGCGGCCGACCTGGGTTCGATCTCCAGCATCCCAGAGGGTCCCCCGAGCACCGCCAGGGGTAATTCCTGAGTGCATGAGCCAGGAGGAACCCCCCAAGCATCACCAGGTGTGACCCCAAAAGCAAAAATAAATAAATAAAAGAGCAGAGTTCGGTGGGGGAGGGAATCACCTTCCTCCTCTCAATCCATCCAGGGTCTTCTGTGTTCCCCCTCCCCCGCTCATCTTGGGCTGATAGGCGTGTGTGTGTGTGTGTGTGTGTGTGTGTGTGTGTGTGTGTGTGTGTGTGAATGCAGGCCTGGTGCTGGAAAGGCAGCGTCTGAGTGACCGCCTTTGGCTCGGGGATGAATGCCTGCTCTGAGCGCCCGCAGCTGCGCCCAGCCCCGGAGGGTCCGCACTGAAGTGTCGCCTTCATGCCTCCTGGGCAGTGACACATAGCAACGGCAGGAGTATAAAGCATCTTCTCATCCGGAAGCTCAGGAGCCAAGGGCAGCGGGTCCCGCTTTGTTGGTTGGCTTGTCTGTCTTCCCCGATGGGTGCGAGTCCCAGAGCAGGCCTGACGCCAGTTTCCTTCTTCTCCCTTGGACCCGCAGATCCCACGGAAGGGAGACCCGACTTTCCCATCGCCAGGGCATCTGTGTTAGCACCTTTGCAAGGTCTCAAGGGCTGCGACCCCTCAGGGGGCAGCCTGACGTGGGGTTGGCTCAGGCTCTAGAGAAAGTACCAGTTTGCAATTTACCATCCCCAAAGAGGAACTGAAAACCATCCAGAAGTCGAGCTCTGGGGGGCCAGAGAGATGGTACAGTGGGCAGGGCTCTAGCCTTGCATAGCCGATCTGGGTTTGATCCCCGACGCTCCATATGGCTCCCTGAGCCCCGCCAGGGGTGACCCCTGAGTAAAGGAGTAAATTCTGAGCACAGCTGGGTTTGGCCAAAAACCACCCCCCCCCCAAAAAAAAATCAAGTCCTCATTTCTATTTACAGAGAGCATACAGTAAACTAGTGGTGATTATTCTGTCACTGTCACTGTCACTGTCACTGTCCTCCTGTTGTTCATCGATTTGCTCTAGCGGGCCCAGTAACATTGTGAGACTTGTTACTGTGTTTGGCATATCGAATACGTCACGGGTAGCTTGCCAGGCTTTGCCGTGCGGGCAAGATACTCTCGGTAGCTTGCCAGGCTCTCCGGGAGGGGCGGAGGAATTGAACCCGGGTCGGCCATGTCGGCCACATTCAAGGCAAATGCACCAACCCGCTGTGCTATTGCTCCAGCCCGGTGATTATTCTAGTATTATAATTTTTTTTTTTTACTGCCAGTAGGATTATAAAAGAGCTTTAAATACTCTTGCTTATCGAATCCTTCTGTCAATATATAATTAAAAATGAATCTCAAAGAGGCTTGTGACTGTGGGGTTTTTTTTCCTTCAGTTTTTGGGTCACACCCAGTGATACTCAGGGGTTACTCCTGGCTCTGCACTCAGAAATTGCTCCTGATGGTACTTGGGGAACCATATGGGATATTGGGGATTGAACCCTGGTCAGCCGTGTGCAAGGCAGGTGCCTCTCCAATGGACAGTTGCTCCACTCAGAGGCTTGTGATTAAAGAGCAAGAGGAATAATTTCTGGGATGGACAGCAAAACTCAATTTTTTTTTTTTTTGCTTTTTGGGTCATACCCAGCAATGCACAGGGGTTACCTCCTGACTTTGTAGTCAGGAATCACTCCCTGTTGGTGTACAGGGAACCCTCTGGGATGCTGGGAATCGAACCCGAGTCAGCTGCATGCAAGGCAAACACCCTACCCGCTGTGCTATTGCTCCAGCCCCAAAGCTGAATTTGTTGACCTAATAATTTGAGTTTTTCTGCTTTATTTATCCATTTATTGGCTTGGGGGGCCACAGCCAGCAGTACTCAGGGCTTACTCTTGGCTCTGTGCTCAGGCATCACTCCTGGTGGGGCTCACGGGACCGTGTGGGATGCCAGGGATCGAACCCAGGTTGGCCGCGCTAAGACAACTGCCCTCCCCGCTGTACTATCATTCCAGTCCCTGTCTGCCTGATAAATCTCTGTATTTGTTCGGTGTGGCTTTTGGTGTCTGTTTCTTAATTTTTTTTTTAAATAAAATTGTTTCAGATTAAAAAACTAAATCCCGTCTTGTGCTACAGCTGTGCTCAGGGACGTGACGCTGACCACTGCTCCATCCTCCCTGCACTCTTCTCCCTCACTGAGAAGAAGCCCTGAGTAGGGGGCGGTGGCTTAAGGGCTAAGAGAACATGTGAGGCCTCAAGGTTTTTTGTTTTTTTGGGGGCCACCACAGGGCTTCCTCCTGGTTCAGCACTCGGGGATCACTCCTGGTGGTGGTTGTGGGGTTCTGGAGATTCCTGGGTGGTGACAGGAGTCAAACCCGGGTCAGCTGTGTTCAAGGCAAACTCTCTACCTGCTGTACCAGTGCTCTGGTCCAACTATCACAGATTCTGCTTGGTAGGTGTTGTTTATTTATTTGTGTTCTTTGGGGCCCACACTCGGTGGTACTCAGGGCTGACTCCCAGCTCTGTGCTCAGGGGTCACTCCCAGCTCTGTGCTCAGGGATAACTCCCGGCTCTGTGCTCAGGGATTACTCTCGACTGTGTGCTCATGGCTCACTACTGACTCTGTGTTCAGGGATCTCTCCTGGCTCTGCTCAGGGATCATTCCCGGCTCTGTGCTCAGGGCTCACTCTTGGCTCTGTGCTCAGGGATCACTCCCGACTCTGTGCTCAGGGAGCACTCCTGGCTCTGTGCTCAGGGCTCGCTCCTGGCTCTGTGTTCAGGGAGCGCTCCTGGCTCTGTGCTCAGGGAGCACTCCTGACTCTGTGCTCAGGGTTTGCTCCTGGCTCTGTGCTCAGGGCTCGCTCCCGGCTGTCTCTCCAGCCCGCATGGTGTGTTTATTTTTGCAGAGGTACTCTGCTCTGTGGTACCTCTCGGTTATTGCCCCTAACACTGTCTTCCGCATCCCACCCGGGGGGTTCCTTGGGTGCCACATCCTTGGTCCCAGGGCGCACCCGTCCCCACACAGAACCCAGACAGGGATCCCACTCTGGGTGACCCAGTGTCAGCATCCAAGGCAGGACCTTTATCCCTGAGTCCCACCCAGATCCCTCCCTCACGTGTCTCATCCTGGAGATGAGGGAGTTGCTATTTTAAGCTTCCAGAGCCTGGGCAGGGATCCCGCGTGCACTGTATCATTAAGGAGCCGCGCACGTGATCCTTCCGCACCAGCAGGGCCCGCAGTGCCCTACGCAGAGGCAGGAGCAGGAGGAGGAAGTACAGGACGGAGAGCAGGTCACACCTGACCCCTGCATCCGAGCTGGAGCCTCCAGGGGGCTGGAGCCCTGGGACAGCAGGGAGGGCGCTGGCCTTGCCCGCGGCCAACCCAGGCTCCATCCCTGAGCCCTCCAGGAGTGAGACCTGAGTACAGAGCCAGGAGAAAGCCCTGAGCACTGCCAGTGTGGCCCCCCAACACACACACACACACACACACACACACACACACACACACACACACACACACACACCTGAGCTTCTGTTTGCTTCCCCGGGACATACATGCCTGCCCTGCACCCCACCGTATGCCTGTCTCTCATAATCGCAACCCTTTGGGGGATTTCTTTCCAGGGAAACCCTAACTACGTCCCCCAGAAATCGCTCAAGACAAATCACTGAGTGCTTGGCAGAGCCCTGGCTGTGTTGGCCACCTTCTCTCCTGGTGAAGTCAGGAGCCAGAGGCCAGTCGTATCCCGGTGGGCTGAGGGGAGCAGTGCATGGGTTGTGTGGGGGGCACGCCAGGAACTGGGGAGTGAGGCAGGAGAGAGTGAAGTTTAGAGAGGGACAGAGAGCATGGGAGGGTGTGCGCCACCCGGGGAGGGCACCCTGAGGAGTGTTGCCTGCTCACCCATGGCTCCCTGCCGCAGAGTTCAAGCAAGAAGGAAAGTGTGCTCAGTGTCAGGGCTGGAGCAGTTAGCACAGCGGGGAGGGCGTCTGCCTTGCACACGGCCGACCCGGGTTCGATTCCCAACATCCCATACTGTCACCCGAGCACCGCCAGGAGTAATTCCTGAGTGCAGAGCCAGGAGTAACCCCTGAGCATCGCCGGGTGTGACCAAAAAAAAAAAAAGTGTACCTGTTGTCAGGCTCAGGTAAAGGGCAGTTTGCTGCTGATGTGGGCTGAAGCCCAGGGCTGCAGTGCCAGCCCCCACAGCCAGGTTCGCGTCCCTCTGCTCCGAAGCCCCCCTCATAAGGCCGATTCTGTGACTCCTCAAAGCAACTCTGAACCCTGGAGTGGGGGGGAGGGTCTGCAGCCACTCACAGCCCCCTGTGCCTCCTCCTTCCTGCACGCCTACCTGTGCCCAGAGACACCCCCAGCTATGCTCAGCACTTGCTCCTGGCAGAGCTTGGGGGTCCCTCTGAGGTGCCAGGGGTTGAACCCCAGGTTGGCCGTGGGCAAGGCAAGCGCCCTCCCCACTGTCCTCTAGGCTGGAACCCCCATCTTCAGCTCGGTTTGGGGCCTGGCTTCTTTGGGAGGTCGGTCTCAGCCCTCCCCACTTTCTATTTCTTTCGGTGGATTTTTTTTGAGTCTTTCGATTTCTGTTGCGGCAAACGGGGCCCACTCACTCCAGGCTCACCTGCGTTCACCTCAGGGGTTGGAGCTGTTTTGCTTCGTGCTCATTTCTAAATGTCAACTCTGACAGCACCTGGGCGTGGGCTTCTGTTGGTGGGAGTGAGGGGTGGGCCGTACCCAGGGGCGCTGGGTGGGGAGGGCCTGGTGCTCAGGGGCTACTCCTGGCAGTGCTCGGAAGGGACCAGGCAGTGCTGGGGGTCGGGCCTGTCCTGCCCCGTGCCAGGATGCGCCTTCACCCCTGTAACTGCCTGATACTCCTCGATAAGAGGTTTCTGAGGATTGCTAGGAATGCGTTTCTGGCCGAAATCCGAATGATTTCCCATTTCACGGTTCTGTGAGCTGGGAGTTTGGGGAGTTGGTGTTTGGGGGCTCATAGGAACCTGGTAGCCTCTGTGCCATCCCTCCATTCGTTTCTTTGTTTTTGTTTCTGATTGTGGTGCTCAGGACTGACTCCAGGATCATTCCTGAAGGACTGGGGCGGGGCGGGGGGCACATATGGGCTGCCAGGAATCAATTCTGGGGCACCCATGCAAGGCAAGTGCCTTACTTGCCGTCCTGTCTCACCAGCTCTCATTTTTTTCTTTTTTTGCATTTTGGGTCACACCCAGCGTTGCACAGGGATTCCTCCTGGCTCATGCACTCAGGAATCACTCCTGGTGGTGCTTGGGGAACCATATGGGATGCTGGGAATTGAACCCGGGTCGGCCGCGTGCAAGGCAAATGCCCTACCTGCTGTGCTATCGCTCCAGCCCCCACCAGCTTTCTTCTTTGATCCATTTTTAAAATTTTTCCCTGGTTTGGGGATCATACTTGGCAATGCTCAGGGGTTACTCCTGGCTCTGCACTCAAGAGATCCCTCCTGGTGGTGCTCAGGGGACCCTATGGGATGCTGGGGGAGATCGAACCCGGGTGGCCTGCATGCAAGGCAAGTGCCCTGCCTGCTTGTTATCGTGCCCACTCCGTCTGTGGATCTGTCTTGATCGGCGTTTTGCAACGGGAACACCATGTTAGCTGCTGCAGGGGGCCCCCACCCCACCCTCAGTCTCATGCAAGCTTCTCGGTATCGGGGCCCAGAGATGGTTTGAGTGCTGAGGTACTGCAGCCTCAGTTTTCATTGGTGTGTCTGCAAGTAGGTCTGGGTTTGCTGAGGGTGAAGGGGAATTTCTGGAAGCCGCCTGGAGTCCAGCTTTGCGCTGACCCTTTAGGACGTGCTGCCTGGCCGGTCACCGGGTGGAACTCTTGTATAACCCCATGCAAACAGCGGCTATGGGCAGTCTGGGGCCCCTGGCCTGGTTTTCGGGCCTCAAGGGACCGTGGTGGTGGCAGCCGGCATCCGTCCCTGCTCCGAACCTCATTTCTCCACCAGCCGCTCTGCTGGGTCAGCCCTCTGAGTTGGTGGCGAGTTGGCCCAGAAGGTAAATATAGGAGCCTGGTGTCAGAGTCCAGGGATTCTCACATTTGGTCTTTGCTCTTGTAGAATCGAATCCCGGGCCTCACACGGGCAAGACAAATGCTCTGCTTTGAGGGCCGGAGCCGTAGATAGTCCAGCGGGGAGGGTGCTTGGGCCAACCCGGGTTTCATCTCTGGCATCCCATAGGGTCTCCTGAGCACCGCCAGGAGTGATCCCTGAGCACAGAGCCAGGAGTCAACCGTGAACACCACCAGGTGTGATCCCAAAACAAATTGTCCCAAAATGCTCCACATTCCACTAAGCCACATTCTCCCGCCTCCCCCCCTGGACCCGCACCCTCCTGCAAAGGAGTCTCACAGTTAGGGGAGGGTGTGTGTGTGTGTGTGTGTGTGTGTGTGTGTGTGTGTGTGCGCGAGTGTGTAGGGACGGGGCGTGGCCTCCATCCTGAAACCCCTTCCCCGGAAGGGACCCTTGCCCCCCACCCTCCTGCAAAGGATTCTCACAATTAGGGGTAGGGGTGTGGGGGGCGTGGCCTCCAGCCCCAAGCCCCTCCCCGGAAGGAATCCCGACCCCAAGGGGAGGGGAGAGCTCTCACCTCCTGCCCCGCTCCCTTTGCCCACAGCAGGACCCCCGCACGTCGCCACCATGACCACCCACGTGACGCTGGAGGACGCCCTGTCCAATGTGGACCTGCTGGAGGAGCTGCCGTTGCCCGACCAGCAACCATGCATCGAGCCGCCGCCCTCGTCCATCATGTACCAGGTGAGTGGGTGCGGGGCCGCAGCTCTGATCTCAGGCTTCGGATATTTGCTCTCAGAGCTTCCGTGCTCACACACCGGACTCCGCCTCTGAAGGTTCTCGGGTTATCTGCTGATTCTCTCTGTCTCTCTGTCTCTCTGTCTCTCTGTCTCTCTCTGTCTCTCTCTGTCTCTCTCTCTCTTTTGCTTTTTGGGTCACACCCAGCGATGCAACAAGGGTTCCTCCTGGCTCTGCGCTCAGGAATTACTCCTGGCAATGCATGGGGACCCTATGGGATGCTGGGAATCGAACCTGGGTCTGCTGCGTGAAAGACAAACGCTAGACTTAATGCTTCAGCAATTTGTTGATTCTTAATAGAAGCACGTGCAAATTTCTTCTTCCCCCTTTTGGTTATTGGACCGCACGCAACTATGCTCAAGGCTCACTCCTCCTGGCACTGCTCCAGGGACGCTATGGGGTACCGGGGACCCAATCCAGGTCAACTGCATGCCAGGCAAGCACCCCCTCACCGCCATCCTATCCCTCTGGCTTCTCATGAGGTATTTGTGATTACATTCAGGGCCAGATTTATCAAGCACATACCTGAGTTCAACACACAAATGTGGTTGAGTCACTGTGTTTTGAACCCAGATTAAAATTTTCACTGAGTTACTTTTTTTTTTTGTGACAAGCAGTATAGGAAACTGTAACAACTAACCATTTCCCTAAACTATTCATGTATGTATACATAGTTGCATACAGGTGTATATATCCTTTTTTTACATTTCTTTTTTAATTTTCATAAAGTTGTTCACATTAACATCCCTATTTCTAATGTTTGCCTGTGCACTTAAGTATTTGTCTATTATGTAAAGCAATTATAGAACATAGAAACATGCCATATCACAGACTATTAATAGTAAAGTAGATGTTAAGTAATAAATATGATACATAGAAACATCTGTATGTTTTTACCAAAAGGTGAAACAGGTAATATAATTTTGTAATTATATCAATATATGCTATATATTATTTGCATATGTTATACAACTATATACTATATATACAAATAATATATAGCATATATTGATCACGATCACGATCATCCTGTTGTTTGTCGATTTCCTCGAGCAGGCACCAGTAACATCTCCTTCTTCCTAGCCCTGAGATTTATTTATGTTATGTCCAATAACATATATTGATAAAGGTAAAGGTAAAGGCCCTCCCGTTGATCGTCGATTTGCTCGAGCGGGCCCAATAACGTCTCTAATTGGAGACTTTGTTGTTACTGTGTCTGGCATATCGAATACTCTCGGCAGCTTGCCGGGCTCTCCGAGAGGGGCGGAGGAATCGAACTCGGGTCGGCCATGTTGGCCGCTTGTAAGGCGAACGCCCTACCCGCTGTGCTATCGCTGGAGCGATATAATTACAAAATTATATATACACTCACGATCACGACCACCCTGTTGTTCGTCGATTGCCTCGAGCAGGTGCCAGTAACGTCTTCTTCGTCCTAGCCCTGAGATTTTTTTTTTTTAAAGTGCCATATTCAAGGCTTTTTCAGGGTTAGGAGAATGAGACCCATCATTGTTACTGGTATTTGGCATATTGGGTATACCACGGGGAGTTTGCCAGACTCTGCCGTGTGGATATATACACTATATATACTATAATTATATATATACTATATTTTATATATATTGCTCTATGATTTGGCTTTTGTTTGGGGGCCACACAACTGTGATCAGGCTCTGCACTCAGGGTTCACTCCTGGTGGGGCTTGGGAAACCATATGGGGTGCCGGGGATTGAACCCAGGTTGGCAGCATGCAAGGCAAACGCCCTACCAGCTCTCCTGTTGCTCCAGCCCTATTGGCCTCGTGCACGGCAAGTTCCCTGCCCATTATCCTATCTCCTGGGCCCTTGTATTCATTGCTTTGGCCTTTCTCGCTCCTGGCTTTGGGCAGGTTCTCAGTTTCGTGGCTTCAGGCGGATTCTGTTTTCCCAACCTCTGATCCGTGGCCACCTCTGTCTGATACTGTGCTTCCCTCTCGGAGCTACACCCTCATGCCCTCATGCAGTGTCTTTGCCGCTGGGCGGGTGGGGGGAGCAATGAGTGACACCAGCGTGGCCTCACCCCTACTCACAAGTGCACCCCACAGCTGGGTCACCCCAATTCCCTTCCATGGAAGCAGATGAAATGGGGGGAGCCATTGTGATTCAGGGTGGTGTGTGTGTGTATGTGAAAGAGAGAGAGAGAGAGAAGATGTGGAGGAGGGTCCCCGTTTCCCCCCACCCACCTCACCCCCTCTCGTGTTCCCACAGGCTAACTTCGACACCAACTTTGAAGACAGAAATGCGTTTGTCACCGGTATCGCGAGGTACATTGAACAGGCCACTGTCCACTCCAGCATGGTGAGTGTGGGGCGCTGCCCAGTGCCCCCGGGCTTGACCAACCTCCCAACTCCCCCCTGCTTCTCAGATGGGTGCCCTTACTACTTTTCCAGTCTTGCAAACCATTCTCACTTATTTTTTTTCCCTTTTTGGGTCATACCTGGCAATGCACAGGGGTTACTCCTGGCTCTGCACTCAGGAATTACTCCTGGCAGTGCTCGGGGGACCCTAAGGGATGCTGGGAATCGAACCCGGGTTAGCTGCATGCAAGGCAAATGCCCTACTCACTGTGCTATTGCTCCAGTCCCCCCTCCTCACCTTTGAGCCCCACTTTGCCTCAGTCCCTTGTGGGGAGGGTCCATATGGGATTCGCTCTCCTGTGAGTTTTGTTTGCTTGTTTTTTGGGCCACACCCAGCAGTGCTCAGGGCTGACTCCTGGCTCTGCATTCAGGAATTACTCTTGGTGGGGCTGGGGACCCTATGGGATGCCGGGAATCGAACCCGGGTAGTTGTGTGTAATGCTCTCCCGCTGTACTCTTGCACCAGCCCCTCTGTCGGTGTCTTATTCATTGTGGGCATTGGGGAATTTAGTCTCTTTAGCAAAGCAGGTTCTAGCTTCTTTAGTTAGTTTTTTTTGGGGGGTGGGGGCTCAGGACCTACTCCTGGCTCTGTGCTCGGGATCACTCCTGGTGGTGCCCGGAGGACCCTTTGAAGTACAGGAGATGGGACTCAGGTTTGCTGTGTGCAAGGCCAGCGCTCTCCCCGCTGTTCTATCTCTCAGTGCATGAACAGAACAGGACTTTGGAATAGCCTCCATGACTAGAGGGGACAAGGGGGACTTCATCAGTCTGGCCCCACTGGGAGGAGTCACTTCTCTTCCCAGAACACAGCCCAGAGTGGGTGGTAGTGAAGATGCAAGAAGACCCGTGTGGACGGAGTATGGGGGTGCTCACCCCGCATTCTGGGGCCCTGCGGGCTGGCTCACCGACCTCCCCCAGTGCCAGAGCATAGGCTAATGATTTACAAAGCCCTCAAATGAGGAATTGAAAGTGTGACCTGTCCGTGACATTGGCTGTGGAAAACAGATTAGTCATCAGCTCCACATGTGAGGGGGAGGACTCGTGACATCAAATACAAGCCAGGCCAGGTTACCTTGGCTGTGGCTTTTTACTTTCCAAAGCTAGTTGCCGGCCGTAACCGCTACCATTTTTATGATTTTGTTTTGTTTTCGGGGCCACACCCAGCAGTGCTCAGGGTTTACTCCTCACTCTGTGCTCAGGGATCACTTGTGACGGGGCTCAGGGGGCTGTATGGGGGGGCTAAGGAGCAAAACCAGGTCAGCCACATGTGAGGACAGTGCTACAGTTTTTTTTTGAAGGGGGGTGTGCACTCAGCAGTGCTCAGGGCTTACCCCTGGCTCTGCACTAATGAATCACTCTCGGCTGACTTGGGAGACTGCCTAGGGGATGCCCTACCCACTGCACTATCTTTCTGGCCCTGGCTAACTTTTCTTTACCTGGGATTCCTCTTAATTCACCTTGGAGATGATGAACATGTGCGCGCAGGTGTGTGTGTGTGTGTGTGTGTGTGCGCGCGCGCGCGCAAGTGCCACGCAGCCCATTCCCTTCTCCTAAACTTCTGTGAGGTGACTTGTATCACCATTGTCATTGAACCGGTGACTCTGGGGGCAGCGTGTGCTCTGCTGGAAGCCAGCAATTGATGAGTCAGTAGAGATTCATCTCTCGTGCTGCGGCAGGCTTGGCCATCTGCTTCGGATTATTTTTAACCATGGGTCTTGATCATTTATCTGCTGGTAAAATCATGCCGAGGGCTCTTCCCAGACACGAGTGCTCTCTAGTACTGCACTGTCCCCAGGGGAGACCCCCGCTCAGCCAGTCCTGGAGTTAATCCCGTTCTTAGCTGCTGCCTCACTCATCAGAACAATTCTCAATGCCAGCAGTAGACACTCAGCATCACCATCTTCCTCTGAGTTGGTTTCCTTTTTTTTTTTTTTTTTTTGGTGGTGGTGGTGGGGACGTAGGGGAGGGTACACCCAGCAATGTTCAGGGGTTATTCCTGGCTTTGCATTCAGGAATTATTCCTGGCAGTGGTTGGGGACCCTGTGGGGTGCTGGGGATCAAACCCTGATTGACCGCATTCAAGGCAAGCACCACCCCTCCCGTGCCTGATATGCTATCTCTTAGCCCCTCCTCTGAGCTCCAAGCATCTCTGATAGGTGTAACTTTTGCCTCCCAAATAGTCTGTTTTTTTGTTTGGGGACCACACCCGGTGATGCTCAGAGACCCTATGCGATGCTGGGGATCAAACTCAGGTTGGCCACGTGCAAGGCAAGTGCACTCCCCACTGTGCTATTGCTCTGGCCCTGAAATTAGTTTCTTGCCGCAGTGGTTCAGAGGGTGCCGTTTTTCTTTGCTATCGAGGAACACACATTTACCTTTTTCTCAGGTGGCTGCCCTCTGTATGGGCCTTGTGTCAGGTGGCAGAGCCCAGAGGGGCCATCTGAGGAGCAGGAATGTCCAGAAGTGGGGAAGTTTTGGGGGTTAGGGGGAGGATTCATATGCAGATTCTGATTCCTTAGACCTGGGCAAGGAGCCTAGAGTCTCCATTTCAGATAACTCTCCCCCCGAGTGTTTCTGGTCTTGCTTGTTCGCAGGCCATGCCTGAGTCTTGGGGATCTGGCAGGGTAAGGCATGGTAGGGAAAAGTGGGGGGCTTGGGGGAGTCGATGCTCAGAGACGCAGGCACTTAGCGCTTTTCTCTTTCCAGAACGAGATGCTAGAGGAGGGGCAGGAGTACGCGGTGATGCTCTATACCTGGCGCAGCTGCTCCCGGGCCATCCCCCAGGTGAGACGGTTCCTGCCTGCCCCTCCAGGAATTCCATCCCCCCTCCCCCCCCCCACACACACACCCCGTCCTGGAACTGAGCTCCTTCCAGTAGCAGAACAGAAGGGGAAGCCATGAACTCGTTCCCCTCCCATGACACTGTCAAAGCATGGGTACCACCGATGTTATTCCCTAAATCGCAGACACTAACGCTCTGGCCCCAAACTACGGTGAAAAGGTAACAAGTCAGCATAACGCGCATGCGCACTCTCGGGCACGCACACATACGCACACATGCGTATTCCTTGCACCAAGTCACCTCCGCTGTGGGCTGAGAACGCGGCTACATGTATTTTGGATCTTTGCCCTGGATGAATGCAGGTGTTGCTCAGTCACCCCCACTCACCACCTTGGTCCTTTCTCCCTCTCTCTTTTGCTGGAGGAGTGGGGCTCACACCCGGCAAGGCTCAAGGCTGACTCCTGACTCTGCACTCAGGAATCACTCCTGGTGGTGCCTGGGGGACTATAGGAGATGCCAGGGATTGAACCCATGTCGGCTGTGTGCAAGGCAAAATGCCCTCCCTGTTGTATCGCTCCGGTCCCAACCGTGGTCCCTTCTCTAGACACTGCCCCCCACCCAACTGGTTTCCCTTCTCATTCCGTATTGACTCTGGGTACATCAGGGCCCATGAACTATTTTTACCACCCTTTCTTTTATTTTTACTACCATCACTGTCCTCTGATTCCTCGGTTCCCTTGGGCCACGGGACACATGTGTGTCAACAGGACTTTTCCCCTCGGGTCCCCTAACCTCAGCCCCAGAGAAACCTGCTCCCAGCAGCCTGGTGGGTGCCTTGCAGATCCCCGGCACCTGCCCACTTTGTGGGCAGGCAAGCTCGTCGAATTTGGTATGTTCTGCAAACGCAGGCTCTGGGGACTGAGTGCCACTGCTGTTTTCCCTACAACATCTGCCAGTCCCATGGAGACATGGCAGGACGCAGCTGTCCCTGGGGCGCCCTTGGGCCCCTTCTCAGCATTTTTAGTTAGGATTGTGAGGGGAGGGCATGGAAATTTCTACTCTGTGGGTCCCCCATCCCAGAACCACCAGCTGGGGAAACAGTTTATTGCCGATGTGTTGTTGTTGGCCATTAGTGTGTGGCCAGGGCAGTTGGAGTGGACATATTTTCTGTTCAGAATTTTGTGAGGTTCTGATTAGGGCTAACGGGAGAGGCGGGAAAGTTCCTTAGCCTTGGTAAGGCACAGCTAGGAGTCCCAGCACGGACCCCCCTGGCATGGAGCTGAGGGCGAGCGTGGGTGGCCAGCACCTTCTTCCTGCAGTACATCCCTGGGGAACACATCCGCCCCATCTAAGCACACCCTCACGCAGGGGCACCCACCATCCCTCCCTGGGTCCCCAGAGCACAGCTTGTCTTGCAGAGTGAAGGGCCACTCCCTAAGCCAGCGGCTGGGCACTAAGCACCAGCATGCCCACGCCCCTGCAGGTCAAGTGCAATGAGCAGCCCAACCGCGTGGAGATTTACGAGAAGACAGTGGAAGTGCTGGAGCCGGAGGTGACTAAGCTCATGAAGTTCATGTACTTCCAGGTGAGCGTGGGCCGGGCCTGGATTGGGGGCGGGACGGGGCGGGGTGGGGGCGGGGCTTAGCTGCAAATTGGTGGGCGGGACCTGGTTGGTGGGGACGTGGCCGGGGCGTGGCCAGGCCAGGGCGGTAATTAGGGGCATGGTTTGTGAGAGCATAGCTGGGGGCGTGGCTAGTTAGGGCGTGGTTAGGGGCGTGGCCTAGCGTGTTTGGGGGCGTGGCTTTAGAGCTAACCCCACTGAAATGGGGTCATATGGACTCATACCATAATATGCATAGAATCTCACAGTCCCCAACGCCCTAAGTTTCAGAGCCGTCCTGAAGTTCCCCCGTCCAATCCCCTCACCCAGATTACAGCCGTACTTTGCACAGAGCCTAAGGATGATTTTGTGTTTCTTTTGCCAGTACATTTTTTTTGCTTTCCTTTCTCAGTTTTCTTTTTGGGGGGTGGGGTCCATACCCAGCCGTGCTTAGGGATTTACTCCTGGCTCTAGGGATTACTCTAGTACTCAGGGATTACTCCAGGTGGGCTCGGGGGACCCTATAGGGTGCAGACTCCTCGGTCTGTAGTGTGCAAGGCAAACACCCCACCTGCTGTACGATCGCTGTACGATCGCTGTACGATCACTCTGGCCCCGGTGGTTCATTTCTTGGTTGCTCACTGAATTCCACGTGCGAGTGGGAGTAACAGGGTGAGGATGGTCCCTTGGGATTCCCACGTTTTTGGGGTGCAGGTGTTTCCCTGAGTACCTCTCACTCCCACCTCCCAGATAGGCCCCTCCCTCCATCTGAGTTTCTCCCTGGGGCGCTGGCAGCAATGGGCAGACCTGGGCACCCCAGACGCGGGGGTTTTCTCTGGGCTCCCATCCCATGGCGCACCCTTCTTGTGGCGGCAGCGCAAGGCCATTGAGCGCTTCTGCAGCGAGGTGAAGCGGCTGTGCCACGCGGAACGCAGGAAGGACTTCGTGTCCGAGGCCTACCTGCTGACGCTGGGCAAGTTCATCAACATGTTCGCGGTGCTGGACGAACTCAAGAACATGAAGTGCAGCGTGAAGAATGACCACTCCGCCTACAAGAGGTCTGCCCCGCCCCCACCCCTTCTCAACCTAGAAACTACAGAGCCCCCCTCTCCACAAATGGGTCCCCCTCCACTCCACACACACACACACACACACACGTACACACACACATTCTCTGAGCTGGAGCTGCCCAGAGCAGGAAGCAAGTATGTGTCTGGGGCTTGGGACTCAGGGCAACAGAGGGTCTTTTTTTTTCTTTTTGGTTCACACCTGGCGATGCACAGGGGTTCCTCCTGGCTCTGCACTCAGGAATTACTCCTGGCAGTGCTCAGGGGACCCTATGGTAATTGAACCCGGGTCAGCTGAGTGCAAGGCAAATGCCCTACCCACTGTGCTATCACTCCAGCCCCACCAGGGGAGTCTTTAGAGAAGTAGTCTCTGAGGCTTCTCTGTCCCAGAAGCTCATGCCACACCTGGGGTACCTGGGTGTTATGGTGTTCTTGGGGTGTCTCACTGGAGGAGGGAGGAGTGGAGCCCATGGGGGGGTCAGGCTTTCTGCCTAACCACACCCCCACCTTGCAGGGCGGCACAGTTCCTGAGGAAGATGGCGGACCCCCAGTCCATCCAGGAATCCCAGAACCTGTCCATGTTCCTGGCCAACCACAACAGGATCACCCAGGTGACCGCCAGCCCCGTGACCCATGTCTGTGTTGCATCTGCTCCCGCGGGGCTGCACTACACCCCGACCTTCACAGACACCCCCATCTCCACAGACAATCCCATCTCCACAAGCACCCCATCTCCACAGACACCAGCCCTCCATAGACACCCCATCTCCACAATCACCCCCACCCTCAGAGACACCCTCCATCTCCGTCCTTCATCTGTGCTCTCTGAGACCCCCAGCCCCTTCTCCTAAACATCCTTCGTCTGTGCTCCCTGAGACTCTGCCCCTTCTCCATGTTGACCTATATAGCGTCAGAGTCTGGTCCCTGGTCTCCAGGGAGGCCTTAATCAGGTGTGAGCCTCAGTTAACTCCTCTGTGAAATGGGCTGTTGTGTGGAGGGGACAGAAGCCGGGACGCCTGCTGTGGCCATCATCACGCTGTGCCTGCAGCTCTGACAGCTCAGCCCACACAGGCCACCCGCAGGTCGCTGGCCCCAGCCCAGCACACCTCCTCCCCATCCCCCTGAATTTCAGCCAGGACTCTGTGCGGGTTCTCCGCAGGCCCTGTACACTGGAGCAAACCCCGAGGTCCTGCCTGGGTGGGCTTCCCAAGATTCTTGTGGTGCTGTGGAAATGCTCAACATTTTCCCTTACAAAGGAGTGGTGGTCGCGCTCCCAGACCCTCCAAAAGAACCTTCCAAATCCTGCCTAAGTGAAAGTTGAAAATGTGAGGGTTTTTTTTGGGGGGGGGCGGACCTGTATCCACAAACACCCCTTTGGTGGAGGGAAGCGTGTCTGTGCTCCCGGGTGCTCTCTGCAGGGGGCGCCTGTCCCCCAGGTGCTGAGGGCTCCCCTGCAGACAGGCACTTTGCACCAAGGTCAGCTCAGCTCCAGGCCCTGAGGAGGGAGGTGGCAGGGCGGTGAGGAGATACTCACCTCGGGGGGCCGGGCGTTCAGTGTCTCCATCAGCAACTGGAAGTGATCCCTGGCTATGAGGAACTGCTGGCCGACATCGTCAACATCTGCGTGGACTACTACGAGAACAAAATGTACCTAACGCCCAGCGAGAAGCACATGCTCCTGAAGGTGTGTGCCATCCCCCCTCACCCCCGAGGGACCCCCCTCCCCTAGCCTGCCCGCTCCCCCCCTCCACCCACCTGACACACACGCTTCCTCTTGCCCCTCCCCCCAGGTCATGGGCTTTGGGCTCTACCTGATGGACGGAAGTGTCAGCAACATTTACAAACTGGACGCCAAGAAGAGAATAAATCTTAGCAAGATCGATAAATTCTTTAAGGTAAAGTCGGCACTGGGGGCAGGGGAGGGGGATGGACGGGCAAGAAGGACCAGAAGGAGTGGGGTGACCTGAGCTGGCTATGCAGTGACCAGAACTTTGAAGACCTCATGTGGAGGGGAAGGGAAAGGGGGAGAAGGAGGAAGAGGAGAAAGGGGAAGGGAAGGAAGAGGAGGGATGCAGCCCTTCTGTCTCCCCATCTCATCCCCAAGGGCACCCCCGCCCTTCCCCATCATCATACACCCCAAGTGTTCCAACTCCTTGCAACTAGAGATCCTCCCCACGTGTTAGCTCCCCAATTTCCTCGCCGATGAAGAGAAGCTTCTAGGAGCCCGCCCCATTCCTCAGCATAAACCAGAGCTCAGAGCGGCCAGGATTGGAGTCGGCTTTGAATTCATCCACCTGGGCTACCCCACAGCCCCTGTCTTGGGCCCCAGATGCCCCTGAGCGGCGTCCGTCTTGGGGGACTGTCTCTGTCCAATGCTTCCCAGAGGAGGGCTCTGTGGGCCCTGAAGAAATCTCTGAAGCCTCAATGTTAAACGCAGCCTGGACCCTGTGCCAAGGGTTCCTTCCTCTGGATGGGGGAATAAGGCGCATATGCTCAGGGGAAGGCAGGGTGGGGTGGGGCCTAGGCAGATGGGCGGGGCCTAGGCAAATAAGGCCTAAGTGCATGGGGGCTGGCCCAAATGAATGGGTGGGGCCTCGGTACCTGGGCGGGGCCTTTGGCTGGGAGGAACCTCTGCCTGGGCGGGGCCTAGGCAAATAACCGTGGTCAAGTGCATGGGGGCAGGCCAAACGAATGGGCGGAGCCTCAGTGCCTGGGAGGGGCCTCTGTGTGGAAGGAGCCTCAGTGTCTGGGTGGGGCCTGAGCTCGGCTGGGCGGAGCCTGAGCACCTGGAGGCATTCTTCGCAAGGCTGCAACTTGAACTTTTCCCCAGAGCTGCCCCCCAGAGCACACTTTTACACGTTCCCCCCCTCCCCAGATCCCACCCCCAGCCTTGGGCACTGCAGGGGACTCCCAGAGGATCAGACTCTTCCCTTCCTTAACAGATGGCTCTGTCTAAGTATCTCCAAAAAGGGAGCGTGTTGCTCCCGAGAAAGGCGCTATTGGGCTCACCCGGGCTGCTGAGATGTCTGTCCTCCTGGGTGACCCAACTCCCCCGGTTCTAGCAGCCTCGGTGTCTCCGTGTGTGTGACGTCCCTCCGCCCGCACTCACGCTGTCCCGCTTCCTTTGCAGCAGCTGCAGGTGGTGCCCCTTTTCGGCGACATGCAGATAGAGCTGGCCAGATACATTAAGACCAGTGCTCACTATGAAGAGAACAAGTCCAAGTGAGTGCCTGCCGTAATGTGTCTCGGCCCTGCCAGCCTCGAGAGCGAGTGAGCGAGCGAGCAAGCTAGCAAGTGAGCCAGTGCCCCGCCGGACAGGGGACTGAGGGGCCACTGCAGCCCCCCGCGGAGCCTCTGAGTGCTTTGGGACCCGCCCCTTGACGCGAAGGTTCCAGAGTGTGCAGAGCTCTCCGCAGTGCCCGCCCCTTCTCTATCCCTGCGGGGACAGCAGAACGCAGGGCGTGGGTTGGACCTCAGGGTCAGCGACAGCCGGTCCCCTGTCCTGGGGCGCGGGGGGGGGTGACAGGTTTCTCAGACTGCTGTGAAGACGTTAGTAAGGGGGTATGGTCACCCCCCAAACCTGGTCATCAAGGTGCTGGGACACCATGCTCAGATAGTGGCCACGCTGTGATCTGGGGTCTTGGGGGGAGAGGGGGTCCTTCTGTCTGGGTATCACCTCAACCTCCTCTTCTTGAGAGGGATTTCCAGAGTGTGTCTTGCACTCACTCTCCAAGCTGAACGAGCCCCTGGATTTGCAGGACCCCTGCTCCCCCATCATCTTCATGTCCCGGCCCCATCATCCACCACAGCAGGGAGGGGGACCTGGGCAGAGTGACCCTTTCCACTGCTCCCCAATGCTCATAGCGTCAGGACCAAGTAAGAGCCAAGGTGTGACATCAGCTTGAATGTGGAGACCATCCCACCCTGCAGGACACACCCCTCACTCCAGCTCTTCTTACGCCCCCATGTCCCCCAGACTGGGGCAGGAGAGGCTCCATCCTCACGTCCTCTGGGTTCCGGGACGGGCTTGTGGGAGCTTCTCCTTCTGGAACACAACTGGCGATGGAGGTGCCTGGTGTTTGAATTACCCCATGCCCACCTCAGCCCCCAGCCTCACCCTGCAGTGTTGGCCCTTGGCGGAGCTGGGGTTCCCCCCACTCCCCAGCTCTAGCTCTGCTGGGGTCTCCACCCTGGCCTTGAGCAGGGTAAGTAAGGGGTCGAGGCCGCCCAGGGGCTGAGCCCGGGTGCATCACCAGCAGTAGCCGCTCCCCACCCACGCCCCCCTGCCCTGCTCCGACCCCGCGTCTCCGCCAGGTGGACCTGCACGCAGAGCAGCGCCAGCCCCCAGTACAACATCTGCGAGCAGATGGTGCACATCCGCGAGGACCACATCCGCTTCATCTCGGAGCTGGCACGCTACAGCAACAGCGAGGTGAGCGTGCGCGCGTGCGCACAGGGCGCCGGGTACCCCACCCCACATCCCACCCCTCAGTCCTGGAGCAGGCTGCATGGAAGCACCCCGCAAGCAGGGAGCCTGCACACTCAGGGAACGGGGGGATGAGTCACACACACGCAGGGAGTATGGGGGAGTCCCTATGCTCAGGGAGCAAGGATGGGGGGAATTCCCCCCCAACACCCCCCCGGCGCATAGGGCTCAGGGGTACTGGGAGACCCCCCGCAGCCTGGAAGGTGCTGAGACCGCGGGAAGCATCGAGCATCACAGGTGTGTGTGTGTGGGTGAGTTACCCAGCAACTACCTTCACTCCCCTCTGCTGGATGTGGGGGGGGAGGGGAGCGGGTGATTGTCTGCAAGGGGAGTGGGGGGCACCGTCTCCCAAGGGGCAGAGAAGGTGCCACCCTGTGTGTGTCTGTGGTGTAGTAACAGCCCCAGAATCTCCCATCTCTGCAGAGATCCAAAGTACCCCCAGCCCAGAGCCATAGTCCAGCGGGGAGGGCGTTTGCCTTGCATGTGGTCGACCCAGGTTCAATCCTGGGCATCCCATAGGGTTCCCTAAGCACCACCAGGAGTGATCCCTGAGCGCAGAGCCAGGAGTAAACCCTGAGCATTGCCAGGTGTGACCCTAAAAGCCAATAAATAAATAAATAAATAAATAACAGCAACAACAACAAAACCCCAAAGCACCCCCAGTGAGTTAGCAAGAGAAATGGGCTTTCTGAACCCCACGTGGATCCGAGAGTGAGTGAGAAGCCATTGCACCCAGTCAGGAGAGACACGGGCGTGGACGTCAGATCCATGCCTGCCAGGCCCGGGTCTTGCTAGGAGTTGTTGAGATGTGGGCCTCCTTGCTATTCCAGGGTTCGGGATGAGAGGAGAAGATAAAGTCTGGTTCCCAGTGATGTTAGGTTTCCCATAACCACCTTCCATGGGTTGCCCCACACCCTCTGAATGAGCAGATGGTGACCCCGACCCTCTGGGGATGCAGCTCCAGGGATAACCCTCGAAACTGCCCGCAGAACACTGCGCCTTGAACCATCAACCTAGTTGGCTAAGAATCACGGGGTGAGTTGAGAGGGGGTGGTCTCCAGGTGCCCTGAGCACGATTAAAATCTTAGCACTATCTCCCCCTCTTTTTAATTTCTTTTTTAAAGATGCTGAGAGGCCAGGGAGGTTACTTAAGTGGCAGAATACATGTCAAGTGTGTGCAGGGCCCTGGATTTCATCCTCAGAGCACCCCTGGAAATAGCTCCCATGGCCCCTAGCCCTGCTGGATGGCTCTATCCTGACCCAGAGCTGCTGAGAGTGGCCGCAGCCTCTGAGAACAGGCTGGCGTGAGTCCTCAATAGGAACAAAGTGAGGGCTGGGGCGACTCAAGGCCGGGGTGGACCAAAAATGAAAGGAAGAAGGAAAGAGAGAAAAAGAAAAGAAGGAAGGAAAGAAAAAAGGGAGGGAAGGAAGGAAAGAGAGGATGGAAGGAAGGAAGGAAAGAAGTCACTTCCTTAGGAGTCCTTTTGGGGGGTGGGGTGGGGAGTTCACAGTCAGTGCTCAGGGATTATTCCTGGCTCTGTGCTTAGGCATCACTTCTGGCCGTGATGGGGGACTCTGTGGGTAGCCGAGGATGGAACCCCGGGTGGCCACGTGCAAGGCGGCATCTATCACGGCAGGGACGAGCCTTAGTCCCTGCTGTTCAGATCGGCCACCAGGGGGCGTGTGTGAGGCCTCCCTCCCACCCTCCTGCAGAATTGGAACTTGAACGTTTAGCCAGGCACCAGCAAAGCCACCGGGGGTTGGGGGGCTTGGCCTCCCCCTCTGGGTGGTGTCATCGTGGGGGGCACCCCCTTGTGTTCTAGAGGGGGGTCCGTGCATACAGGACCGTCTCACAGACGCTAAGGTGATGCGTCTGTCGTCATCCTGTTCCCCAGGTGGTGACGGGCTCCGGGCTGGACAGCCAGAAGTCGGACGAGGAGTACCGGGAGCTCTTCGACCTGGCCCTGCGCGGGCTGCAGCTGCTGTCCAAGTGGAGTGCTCACGTCATGGAAGTGGTGGGTGTCCTCACAGCCACTGGCCCATGCTGTCCCCAGCCCAAAGGCCCTGAGCCAAGGATGGCGATGACCTATACACCCTGTTAGGCTCTTTACCTTTGGAATCCAAACTTGGCTGACCCGTTGGCCCCTTTGCAGAAAAAGATCCAAAAAAAAAAAGACTTTGAGGCCAGAGAGAGAGCACTGGGCTAAGGCACGCTGCTGACCCGGGTTCAATCCCCGGCATCCCACAGGGTTCCCCCCGAGCAATGCCAGGGGTGATGCTTGGGTGCAGAGCCAGGAGTCAGCCCTGAGCATTGCTGGGTGTTGCCTCAAAAAAAAAGTGCCCCATTCTCTCTTAACTGGAAATCTACCTGCGTTAAGAGGCACACGGGGCTGGAGCAATAGTACAGAGGGTAGGGCATTTGCCTTGCATGCCCAGGTGCCCAGGTTCCATCCCCAGCATCCTGTAGGGTCCCCCAAGCACCTCCAGGAGTAATTCCTGAGTGCAGATCCTGGAGTAACCCCTGAGCATCGCTGGATGTGGCCAAAAAAAGGAAAAAAAAAATGAAGACACACAGGAAGCACCCCCAATGGCACCTGAGGTCACTATCTCTGCCCCCCCCCCATCACTCTGGACATAGACAATGTGGCCTGGAAGAAACCTCGGCCCCTCCCCACCCTTTCTCTGCCCCCCATCCCAAGCCCCCTCCTAAGGAGCTGCTTCTCTCCTCTGTTCCCTTCCTAGAAGGGGACCCTCTGGTGTCTGACCCCAGGATGTGCCCAAGCGTCAGAACCGTCCCTGGGGGTGGGGCGGGGATTGACTGTCCTTTCCCCGAGAAGGCAGGCACCTCTGTGATGGGTCACCTGTCTGTCTCCCCAGTACTCCTGGAAGCTGGTGCACCCCACAGACAAGTTCTGCAACAAGGACTGCCCGGGCACGGCTGAGGAGTATGAGAGAGCCACACGCTACAACTACACCAGCGAGGAGAAGTTTGCCTTCGTGGAGGTGGGGTGTCTCCCTGCACCCCCTTATCACTGAGGCTGCTGCGGGGGTGTGGGGCCGTTCCGGGCAGATGCTTCCCTGCCCTCTCCTCTTCTCCCCTCTCAGTTTTCAGCTCCCTCATGGAAAACTCGTCCTATGGGCCAGAGCGATAGCACAGTGGGGAGGGTGCTTGTCTTGCACACAGCCCACCCAGGTTCAATCCCTGGCACCCCATAGGGTCCCCTGAGTGCCACCAGGAGTGGCCCCTGAGTGCAGAGCCAGGTCTAAACCTACTAACCCCGAAACAAAATAAAACAACAACAACAACAACAACAGAACTGATCCTCGGAATAATAAGAAACACCTGTATTTCTAAAACGCCCAAGGAAAGCATCCCTCCTGTTAGTAAAGTAAAATCAGGACCAGAGGGATAGCATGGGGCAGAAAGGCCTCAGCCTTGCACATGTAGGCAAGGCCTGGTGCATCCCTGGCACCGCATATGAGCTCCCAAGCACTGCCAGCAGTAACCCCTGAGTGAGCCAGAACTAGGAATAAGCCCTGAGCATTGTACTTGGGTGTGTCACCAAGAAAGAAAGAAAGAAAGAGAAAGAGAAAGAATGAAAGAAAGAAAGAATGAACAAGAGAAAGAAAGAAAAAAGCTGGAGTGATAGCACAGCGGGTAGGGCGTTTGCCTCACATGCAGCTGACCCAGGTTCGAATCCCAGCATCCCATATGGTCCCCTGAGCACCACCAGGAGTAAGTCCTGAGTGCATGAGCCAGGAGTAACCCCTGTGCATCGCTGGGTTTGACCCAAAAGAGCAAAATAAGAAAAAAAAGAAAAGAAAGGAAGGAAGGTAATGCAGATGGCTGGAAGGTATGCCTGGGCCCCACCCCTTCACAGCCCGGAACTGAAGAAAGGGGTGAGTTCGCGGGGGTGGAGGGTTCTAGTTCACAGAGGCGTTTGGGTGCAGATCTAACTCAACAGGGCATCCCATGGGGGTGCGGTGCACCCACCATGCCGACCTGAGCATGGTTCATGGCTCAGAAGGCCGTGAACAGCAGGTGGAACTGAAGCCAGACCCTGGACGAGGTAGGGAGAGACGCTCATTCAGGGTCAGGGTATGGAAATATCAGGTTCAAGGGCTGCCCCGAAAAACACCCCAGTGAGGCTGCAACGATCCCTGACACCCCACAGGGTCCCTTGAGCCCCAAGAGGAGTGATCCCTGAGCACTGAGCCAGGAGTCAGCCCTAAGCTCCATTGGTTGTGGCCCCCAAACAAGCAAACAAAAAAAAAAACAAGTTTCTCCTACCAGGTTGTCGTTCTAGAGATAACTGTTTATTTCCTGTTTGATTTGTTTTTCCATGACCCTGTCAGAAACGACACCCTAAAACACTTCATAAAATCCACAGAATGGTCCCCCAACTCCCCACCCTGACACATAGGCCAGACAAGAGTAATCCAATAGCAAGTAGCCAAGTTACTTCCAAAACAAAGGTTCTAAACGTCCGAGCCAGAGCGATAGTCCAGCGGGGAGGACGCTTGCCTTGCAAGCGGCTGACTCGGTCGATCCCTGGCATCCCATTATGCCACCAGGAGTAATTCCTGAGCATCTCCAGGTGTAATCCAAAAAGAAAAAAAAAGATTCTAAATATCCCTTGGGAATGTTTTTTTTTTTTTTTTGCTTTTTGGGTCACACCTGGCAATGCACAGGGGTTACTCCTGGCTCTGCAATTCAGGAATTACTCCTGGCAGTGCTCGGGGGACCCTATGGGATGCTGGGAATCGAACCTGGGTCGGCTGCGTGCAAGGCAAACGCTCTGCCTGCTGTGCTATCACTCCAGCTATCACTTGGGAATATTTCAGGGTGGAAAAAAACTACTCAGGTCTGTAGGTGCGTATGGAAAGGCTCCCAATTCAGTGCTCCTAGGTGAGCCTGCCCTTACACACACATACACACACAAACACACCTCCCTCACACACACACCCTCCGCACACACACTCACACACACACATCCACACACACACACATCCATACTGACACACACTCTCACACCCATACCCACACACACACACACCCATACCCACCCACACACATATTCACACGCACACACCCATACCGACACACATACACTCACACACTTGCACACACACACACACACACGCAGACACGGGCAGCCTGACCATCCCGTCCATCCTGTCCCGCAGGTAATCGCCATGATCAAGGGCCTGCAGGTGCTCATGGGCCGCATGGAGAGCGTGTTCAACCAGGCCATCCGCAACACCATCTACGCCGCCCTGCAGGACTTCGCCCAGGTCACGCTGCGGGAGCCCCTGAGGCAGGCCGTGCGCAAGAAGAAGAACGTGCTCATCAGGTGACGGCAGGGGACGCGGGGGGCTGGCGGGGTCGCCCAGGCAACCAGGGTGTATTGGAAACCAGGGTGCACAGCAACCGAGGTGTACCGGCCACCGGGGGGCTCACAAGAACTTAGGGGATATAAAGAAATCAGAAACACAGAAACTGGGGGAGGGCTTGGGGGGGGGTTGGACAGCGGGGAGGGCATTTGCTTTGCATACCACTGACCCAGGTTTGATCCCCGGCACCACCTATGGTGGGTCCCCTGAGCACTGCCGGGAGTGATTCCTAAGTGCAGAGCCAGGAGTCAGCCCTGAGAACTGCCGGGTGTGGCCCCCAAGACAAATTAAACACAAAGGAATTGGGGTATATTAGAAATCAAGGGTGCATCTTCAAGCCAGGTTACTCTAGGAATTTGGGGTCCATCAGAAATCAGGGGCACGCAGAATTGGAGCGTGTGGAGAAATTGCAGAAATCAGAACTGCCTCTGAAATTAGGAATGCACAAGAAATCGGGGTGATGGGGGCCAGAGCAATAGCACAGCGGGGAGGGCGTTTGCCTTGCACACAACCAACCCAGGTCCAATACCCGGCATCCCATAGAGTCCCCTGAGCACCACCAGAAATGATTCCTGAGCACAGAACCAGAACCAGGTGTAAATCCCCAGCACCATGGGTGCGGCCTAAAAAAATCAAAATTAAAAAATAAAAAGAAATTGGGGTGATCATAAATTGGGGATGCACAGAAAACAGGGCTGTCAGACACCAAGAGTACACAGAGCTGACCTCAGATTGAGTTCCTCACTTTGTCCACCCACTAGGAACACACACTGACCCTTCTAGCAAGTTCCAAGGGACCTTCTTAGAGGTCTGGACATCGGGGCTGGACATGGAGGTCACTCCCTTCTCTTCTGTGTGGCTGTGGGGATTAAGCTCACCTTCCTCATCTGTACCTCAGTTTCCCTAACCTGCACAGCATATGTGGTTTTTTATTTTGTTTTTGTTTTGTTTTTGTTCTTTTTTTTTTTTTTTGCATTTTGAGTCACACCTGTCGATGCTCAGGGGTTACTCCTGGCTCTGCACTCAGGAATTACTCCTGGCGGTGCTTGAGGGACCATATGGGATGCCGGGGATTGAACCCAGGTTGGCCGCGTGCAAGGCAAACGCCCTCCCCGCTGTGTTTTCACTCTGGTCCTTGCATAACATATGTGTGAGCAAGCTGCAGCTGTCCTAGGTGGGCTGGGGAGAGAAATGGTCACCTCCAAGGCCAGGAGCCAAGGCAATGGGAAGGCCACTACCCTGCCCTCACAGGGTCCCCAGGGCACTGGTACCATGCAGGCTTCAGGCTGGCCCCCAGGTCGGTCATCCCAGACCCTCTGGGGAGGCAGCCGGGGACACACCTGGAGTCCTCAGGGTGGAGGCTGGGGACACCTCGTGACTCTCCAAACAGGCCCTGAGTCTCCCGCTTTTCCTTCCCCAGCGTCCTGCAGGCCATTCGGAAAACCATCTGCGACTGGGAGGGGGGCCGGGAGCCCCCCAATGACCCGTGCTTGAGGGGTGAGAAGGACCCCAAGGGTGGATTTGACATCAAGGTGCCCCGCCGTGCCGTGGGACCGTCCAGCACCCAGGTAAGCCCCTCTGGATGGTGGGACGGCTTCCTGGCCAGACCCCTGGGGTGGGCTAGGCATGGAGGGGGGCCCTCAGGAAGACTGGACAGGGGTGAGCAGCTTGTGTTGTTTTGAAAGGGAGGCAGGAGCATTGGACAAAGATTCAGGAGAGGGACTGGAGCGATAGCACAGCGGGGAGGGCATTTGCCTTGTATGCAGCCGACCCGGGTTCAATCCCCCGCATCCCATAAGGTCCTCCAAGTGCCACCAGGAGTCATTCCTGAGTGCAGAGTCAGGAATAATGCCTGAGCATTGCCTGGTGTAACCCAAAAAGAAAAAAAAAAAAGATTCAAGAGACCTGGGACCAGAGACCTGGCACAGTGGGGAGAGTGCTTGCCTTGCATCCGGCTGACCTGGATTCGATCCCCATGACCACATAGGGTCCCCCAAGCCTCACCAGGAGTGAGTCCTGAGCCCTGAGCACCACCAGGTGTGGCACCAAAACAAAACAAGCGAACAAAAATATGAAAAGACCGGGCACATTCAGTGCAGCCCTGTGTGCAGATGTGTCATCTGGGCAACTTTGGTGGGGTCCTTTGTGAACCCTGCACCCCAGACTCCAAAGCGTGGAGCATTGAAAGCCTAAGCTATGAACCTCAGGGACCCCACCCTCGCCCTTGCTTGAGAATTCCCCAGACCAGCCCTGACTTGCTGGGTGATCTTGGGCAAATGTCTGGACCTCTCTGAGCTCTGATGATCTTGATTATAAAAAGGCAGCCCTGAACAGATCATACTGTTTATTCTGATCCCTTTTTTTCTCTACGACGCCCACCCCTGTCCCACTAACAGATACGAAAACCCTTAGAGAAAGTCTAGGAATCAAGAGACATTCCGAGGGGCCAGTGGGGTTTCTGAATAAGAGGTTGTGCAGGACTAAACAGTCTCCACCTCCCAGCATGTGCCTCAAATCCTGGCCACCGCCTTCAGGACGGTGGACCTGTGGGGAACTTACCCAGGTTGCTGGTTTTAAACAAGCCCCAGACTGGAACCCCTGGTCCACATGCCTGGCAATCTTCTCTTCAAACCTCCTTTTCTCACTATCACCTCCTCCCTGTTCGTGTCTGCTGAGTGGTGGCAGGGACACGTGGTGGGGTGGCCTGGGATTTGTCTGCGTATAGTTGGCATGACCACTGGCGTGGCAAGGATTGAGCTAGGAGTCAGGGACATCGGCAGATGGGGTTGGGCAGAGCATCTCACATATAGGGGCGTGGTTGTGGGCGTGGTGTGATCTGCATATGGGGCGTGGCAGCGCGTATCTACATATGGGGCGTGGTTGTGGGCGTGGCATGTGTTGATCAGCACTTGGGGCATGACAAAGTGTGATTTACATATAGGGGTGTGGTTATGGGCGTGACGTGGGGGTGATCTGCATATGGGGCGGGGCCGGAAGGCTTTGCTGTCCCTTCCCTTCCCTTGGTCTCCTCTTCATCCTGCTGCCACCTCCTACAGACTGTCTTCCCAGATGCCACGCAGCCCAGGATATCAGGGTGGTGGGGAGCGGGGGGCTCTGCCAGGCACGCCACTATCTATCTCTCTCTGTGAGTTCTGAGTTAACTAGGACAAGGGAGAGAGAGGAGGCCAGAGAGAGTGGGGCTAGGGAGAAGAAGAAATGGTGGCCCCCTCAGACCCTCGTGGTCCCCTCCCCCTGTCTAATGCTTGGGGGCACGAGGTCCAGAGAGCAGAGTGACCAGTGCCAGCCTCAGGGCAGTGGCCAGCTGAGATCTCCTGATGCCCTCCGGGGGGAGGGGGTGTCCAGCTGTGGCAGTGTACACCCAGGGGAACCCAGTGCCCCGTAGAGGGAAGTAGAAGACCCCCAAATAGCTGGATCCAGAGCCGACCCCCAGGGGTCCTCTCTTGCGTGACTGTCAGCGTAGGGGGGCCGAGGGGAGGGGCCTGGCTCATAGACTGGCCAGCAGGGGGCAGTTCCAGGTGTCCCAGGGTCAGCTGGGTTTTCGGGACAGCCAAGGTGTTGGACCGAGCGGTTCCTGTAGAGGCGCCAACTTCCCCGCGGTGTACAATAGCTCTCGCTCTTCTCTCTCTCTTTCTCTCTTTCTCTCTCCTCTCTCTCTCCCTCTTCCCTTTCTCTCCTTCCCTCCCGCTCCCCCTCCCGTCTGTGTCCTAGGCCTGCCAGTGGCCCCCGAGGGCTATGTTTCACCCCACTGGTGGCGCTCAAGGCCGAAGAGGCTGCCGATCCCTGGTACAAAGCCACCTGCCGGGCCGGTGTGGGTCCCGCCACCACCCCGAGGGGCAGGGCTGCGCCAGCCTGGCGGCCCTCACAGTCAGGAAGGTTCTAGATTCGCCCTCGGCCCTCATACGCGAGACCGTGGGGCCGGGGCGTGCAGGGGCCAGCAGCCCCCCATGCCCTGCTAAGTCCCCCCCCCCTCCCGGGCACAGCTGCGCCCCAGCGTGGCCCGTGGTATTGGCCGAGGATCACGTGATGCCAGGGCCCGGCCACCCCTGAGTCGTGCCAGTGGGCAGGAGCCGGCTTGAGAAAAGGGTCTGACTCTTCTCAGACTCGTCTTCCCCCCGGCCCAAGGCAGCAGATGGGGAATCAGACTGCACGTCCGAGATCACAATCCCAGGCAGTCGGCGGGCACCTGGCCAGGCCGCCCACTTCGGAGCCGTGCCCCCCCACCCCCAGGAGGCAGGGACCGGGACTCCACACGGGGGCCCCACCACAGACGCCGCCCAGCCCCTGACCCTGTCGCCCACCCTTCCCTCTGCAGCTGTACATGGTGCGCACCATGCTCGAGTCGCTCATCGCCGACAAGAGCGGCTCCAAGAAGACTCTGCGCAGCAGCCTGGACGGGCCCATCGTCCTGGCCATCGAGGACTTCCACAAGCAGTCCTTCTTCTTCACACACCTGCTCAACATCAGCGGTGAGCGGGCAGGGCACGGGCGCACGTGCACGCGCACACACGGACACGTTAGGACACACACGGTCATGGGCACACACAGGGACACACACGGACATAGACACACGGACACACACATGGACACAGACACACACGGACACGACACACATGGACACACACACGGACACACATACAGATGCCGGACAGACACGAACACACAGACACACACACAAACATAAACACACGGACACGCACAGACACACACATGGACACGGACACACATGGACACGAACACAAACAGACACACACATGGACACATACATGGACACAGATACACGGACACACATGGACATGGACACAAACACACACGGACACACTCACAGGCACCGGACAGACACGGACAGAGACACATACACGGACATAGATACACGGACACACACATGGATATGACACACATGGACACACACACGGACACACATACAGATGCCGGACAGACACGAACACACAGACACACACACAGACATAAACACACGGACACACACAGACACACACATGGACACGGACACACACGGACACGAACACAAACAGACACACACATGGACACATACATGGACACAGATACACGGACACACATGGACATGGACACAAACACACACGGACACACTCACAGGCACCGGACAGACACGGACAGAGACACATACATGGACATAGATACACGGACACACACATGGACATGACACACATGGACACACACACGGACACACATACAGATGCCGGACAGACACGAACACACAGACACACACACAAACATAAACACACGGACACGCACAGACACACACATGGACACGGACACACACGGACACACATGGACACGAACACAAACAGACACACACATGGACACATACATGGACACAGATACACGGACACACATGGACATGGACACAAACACACACGGACACACTCACAGGCACCGGACAGACACGGACAGAGACACATACACGGACATAGATACACGGACACACACATGGATATGACACACATGGACACACACACGGACACACATACAGATGCCGGACAGACACGAACACACAGACACACACACAGACATAAACACACGGACACACACATGGACACAGACACACACGGACACACACGAACACGAACACACACGGACACACATATGGACACAGGTACACGGACACACACGGACATGGACACGAACACACATGGACACACATGAACACACACGGACACACTCACAGGCACCGGACAGACACGGACAGAGACACACACACAGACATAGATACATGGGCACACACATGGACACAGACACACACGAACACACATGGACACGACACACATGGACACACACATGGACACACATACAGATGCTGGACAGACATGAACACACAGACACACAGACACACACACTGACATAAACACACGGATACACACAGACACACACATGGACACAGACACACACGGACACACACGGACACGGACACACACGGACATGGACACGAACACGTACAGACACACATGAACACATACTGACACACAGGCACCAGACAGACACGGACAGAGACACACACACGGATATGGATACACGGACACACATGGACGCACATATAGAGACAGACACACACAGACACACACGGACATGAACACGAACACACACAGACATATATGGACACACACAGACACACATGCACAGGGACACACACAGACACACATGGACATGGACATGGACATGGACACACACATGAACAGACACACACATGGATACACGCATGGACACATGCACAGACAGACACAGAGACACACGAACACACACATGGACATACATAGACACACACGAAACCGGACACACACCATCACAGAGATACAAACACACACATACACAGGCCACACACACAGACACACATACGAACACATACACAGACATACACGCACACACACAGACACACACACACGGACACAGACACACACAGACATTCACATGGACATGGACACAGACACACAGAGACACAGACACACAGAGAGACACAAACAGATATACACACAGACACGGACACACACACACACACACCTACACACACCTGTGCTACCCAGCCGGCTGTGCTGGGGGCTGTCTCTGCTCTGAGCTCTGGTCTCCAGGCTGGCCCCCAACCTGTGTCCCGGCCCTGACCCCAGTGTCCCTCTGAGGGCGGAGTTGGGGTCTGAGCCAGCACCCGGGACCCACCACGCGGTCTGGCTTTTGTGTGTACTTTTGTTCTTTTTCTTTCTCCCCTTCTTTTTCTCTTTTGGTTTTTGGGTCACACCCGGCCATGCTCAGGGCTGACTCCTGGCTCCTCACTCAGGTGTCACTCTGGTGTGAGGGCTGAGGGACCCTATGGGATGCCGGGGGTGGATCCCGGGTCGGCCGCGGCCGGTGCCCTCCCCACTGTCTCCCCGGCCCCCCTCGCACATGTGCTTTTTACACTGGAGTTGAATATTCTCGTCAGGGGAGGGGGGCCGATGAAAATTGGGGACAGGGGGACTGGAGCGATAACACAGCGGGGAGGACGTTTGCCTTGCACGCGGCCAACCCGGGTTCGATTCCCAGCATCCCCTAGGGTCCCCCGAGCACCGCCAGGAGGGATTCCTGAGTGCAGAGCCAGGAGTGACCCCTGTGCATCACCGGGTGTGACCCAAAAAGAAAAAAAAAAGGAAATTGGGGACAGGCGTGTAAGCTCCCTCCCCCACCCCCGGGACTGGGATGCACGCGTGGGGGTGCTGGGGGACCCTTGGGTGACGGCGCCTTGTCCGGCTGTGCCCCCAGAAGCCCTCCAGCAGTGCTGCGACCTCTCCCAGCTCTGGTTCCGCGAGTTCTTCCTGGAGCTGACCATGGGCCGGCGCATCCAGTTCCCCATTGAGATGTCCATGCCCTGGATCCTCACCGACCACATCCTGGAGACCAAGGAGCCGTCCATGATGGAGTGAGGCTTGGCAGGGGTGGAGGGGGGCGGGGGTGGAAGTGGGGAGGGGGGCTCAGCGGTGGCCCAGTGGGGGCCGGGTGGGGCACTGCTCTGTCCAGCACATTCTGAGGCGGCCCTTAGCCCAGCCCCTCAGCCCTGGGTCTCCCCAGGCTTGGTGGCCCCTGTCAGCATGCACGCGCGCGCGCGCGCGCACACACACACACACACACACACACACACACACACACACTCGATTTCTGGGCACCACTGGCGTGTCTGTCCGACCCCGGGCGCTGGCAGTGCTCACCTCCCCTTCTGTCTCCCAGGGCAGGCAGCCCCCAAACTTCCCCGCAGGTGATCCCTGCCCCGGAGCGCAGGGCCGACTGTGACCTCCCCCCGCCCCCCCCAGGTATGTGCTGTACCCACTGGACCTGTACAACGACAGCGCCTACTATGCCCTCACCAAGTTCAAGAAGCAGTTCCTGTACGACGAGATCGAGGCTGAGGCGAGTGACGGGCACACACAGCGCTCCCTGAGTCCGTCCGTCTGTCCTTCCTTCTGTCTCTGTCCTTCCTTTCATCCGTCCGTCTGTCCTTCCTTCCATCTGTCCATCTGTCCTTCCTTCCATTGCCCATCTGTCCACCCATTTATGCATCCCTCCGTCTGTCTGTCCATCTACCCATCCATCCGTCTTTCCTTCCATCCATCCATCTGAATGTCCACCTGTCTGTCTAGCCACCAGGGTTGCACCCCTTCGGCCTCACTCGGCAGGGGAGAGGGGCGTGCATTGGGACAGGGGGAAAATGCCCGGGAGGCTGCCCGTAACTGCTGGGCCAAGCCCAGTTCAACATCCCCAGGACAGGCTGGTTCCACGAGCACCACTGAGAGTGACCCCTGAGCACTGAGCCAAGAGCAGCCGCTGGCCACTTGCTGGCGTGACCCCCCCAAACCCACAACAAACAAGGCCTAAGGCAGTGTATAGTCTGAGCACCAAAGGGCCAATCAAGACCCCTTTTCTAGGCCATCCCTCGACGCAGGCGGCCAGGCTTTGTCCACCCCCGGTCCAGGGACAGTGACCCCCTACTTCACGTCCTGGATGGAGGGATGCGCTCAGAGCCTGGCCCACCCACAGAGAAGGGCCATGAAGGGACAGCCACGCAGGGGGCCCAGAAGACAGTCACCAGGGCTGAGGAGACACCCAGGCCCCATGCGGGGGTCTTTGCCCCAGGAAGGCTGGAGGGGAGCCCCGGACCCTGGTGGTGGCCTCGCTAGGCGGTGCCAAGGTCTGTTTGTGCCCAGGCTGGCACCCGCGGGGACAGGCTGGGGCTCTGAGTAGGAGGGACCCCCCGGGGCAGAGCTGGGGAGTAGGAAGCCGGGAATGGGCACTTCTCCACGGAGCTCACCCCACGCCCCAGTCCCGACAACTCTGTCACCGCCAACCTGCCTTCCTCAAACCCGGTGCCACCTTCTAGGGTAAAGGGCAAGACCCGCCCCTTGTAACTGGAGAAGCTGTTTTTCGGTTGTTTTTTTTTTTTTCAGTTTTTATTTTTTGGCTTGCTCCTCCCCCCCCCCCCCCCCCCCCCCCGCAGAGCTCAGGGCTTTCTCCTGGCTCTTCATTCAGGAATCACTCTTGGTGGGCTCTGGGGGTCCCATGGGGTGCCAGGTCAGCCACATTCATGGCAAATTGCCCTCCCTACTGTCCTATTTTTTTTACTTTTTTTATTTTTTATTTTTGCTTTTTGGGCCACACCCGGTGATGCACAGGAGCTACTCCTGCCTCTGCACTCAGGAGTTACTCCTGGCGGTGCTCAGGGGACCATATGGGATGCTGGGAATCGAACCGGCTTGGCCGCGTGCAAGGCAAACTCCCTTCCGACTGCTATTGCTCCAGTCCCTATTTTTTTCTTTTTCTTTTTCTTTTTTTTAATGAATCACAATGAGATACAGTTACAGACTTTCAAACTTTTGCGATTACCTTTTCAGTCATACAGTGTTGCTCTTGCCCTTGAGAAACAGTTTCTAAGCTGAGGTTTTCCCAGGAAGTTGGTCCATCTGTGTTTGCAGGGGCTGGTGAGGGCCAGGCCTCAGGGAGAGGTCTGCGGGCATAACCCCCCCGAAAGCCGATGCCCCCTGGTGTGGGCATGATGACCCCTTCCCGCTACCCTTCTGCTGTGTCCCCGAGAAGGACCCGGAGGAGATGCATGCGCTAGACCTTCTCTAGGGTGCCAGGGCCCCCAGACCAACCACGTCCCTCGTCTCCTGCAGGTGAACCTGTGCTTCGATCAGTTTGTCTATAAGCTGGCAGACCAGATCTTTGCTTACTACAAGGCCATGGCGGGCAGGTAAGGACAGTGGGGTCGCAACCGTGTATGGGGAGCGTGGGGGCGCGGGGGTCCGAGGCAGGAGATGAGTGCAGCAGACAGACACTCTAGGACACTAAGACAAGTTCTGTTGGGGCTGGAGCGATAGCACAGCGGGGAGGGTGTTTGCCTTGCACGTGGCCAACCCGGGTTCTATTCCCAACATCCCATATGATCCCCCGAGCACCGCCAGGAGTAATTCCTGAGTGCAGAGCAAGGAGGAACCCCTGTGCATCGCCGGGTGTGACCCAAAAAGCAAAATAAATAAATAAAAGACAAGTTCTGTCACCTGCTCCCTCAGGGGGGACATTGCAGGGTGAGGTTTTACCACATCTTGGGGGACTGGAGAGGCAACCTGAAGAAGAATTTATGAGTGGGGGGCAGAGTGATAGTCCAGCGGGGAAGGTGTTGGCCTTGCACAGTGCTGACATGGGTTCGATCCCCGGCACCCCGCAGGGTCCCCCGAGCCCCACCAAGAGTGATCAGCCCTGAGCACAGAGCCAGGAGTCAGCCCTGAGCACAGTTGGGTGTGTGGCCCACAAATAAAGCCAGCAGCCCTTTGGGGTTCTGTTGTTCTGGGGGGGGTGCACACGGGGATACAGGGAGGAGATGGAATAAGGAAGTTTCCCTTCTCGGTGGCGATCAGAGTACCCAAGCAAGCCGAGGGTCCTGAGCTTGGTGGATCTACTCTGGGGGGGAGCGGGGGGGCCTGGAATGGACAGCCTGTCCCCAGGAAAGGCCACCACGGGTTCGCGTTTATGACTGTCAGAGCATTGGTCATCTGCTTCCTGGTTCTCAGCCACAGAGACGGACATGATTGCCTGTCTAAACTACAGGGCTGGGGCTGGAGTGATAGCACAGTGGGGAGGGCTTTTGCCTTGCATGCGGCCAACCCGGGTTCGATCCCCAGCATCCCATGGGTCCCCCGAGCACCGCCAGGCGTCATTCCTGAGTGCAGGAGCCAGGGGTAACCCCTGTGCATCTCCGGGTGTGACCCAAGAAGCAAACAAAATTAAAAATAAAAAAGCCATAGGGCTGCTGGGACTTAGAAGAACCACGTGCACGCGTGTGCATGTGTATGCATGCGTGTGAGTACAGGTATGTGAGCATGTGTGCTATATGTGTGCACATGTGAGTGTGCATGTGCTTACGTGAATATGAGGCGGGCACCCCTTGGCAGCAGGTAAAGGCTGGGCCTGGGTGTCCCCCACTGGACGGAACGGCTTCCTTCTCTCCACCGTCCACTCCCCGCCACTGGGACAGACGCCTCCCCTGGGGCCAAGAATGTCTCTGGCACGGGGCTTCTCCGGCCAACTGCTTTCCAGCTTTCTCTGACAAACCCAACGCTGCACACTGAGCTTCTGGGATGAGATGGAATGTGAAGGACTTGGTCACCAAGCCGGAAACGGTGGGACGGGGAATATAAATGCTGGCACTGGGTGGGGTGGATGCTGGGGTCTGCAGCTGTGTGGGAAACCATGGCTGCCGTGGCCTGTAGCTGCGTGGGTCAGTGCCGTGACCTGTACCTATGTGGGTCAGTGCTGTGGGCTGTGGTGTCACGGCTGCTGTGGTCTATAGTTGTGTGGGCCAGTGCCATGGCCTGTAGCTGTATGGGTCAGTGCCATGGCCTGTGGCATCACAGCTGCCGTGGCCTGTAGCTGCGTGGGTCAGTACCATGGGCTGTGGTATCGTGGCTGTCGTGGTCTGTTCTTTGTGGGTCAGCGTCGTGGTCTATAGCTGTGTGGGCCAGTGCCGTGACCTGTGGCTGTGTGGGTCAGCACCACGGCCTGTGGCATCACGGCTGCTGTGGTCTGTAGCTGCATCATGGGCCAGTGCCGTGGGCTGTAGCTGTGTGGGTCAGTGCTGTGGTCTATAGCGGTATGGGTCAGTACCATGGCCTGTTGCTGCGTGGGTCAGTGCCGAGGCCTACAGCTGTGTAGATCAGTACCGTGGCCTGTGGCATCACAGCTGCCATGACCTGTAGCTGTGTCATGGGCCAGTGCCGTGGTTTATAGCTGTGTGGGTCAGTACCGTGGCCTGTAGCTGCGTAGGTCAGTGCTGTGACCTATGGCATCACAGCTGCTGTGGCCTATAGCTGCGTCATGGGCCAGTGCCATGGTCTGTAGCTGTGTGGGTTAGTGTCGTGGCCTGTGGCATCACGGCTGCCGTGGCCTGTAGCTGTGTCATGGGCCAGTGCTGTGGCTTATAGCTGTGTGGGACAATACTGTGGTCTGTAGCTGCATGGGTCAGTGCCACGGCCTGTGGCATCACGGCTGCCATGGTCTGTACAGTGTGGGCGGGCTCCGTGGCCTGCAGCCGTGGCCCCTCCCTGTCACACTCACTCCCCTCCTTTCCCGTGCTCCCACCCAGCGTCCTTCTGGACAAGCGCTTCCGAGCCGAGTGCAAGAACTACGGGGTCATCATTCCCTACCCGCCGTCCAACCGCTACGAGACGCTGCTGAAGCAAAGACACGTGCAGGTGGGTGGGGCCCGGTGGCTCGGGGTTGGCCTGTAGCTCCCAAACCCAGGGCCCCGCTGAGCAGGGGGTGGCCCAGCTCCTCGAACCCCAGCCCCTGGGCAGCTTGGTCTGGCCAGCGCCACGCCTGCAGCCTGGTCCTCCTTCCTTGTCACGGGACAGCCACCTGGAAGGGCTCTGTCTGCCCCGGAAGGGATCTCTCTGCCCCACCCTGCTGGCTGTGGGGGTCTCTGAATGAACCCAGGCTGCTGTCGTGCTTGTTTTTTCTTTTCTTTTTTTTTTTTTTTTTTTTTTTGCTTTTTGGGTCACCCCCGGCAATGCACAGGGGTTACTCCTGGCTCTGGCTCTGCACTCAGGAATTACTCCTGGCGGTGCTCAGGGGACCATATGGGATGCTGGGAATTGAACCCGGGTCGGCCGCATACAAGGCAAACGCCCTACCCTCTGTGTTATCACTCTAGCCCCTGTGCTTGTATTTACTGCTAACTTTATGCCCAGTTTGGGGGAGGGATGTATCCCCAGCAAGGACTCAGGGGCCACCAAGGCCACCCCCAGCAGCGCTGGGGGAGGGGAAGGGATGGAACTTGGGACCCCCCCCATGCACACCAGGCAGAGTTCACTCCACCAATCCTCCCAGCTGCCTCCCTACCCTCTGTTCACTTGTGACCCGGATGCAAAAAAAGTGTTACGGGGGGGGTTATCCACGCTGCCTGAAAGTGGGAGCGTGAGCTGTGCGAAGTTGGGGGTGTCCGAGAATTCGCACCCCACTCCTGTGCCCTGCTCTCTGCAGAGTGCCCTGCAGCCCCAGGCCCTGAGCTGTGTGTTGACCCTGAGGCCATACCAGGGGGGGTTATGGGGGAGGGGAAGGGAGACAAGGCCATGGGGGGGGCCGTAGGCGGGGCCTGACTTGGGACACTTCCCCCGGAGCTCTGAGAATTCTGGGGAAGCTGGGCCTCATCTTTCAGCCATCAATATGGAGGCTCCGAGCTTTCTCTCCTTCGGGAAGGTTCCTGATGGCAGTCTTAGCCCTGGGCTGTTGTGAGTTCCCTTTCTGGAGACCCCAAGACTGCACAGGCCTTGGTCTCCCCATGTGGGAAAAGAAAAACGTTCCAGTCACTCGCCCTTTAGGAAGAGCCAAACGGCGCATACAGCAGGTGCCCAGTTGGTGTGTGTTGCCGTCTGCAGGATATTTGATATTTCTTATCATCTGTCCTCTGTTGCCCAGTAGGGCCACCAACATTCTGCCTTTATTAATTATTTATTTATTTCATGGGGCTGGAGCAATAGCACAGCGAGTAGGGCGTTTGCCTTACACATGGCAGACGAGGCCAACCCGAGTTCGATTCCTCCATCCCTCTCGAAGAGCCCAGCAAGCTACCGAGAGTATATCGCCCACACGGCAAAGTCTGGCAAGCTCCCCATGGCATATTGGATATGCCAGACACAGTAACAAGTCTCATGCCAGACACAGTAACAAGTCTCACGATGTAGACGTTACTGGGCCTGCTCAAGAAAATCGATGAACAACGGGAGGACTGTGACCATTTATTTCATGAATCGCCTCGAGATACAGTTACAGATTTACAAACTTTTGTAATTAAGTTTCATTCATACAGTGATCGAGCACCCATCCCTCCACCAGTGCCCATTCGCCAACACCAATGATTCCAGTATCCCTCCCACCACCCCCACCCCTTCCCACTCCCTGCCTCTGTGGCAGGCACATTCCCTCTTACTCTCTCTCTCCTTTTGGGTGTTATGGTTTGCAATATCGGTACTAAGCGACCCTCGTGTTCGGTCCATGGTCTACTTTCAGCACGCATCTCCCATCTCGAGCGAGACCTCCAAGCATCATTTACTCAGTGCTCCCTTCTCTATCCCAGCTGCCCTTTCCCCCAGCACATGAGACCAGCTTCCAAGCCATGGAGCAATTCTCCTGGCCCTTTTTTTTTCTTTGTTCTGAAGCACCTGGCAGTGCTCAGGGAGGGCCGACTACTGGCTCTGCACTCAGGAGTCACTCCTGGCGGGGCTCGGGGACAGTACGGGATGCCGGGGATTGAACCCACATCGGCTGCATGCAAAGGCAACAACCGCCCTCCCTGCAGAACTGTGGTTCAGGCCAACCTCCCTCATTTTCAAATTCCTGCCTTGCCAGTGGGACAGCGCCACCTAGTGGCCACCTGGGGCCCCATGCAGGAAGACCCGCAGGGCTGCTGAATTTGCCTGCCGTCTCCTGGGGGGGCTTCTGATGCATCTGACTCTCACTGTTTCAGAGAACCACCCCACTGACGCGGCTCGCTTTCTTTCTCTCGCGTGTGTTCCTCCCTTTTCACAAGCCACACGGTCTAATACACACACACGCACACACACACACACACACACACACACGTCTGTCTCAATGAGACGCATTTTCAGTGATAGTACGGTGGGGAGGGTGCTTGCCTTGCATACGGCTGACCTGGGGTTGGATTCCTGGCATCCCCGAGCACAGCCAGGAGTGATCTCTGAGCACCCCAGGCTCCAACACAAACTGAAACCAGAAGCATTTTGGCCCAGAGCGATAGGACAGTGGGGAGGGTGCTTGCCTTGCACATGGCTGACCCGGGTTCGATCCCCAGCATCCCATCTGGTCCCCTGAGCACCACCAGGAGTCATTCCTGAGCACAGAGCCAGGAGCCAGCCCTGAGCATCATCAGGTGTGCACCCTCCTGCCCCAAGTAAAAAATATATAACGGACTAATTTTATTTTATTTTATTTTATTTTATTTTTTCTTTTTGGGTCACACCCAGCGATGCTCAGGGGTTACTCCTGGCTCTGCACTCAGGAATTACTCCTGGTGGTGCTTGGGGGACCCTATGGGATGCTGGGAATCGAACCTGGGTTGGCCGCATGCCAGGCAAATACCCTCCCTGCTGTGCTGTCGCTCCAGCCCCCAGACTCATTTTCTAACTGGTTTCTCGTGTCTGAGAGTGCACCCCTCGCCCTCAGCATGGACCCCCTGAAACAAGTAGATGACCCCTGATAAAGCGGTGCTAACCGGAGGCCTCGTGTGTCCAGGGGTGCTCCAGGCCCTTGGTGCCCCCTCTCCCGCCAGGGTTAATGTAAGAGGGGGCTGGAGGGGAGGGCTCTGCTGGCTGGGAGACCCTCCCCGCCAGATTCCCTCTCTCCTCCCTCCGGGCAGCTGCTGGGCAGATCCATCGACCTGAACAGACTCATCACGCAGCGCATTTCGGCCGCCATGTACAAGTCCCTGGACCAGGCCATCAGCCGCTTTGAGAGCGAGGACCTCACGTCCATTGTGGTGAGGATGCCCCCCCCCCCCCACACACATGCGGGGACCTGGGGGGTGGGGCGCAGGGCAGTGGGCAGTGGGGGGGTGGGGGGAAGCTGGATACAGAGACGCTTGAGTCACCAGGGCACAGCTGCGTGCTGGAGAGCAGAGGCGATGGGGGCGGGGGGAGGAGGAGAGGGGGGCCGGGTTCTGGAACTCTCTGGAAGGGCCAGCGCAGCGCCTAGGACACCCTAGTGGCCATGTAGGGGCCTCATGCAGTAGGACAGCGCCACCTAGTGCCCATGTAGGGGGCCTCATGCAGGAGGACAGCGCCACCTAGTGACCACCTGTAGGAAGCCCCACAGGACTGAATTCAGGAGCCTCGGCAGCTCCCAGGGACCTAGTTGTCCCCATCTGCCGCCCTTTCTGACCCGCTGTGGGGTGTGCTGGCGCCCCTGCAGACATATGGGGGGGCGGCTTCAGTAGCTCCCACTTGCTGGCACGGAGGGATTTGCTTGCCCCTCATGGAAACAGCGGGAAGAGAGGTGGGGGGAGGGCCAGGGTGGACAAGGGGGCACTGTGGAGGGCGGTCAGGTGTGGCCACCCGCGCACACGAAGGGAAGTGGATGAGGCAGCAGCGGCCCGCGCAGTGGTGGCCCCGCGCTCAGCCCCGCTCGCCCCGGCAGGAGCTGGAGTGGCTGCTGGAGGTGAACCGGCTGACCCACCGGCTCCTGTGCAAGCACCTGACCCTGGACAGCTTCGACGCCATGTTCCGGGAGGCCAACCACAACGTGTCCGCGCCCTACGGCCGCATCACCCTGCACGTCTTCTGGGAGCTCAACTTCGACTTCCTGCCCAACTACTGCTACAACGGCTCCACCAACCGGTGAGGGCACTTGGCAGGGGCGGGCGGGGCGTGTGTGTGTGTGTGTGTGTGCGTCCATGTGTGTGTGCATATGTGTATGTGTGTACATGTGCGTGCATATGTGTGCATAACTGTGCATATGCATGTGTGCATGTGTACATGTGTACACGTGTGCGTGTGCATTTGTGTATGTGTGTGCATGTGTGTATGTGCATGTGTGTGAATGTGTGCATATGCGTGTGTGCGTGTATACAAGTGTACACGTGTGTCCATGTGTATGTGCATTTGTATCTGTGTGTGCATGTGTGTGTGTGAGTGCAGAGTAGCCCCCATGGTGAATGCCCCCTACCCCGTCTCTCTCCCACCAGCTTTGTGCGGACGGCCATTCCCTTCACCCAGGAGCCGCAGAGGGACAAGCCGGCCAATGTGCAGCCCTACTACCTGTACGGGTCCAAGGTGAGCACGGCAGGCAGGGGCCAGTGTAAGGCACGCATGAGGCTCCCTCTTACTGTCACGGTGTGGAATTAGGCATGAAATTGGGATTTGTTTTGGGGGGGGGCATACCCAGTGATGCTCAGGGCTGGCTCTGCACTCAGAAATTACTCCAGGCGGTGCTCAGGGGACCCTATGGGATGCTGGGGATCGAACCCGAGTCGGCTGTGTGCAAAGCAAACCCTCTCCTTGCTGGACTATTGCTCTGGCCCCTGGGTATGAAGTTTGGGGGGAGCAGGGCAGAGAGGTATGGGGGGGTTACATCTCCTCCGGGCTGTCCCTCTGGTCCTGGCCTGCGCCGTGGCTGGATCAGCCTGGGATGCATCAGCCTGTGAGCGGGGTGGGGGAGGGGTGTGTGCAGGGCTGAAGCTGTTTGGGGAGTGGGGGAGGGGCATACCTTTGTCCCATCTGTTCCGTGTGCCCCAGGACCCCACCATTCACCTGTGTCATACATAACATGACCACCATGTGTGCTGCGGTCACTGCATGTACCTTCTTCTCCCCGTCCTCAAGTGTGGACTAGAGGGAGGGTCCCAGACCATCCCCACCCCCAGCCCCATGCTGTGTGTAGGGGGGGTGTCCCGGTTCTCTCCCCCAGGGCAGTGGGGCAGCTAGAAGGTAGCCCCCACTCACGGGTGGGCCTCTTTGATCTCATTTTCACCAAGGCGGCAGGTGAACCCCTCGACAGGCAGAATATTCCAGAAGGAGGCATCTCTTAACTTTAAAAAAATAAGCCCCCAACCCAGAGAGCCTCTTTACAGCAATCCCCCCCGCCCAAGCCCCTCCGAAGACCTTGAGGTATATAAATCACGCCCGTAGGAGAGTCAGCCTGTTGCAGCTAAAATCATCACTTTTATTTATTTTTTTAACGCTTCTGTGGTGGGGGAGGGGCGGGGGCATCTCTAGAGGTGCTGACTCCTGGCTCTGTGCTCAGGGATCGCTCCCGGCAGGCTCAGGAGACACTATGGTGGGATATCGGGGGATCAAACCCGGGTCGGCCACATGCAAGGCCAGCGCCCTCCCTGCTGTACTGTACAATTCGCATCTCTGACATTCGGGGGGAGGGGGAACCCCCTGCGGTGGGGGGCCCATTCTCCCCTCAGGCACCCCGAGGTGTGGCGTCTCCAGCTCTGGAAAGTTTAGCAGAGGTTGTGGGACACCCAGCACGGTGGACCACAGAAAAGCGGGGGGAGGTGGGGTGGCGGGGGGAGGGGCGGGGTCACTGCAGGGCAGAGGTGGCTGCGCCGGCGTGGGGGTCTCCAGACATGTATTTTACAGAGGCTCAGCCAGAGCGGGGAGCATGCGCGCGCGCGGTGGGGCCGCCCCCGGCAGCCCCCGGGCGCCCCGTTCCCGGCGGCCCCGGTGAGCCCCTCGCCCCAGTTGCATGGCCAAGACGCCGGGCCCGGGCACCGGGCGGGGATCCTGCAGCCCCAGCTCGGCCAGCGCCAGCTCCTGGGCGATGTCTTCCTCCCGCAGGCCCAGCGCGGGCACCTCCTCGGGCCAGCGCACCAGCCCGTTGGCCTCCTCCAGGCGGCCCCGCCCGGTAAGCCCAGCGCGGCTCGTGGGAGCGCACGCACCAGAACTGCAGGCAGACGAAGGCCAGCACGGCCACTAAGCAGACCAGCAGCACGGCCAGCAGCACCCAGAGCGACAGCTGGGGGTCGGCCAGGGTGGGCGCGGGCGCCTTCTTCTCCAGCGTGTGGAACACGGTGCAGTGGTGGTGGGGGTCGGCCCCCGCGCGCTGGCAGCTGACGCACAGGAAGTAGAGCGTGGCGGGGGCCAGGTGACGCAGGGCCAGCGAGCCCACGGCGCGGGGCACCCTCTCCTCGTGCTGCGGCCCGTGACGCAGGTAGCCCGAGAAGACGCTCTGCCAGCTGGGCCGGTAGGCCACGTGGTAGAAATCCTCCAGGCACGGCTCGGACGACGACCAGGACACCAGCGCCCCCGTGCAGGACACGTTCCCCACCTCCAGATTCATCCTGGCCCTGGAAGACGGGGGAGCCGGGGGGCGCGGAGAAGGGGCGCGCCGTGGTTCCGGCCCAGGGCGCACCCCTCCCCCACCCTGGCTCAGCCAGCATGCAGAGGAGTGAGTGTCAGCTGGCAGGCCCAGCCCCCCCACCTGCACCCCGGGTCTTGCAGACCCCCCCGGGAGCGCCAGAAACAGCAGGACTTGGGGCTGGGGCTGAGAGGGCAGCGGACTTGCGTTTGATCCCCAGCATCCCATAACGGCCCCTGGGCAACACCAGGAGTGATTCTTGAGTGCAGAGGCAGGAGAAAGCCCTGAGCATTGGCTTGGGTGTGGAAGAGAAGGAAAGAAGCAAAGAGGGAGGGAGGGAGGGAGGGAGGGAGGAAGGAAGGAAGGAAGGAAGGAAGGAAGGAAGGAAGGAAGGGAAAAGAAAAGAAACAGAAGGAAAGAAAGAAGGAAAGAGAAAGCAAACCAATGAAGGAAAGAAGAAAAGGAAGAAAAGAGTAAAAAGAGCAGAAAGATCAACAAAGGAAGGAAAGAAGGAAGGAAGCAAGGGAGGAAGGAAAGGAGGAGAGAAGAAGGAAGAGAGAGAAAGGAAAGAAAAAGAGAAAGAGCAAACCAATGAAGGAAAGAAGAAAAGGAAGGAAGGAGTAAAAGGAGCAGAAAGACCAACAAAGGAAGGAAGCAAGGAAGGAAGGAAGGGAGGAAGAAAAAAATCGATGAAGAAGGAAGGAAGGAAGGGAAGAAGGAAAGAAAGGAAGGAAAGGAGGAAAGAAAAAGGAAGAAAGAGGAAGAAAGAAAGAAACAAAGAAAAGAAACAGAAAGAAAAGGAAAGCAAACCAATGAAGGAAAGAAGGAAGAAAGGAGTAAAAGAAGCAGAAAGATCAACAAAGGAAGGAAAGAAGGACGGAAGCAAGGAAGGAAGGAAGGGAGGAAGGAAAGGAGGAAAGAAAAAAAGGAAAAAAGAGAGATAAATAAAGGGAAGAAAGAGAAAGAGCAAACCAATGAAGGAAAGAAGAAAAGGAAGGAAGGAGTAAAAGGAGCAGAAAGACCAATAAAGGAAGGAAGGAAGCAAGGAAGGAAGGAAAAAGAAAAAAAGAACAAATCAATGAAGAAGGATGGAAGGAAGGAAGGAAGGAAGTATGGAAAGAAGGAAGGAAGGAAGGAATACAGGGAGCAGAAAGACCAAGGGAGGGAGGGAGGGGGAAGGAGCGAAACAGACCCGCGCAGGTCCGTTGGGCTCTCAAGCTCCTTCCCATCTCCCCCCACTGCCCCCTGCAGTGGCTCAGCGCCATTCAATGCACCATCAGAAAAACAGAACAGAAAAAAGAAAACGCAAGAAGGTGTTTGTGTGTGTGTGAGGGCGGGGGGGTCATCGGGACCCCGCCACGCCACCCACCCCCACATCTGTGACCTCCAAGCCAGGCTGCAGTTCCGGTTGAAAAGCCCTCTGGACGCCCCCTGCCTGTGTGGCCAGGGCTGTGCACTCCGCTTCTAGAACCTTCTGCCTGCGGCTCTTTCAGCCCCTCCCAGCTCCCATGGCCCCCCACAGGCCAGCAGCTCTGGACACCCCCCCCCCCAAATCAGATGCGTGTAGATTGGCGACTTGGACACGCAGCCCAGCTACCCTGGCCCTGTGGTTACCAGAGCCGCAGGGGATGTGGGGACCCTGACAATGAGAAGTGCTTTGGCTCTGTACCCCTTGTCCTATTTCCCTGACATGGTCAGGAAGTGGGATTGGTTCCTTTGCTTTGGGCTGGAAAAGCCTTTCCAGGAAAAAAAAAAGAGGGCTGGTGGGGAGGGGGTGCCTCTCATACACCCCGACACCCCGAAAAGGCCCGTAAATGCCACCACCACGACCCGGAGCCCTTCTTTGCTCAGAGCCAAGCCAGCAGGCCCGGTCAGTCTTCCAGGGGGAAGAGTGTGTCTGTGTCCCCCACCAGCCCTTCTTCCCTCGGACCCTGACATCGCAGCCACTGCCTGGGCCATGCGGGGAGGGGGGAATGCCCCCAGCCCTCTGCATGGGCAGCGGGACCCCATCTCTGCCCCAAATGTGCCCCTTCCGAGTCTCTGTGCCCTGAGCCAAGCAGGGAGGCAGGGGGAAAGAGAAGCCCCTGGTGGGCATAGGTGAGGGGCTTCCCTGGCCCTGGGGGGAGGGGGCTTACCTGTGGGTGGCTGCGGCTTCTCTGTGGCCTGGAGAAGAGCCACGGGCGGCCCGGCCAGCTGTGGTGGCGCCCGCTCCTCTCCTGGACGCCCCTCTCCGCAGTCTGAGTAATCCCCGGTCTCGCCCCCAGCGCTCACATCATTTACGTCTGAAGCATCCTTCACCATGGCAACCGGCGGGGCTGTACGCAGGAGGCTCGGGGACCTGGCGGGGAGGGCCTGCCTGTTGCTTTGGCCAAAGGGGGAAAAAAGGCAGATTCATCCTCAGCACCCTGAGATGCTGATTTCCAACCACCCCCCTCCCCAGTCCTCACCGAACCCCAATTCTCCCTCTCATGATCCCCTCGCCCCCCTCCCCCTCTCTCAGGACTGTGGACACAGTGTCTGCCCGCAGTCCGGATGGGGGGCTCAGCCCTGCCCCCTCCTCTATAGTGGGGTTCCACCCATTTACCCAGCCCGGGTCTACAGCACCCACCACTCTGGGCCTGGGTTCTGTGATGGGGGGAATTAGGGGAAGGGGCCAGCTGGAAGGTGGAAATCAGGCCTGAAGCCCTATTAGGGCCCCCCATCCCCTCCCCCCAATCCAGGGCACTCGCACAGGGGAGGAGAGTCAGACTGAACGTCCCTCCTTGGATTCAGCTTCCCCCCAGCCTGGTTCGGAAGGAGGGTCTGTGTAGATGGTGGGGGGAGGGCTGGGGGGGGGGGGTCGGCAAAGGATGCTAGGATGCCCTTGGTGGCCCGGTGACAGCGAGGGCAGCCAAGAAGAATGCGCGGCTGCCCCAGGACGGACCAGGAGGGGCTGGAGTAAGTTCAGCTCCGTGAAATGCCGACTCCCAGGGTTCCCAGCTCTGAGCTCAGGGTTTGAGCACACGTTGGTGCTCAGGGGACCATGGCAGTCCAGGGCATCAAGTCAAACTAGTGGGGGTGGGGAGCAAGGCAGATGCTTTTTTTTTTCTTTTTGGGTCACACCCAGTGATACTCAGGGGTTACTCCTGCCTTTGCACTCAGGAATTACTCCTGGCAGTGCTCAGGGGACCATATGGGTTGCTGGGAATTGAACCCGGGTTACAAGGCAAATGCCCTCCCCGCTGTGCTGTTGCTCCAGCCCCAAGACAGGTGTCTTAAGTATAGGGCCTGGGCACCACTGTCCTGAGGGTCTGGGTGATAGGAGCCTTGGAACCACTGCCCTGGCCAGCAGGGCCAGCTTCATTTCTTTGGGGGTCACAGCCAGTGATGCTCAGGGCTGACTCCCGGCTCTGCGCCCAAGGATCACTCCTGGTAGGATGCAGGGAACCCTTAGAGGGTGCTGGGGATCGAACCCCAGGTCAGCCATGCTTAAGGCATGTGCCCTTCCCGCTGGACTATTGCTCTGGGTCCCTCAGACTTTATTTATTTATTTATTTTGCTTTTTGGGTCACACCCGACGATGCCCAGGGGTTCCTCCTGGTTCTGCACTCAGGAATCACTCCTGGCAGTGCTTGGGGGACCACATGGGATGCTGAGAATCGAACCCGGGTCGGCCGTGTGCAAGGCATATGCCTTTACCCGCTGTGGTATAGCTCCAGCCTTATTTATTTAATTTTTAATGAATCACCATGAGATACAAGTTACAGACGTACAGACCTTTGCGATTTTTGTTTCAGTCATAGTGATCAAGTGCCCATCCCTCCACCCCGTGCCCATTCTCCACCACCAATGTTCCCAGTATCCCTCCTGCCACCCGCACCCCATCCCTACACCCCTCGCCTCTGTGACAGACACACTCCCTCTTACCCTCTTTCTCCTTTGGGGTGTTACGGTTTGCAATTCGAGTACTAAGTGGCCATCCTGTTCGGTCCATCCCCCGAGACTTTAAATTTCATTGATAACCCAGAAAGACTGTCCATCGCCCCCGTCCCCCAATTCAAAGGTCAGCCAAGGTCCGAGGCAGCTGTGGTTCATCCCCCACCCGGAGCTGCCCCACCGGGAGGGGAGGGCCAGGCGGAGAGACCCCGGGGGGCCACCCCACACTAAAGCCTGTCACTTTCTTGTCTCTTCTCCGCCCACGCCCAGAAGGTGCCCCGGCTCCCTTACTCCCACCTTTTCTCCATAGGGCCCAGCCTGAGGCTAAGCCAGCAGGTCAGAGGGGTGCCCCATGGGGGTGTGTGTGCCCCCCTGCATGGTGTGCTCCCTCCTGCATGGGTGTGCGTGGGGCAGGGGGGCGGGGGGCGTGTGCGCTGACAGGCACTGGGATTGGCCCCCTTGAGCCCTCTCGTCCCCCTTGGGTCCTCGCTCTGCATCTGAACCGGCCCTGAAACCCCCCTGTGGGGTCAGTGTATGGACCCAGGTTTCCTGCCAGGCCGCTCCGGGCAGGGACCAACAACGGGGAGATGCAGGGTCTTGGGGAAGGTTGGGGGGGGGGGTGTCTCTTCCCACCTGGAAGTCCTGGTGGTGGCATCCCTGCGGCCACCAGGTGTGTTTCCAGAATCGGCAAAATGTGAATACCAGGGCCAGAGTGATAGCACAGCAGGGAGGGCGTTTGCCTGGCACACGGCAGACCCGGGTTCGATTCCTGGCACTGCCAGGAGTCATTCCTGAGTGCAGAGCCAGGAGTCAGCCCTGAGCATCGCCGGGTGTGACCCGAAAAGTGGACTGCCATGTGTCTTGGGTGCTGGCGAGAGCCTCAGGGCAGAGTCCGTGTGGGGTGGACGGTGCCCTGCTCTGTATCCAGAGCCTCCAGGCATGGAGCTGTGTCCTTCTCCCCGCCCAAGGGTCAGTCAGAGCCACAGGTGCGTGCAAGGCACAGGTGGACACTATCCCATCCCAGCTGTCCTGCTGGAGGCAGCTTTGCTGTCCCCTGGAAAAGTTGGGGCTGGGGGCCACGCTCGGGGCGTCTGGCATGTGGCACCCCGAGGGCTGTGCCGTCCCACTCGGACCCGGCACCAGAGCCTGGTCTGGGGTTCGGAGTTGAGACCAAGCGAAGAGAGAACTGGGGCTCGGGAGGGGTTGCTAAAAGGGAGAACAGGAGGGGCTGGAGCAGTAGTACAGCGGGGAGGGCATTTGTCTTGCACGCGGCCAACCCAAGTTCGATCCCTGGCATCCCATATGGTCTCCCCAGCACCATCAGGAGTAATTCCTGAGTGCAGAACCAGGAGGAACCCCTGTGCATTGTTGGGTGTGACCCAAAAAACAAAAAACAAAAAACAAAAAAAAAAAAACAATAAAGTGATGTATCCCCAAGGACTCTCAGGTGAAAAAATATAGAATAACCAAGAAGCTTAAAAAAAATGGGTGGGGGACGGGAACCGGGCATTCCCACTGCACCCAGATCTTGCTCATGGACCCTCTGAAAAGGGGGCACAGGGGCAGGGGCTCATCAGGGACCATGCCCCCACCACGAGCACTCGGACCCTCGAGGTCTCGTTATCCCCTCCCCCCATTCTTTGGGGGTCCCGGTTGTGCGTTCTGAGTGTCCCCATTACAACCAGGAGCTGTCAGCGTCATGTTCATAGCAAGTCACGCTGCACCTGTGGCCTGCGCTGGCCTGATGCCACCTTCCCTCCAGAGCTCTGGGGGGTGGGGGAACGGGCACCCCCAGGTCCCCAGAGGCGCCTCCTGGCACCTGTCATGTCCCAGGAGGGCTTTTTTGGTTTCGTTTCATTTTGTTTTGGCTTTTTGGGTCACACCCGGCGATTCTCAGGGGTTACTCCTGGCTCTGCACTCAGGAGTTACCCCTGGTGGTGCTCAGGGGACCATATGGGATGCTGGGGATCGAACCTGGGTTGGCCGTGTGCAAGGCAAACGCCCTCCCCACTGTGCTATCGCTCCAGCCCCCCAGGAGGGTTTTATGTTTATTTGGGGGGGGCACACCTGGCTCTGCTCAGGGCTCACTCCTGGCTCTGCGCTCAGGGCTCACTCCTGGTGGGACTCTGAGATCATAAAGGGGTAATAGGGGTCAACCCTGGGCTGGCTATGTGCAGGGCAAACATCTGACCGGCTGGACTATGACTTCCATCCCTGGGAGGGTTTTTTTTTTAATTCCCGAGTCACTGAGGGAGACTTTCTGCTAAAGGGATGCATGCGTGAGGTGGTCCAAGGCTCAGGAGGGGAAACGATGCTTGGAACTCAGGACCGGGGACCGAAGATATAGCTCAGTGGTCAGCCTCAAGGGGCTGCCTTGTATGCAATAATGGGGCACGGAATTTGATTTCCAGCACTGTGTCACCCCCCCAGCACTGAACCAGCCATTCCAGTGGGCTGCTGAGAATCACCAGGAGTGCCCCCCACTTCATGCAACCTTGAACATTGCAGGGAGAGACCCCCCCAAAAAATTGGAGGCTTGAAGTGAAGCTTTTCCGCTCACCTGAAGAGAGGAATCCGCCTCCTTAGCCTGAAGCTCCCAGATTCGGAGTCAGCCCCCCCAGACGTTAGAGACTCCCCCAGACCCTCAAGGCCGGCCTCCGTAAGCCCCCTCCCCCTTCCTTAGAGACACAGACAACACAGAGTTGGGGAAGAGAAGTAGGAAGAGCCTCAAAGCTGGCAGCGTCTGGGCCATACCCCTACCCCAGCCCCCCGATTTCCAGTTCTCGAACCCCCATCTGTCTCCCTGCCCCCCCACAGAGCCCTCTCCCTGACGAGAGGGCTGAGGACTGTGGCCAGGAAGGCGTCCCTGTTTGCAGGCGGTGGGGGGGTTCCCCCTCGGTGCCCTTTGCACCACGACCCCACTCGGGGCGACCCTCCTCCTCGCCGCACCTCCGGTGCCTTCACCGAGCCCCCCACTCTGTCTTCCAGCCCCTCAACATCGCCTACAGCCACATCTACAGCTCCTACCGGAACTTCGTGGGGCCCCCCCACTTCAAGACCATCTGCAGGCTCCTGGGGTACCAGGGCATCGCCGTGGTCATGGAGGAGCTGCTCAAGATCGTCAAGAGCCTGGTAAGGAAACAGCCCGGGGCACCCCGGGGGACCCACCTCTCACCCCCACCCACCCCCACCCCTCTGCACCTGCTCTGTTGCATTTCTGGGGGCCCCTCTGACCCCTCTGGCTTTGCAGCCCATTTTCCAATGCTGAACTCGGTGCTCTGGCCCTGAGCTCGAGGCCTGGGTGAGGGAGGGGTCAGTGCTGGGCTCCCAGGTCCAAGCGGGGGCAGAACCGGGTCCTGGTCATGTCTGTGCCGCCGTCCCTCTCCCCCCCACCCCCACCCCGGGGCCCATGGCAGACATTGGTCAGTGGTCCCCAATGTCTGCCAATCAGGCAGGCAGCTCTGACCAATCATGTCCATCACGGGTCCTTTGCATTCGTGTGCACACACACACACACACACACATCACCCTGACATATTTTTTCTTTTTGGGTCACACCCGGCGATGCTCAGGGGTTCCTCCTGGCTCTGCACTCAGGAGTTACTCCTGGCGGTGCATGGGGGACCCTAGGGGATGCTGGGGATCGAACCCAGGTCGATCACGTACAAGGCGAATGCCCTACACGCTGTGCTATCGCTCCAGCCCCATCATCATCATCATCATCATTTTGGTTTTGGGGTCACACCCGGTGATGCTCAGGGGTCACTCCTGGCTCTGCACTCAGGAATTACTTACTCCTGGTGGTGCCTGGGGGACCCTATGAGATGCTGGGGATCGAACTTGGGTTGGCCGCATGTAAGGCAAATGCCCTCCCTGCTGGACTGTCAATCCAGCCCCCCGACCCGCCCCCCCCCACACACACACACGAGCAAAGGTTCTTTATTTATTTATTTATTTATTTTTGGTCTTTTTGGGTCACACCCAGCGATGCTCAGGGGTTCCTCCTGGCTCTGCACTCAGGAATGACTCCTGGCGGTGCTCCTCGGGGGACCCTATGGGATGCTGGGAGTCAAACCCGGGTCGGCCGCATGCAAGGCAAATGCCCTCCCCGCTGTGCTATCGCTCCAGCCCCTCACCTTTGACATTTAAACAAAATTCCCCCGGAAATGTGCACCAGCAGGAGCCCCTTACTAAGACCCCACCCCCCACCCCGACCTGGCCATATGGAACCGAGGTAGGGGCCCCCGTGGACAGCTCCTTGTCCACAGGAGGAAGTGGTCACTGGCCAACCCTCTCTGGTGTCCCTGGTGGCCGGCCCCCGGCCTTGACCCCTTTTGCTTCTAGCTTGACTCCCAGCACACGCCAGCCCCAGGGTTGTAAGGAGCGGGAACCCCTTTCCTCTGAGAGGTCCCCGAGTGTCATTCTGCCCCTTGAAGCCTCAGGGCAGCTCAGGCTGCGGGAACCAACACCCCTTACGTGGGGGACACAGGTCTGCCACCCCAGGAGACGGGCCCGTGTGCTGCAGCTTTCTGGGGTGAACCCTCCCTCTGCCGGGCCTGTACCCAGCGCCTGGTGTCCTCAGGAGGCCGCGTCATCTCCCCAGACTTCCCTTCACCGTTTGGGGGCCACGCCAGCTGGTGTTCCAAGCATTCCTCCCAGCAGTGCTCAGGGGACCAGATTCGAACCCAGGGCGCTCCCATGCAAAGCCCACGCTCCAGCCAGTTGGGCCAAACCCCTGGTTCACGAGGGGCTTCTCGGAGGGACCCCAGCTCTTTCCAGAGAGCTCTGCCTGCTCACCCCTCGAGGCTCTGCCTCCAGAGAGCCTGCTGGTGGGGGCCAGAAAGGTAGCACAGTGGGTAGGGCACTTGCTGCCTTGAGTTCGGCTGAATCCCCGGCACGACCTTTAGTCTCCCCAGCCCACCCAGAGTGATCCCTGAGCACGCCTGGGTGTGGCGCCCGAACGAGACAAAACACAGAGAGCCAGCATGCTGACTGGGAGTGGGTGACACCCCCCCCCCCATTCACGCCGAGGCCTCACTCCCGCGCCCTCTCTCAGCTGCAGGGAACCATCCTCCAGTACGTAAAGACGCTCATCGAGGTCATGCCCAAGATCTGCCGCCTGCCCCGGCACGAATACGGATCCCCAGGTGGGTGGCCCGGACTGCAGGCCGTGGGGGGAGCGAGGCAGACTGGCTGCTGGTCCTGTGCTGGCCGGGAGGCCGGGCTCTGTCTGTCCAGGCAGCAGACAAGGGGCCAGGCGAGACAGGGACAGTCCCCGGGCAGGACAGAAAAGCAGAAACGGCCCTTCCCTTCCGCAGAGGAGCAGCCCTGGGCCGGCTGGACGTGGGCCTGGAGAGAGGGCAGCGGCGTGGGCAGAGGGCGCGCAGAGGCCCGTGAAGAACGGGCGCTGGTCGCTCATGCAGGGCGTCTGCTCTTGGAGGAGGTGGCATGGGAACAGGCTGGGCACCTGCTGTGGCCCTGGGGACACCCCCTGCCTTCGGGAATCCAGGCCACGTCCAGGGACACTGGGAGAGACACAGATACACACTGGGCATGGTATTCATGCAAGCATGCCTCTGTTGTGTGTGTGTGTGTGTGTGTGTGTGTGAGAGAGAGAGAGAGAGAGAGAGAGAGAGCTACCAGGCGGCCACGGTGTGTGTGGTGTGTGTATGTATGTGTGTGTGTGAGAGAAAGACACCAGGCCACAGTGTGTGTGTATGTGTGTGCATGCATTTGTGTGTGTGAGATATCAGGCCTAGGGGTGTGTGTGTGTGCATGTGTGTGTGTGAGATACCAGGCCTTGGGGTGTGTGTGTGTGTGTGTGTGTGTGTGTGTGCATGTGTGTGTGAGACACCAGGCCACGGGATGTGTGTGTGTGTGCATGTGTGTGTGTGAGACAACAGGCCATGGTGTGTGTGCACGCGCATGTGTGAGAGAGGCACCAGGCAACGGTGTGTGTATATGTGTGTGAGACACAGGCCATAGTGTTTGTGTGCATATGTGTGTGTACATGAGTGTGTATGACACTAGGCCACGGGGTGTGTGTGTGAGAGAGAGAGAGACACACACATAAGACCATGATGCACATGTGTGTGTGTGAGAAACACCAGGCCACGTGTGTGTATGTGTGTGTCTGAGGCGTGTATGTGTGTGCGACACCAGGCCACTGTGTGTGTGCATGTACACGTATCTGTGTATTAGTGACCAGGTCAGATGTGTGTGTGTGTGTGTGCGCACACTTGTGTGTATTAGAGACCAGGCTGTGGCATGTGTATCTGAGAGAGAGAGAGAGACGAGACCATGGCATTTGTGCATGTACACGTATGCGTATCTGTGAGATACCAGGCCACAGTGTGTGTGTGTGTGTGTGTGCGTGTGTGTGTGTGTGTGTGTGCGTGCTGTGATGGAGTGGGTGGCGCATGCATGTATATATGGGTGGGTGATGCTTTGCTGCTGCCCAGGCTGCAGCGCCCCCTGGAATCCTGGAAGCCGCCCCTCACGGGGGCCACGCCTGGGGTCCGTGCCTCGCTCCGTGCTGACCCATGTTCCCCCGCAGGGATCCTGGAGTTCTTCCACCACCAGCTGAAGGACATCATCGAGTACGCGGAGCTCAAGACCGACGTGTTCCAAAGCCTGCGGGAGGTGGGCAACGCCATCCTGTTCTGCCTGCTCATAGAGCAGGCCCTGGTGAGTCCCGGGCAGCAGGGGGCACCCACACAGAGACTCCTGTCTGCGGCCAAAGGCGGAGAGGGCAGGGTCTGCCCAAGGGACCCTGGGTCTGTGCAGGCTGGGCAGGAGCATCTGTGGTTCACTGTGTCGGGAGGGGACTGGCCCGGCCTGCAGGACGGCTCAGAGCCCGGAAACTAAGGGCGCTCGCGTGTATACAGAAGGTGCTACCTAACCGCTTGGTCGGCGCCGCTGTTCTGCCTGAGCCCGTCGTAACTCGGCGAGAGAGCCGGGACACAATGGGGCACAGGGATGCCGTGGATTTCACGGCGATGGGCCAAGGGATCACCGTAACTGTGCGCCTCTATCCCATTCCACAAAGGCCCCCGAGACTCAGGCCACATTGATACCCCAAAGCCACATTCCAGTGCTACAGACACTGGCACCAGAGGGACCAACAGCAGGCTGCACCATTCTACAGTTTATTTTGTAATTACTTCTTGTTTCATTTTTGGTAGGGCGTTTGCCTTGCACGTGGTCAACCTGGGTTCGATCCCCAGCATCCCATAAGGTCCCCCGAGCACCACCAGGAGTAATTCCTGAGTGAAGAGCCAGGAGTAACCCATGTGCATGGCCAGGTGTGACCCAAAAAGCAAAAAAAAAAAAAAAAAAAAAAAAGTAACACTGTAAGATACAGTTACAAAGCTTTCCTGATCAGGTTTCAGTCACACGATGTTCCAACAACCATCCCTCCACCTATGTAGGATTCCCACCACCAATGTCCCTGTATCCCATCTGCCACCAACCCCCAGCCTGCCTCTCTTTCTCTCTCTCTCTCTCTCGCTCGCTTTTGGGTGGTACTCAGGAATTACTCCTGGCGGTGCTTGGGGAACCCTATGGGATACTGAGGATCGAACTCGGGTTGGCCACATGCAAGGCAAATGCCCTACCGGCTGTACTATGGCTCTAGCTCCTCTCTCTCTCTGTCTTCTCTCTCTCTGCCTCTCTGTCTCTGTCTCTGCCTCTCTCTCTCCCCACCGCGTCTCTCCTTTTGGGCCTCATGGTTTGCAATACAGATACTGAGAGGCTATCACGTTGTCCCATAGTTTAGAAGTTCCACAGTTTAAACGTGTCCTGGTGAAGCACAGGAGAACAGGACGTGCTTACAACCACCCCGTGGACAGGGGTCTCCCGGTGAAGCTCAGGGTTGGCGTCCACAGCGCCTGTTGTTTATCACAGAGCCGGGGGTGGGCACAGAGAAGTCAACCCCCAGGCCCCCACCCTGCCCCCCAATGCCTGCCAACTTGTAGCCCTTAGCTGGCCCAGCAGCGGGTGGGGTTGAACTAATTTAACTGTGCCCTTATGAGCTGGCACAGCCTAGAACTCTGCCGGGGTGCTGCCGCCGCCCTTCACGGTGCCGTGATGAAAAATCCAACAGCTCCAGATGGGCGCGTGGGGACCCAGGACACATGCATGAGCGCCCAGTGTGTGTCCCTCATTGCCATAGTAGGAGCGAGTGTGGGGTGGGCGCTCTGCTGTGAGTGGGAGAGGGGGAGGGGCGTCCCGTCCACCCATGGGTCCTGCGACCACGCTCCACCCACGCATCCTGAGCTGCTCCAGTCACCCTAGACCCCCAAATGCCATAAGCCGGTTGGGCGAGGAAGGAGGGAGGAGGGATGATTGAAGACCCCGCCCAGGGTCCAGTGTCCAAGCTTACCCCCACATGCCCCCTTGGGCAACTTGCCAGCTTCGGGGGTGGGGTGTGGGGTGTAGGGTCACGCCCCGCTCTGCCAGGTCAGTCCCTGCTCTGTTCCCAGTGTGCCCAGCCCCGAGCTGGCAGGGAAGGGAGCCTGAGGTGACGCTGGTGGGATGCTGGCCTCAGGGGGCCCCTTCTGCACCCCCCAGGTGGGGTTTGTGTGAAAGGTGAATAGGGACCCCCATGGGGCGTTAATCGACATGCCGTGGGGGCGGGGGGGGGGACCCCAAGGCAGCTTGTGTGGCTGATGCAGGTGGGCGGTGCCCAGGGGACAGAACTGTGTCCTGAAGTCACAGGGGGGGCCTGGGGTAGGGATGGGGTGGGGTGAGGAGGCAGAGGAACAGGATGGCAGGGGCGGGGCATGGCCGCGGGGGGGGCCCAGGTGGGGTCATGGACACGGGGCCCAGATGCAACGAGGACATGTCGGAACCTGGACACTGAGGGGGGCTTGAGGCTGGGGACCCCCAGGAGTGCCGGGGACTGACCCTGCCTCAACGCCGTGCCTTCCCCGCTGGGCAGCCCATGGGCTATGGGGAGAAACTATCGGAAGCAGCTGTAGGTGGTGGAGGGGAGGGATGGGGGTGGCGGCAGCGGACTCAGACGGGGTGGGGGTTGTTCCTGCGTCTGATTGTGGCTGCTCCCTGCCCCCCCACTTCCCGAGCGTCACGAGGCTCTGCGCCCGGCCCGGCTGGGGGAATGGCCCTGGAGAAGCTGCGTGTCCCTCTTTATGGAAACAGGTTCTGCCCAGCTCCCTGCCTGGGGTTGCCATGGCAACCGAGCCCTGTCCGGCACAGGGACCAGCTCCCCTGAGCCTCAGAAATGAAGGGGGTGGGGCTCGCTTCCTTCACCTCTGTGTGCCTGAGCAGTGCACACACACACACACACACACACCATGCAGACCCCCCAGAGATGGCCCGTGAATGGGCTATGTTTCCTCAGGTACCCCCCCTCCACTGCTGCAGGTCTCTTTGCGTCACTGGACATGGGGACGCTTAGTTCCATTGGCCTTCAGCAGAGAAGGCTCAACCCCCTTTTATGGGGGTGGGGGATGGGGGGCACACCCAATGATGTTCAGGGCTGACTCTTGGCTCTGTGCTCAGGGATCACTCCGGGGGAAGGGGGGGCGCAGCTCGAGGGACCCTGTGGGGGGTGCCAGGGATTGAACTCAAATCAGCTGTGTGTGAGGGAAGCGCCCTCCACCCCCCACCCCTGCCTTCTATTTCTCACTGAGGACCTGGGGTGCCAGAGTTGGGGGGTGGTGGGACATGCTGGTTGGGGGGGAGGGCAGAAGAGGGGGAAGAAGCGCGGATTGAGGCCCTGGGGTGCAGGGGAGACGCAGAGCCAGGATCGGAGCTCCTTAAAAGGGAGCTTTCTACTCACTCCAGACAGAGCCCTTGAGCTTTGCTTTTCTTTCTTTCTTTATTTCTTTCTTCCTTCTTTCTTTCTTTCTTTCTTTCTTTCTTTCCTTTTCTTTCTTTTTGTGCCCTTTCTGGGGGAAATCACACCTAGAAGTGATCCAGGATCATTCCTGGCAGTGCTCGGGGCACCCTACGGGACGCCGGGGATTGAACCCAGGCCGGCCACGTGCAAGGCCAGCCCCCTCCCCACTTTATCACATTATCGCCTTAGCCCCAAGAACAGAAATAATAAAGATGCTTCCTGCTGTCCGTAGGCACCACTGAAAGAGCTTTCGTTTCTGAGTTCGGGGTCAGAGGGCCCCAAGGAGGGAGTCTGTTCTGAGCCTCGGTAGCTAACGGGGGGGGGGGGGTGGGGAAGGTAGGTCAGCAGGAGGAAGGTGGACAAGATTGGCAGGTGGGACCCAGGTGTGCCCAGGAGGAAACCCAGCGCACTGCCACCTTCGTGGGTGAAAGTGGCCAGCAGGGGGCGCTAAGAGTCCACACAACCACCTCCCGGCCCCATCCCTCCCTGCAACAACCAACTCTAATCCCGCCAAGGACAGGACAGAGGGGGTCTGGGGGGTCAAGGGCACCAAGGGGGAAAAGGTCCTATCTGAAAGGAGGCCCTGGGGACTTGCCAGTCAGATGGCAGGGGAGCTGGGCTGGGAGCTGGGAGGCGGCCAGAGACGCTCAGCTGCAGCTGGGGAGGGCACCCCACCAGGTTAGGGGGGACTTTGCGGGCTGCAGGCCAGGAGCAAGGGCGAGGGGGTGGGGGAGTCTGAGAGCCACAGGAAGGGAGGCAGCCGGGAGGTCAGGTGCCCCGCTGGAAGCCAATTGGGGGGGAGCCTGACTCAGGCTTTTGTGGGTGTCCCCGTGGGGCCTGTTTCTCTGCTCTCGGATGCAAACACACTTCACCAAAGACATGTTGCAGGGATGGGGCAGGGGCGGGGCCCCCCACACCTCCCTCCTGCTTCTTCTCTGAGGACACAAAGTGGGGACCACACCCTGTCCCCCTCCCCCATAAGGACCATGGTCTTGGAGTTTGCAGGCTGGGCATGTGGGGGGAAAGACATGATATATATATATATATATATATCACTGTTCTCCCGTTCATCGATTTGCTCGAGTGGGCACCAGTAATGTCTCCACTGTGAGACCTGTTTTTGGCATATCGAATACGCCACGGGGAGCTTGCCAGGCTTTGCTGTACAGGCAAGATACCCTTGGTAGCTTTCTGGGCTCTCCAAGAGGGGTGGAGGATTCGAACCCGGATCGACCAGGTTGGTCGCGTGCAAGGCAGACGCCCTACCTGCTGTGCTATCGCTCCGGCCCATATATAAATATATATATATATATATATTTTTAATGAATCACCATGAGATACAGTTACAGACTTACAAACTTTTGTGATTATGTTTCAGTCATACACGTGCCCATTCTCCACCACCAATGTTCCCAGTATCCCTCCCCCCCCCCACCCTTTGGCAAGGCATTCCCTTTCGTTCTCTCTCTCTCTCTCTCCCCCTCTCTCCCCCCCCCCTTTTGGGTGTTGTGGTTTGCAATGCAGGTACTAAATGGCCATCACGTTTGGTTCTTTATCTGCTTTCAGCACGCATCTCCCATCCTGAGCGAGCCGCCAAGCATCATTCACTTAGTGGTCCCTTTTCTAACCCAACTAGAAAGGCACGCTCTTGTCACTCACTCCCAGGGTGGGAGAATCGCATGCTGGGGAATGGGGCGGGGGTTGGCGTCCCCACCCCTAGATCAGGCTTTGCAAACAAAACAGCATCTGCCCTGCTAGGGACCCTTCTCAGGGAATGGCAGAGGCCCCTCGGTATACCCGTGGAGGGTGGATCGTGCACTGGCTCTTTCTGCCCCTGACCCAGAGCCCAGACTTCCTCCTGAGTCTATGAGCACCTTCCTCTACTCCATGGACATCCCTGACACCAGCGGAGGGGCCTTCATGCTACCTCCAGGGAACTGCTTCTCCTCTGGGTGTCCAGCTTCTCCTCTGCCCTGGGGCCTTTGCACAGGAGTGCTCCCCACCTCCGCCTGCCAAACTGGCGGCCTGAGCTCCTGCAGTCTCCACTCAGATCCCTCTGGTTCGGCAGGATTACATCCTCACATCCCCCCCCCCCCCCCCCCCGCACACACACAGCTTTCTCCACGCCCAGCAAGGCCCGGGTGCCTCTGGCACTGATTGCATCAGTCCTTCAAGTGACCCTCCTGATTCCTGGCCACCGCTCGGATCAACACCGAGGAGAATGTACATTCCAGGTCAGCGCCGGGTCTCATTGCTCAACAACCCCCTGTCCCGCCCCCGTGGGGAGCTGCTGGGCCCCCCTGTGCACAGGACCTATTTATAGGATGAGTGCTGGCCGCTGCGGCCACAAACCTCAGGCAGGGTCATGCGGAATCCAGGAATCCAGGTCACGGCTCTGTCGGACTGGGGGAGGGGGTGCGGGCAGGGAGGGTAGAACCACGCGCACGGGGCAGACGCCGGCTGGAATGTGGCTGCTCGGGCACCTGGGTTTCTGGGGGGCCCCCAGCAGGTGCCCACCCACACTCGCGGAGCCTGAGTCTGCTCGGACCCCAGCCCCGGCAGAGAGAGGAACGGAGATGCCCCACCAGCAGGGGGCAGTTTCTCCATTCTACTTTTCTGGGGTTTGTTTTGGTTTGGGGGCCACACTGGGCGATGCTCAGGGCCAACTCCTGGCTCTGCATTCAGGGATCACTCCTGGCGGTGCTCGGGGATCGAACCTGGGTCGGCCGCATGCAAGGGAAATGCCCCACCTGCTATACTAGTGCTCCGGCTCCCATCCTTGGTTCTGAAATCCAGTGGCCATGACGGCAGGTCCAGACCCTCCAGGCCTGCCCACCCCCAGGAGTCTCCTTCCAATTGTTGGGTTGCTTTTCTGACTTATTCTCAGGGATTTGCTGCCTCAGGACGCTCCCCCTCCCTCCCTCTTTCTCTCCTCCTCTCCCTCCCTCCTTCTCTCCCCCTCTCCCTCCCTCCTCTCTCTTCCTCTCTCCTTCCTCCCTCCCTTTCTCTCTCCTTTCCTCTCTCTCTCCTCTCCCCCTCTTCCTCTCCCTCTCTCTCTCTCTCTCTCTCTCTCTCTCTCTCTCTCTCTCTCTCTCTCTCTCTCTCTCCCCTTCCTTCGTGGTGGTGTCTGGGATGGAGAAAACCCAGCAAACATTTATACAGAATCACCCCGGGACCCCAGGTGAGTGGATCTGGGCCCCTGGGCCACTGACTCGAGTTCACAGGCCTCACATGCAACCAAGTACCAGCAGGGACCCCCATGCCCATCCCCACGCCCTTCTTCCTCACTTCTGACTCCTCTCTTAGGCTCTTGAGCACTTCTCTCTGAGCTCATAATAAAAGTGTCTGACACGGTGCTGGAACCTTCTATGTCCAGTTAAACCCACCACCATCCAGGACAACCGTGGCTGGCTCTCAGCCTCACTTTTTACCATGAAATAAGTAGGCTCAGAGAGGTCAAGCAACCTGCCTAAATGACACAGCCAGGGGGCAGCAGGGCTGGGTCTTGCCCTCAGGTTTGGCCGGGTCCTGCACTCAAGTTCTTTTTTTTTTCTTTTTGGGTCACACCTGGCAATTCACAGGAGTTACTCCTGGCTCTGCACTCAGGAATTACTCCTGGCGGTGTTCAGGGACCCTATGGGATTCTGGGAATCGAACCTGGATTGACCACGTGCAAGGCAAACACCCTACCCGCTGTGCTATCGCTCCACCCCCCCCCCCGCCCCCCACCACACGCAAGTTCTTGGCAATGGATGTTTTTCCTGGTTGAAAATGAAATGAAAGCTTCCTCCCACCCTGCCCCCTGCCACCCAGGCCTTAAATCATTCATTCCAAAGATACGGGCACACTTACATCCAGTGCTTAGTACGGTAACAAGAGTGCAGACACAGCCCATATATCCAGCAATGGAAGAAACAAGATGGTGTGGGCCATGGAATAGTACACAGCTCTGAAAAATGAACCCATGCTGCTTGCTTGCCACACGGATGGAACCAGAGGGCACTGTGTTAAGCAGGATGAGTCAGAGGGAGGAGGGCAAAGGCCTGATGAGTGAGTGCACCTGTGTCATTACAGAGCACCAGGGCCCGGGAGCAGGCAGTGTAGACCCATGGTGAACCCTGGGCCTTAGCTGACTAACCTCAGATGGCCAAGAGGTAGGGGAGGAAGAAGTGGGGGTTAGAGGCGACATGAGGACAGTGCAGGAGATACTCGGGCACTGTGTTATGCCCTTTGCCCTGTTGGAACCAGGTGACCTAAATGCCGTGGTGGACATCACCATCTGGAGGCTGCTTTCCATACTCACAAACACTTTTTCAGTTATCAATAAGTTAATTTTCGACGCAATGGCAGGGTTTTTATTTTTTGGTCACACCCGTCGATGCATAGGGGTGACTCCTGGCTCTGCACTCAGGAATTACTCCTGGCAGTTCTTGGGAGACCATATGGGATGCTGGGAATCGAACCCAGGTTGGCCCGCGTGCAAGGCAAACACCCTACCTGCAGTGCTATCGCTCCAGCCCGGTTTTTTTTTTTTTGGTTTTTTAAAATATTTTTCAATTTGCCAAACCAATATGACAAACTTGATTCCATGTTTTGGTGGGACCGTCTGTCTAATGCAGTAACACTGGGTCAGCAGTGGCATGTGGCTGTGTCCACGTGTTAAGACCGTGTGTGTGTGTGTGTGTGTGTGTGTGTGTGTGTGTGTGTTTTGTTTTCCTTTTGTTGTTGTGCATTGTTTTGAGGGTGCACCCCCAAAATGACCGTGACACCCTCATCCCCCTTCTCTGCCCCTACCCCTGACTACAGTCCCAGGAGGAAGTGTGTGACTTGCTCCATGCAGCGCCGTTCCAGAACATTCTGCCCAGAGTGTACATCAAAGGTAAGAGTCCTGCGGAGCGGCGGCATGGACCTCCCCCCTCCCCCACCCCGTCCCATCACCCTGCCTAACCGTGCCTCACCCCTCTGCGCGGCGTGGCAGGAGGGAGCTGATGGCCATGCAGCGTGGTGGGTGCCGTGACAGGCAGGTACCACCCTTTCCTCATGGCGGGTCCCAGTTATACACCGCTCAGACCCGAGATAGAACAGGCGTACCATGTACTCTCTCGGGGTTAGGGACTCCAGTTTTGTGTGGGAGGTTGGGGGGGGTCCCACTCCCCCCCCACGGAATCTCACACTCCCTCCCGTCCCCCCGTCCCCCTCACTGCAGAGGGAGAGCGGCTGGAGGTGCGGATGAAGCGGCTGGAAGCCAAGTATGCCCCACTTCACCTGGTCCCCCTGATCGAGCGGCTGGGGACCCCCCAGGTAGGAGCGACTCCGAGCGCGTGTGGTGGGGAAACTGAGGCCCGGGAGTGGGGGTCTTTCTTGCGTGGATGTCCAGGAGTCTCTCTGGGCCCCGTGGTAGGGAGGCAGGGCTAGGAGCGAAAGCCCCTTGTGCTGGGAGCTGACTGTGTATAAATCCATGTTCCCGCTCAGGGGGAAACTAGTTTCACAGGCTCAGAAACCATTTCTGCAGCACAGTCGGTTCAAGCAAAGAAAATGGCAGGAAAACATCCAGGTGGCTTTCACTGGACCCAAATCCTTTTCTTGGTTGTTTGCTTGCTTGGTTTGAGTTTTTTTGTTTTGTTTTGTTTTTGTTTTGCTTTTTGGGTCACACTCGGCGATGCACAGGGGTTGCTCCTGGCTTTGCACGCAGGAATCACTCCTGGCAGTGCTCAGGGGACCACATGGGATGCTGGGAGTTGAACCCGGGTCGGCCGTGTACAAGGCAGATGCCCTACCCGCTGTGCTATTGCTCCAGCCCCCTTAGTTTGAGTTTTGAGGCCACACCTGGCGGTGGTGCCAGGGATTGAACCCAGTTCAGCCACATGCAAGGCAAACGTCCTACCTGCTGTTCTCTCTCTCTCTCTGCCCCCCCGCCCCCAACATTTGTATTTTTATTTTAACTTGTTTTGGTTTGAGGGGGCCACATCCAGTGGTGCTCAGGGCTGACTCCTAGCTCTGTGCTCAAGGATCACTCCTGGCGGGGCTCAGGAGATGCTGTGGAGTGCCGGGGATCGAACCCGGGTTGGCTGTATGCAAGGTCAGCGCCCTCCCTGCTGTGCTCTCACTCCGGCCCTGTCCTTGGCTTTTTAAACAAACGCTGCACAAAAAAACCTTGAGAAGTTGTTACAGGCCTCATTTGTCTGGGCAGCAGCCTCCTCCAGGGAGGAGTGGGCATTGAGGGAGTTCAGCAGTAGCAGTGACCCCGGGTCAGCCTGTGACCACAGACTGTCCGGGGCTAGCACTCGTGGCTCTGAGCCTGTGGACATAAAGCAGGGACCTGACGTCAGAAAGCACCGGTGCCACGGGGGTCCGGGAAGGATACAGCCCCCACCCCACCCCGGGCAAATGCCATCTCCCCTCTCAAACCAGTTTATTTTTGCTTTTTGGGTTACCCCTGTCAGTGCTCAGGGATTACTCCTGGTGATGCTCAGGAGACCCTATAGGATGTTGGGAATCGAACCCAGTTCGGCCGCGTGCCAGGCAAATGCCCCCCCGCCCCCCCCCCCCCCCCCCCCCCCCCCGCTGTACTATCGCTCCGGCCCCATCTCAAGACCGGTTTAAAGCCCCACAAGAGATCAGGGGAGACGGAATGCTGCCAGGAGTGATTCCTGAGTGCAGAGTCAGGAGTGAGCCTTGAGCATCGCACAAAAGCCAAAAAAAAAAAATCAGTGTGGGGTGAGGGATAGAGACAGACACCCAGAACTCACTACACCACGTCTACCTGTGGCCTGCAGTTCATTGTGACAGGCTGTGGCCAAAAGGCCCACAGGTGGCCAGGATTTGGGGGTCACGGCATCCTCAGGAACACACAGACAGGCACCCCCCCGCATCTCCTCCTGAACCTCACACGCAAAGCCAGAGGTGGGTAGCCGGGGGCAGGGGTGAGGTGCCAGGCGGCAGAGACGCGGCTTCCTCCTGGGCTTGTCAGGGGCTTGCAGAGGCGCTTTGCCCGCCAGAGATTTCCTTTTAGGGAGAAATCCCCCAAGCCGCGGCTCCATCCTCTCATCCCCAAAGAATCTGGCCTTTCGCACCCTGGCATCTGTTTCCACTCAGAGGACCGGGAATTCCATCCCCGCTCCGGCCGGCACCGTTTCCGCGGGCTCTGATAAAAGCCCACTCTGTCCATGCCGGGCGTTCGGCACACCAGGGCGGGAGGGGGGGCAAAGGCTACCCGGCCACAGGGGTCCCCAAGGGTTGGGGGGGTGGAGTAAGCTTAAGGGGTCTGCAGGACACGGGGCCCCAACACACGCATGGGGAGAGGGACACGGGGTCTCTGTTCCGAGGGTGCTGCCCACCTCATACCTGGGGCCAGCAGCGGGAGCCAGTCAGTGGGGTGGGCAAGAACTCCCTGGCAGTGGGCGTCGGACCTGGGGTCCCTGCCGCCCCCCCCCCCAAGCCTGACCCCACTTGACTTCTCAGCCTCAGTTTTCCTGGTTCTCAAAGAGGCCCAGAGGGGCTGGAATGATAGCACAGTGGGTAGGGCGTTTGTATTGCATGTGGCCAACCCAGGTTGGATCCCCGGCATCCCATATGGTCCCCTGAGCACCGCCAGGAGTGATTCCTGAGTGCAGAGTCAGGAGGAACCCCTGAGCATCGCTGGGTGTGACCCAAAAAGCAAAACATAAAATAAAATTCATGAAAATGTTTTTTTAAAAAATCAATAACTGAAGGGCCAGAGCAATAGTTCAGCAGGGAGGGTGTTTGCCTTGCACACGGCCAACTCAGGTTCGGTCCCTGGCATCCCACAGGGTCCCCCAAGCACCTCCAGGAGTGATCCCTGAGTGCAGAGCCACGAGTCACCCCTGAGCATCGCTGGGTGTGACCCAAAAAGAAAAAAAATTTTTAAAAAGGCCCAGAGCAGTGACTTCATTCTGCTGAGCTCAGACGCCTCTCGGGTTAGGAGGGTGGCAGGAGGCCACCCAGGATCTCTCAGGGAGCACTCCTGGGCCAGTGCTCAGGGAGCACTTACGGCTCTGAGCTCAAGGAGCACTCCTGGCTCTGTGCTCAGGAGTCACACCTGGCTTTGTGCTCAGGAGTCACACCTGGCCCTGTGCTCATTGGCGTCCCTCATGGACTCCTTGCGAGGGTGCTTGCTCTCAGCAGGTTTAAGCAGGGCTGACTCGCCCAAGGCCTCCCAGGAGAATGAGGTCTGGGAGACAGGACAGCAGGGAGGGCGTTTGCCTCGCAGGTAGCCGACCCGGGTTCGATCCCTGACACCCCATAGGGTCTCCTGAGCAGCGCCAGGAGTGATCCCTGAGCGCAGAGCCAGGAGTCAGCCCTAAGCAGCCCCCCAAAAACCAACAACATCATCAGCCAAGTCAGCCCTCCGAAGCCCCACCCCGATGGGGGTCCTTGCCCAAACCCTCCTGAGCCCTGTCCCTCTTGGGGGTCTTCTCCCAGACCCGCCCTGGAATCTGGCTTCCCAACTCTGCACATTTGCACATGGCTTCCAAGAGGCGCCCCCGGCCATCCTCACCCCCCTCTGCAGACTTGTACATCTTTGTTTTTGCTTTGGGGGCCACACCCAGTGGTGCTCAGGGGTCAACTCCTGGCGGGGCTCGGGGGACCCTATGGGGTGCCAGGGATCAAACCAGGGTCAGCCACGTGCAAGGTCATCGCTCTCCTCCCCACTGCCTGGTCGCTCTGTCTCTTTCCTTGCACTATCCTCGTCCACCCTGTCATCACAGGCCACTCCCCCAAAGGGGGACCCGGTGACATGGTTGGTTCCTGGAGATCCGTGGTCGGAACTCAGAGGGATTCTACAAAACCAGTGAAAAATAAGAGATTGTGTTTCTTTTCTTTTGGGGTCACACCCAGTGATGCTCAGGGGTTATCCCTGACTCTGCACTCAGGAATCACTCCTGGCGGTGCTCAGGGGACCCTAGGGGAATAGCCGGGGATCGAACCTGAGTCGGCCGCATGCAAGCAAACGCCTTCCCCGCTGGACTACTGCTCTGGCCCCTGGAGATTTTTTTCTAAGAGCCGCTCATAGTACAGGCAACAATTGGCAACATAGTACAGTACAACCACAACAATTGGCAACAATTGGCAACATAGTACAGTACAACCACAACAATTGGCAACAATTGGCAACATAGTACAGTACAACCACCTTGGCAACAATAAGCGGCAATCCCATGAGTCTCTGCGCCCCTCCGTCCCCACTGGAAGCAGCAGCCTCCAACCCTGACGAGCTCTGTCTGCCGTGGGGACCATGTGCCACTTCGCAAGATCTGCTGCAGGGACTGGAACAATAGCACAGCAGGGAGGGCATTTGCCTTGCAGGCAGCCAACCCAGGTTCAATCCCCGGCATCCCATAGTGTCCCCCGAGCACCGCCAGGGTTAATTCCTGGGTGCAGAGCCAGGAGGAACCCCTGAGCATTGCCAGGTGTGACCCAAAAAAGAAAAAAAATTGTGTACCCCCAAAAGCAGATCTCAGCTTTTGGGAGGTACACAGCCCTCTCTGATGCCTCGTCCTACATCTCTGGACCACGGTTCCCCACTCCCTGGCTGTAAGATTGGGTCTTCATGCTCCTTCTTCCAAAGGGAGAGGACAAGAATGTGGAAGGACCCCCCCTCCCGCCGACCCCCGCACCCACAGCTTGAACCTGGGGTGTTCCGGGTGTGTGTGAGCTGGGCGAGCCCCCAGTCAACCCCTTCCCGTGACTGAGACATCCCTGCTGGTACCATCTGGAAGGTGGTACCCGGATGTGGTACCCAGTGGGAGTGCCTTGAGTGTGTGTGTTTGTGTGTGTGCGTGTGTGTGTGTTGGGGGTGCAGCGGGGTCCCAGCCCCGCAGAATGGGGGGCTCACGTGTCCTCCTCCTCCACAGCAAATCGCCATCGCCCGCGAAGGGGACCTGCTGACCAAGGAGCGGCTGTGCTGCGGGCTGTCCATGTTCGAGGTCATCCTCACCCGCATCCGCAGCTACCTGCAGGACCCCATCTGGCGCGGCCCCCCGCCCACCAACGGCGTCATGCACGTGGACGAGTGCGTGGAGTTCCACCGGCTCTGGAGCGCCATGCAGTTCGTCTACTGCATCCCCGTGGGCACCAACGAGTTCACGGCCGAGTGAGTGGATGCCACGTCCCCCCTCCCCCACCCCCCACCCCCAACCGCGCCGACCACACTCCCGCCCCTCACCCTTGCCCTCTGCTCCCTGCCCACTGCCCTCCACCCTCACCCCTGCCCATTGTTCCCCTGTCCCTCACCCGGGCACTCCACCCTCCTCCAGGCAGTGCTTCGGGGACGGCCTGAACTGGGCCGGCTGCTCCATCATCGTGCTGCTGGGTCAGCAGCGGCGCTTCGACCTGTTCGACTTCTGCTACCACCTGCTGAAGGTGCAGCGGCAGGACGGCAAGGACGAGGTCATCAAGAACGTGGTGAGCACCTGCGGGCCAGCGGGTGGGGGAGGGTCGGGGAGGAGGGCTGGGGCGTGGGGGGGCATCAAGACATGGGTTCGGTACAGGGGTGGGGGGGATCCTTGAGAGTGAAGGTGGCAGAGGGTGGGTCTGCGCCGGGCTGGGGGTGCCCAGAATCCTGCCCACGAGGAAGGAGCCACTTGGGCTGAAAACGGAGGAGCAGCAGCCAGTGGTTGGGGGTGACTGGAAGACCTGAAGACTGGGCTGAGCCTGGAGCTGCAGAGATGAGGAGGAGGAAGAGGAGGGGGAGAAGGAGGGAGGAGGAAGAGGAGGGGGAGGAGGGAGGAGGAGGAAGAGGAAGGGGAGGAGGGAGGAGGAGGAAGAGGAGGGGGAGAAGGAGGGAGGAGGAAGAGGAGGGGGAGGAGGGAGGAGGAAGAGGAGGGGGAGAAGGAGGGAGGTGGAAGCGGAGGGGGAGGAGGGAGGAGGAAGTGGAGGGGAGGAGAAGAGAGAAGACATGGAAAAGGAGGAGGAGGAGGAGGCAGGGGGAAGAAGGAGGAAGAAGAGAATAAGGGAGGAGGAGGAGGAATGTTCTCACTTGATAAAAATCCTCTCAGGGGCCAGAGTGATAGCACAGCAGGGAGGGTGTTTGCCTTGCATGCGGCCAACCCGGGTTCAATCTCCGGCATCCCATAGGGTCCCCTGAGCACCGCCAGGAGTGATTCCTGAGTGCAGAGCCAGGAGGAACCCCTGAGCATTGTCCCGGCGGCGTGACCCAAAACAAACAAACGTCCTTAGATCTGGGAGAGTTCTTTCCAGGCTCACAGATTCATTCTTAAATGTCTTCACACCAGCACCATGCCGGTTGAATTACTGTAGTTTTGGAGTTGGTTTATTTTTACTTAGTTTGGGGATTACATCCAGCGATGGTCAGGGGTTATTACTCCTGGTGGTGCTCGGTGGTCCCCAGGAATGCCATGGGTCATGGGTGAGAGAAGTGCCCTACCCACTGGACCATCCCACCAGTAGGCTGTTGCAGCTTTTGAGATGCACAATTTTTTTTTTTATTTTTTGGGTCACACGCAGAGATGCTCAGGGCTTCCACTCAGGGATAACTCCTGGTGGTGCATGAGAGCCCCTGTGGGATGCTGGGAATCGATCCTGGGTCAGCCATATGCCAGGCAAACGCCCTCCCTGCTGTGATATCACTTCAGCCCCAACAAAAAATATTTTACAGGGCTGAAGCGATAGCAGAATGGGTAGGGCGTTTGCCTGGCACGCGGCCGACCTGGGTTCGATTCCCAGCATCCCATAGGGTCCCCTGAGCACCGCCAGGGGTAATTCCTGAGTGCAGAGCCAGGAGGAACCCCTGTGCATTTCCGGGTGTGACTCAAAAAGAAAAAAAAATTTTTTACAACATTCAACCATCCATCTCTGGGAAACGGGAACTGACTTCCCACGAGTTTCCCCAAAGCCCCCACCCCACTCCTGCACAAGCCTTGCTCTGACCACGCCCCTAACCCACCCCCCACCTCTGTCGCGGCCCCTCCACAGCCCCTGAAGAAGATGGCCGATCGCATCCGCAAGTACCAGATCCTGAACAACGAGGTCTTCGCCATCCTGAACAAGTACATGAAGTCGGTGGAGACGGACAGCTCCACCGTGGAGCACGTGCGCTGCTTCCAGCCGCCCATCCACCAGTCCCTGGCCACCACCTGCTAGCCGGACCCCCGCCCACCCCATCCCAGTGACGCCCCGTGGACGCCCCCACCACCCCCACTGGACATGGAGGGAGGACAAGGAAGAGACTGGAGGGCTGTGGGCAGCCTGCACCGGGGTCCAGCGCACCTGGCGAGGGGGGTGGGGTGGGGAAAGGGGGGGCTGGAGACGCACCGGAAGCTCCCGGGCATGACGTGTCCACTGCCCCCAGGCCCGGGACGGCCTGTGCCCCTCCCTCCCCACACACCATCTCCCGGTGTGTCCATAGTGTCAGTGAGAAACAAGAGAATGAGCGGGCCAGAGCAATAGCACAGCGGGGAGGGCGTTTGCCTTGCACGTGGCTGACCCGGGTTCGATCCCCGGCATCCCAGAGGGTCCCCCGAGCACTGCCAGGAGTAACTCCTGAGTGCAGAGCCAGGAGGAACCCCTGAGCATGGCCAGGTGTGACCCAAAAAGCAAAAAAAGGAAAAAAAACAGAAATAAGAGAACGAGCGATGACATGGGGCCGTGTGTGCTTTTCTTGGGCTCCTTCCCCCCTCCTCGTCCATGCTGAGTCCCCTCCCCAGCATTCTGTTCCCTTCCTCCCACCCCCCCCAGCCCCGACCTTCTCCCTCAATCTGGCAGGTGCCTTGGGGGGGGTCTTCCAGGGCTGAAGTCTCAGAGGCAGAGAGAAGCTGGAGCCCCCAGATGGATACGCCTCCGTCCACTGGCTTCCCACCCTCTCCACACCCCCGCCCCTAAAGAACACAGTTCCTGGGGTGCCCATCACCACGGAAGGCGGAGTTAGAGATGCTGAGCTTCAGGACCCACGCCCCACTTCCCCATCCCCCACTCCCCCACCCCCATCCCAACCCCCATCTCAGGGCCCCCCTAGAGAGCTCAGAAATGCCCTCCCTCCCCCTCCTCCAGGGGTGGAGTCAATCAGGATGGAATCTTCCAGCTGCCTGGTCCAGAACAGAACCACGTCAGGGAAACCCGCTGGGGGCTCCCACATCCTCACACATCCAGGAGTGATGCTGGGATGCCAAGACGAGGCCCACTTCTGTGTGGGTGCCTCAGGGCAGAGGAAACAGAACCGGCACAGAACCCAGCAGACATAAGAGAATTCCATCGGGGCCAGGTGGGTGAGGGTATAAATAGCGGAGCACTTGACAGCGAACGCTGGCGGGCATAAGGCCACCTTTTTAACCCCCCCAAAACAAGGAAGTCCTGTTTTAGTGAATCAGGACTTTTTTTTGTCGTAGAAGCAGAGAGAAGATTCTTGGGGCGTTGTCTCTGTCAAATCCCGAGGTTGGGGGCGCACTTGCTTCCACTTCCAGAACCAACATTTCTTATAGAATCTCTCAGGCAGAGTGGGGACACCAGGGCAAGAAGGAGACCCTTTGGGAAGCAGCTGTCTCGCTGCGGAGCCCCTATTCTTCCAGGGCGGCTGAGACCCTAGTGGGGGATCTTGAGGGAGCCAGGGCACATTGGCGCTTCACCCTAGGTGCTTAAGAGGGGTAGCAGGACCATCACGAACTCCACTCTGATGGGTGGGTGGGTGGGTGGATGGCAGATGGGTGGAAGGGTGGACTGGTGGATGGATGGGTGGGTGGGTGTAGGTTAGACGGATGGGTAAGTGTAAATGATGGGTGGATGGATGGATGAATGGATAGATGAATGGATAAATGGGTCAGTGGGTGATGGATGGTGGATGGATGGATGAATGGGTCAGTGGATGGATGGGTGGGTGGATGGATGAATGGATGGATGAATGGATAAACAGGTAAATGGGTCAGTTGGTGATGGATGGTGGATGGACGGATGAATGGGTCGGTGGGTGGATGGATGGTGGATGGATGGATAAAATGGATCAGTGGGTGGATGGGTGGATGGAGGGTGGATGGGTAGGTGGGTGGGTGGATGGATAAATGAGGGTAGTGGATAGTGGAAGGATGGATGGTAAGTGGGTCAGTGTGGGGGGCTGGATAGATGGTGGATAGGTAGAAAGAAGGATGGATGAACGAGTGGATGGATGATAGGTGCAAGGAAGGATGCCTCAGATGGCTGGAGTCTGGTGTGCCAAGAGCAAAGCCATATCCCCAAAAGTGGTTTGTGACATACTTGCCCCCGGGGAGGGGGTGGGGCTGGAGGAATCTGGAGGGGGCGGTGCCAGTTGCCCCGCGGCTCAGGGAAGCCATCCACCTTTCCACAAAGCAGCTGACTCATTTTGTGTGCCGGGCAGCCCCCTGCTGCGTAGGTGGCCACACCGCCAGCCCTGGGCTTTGAGCTCCCTCTGAGCCTCCCAAAAAATGTGTTAGGAATGTGGGCCAGGGTGGGGGCGGGCCACTCCCGCACCACTTCCTGTTGTGACGTCACCAAGGCCAGGAGTGGGGGGTGTGGACCGTGTGGTCCAAGGATAGGCCAGAATGGGCCTCAGTTTCCACACAGAGTGCTAAGCCCCCATCTTCAGCGTCCCCTCGAGGACCAAGTCTGAGGGTTCACTCCCCAACCTGGGTCTTGCTTCGTGGAAACGGATCCCATCTGATTTCCCTTCCACCCCCCTCTGCCTTGTCACCCTAATTTGATGCCTTGGGGAGCGGCCCTTCATCTTCCAGAGACTCAATCGAAGCATCTCCCTCAGCAGTGCATTGGGCAGGGGGCTTCACCCCCTCAATTCTCTCGCAGCATTTACCTGTGAACCCCAAACAGGACCAACCACTGCCCTACCCCTGTTGATGCGTGTGAATGCACGTATGGGAGTGTGTGTGTGTGTGTGTGTGTGTGCATGCGTGTTAAAACCAGGAAAAACAAAACAAAACAAAATTCTTAGATTTAAAAAAGTTTCAAAAATAACTTCCTGTTTCCGAAGTGGTCCTATTTGTATTCAGAGTTGTTGGGGGTTTTTTGTACAAGGGGTTCACATTTCTGGTGACTTCGACGTAAGCTTGTGATCCAATCATGATGTTCCATCCGGGCCCCACAGCTGAAGAGGTTATTTTGCGTCGCTTCGTTCCGGGGGTGGGGGAGGCTGTGTTGAGTTGCTAAACTCCCATCTCCATTAAAACAAATTCCAAACCAGTGGCCTCGGGTCTTCTCTCTGTCTTTGGTCCTGTTGCGATGCCAAGGAAGTGGGGGTCATGGGGTCCGAGTGACAGCACAGTGGGGAGGGCAGTAGCCTTGCACATGAGCAACTTGGGTTCAATCCCCGGCATCTCATAGGGTTCCCCAAGCACTGCCAGGCTCGATCCCTGAGTGCAGAGCCAGCAGTGAGCCTGGAGCATCGCCGAATGTGGCCCAAAGGGAAAACAAAAACAAAAACTCTGCTGAACAAGGTATCTGCTAAGGAGATAGAGAGGGCGGGAGTGATAGTCCAGTGGGTGAGGCATTTGCCTTGCACGCGGCAGACCTGGGTTCAATTCCCAGCATCCCATAGGGTCCCCTGAGCACCGCCAGGAGTAATTCCTGGGTGCAGAGCCAGGAGTAATTCCTGTGCATTGCCAGGTGTGACCCAAAAAGTGAAAAGGGGGGGCCGACTCAGAGGCTGTGAGAACCCCTAAGTTACATACTGATTTAAGGCATGACTCCCCCCACTCCCCGTTATAGAAGAGCCCCAAAGAGTGAGTTTGGAGAGGGCAGGGTGCCTGCCCTGTGTTTGGCTGACCTCCCAGTCTGATCCCTGATACCACATATGGGCCCCTGAGCACCACTCTGAGTGGCCCTGAGCCCCTGAGCACAGAGCCAGGAGTCAGTCCTGAGCACATCTGGATACAACCCAAACATCCTTGCCGCCAAGGCGGGCGGATGTGTAAAATGCAACTGATGTGGGGAAATGGAAATATTTAGTAGTGTTTGGGGGTAGCACATAGAATACATGGTTTGTTTCTCAGGACAAGGAATGCTTTAAAAATCTGGGGGGAGGGAGGTGGCAAGATAGCACAGCAGGTAGGGCACTTGCCTTGCATGCAGCCGACTTGGGTTCAGTCCCTGGCATCCCATATGGCACCCTGAGCAACACCAGGAGTGATCCTGAGCACAGAAGAGTAATCACTGAGTATGTTGACATGTTGCCCCAAAACCAAATTAAAAAACAACAAACAAAAAAGGTCTTCCTGGGATGGGTGCAAAAGCTCAATGGGCTAAGAACAGGGTTCCCATTCAAACGCCCCTGCTTCGATCCCTAGGGACACCTTCCCCACCACAGCACCCCTGGGAGTGGTACCTGAGAACCAAGCTGGGAGTCGCCCACAGCATCACGGGGTGTGAACCCCCCCCCAAACAAAGACAAGCAGAAGTCTTCCTGACCACTCCCTTATCAGAATGAAATTTTTTCAGATTCATAGCTGAGTGCCGGTGACTCAAGGATAAAGTTGCTTGGTTCAACATAGCTGGGAAAGTGTGATTTATATGAAAATAAATCTCAATTTTAGGGCCGGGATGTGGGGGAGGGGGTGTGGTCAAAGGGTTGACCACAGGTTTTACACGCAAAAGCCCAGGGTTCAAGTCTGGGCACCATATGGTGCCCCAAGCACCAGCAAAGTAAACAAACACCAGTCATAGAAAGCAAATCACAAATGTCTGCATTCACACACACGCACATGTATGCATGCATGCACACACATATGCACACACACGCATGCACGCACATGCATGTGCACACATACATGTGACACATACATGCACACACGTGTACACACGCACGTGTGTGCGTCCATGCACACACGAATGCACATGCACACATATACACATGCACACATACATGCACACACATGTACACATGTACAAGTATGCATACATGCACACATACATACATGTGCACACATACACGCACATACATGTACACATGCACATGTATACACATGCACACACAAGCACACATACACATACATGCACATACATGTATACCTACACGTGTGCACACATACACCTGTGTATACGCACACACATACACAACACACAGACATGCACATACACATGAGTACAACATGCATATACATTCATACATGCACACACATATAGAGAACGTGCGCACACTCATACACACACGCACCATGCAATACACACACGCAAGCTAAGGGGAGGTTGTTTTCAATGTGGCCTCTGAACATCTTGTCCACCTCAAGGACAGACAACAGCACTTGGTCCATACAGCAGGGGAGGCAGAACTGATCGTGCGAACATCAAACACAGTAACAGTGGCAAGACAACAGCCAGAGGGACCGGCCCGATAGCACAGCGGGGCAGGTGCTTGCTTGGGATGCGGTCAGCCTGGGTTCCATCCTCGGCATCCCATAGGGTCCCTGAGCACTGCCAGGAATGATCCTGTGGACTGACGGCCAGTGTGGTCCCCCCAAAAAACAACAGCAAGATAAATGAAAAATCGTGTGCGTGTGTGTGTGTGTGTGTGTGTGTGTGTGTGTCCACCCAAGCATCACTGACCCCACAGACAGAATCAGGCTCCAAGACATCTTCCCCAGTTGGAACTGCCAACACCCCCCACCCCAGGGGAATCAATTCACATCTGACTCGCTGGGCTCAAGACCCAATTTGGAATGCTCTGCCACAGAGGCAGGGTGGGATGCAGGAGATGGGGGGTGGGAGAGATCCTGGGATCAGTGGTGGTGGAGAATGGGCACTGGTGGAGGGATGGGTGTTCTATCATTGTATAACTGAAACCCAAGCACAAAAATTTGTAAGTCTACAACTGTACCTCATGGTGTTTCACTAATAAAAATTAGAAAGACAAAAAAGACCCAATTTGGACCGTGCACTTGTGTATGTGGTTCTCTGGGGGTCCCCTAGAGAGAATAAAGTCGGGAGGGGGCGGGGAGGAGGAGTGCGGGAGCCCTGCCCCACCGTGCCCCGCCCCCTCCCCACATCTGCTTCCACTTCCCGGGATCCTGATTCCCGCCTCTCCCCGTCTTTCCCAGACACAGCTCTGGCCGGCTTCCGGGGAATGGGGAACGAGGCGGGTTTCCCTGGGAAAAAATGCTGTGAGCTGTGAGCAGGGCTAAAAATAGGCAACCCCCACAACTCCACCTTCCCGGGTCACAATGGAACCCAGATTTCTGTCTGCCGCTGCTCAAAGGAGACTCAAAGAGACCCACTGTGAGGCTTTTCTTTTTCTTTCTTTGTTCTTCTTTTTTTTTGGGTCACACTCGGGGTGCTCAGGGGCTGACTCCCGGCTCTGTGCTCAGAGATTGTTTCTGGTGGGGTGGTGGGGTTCGGGGGTCGCTATGGGGTCGCACTGCGTGCAAGGCCAGCGCCCCAGCCCTGTCCTATCTCTGCAGCCCGTTTTCTTCAACATGAAATGCCTTGTGATCTGGCGGGAGGTTCCGTGGGGACTGGGGAGAGCTCCGGAACTCGCTTCCGCTACTGCTCCTCCCTCCTCACCCCTGCTCTGGCGCCCCACGTCAGACCAAAGACCCAGGCTCAGACAGCAGTGGGGAAGAAACGGCCTTCCCAGTCCACGCCGGGGGTGGGGGGTGAGGCCCAGGGCCTGGTGTCCACGCAGGGCTAACCCCACCCACCCACCCAAAGCCACGCCTGCCGCACCCCTCCCCTTTTAGAAGCGCAGGGCTGGACACGAGTGCACAGACCTGCTCACAAAACCAAGCGCAGCAGAGCTGGGGCCAGTCACCAGTGCGTCTTCACGGACACTACAAAGCCTCCACGGCGATTGGCCCAGAGCTTTGGGGTGCAGCCAATGAGAGGCGAGCAGCCTGCTGAAGTCCCACCCCCAACCCTTTCCCCCATGCCCATCCCTTACCCACCCCATCCTCTGATTATCTCCAGTCTTGCCCCTCCCCCTCCATCCTCGCCCTCATGCCCACCCCATGCCCATCCCTCCCCCTGCCCCATCCCACCCATGCCCTGATCATCTCCTCCTCTTCCTCCTCCTCTCCTTTTTTTTTTCTTTCTGGGTATGCACCGGCGATGTCCAGGGGTTACTCCTGGCTCATGCACTCAGGAACTACTCCTGGTGGTCCTCACAGGACCCTATGGAATGCTGGGAATCGAACCTGGATTGGCCACGTCCAAGGCAAACACGCTCCCCGCTATGCTATCGCTCCAGCCCCTCTCCTCCTTCTTTTCCCGGGTCACACCTGGCGGTGCTCAGGGCTTCCTCCTGCTCTGCACATAGGAATCGCTCCTGCTGCTCAGGGGACCCTATGGGGTCTCAGGGATCAAACCTGAGTGGGCCACCTGCAAGGCAAGCGCCTTACCTACTATTGCTCCAGCCGCTGCCCTAATCATTTCCACGCTCACCCTGCGCCCATCCCCTGCCCCACCCCCACCCCGTGCCCATCCCCCACCCTACCCCATGCCCAGATCCCCTCCCCCCTCCCCCAACCCATCCCCTCACCCCATTCCAGTTTCCCACCCTAGCCCATGCTTTGATCACTTCCCATGCTCACCCCACCCCTGCCCCATCTTCCCTCCAGCCCCCTACTCCCATGCCCCCACCCCCAATTCTCTGATCATCACCAAACCCATCCCACCTGTCTTGCGTTGGGTGGGGGGAGGGGGAAGATGGAGCAAGGGCCGGTTCCCCCTGCCCCACCGGACAAGCCGTGAAGAACCTTAACCCACGCTCTGGATTCCTCTGGTTCCCTCACCCATGCCCGGCTGGCCGGAGAACCAGAATTTCCGGTGTGATGACGACGTAGGCAGAAATGAGTGAGCAGCCCAGGCAGGCTACAGCGGGTCAGCCGGGCCCCGGGTCTGCATCTCGGGGACAGGCGGGTGGGGGGGGACTCTACGGTCTGCAGGTGAGTCCGGAACTACAGAAACGGGGGTCCACGCGGCCCCTCTAATTCAGGTGCTCCCTCCCAGGAAGTGAGCCAGACTGGTCCATCGTAGGAAGCCTGGCATGAATGGGGGGGGGGGGGGCGCTGGGGGAGGACAGTGAGGGCAGAGAAGGGACCAGAGTGACAATGATAGTGGGAAATGATCACTCTGGACAAGAACTGAGTGCTGAAAGGAGGGAAAGGGATAGACATGAGCATCTTTCAGCATCTGTATTGCAAACATAATGCCCAAAGGAGTGGGGGAAGAGGAGGGGGGAGAGAGAGAGAAAGAGAGGAGAGACAAAAGAGAGAGGGAGAGAGAGGGGAAAGAGAGAGGGGGGGAGATGAGAGACAAGAGATAGAGAGAGAGGAGAGAGAGGAAGAGAGAGGAGAGAGAGGGAAAAAGAGAGAGAAGAAAGAGGGGAGAGAGAGGGATAGAGAGAGATGTTTCTACCATAGAGACAGACTGAGCGAGAGTAACTGGGGACATTGGTGGTGGGAAATTACACTGGTGGAGGGATAGATGTTGGAACATTGTATGACTGAAACCCGATCACTGACAACTTTGTAACTGTGTATCTCAAAGCGATTCAGTTAAATAAATAAATATATAAAACATGCCCGACTCTTACTCTAGCTTGCAAGAGGATCCTCCCCCTCCCCACCCCTCCCTCTGCAAGGCCCTCTGAGGACTGACCAGGGCATGACCCCTGAGCCCTGAGCCACACACAGGATAGGGGTAAGGGGTGGGGGGTAGGGGGGTGTCAAACAGAACTCAGCAATACGGGTGGATCAAGAGCTCAGTGACTGCCAATTTCATGATGGGGCCACCAGTGGGCAGGGGCACTCTGAGCACGGACTCCCTGTCTCTCCGGGCCTCAGTTTCCCCACCTGCAGGCCTGGCAGTGGGGGGTGGGTGAGGAGTGTTCCTCCAGCTCTCACCAGTAGGGAGAGCTGCCTGTGTGCTGAGGTCTGCCCCAGGGACCCCGGCCAGGGAACCCCAATGACCATTACTGACCCTTTGGGGTCCAGCAACCGGACTGGATCGTATCACTTCCTCATGAGTAAAGTGGGACAAACAGGAAATTCCCTAAGTGGCTGGCATGCAGAGCGGGCTGGGGGCACATATAGAGCATGTTGCTCCCCAAACAGTGCTCAGGGGCCATTCCCAGAGTTCCTCAAGCCTACCTGGGTGGCTCAATAGAACCCAAGAATGTGGGAGCTTTTTGGGTCTGAGGTACTGGGGACCAGCAGGGCCCCCCAGTTCTACACTGGCATTGCTGGGGTGGGGGGGACTCCAGGGTCATACTCGGTAATGCTTGGAGAGGATGCCAGGTGGTTCCAATTCATGCAGCGCTCAGTGTCCCTGACTGCTGACCCTCTCCCAGCCCTGGGGTCAGTCTCCCAGCCCCTGGTCACTGGGCAGTAGAAAGGAAGGGCAGGAGAACTGGCCCTTGGTGGGCAGCCTGCCACGGTGGGGGGAGAAGGGTTAGGATGGGGAAGGGACATTATGACCATGGCAATGGGAACTGGTCACTCTGGAGAACTAGGGGCTGACGGGAGTGTCAGTGACGTGCGGGTGCCCTTTCAGGAACAGCTTTGTAGATCCCAGGGCCTAAAAGGGAAAAAGCAGGGCTGGAGCAATTGCATATCGGAGAGGGCGTTTGCCTGGCACACGGCCGACCCGGGTTTGATTCCCAGCATCCCATAGGGTCCCCTGAGCATCGCCAAGAGTACTTGCTGAGTGCAGAGTCAGGAGTAACCGTGATCCAAAAAGCAAAAATAAATAAATAAATAACATAACATAAAATAAAAAATGAAAAAATAAAAGGGAAAAAGTGCCTGGCATAAAGAAGGCTAGCAGGGCTGTGTCGGGAGGGGAATGGGGGACACTGATGCGATGGGCGCTGGAACGTTGTAAGACTGAAAGTCAATCATGAATAACTTTGTGATTCACAGTGATTCAATGTCCTTCGAACATCAGAATTTAGGGCCAGAGCATACATAGTACAGAGGGGAGGACACTGGTCCTGCACATGGCCAACCCTGGGTTTGATTCCTAGCATCCGATAGGGTCCCCTGAGCACCACCAGGAGTCATTCTTGAGCACAGGGCCAGGAGTGACCCCTGAGCATTGCCAGGTGTGACTCCAAAGGGCAAAAATAAAACAAACACCAGAATGAAAAAAATAATAATAATGTTACTGGGGCTGGAGCAATAGCACAGTGGGTAGGGCGTTTGCCTTGCATGCAGCTGACCTGGGTTCGATTCCCAGCATCCCATAGGGTCCCCTGAGCACCGCCAGGACTAATTCCTGAGTCCAGAGCCAGGAGGAACCCCTGTGCATTGCCGGGTGTGACCCAAAAAGCAAAAAAAAAAAAATAATAATAACGTTACTAATGGTTATTGAAGGAGGCAGATCCATGGCTGGTCTGGTGCGCATGGCCCAGCCAAGTCTGGGTGCCACCAGTGTCCACTCTGTCGGCGGCTGGATTCCCAGGATTCCGGGTCAGCCCGGAGGCGGCAGCTACTCCGTGCTTTGACCCTGCCTGGAGGACCAGCCCAGGGGCAGCCCTGTCTGCTTGCCCTGGGTGCCGGCTGGGTGGGCCTCCAGGAGGTGAGTGACCCCACCCCCCACCCCAGGTCCAGCCGGGGCCCCTGGGCCCTGGACTCTGAGCGAGCATCTGGGCAGCATCGGAATTTTGGCACTTCCTGGTCAGGAGATGCAGATGATAATGAACCTGCTCCCCAGGCTTGTTACACAAACCAAAAAAAGGTGCGTGAGCGGGTGATAACACACACGGCCAGCCCCGCGATGCGTGGCACTGCCGTGACTCACCTCCACGCTGCAGCCTCCCAGGAGGGAGCTGGCCATGCCACCCCGAGACCCCAGCGCCCCGCACCAACCTCCTCTCATCACGAAGTGTGCCCACCCCAAACGGGCTGCACATGTGCTGTTTAACCCTGGCCGTGAATGCTCCCACAGCCCCTCTAACGAGCTGGGGGTGGCGGGGGGTGGGGGGGGAGAGAGAAGAGAGGAAATTCGGTTTGGCTGCCTCAGTTTCCTGCACCCAGCTTGTTTAGCTGATAGCAACATCTCAGATCGTAGTCATTAAAAAAAATGGTTTTTTAGGGGGCTGGAGCGATAGCACAGCAGGTAGGGTGTTTGCCTTGCACGCAGCCAACCTGGATTTGATTCCTAGCATCCCATATGGTCCCCTGAGCACCGCCAGGAGTAATTCCTCAGCGCAGAGCCAGGAGTAACCCCTTTGCATCGCAGGTGTGACCCAAAAAGAAAGGAAAAAAAAAAGGTTCTTGGTTTCTCTTGTTTTCCTTTTTTTTTTTTTCCAAGAGGGAGGGTTCACACCTGGCGATGCTCGGGGGTTACTCTTGGCTCTGTGTTCAGGAATTACAACCTGGCAAGACTCCCCTAGAGGCTGCCGGGGAGGAAGCCCTGGCTAGCTGCCCTCCCTGCTTGTACTGTCTGCTATCAGCGATCGATCGCTCCAGCTTTGGTTTGCCTTTTTCTTCCGGGGCCCTTTGAGATCTGGCTGATCTTCAACCCTGGGGCGATTTGGGCGGCTGTCCAGGATATTTGGGCTTGGCACAAAGAAAGGGGGAGGTGTGGGCGCTATTGGTTTCTGGGGCACAGAGCCTGTTGCGGGGGGTGGGGGGGGGTGCCTGACATCGTGAATGAGTCCCAGAAACTGCTCTGGTCCACGGGGAGCATTGCTTGCTAAGAAAGGCACACGTGGGTGCCCACCGGTCCTGGGTTCTCGGGGTGCCTTGGGGATGGTTTTATTGTCATTGACCAACCGACCAACTGGGCGCACCTGAGCTTAGCGCAGTCAGAGCTTCAGGACTCCGGGGGTAAATTTGTTTTCCAAAGAAGAGGCTGACGGGAGCGGCCCGGAGCCAAGGACAGAGCCGGTCTGTGTCCAGCTGCCCGGCCGGCCCAGCCCCCCAGCCCACAGTGAGCCCCGTTCTTCTCTGGGGAGTCGCTGCTGGGCCCGGCTACCTGCCTGACAGGCCTATTGTGCTAGGAGAAAAGGCTTTTGTCAGCGAAGGAGGAGCCGACCCTCAACGGGCCTTTTGTGTCTGGCCACCGCCAAACGCAGCACCGCCCCCCCAGAATGAATGGGGGGCCAGATTAGGGGCCTGCGGTGGATCCCTGTTCCCCTCAGCCCCCTGCCTCTCATCCCCTTTGGAGGTCTTTTTTTTTCTTATTTATTTATTTATTTATTTATTTTTTAATAAATCACCATGAGGTACAGTTACAGACTTACAAACTTTTGCGCTTAGGTTTCAGTCATACAGTGATCAAGTACTCATCCCTCCACCAGTGCCCATTCTCCACCACCAGGGATCCCAGTATCCCTCCCCCCATCTCCACCCTCCCCGCCCCCGCCTCTGTGGAAGGCGCATTCCCTTTAGCTCTCTCTCTCTCTCTCTCTCTCTCCCTCTTTCTTTCTCTCTTTCTCTCTCTCTCTCTCTCTCTCTCTCTCTCTCTCTCTCTCTCTCTCTCTCTCCTTTTGGGTGTTGTGGTTTGTAATACAGGTATTACGTGGCCATCATGTTTGGTCCACAGTCTACTTTCAGCACGCATCTCCCATCCCGAGAGGGCCCTTCAAGCATCCTTTACTTGGTGGTCCCTTCTCTATCCCAGCTGCCTTCTCCCCCGGCCATGTGAGGCTGACTTCCAAGCCGTGGAGCAATCCCTGGGAGGCCTTTCTCCAGACACCAGGGAACACGAAGTCAGGGGAAGGGGAGGCTGTACCCTGAAATGTAATTGCCTTCCAAATCCCAAACACAGGCAGACAACTGCATGAAAGCACCCCAGGGGACACTCTCCAATCTGGGCTCAGCCTGACCCAAGCATCTGCTCTGGACACTTCAAAGGGCCAGGCAAGAAGCAAACATGGGGCTCTTATCCAGGAGGGAACAAGGGTGAGGGTTCAGGGGGCCGCGGGCCCGCACTGGAGCCCGAGTGGGCTAGGTCCATGCCAGCGGCAGACACATTTACTCAAACATGCCAGACTCTCACACCAAACCTCCCACTGAGGTTGTTCCCAGCAACATGTGCGTCTCTAAGGTCCTCACCTCCAGGCGGCTGCCACACCCCCAAGTAAGGCTTCCCTTCCCACCTCCTGCCAGGGACCCCATGCTCGTGCAGCCACATACACACACACACACACACACACACACACACACACACATATTCACATATAACTACGCGTGCATGCACACACAGTCTGTGCACAAACACGCACATAGGCACACACAGGGACACACGGCACGACTGCCCATGCACGCACACAGGGCACGTGCACACACATATACACAGGGACGCACAGCACACCAAGAGATGCATGCACGCAACACGCCGACAGTGCACACGTGCACGCAGACATGCATTCACACCACATACACATCATACAATACACAAACAGGCACGTAGCCATGTGCTCACACATACACAAAGCACCCACGTGCACTCAGACATGCACTCGCACCTACACAAACAATGCACGTGCACACACACAGACACGCACTGCACACACATGCATGCAGACATGTGCTCATACACAACGCACACATGCACTCACACATACAATGCAGGCACACGCATACAGACCTGTGCTCAAACATAACACAGTGAGTGCACACACACGCGGAATGCACACAACACAGTGTGTCCTTGCACCCGCATAAACGCACACACCTGCTGACAGCCAGCAGGAAGCACTGTCATACTTGGGTGTTCCCCCGGGGGAGGGAGGGAGAGCTGGGACCTTGCCAAGTCCCCCAGGAGTCAGGGGGCTGCTCCCTGAGAGCGTGTATCCCTGGAGAACAGCGTGGTGGAGGTGGGCTGAGGACAGGTGAGGTGGGGGCCGGGCACGAAGGCAGGTGACCTCCATCCCTTTCATAACGAGGTTCTGGGGCAAGTTTAGGGCACTGGAAAGTTGACTTTTTAGCCTCATACAAACTTAGGGGAGGCGGCGACAGGCTTAGGTACCCCCTTCCCTAAAGTCCCACGGATGATGCGCACGCACCCCGCCCGCCCGCCCGGGCCAGACGGTCCCCCTCCCCGCCCTCCCGGGGCGCATCAGGGCGCGAGCGGGTGTCGCGGGGGCGGCGCCGGGAGCTCCTCCCCGTGCCCCGGGCGCGGGTGGTGACTCGGAGCAGGCAGAGCCCAGAGTCTCCGCGCCCCGGGAGGGCGTGCGCCCCTCTGAGGGCAGCGCGGGCGCCGGGTCCGCGGGCCCCCGGAGTTGCCCAAGACGCCCGTGACTCCTCCCCGGGGACCCTCCCCCTCTGGGGCGCGTCCTTCTCCTCACCCGGGGCCCCGACCCCGACGACAGCGGCGGCGGCTGCTGGCCACCTGCAGCAAGCTGCCCGGGCGACATCCACCCGCCCCGTGCGCTGCTGCGCGCGCGCACGCCCCTGCGCGCCCCGGAGGGACCCCATGGAGCTGCGGGCGCCCAACGCCAGCTGCGAGAATGGTGAGTGCGAGTCAGCGACGGGCGGGCCTGGGATGGGCACGAGGGGACCCCGGCTGGAGAGGCGGGAGGGTCTGACAGAGAGTGGAGGATGGGGGGGGCTTTCGGGAAGGGGGAATCTGGAGGCCTCCCCCAATCTTGGGAGCTGGGGAGGGTGTGAGAAAACGGACGAGGGGTGGGGGATGTAGCAGTGATGGGAGCGAATTCACAGAGGTTGGGGTCGCCCTGGACACTGACCCCGGGGACAAGAAGGTCAAGTCTGGGGAGTGTCTGGAAAGTTCGGAGCCATAGTACAGGGGGTAGGGCGCTTGCCTTGTATGCTGCTGACCCGGGTTCCATTCCGGCATCCCATAGGATTCCCTGAGCACCTCTTTGAGAGTAAGCCCTCAGCACAGCCAGGTGTGACTCCCAAACCAATAAATAAATAAAGATCCTGGCCTTGCAGGGCACACCGGAGGTGTCCTGTCGCAAACCAGGGGCTCCCATAGAACTTCCCAAAAGCTGGGTCCTGCACCCATGCCGGGGTATGAAGCCAGCCCTGGGCAGTCCCCTAAGCCCCCACCCCCCTGAAGTGGCTTCAAACGGGCTCTTAGGGTCTCAGCCCTGCGCCCTCTCCCTCTTTCCACACAGCTCTGTTCTCCACTCATCCTGGGGTTCACTCTGGCTGGGCTCCCCTCCTCTCGGAGGTTTTCCCTGTCTTTGCTTGCCCGTTTCTGCCTCACCTTCCCCTGGGGCAGGAACGTGGTACCCGTCTGAGCAGATCCCATGGAAGCCGGCCCCGGCCAACCCTGTCCCAGCTGTGCGACCTCCGGGAACTGGACAGCCTTTGATCCCCCACTCTCCACTTTGCTTTTATCTCTTGGGGGAGACAGTTCTTTGGAGGGTGCGGAAGTGACTGGGTCCCCCTTCTGCAGGGGGGCCAGGCAGGCCTGGGAGGAGGCTGGCCTGGCTCCCAGAGTCTCTTCCCTGGCCACACCCTCCATCCAGGTCTGGCTCATTTCCTGAGAGCAGGGAACTCCCCGCCTCGCCCCCCTTCTGAGCTGGAGGAACAGGAGAGAGCGGTCCGGACGGTCTGGGGACAGACAGATGGAGCTGGCTGCAAAGTCTTGGCCTTGATGCATATGTTTGCCGGCCACTTGGCATTGCAAGGATGCAGGGATTGTCCACTCCGTGTGTGTGTGTGTGTGTGTGTGCGTGTGTGTGTGTGTGTATGTGTGTGTGTAAGGCATGTCCTTTGCATCAGTTTCCCCAGGGCCTCAGTTTCCCCAGCAGACACGAGGTTGGGCTGGCTCATAAAAGGTTCTCCCGGCTCGGGTCTTCATGCGTCTGCTCAGGTGGTCAAGGTTAGCCTGGCCTGACTTGTTCCACCAGATGCCCCAGCCCCAGAACAGGACGCTGTCTCTGGCAGGGGTGTGGCGGGAGCCCTGTAGCAGCTGAAGAGTGGCTCAGAGCTGCCTTGGGAAAGTGCACGGTGGCTGCGGCCATGACCTTGGCTGCGACTGTGGCATGGCCGTGACTGTGGCCATGGTGGTGGCTGTGGCTGTGACCATGACCATGGTCATGACTGTGACATGGCCATGGCCTTTGTTGTGACTGTGGCATGGCTGTGACCATGGCTGTGGCTGTGACTGTGGCTGTGATCATGGCCATGACTGTGGCATGGCCATGATATTGGTTATGATTGTGGCATGGTCATGACCATGACCGTGGCCATGACTGTGGCATGGCATGGCCTTGGTTGTGACTGTGTCATGGCTGTGGCTGTGGCCATGACCATGGCTGTAACCGTGGCATGGCCACGGCCTTGGTCGTGACTGTGGCATGGTCATGACCTTGGTTGTGACAGTGGCATGGCTGTGACTATGGCCATGACCATGGCTGTGACCGTGGCTGTGACCATGGCTGTGACTGTGGCCGTGGCCATGACCATGTCCTTGTCCTCCAGGTTCCCTGCTCAGCCTCTACTGTTCATCCCAGCAAGTCCTGTGCCAGGTGGTCCGCCACCTCGACCCTGAGCCGCCCGTTAACGCCACGGCCCCCCGCTGGCAGGAACGCTTCTGGAAGAGCTACAGCTTCTACGTGGGGCTGGGCCTCGCCCTCCTCTCCAGCTTCCTCATCGGCAGCAGCGTCATCCTCAAGAAGAAGGGGCTGCAGCGGCTGGTGGCCACTGGCGCCACGCGGGCAGGTAGGCTCCTGGGGGCCAGGTACGAGCCCCTCTGCACCCACTGCGCCTTCCCATGAAACCCGCTTGCTGTGGTGGGAGGGGTGAGACTCTGCAGGGCGGTCCCCAAAGCCTGTCCCAGCTCCCTTGGGGACTGAGAGCCAGGCACAGCTCTTGTGCAAAGGCCCTGGGGCTGCCATGCAGGGTCCCCCAGGGGGTTTCTGCTGGGGGCGTCAGTGGGTGTGCAGATGGGACGGGGGGGGGGGTGTTCACGGGGCATCTCTGTATGAGAGACATAGCACTCAGTAACACTCAGGAGTTACTTCTGGCTCTGCACTTGGGGATCCCTCTTGAGGGGATGGGTGAGGGGCAGGGGTGGTGGTGGGGGACTGAGGGTGCTGGAAGGGGTTGAGGAGGTGGGGAGCTGGGACTGAGGCCTTGAGGAGGTAGGGAGCAAGGCGTAAGCGAAAGTCAGGATGCTCTGGCGGGAAAGAGCACAGGGATGGGGGAAGGGGGGTCAGGGGTCAGTGGGAGGCAGGGCCGGGTTGAGAGGGAGAGCTGGAGTGACCAGGAGGTTTGAGGCGGGGTGATCCCTGCTAAGAGCCAGTCATTGGGAGAGTGGGCTGGGGTGGGGGTGGGGGGAGCGCCAAGGCCAATTTGGGGAGGGGTCGCGGAGAGGCTGCAGACCAGGAGGGGACGCAATGACCACTGGGGGCGGCAGTTCTGGAGGGCAGACATGAGTGTCGGCTGCTGGCTTGAGGGCAGAATGGCGGCAGGACGAGGGGAGACAATGCGGACCCTGCTCGCTCGCTGAACCCCCTTCCGGGCTGATGGACAAGAATAGGCAGCTCGGGGGAGGTAAGGGACACGGTTCTGGTTCCGTGGGACGGTGTTTCTGGGGCTGCGACCAATCATGGCTGGCCCAGAGCAGCACATGTTCTGGACCTTGGAGACTTCAGGCTTGCAGGGGAAGATGTGCCCATCTTTAGGGAGATGCCCGGCTTTGGGGGAGATGGGTCTTGGTGGCGGCTTGGCATCAGAACAGTGAGATGAGGGGCTGGCACAGCAGGTAGGGCGTTTGCCTTGCATGCGGCCGACCCAGGTTCGATTCCCAGCATCCCATACGGTCCCCTGAGCACCGCCAGGAGTGATTCCTGAGTGCAGAGTCAGGAGTAACCCCTGTGCATCGCTGGGTGTGACCCAAAAAAGCAAAAAAACAAAGAACAGTGAGATGAAGAGGAGGAGGAGGAAGAGAAGGAGGAAGAAGAAGAGGAGGAGGAGGAGGAAGAAGAGGAGGAAGAGGAAGAGGAGGAGGAGGAGGAAGAAGAGGAGGAGGAGGAAGAGGAGGAGGAGGGAGAGGAGGAGGAAGAGGAGGAGGAAGAGGAGGAGGAGGAAAGGAGGAGGAGAAGGAAGAGGAAGAGGAGGAGGAGGAAGAGGAGGAGGAGGAGGAGGAGGAGAAGGAAGAGGAGGAGGAGGAAGAGGAAAAGAAGGAAGAGGAGGAGGAGGAAGAGGAGGAGGAGGAGGAAGAGGAGAAAGAGGAAGAGGAAGACAGAAGACAGCAAGGATGGGGGGAGATGGGCGGGGACAGACAGGACCCCAGAGTCCTGCGGGAAGGATGGGGCGCCCCCTGCAGGTGGGCAGTGCCCTAGAGACTTGCCAGGACCAGGGTCCTCTGAATCTCAGAGATGGGGCTGGGCTGACATGGCCAGCCTTGACTGTGTCCATCCTGCCCACAGTGGACGGCGGCTACGGCTACCTGAAGGACACCATGTGGTGGGCCGGCTTCCTCACCAGTAAGTGCTCTCCTTGCCCACCCCAGGCGCTGGGACTCAGGGGTGGGCACAGGAGGTCTTCAGGCGGGGGGGGCGGGGTTTGCATTGTACCGCGATGCTCAGAGACCACCCACAGTCTGGGGGACAGGCCCTGGGGTACCAGCACTCACCCTTTGCCTGGCCAGAGGTCCCCCCGTGCGACTCCTGGATGCGGGACCCACGTTCCCGACACTGGGGCAGGTCACTGCGGCCGGTCAACCCCCAATCCACAGCACGGCGAGCATCAGGCCGCAGAGAGACCCCCCAGACGCCTCCCCCAGCAGCCAAGGGGTGTCCAGACCCGCAGGAGTCTCCGACGTCTCAGAGACCCCTGGTCCCCCTTCCCACACCCCCACCTTTCCCCATTCTGACTCTTCAGGCCAGATTCCAGGGCGTGAGCCTCACGGGCGGGGATCCGGGTCCAGGCACCGGTTGCTTCCCAGGGGGGTACAAGCTGCACGGGGTGGGGAGCACCCCGGAAAGGCGAGTGGGGAGGACGGACCCCTTGGGGGCTGGAGGCACTCAGTGCTCTAGGCAGCTCTGGGGAAGGTGCCCCCCCGTGAGAACCTTTGTCCCCCACCCCAGACCCAGCCCTGCAGGGTGCGCTTACTTTGGAGGTCCCAGGAGGAGTCCGGGTCTCGGAGACAGGGCTAGGCGGTCCGGTCCGGGGCTGACCTGGAGCACACGCCTGGCCATGCCGCTGGGTCCCCGGCGGGCTGGCCACGGAGGAGTTGCCTGGTTCTCACGGCCTCCTTCCCCTTCCTTCCTTAGTGGCCGCCGGGGAAGTCGCCAACTTCGGCGCGTACGCGTTTGCGCCGGCCACGGTCATCACGCCGCTGGGCGCGCTGAGTGTCCTCATCAGGTGAGTGTCACCTCCCTGCCCCGCGCCCTGGGTGGAGGCCGGGAAGTTGGTGGCTCCTGAGCGCTGGCCACGTCCACGGGAGAGTGTCCCCCTTCCTTCTGCTGGGCAGTGGGGGACTGAGAATGTCCTGGGGGGGAGCTGCCCTCCCTGCTTGGGATCCAGGAAGTACAGCTGAAGGCAGCTGGCGCCACGCTGATCTCATCACCTGGACGGCGGCACGTGACGTCATCACGCTGACGTCAAGGGAGCAGCGCCCTGTGACGTCACTGTCATGCCCCTCCCCCATGCTGGCGCCTGCGCACTGGCGCAGCCGGCCGGGTCAGCTCGAAGCGGCTCCATTGACTGTGCTTTCTGCACCCCTTTATGCCTGTGCCCAGCGCCACCGCCAAACTGTCCCCCCGTCCTGCCCTACCCCGCCTTGGGGGACTGACCGCCCTTACCTGCGGCCTTAGCTACATCGTTGCAGGTTAATTTGGGCGGAAGGTGGGCTCCTCCCACGGGGGGTCCTGCAGCCCTGCTCCACCTCGGGCGACCCCACGGGCCCCGTGACGCCTCTGAGGATGGCACAGCCAGGACCCAAGTGGCAGCACACACCAAGTGGCCTCTGTGTCATTGATCCCTGAGGCCCAGGGGCCAGTCTCCCAGTCCCTGCGGGTCCTGGGTGGGCACCCCTGAGCCCTCCAGGGAGTTCTTTTTGTTTTTTTGGGGGGGGCACTCCCCGCAGTGTTCGGGGCTTACTCCTGTCGGAGCGCAGAGGCGCAGAACACCCTGCAGAGTGCTGGGAATTGAACCCGGGTTGGCCGGATGGGGGGTGGACACCTTACCAGCCCTATTCTTTCTCTCACCTCTCGGGAGTCCTGAACCTCTCCAGGTGTGACCCCCCCAACCCTAATGGCACTTCTGGGGGTGAGGGAGTGGAGAAGCAGTGCCAAGAGTGGGTTCCCAATGGGTGTGGGGACACCGAGTGCCCGCTCTGGGGCCCTTCTGTGCAGCCCAAGTACGCTCGCTGCGTCTCTGCATCGGGGGAGGGTCTCGGCGCTGGAGAGAGAACAGGGAGGCTCACCCCGACCCTTTGTCCCCTGCCCGCCGCCTGGCGCAGTGCCATCCTCTCCTCCTACTTCCTGGGCGAGTGTCTGAACCTCCTGGGGAAGCTGGGCTGTGTCATCTGCGTGGCCGGCAGCACCGTGATGGTCATCCACGCGCCCTCCGAGGAGAAGATCACCACCGTGGTCCAGATGGCGTCTAAGATGAAGGACACAGGTGGGGCGCCCGGGGTGGCCGCCAGTCCCCCCCTCCCCCGCATGCTAGCTCACTCTCATCTTTATTTGTTTGGGGGCCACGCTTGGTGGGTAGGATGGCCTGGTGAGCTGCCTCCCTGGCCAAGTGCTTGACCTTCCTCTGCCCCCTTGGGGGAAGGGGATTACGAGACATCCCACTCTGCCGCCCACCTCCACATTTTCTCATTTGATCTTATAGAACCCCTGGGGCGGGGAGTGGGCTCGTTAGAGAGAGATGCAGAGGCCTAGAAGCAAACAGGGTGTAGCCAGGGCCAGCCCTGTGCTCCCCATTTTTTTGCGGTGGGGAGCACGCAAACCCTTCGTTTTGCCCCCGCCCCCCCAGGGCTCTGTGATGGTCAAACTAGGCCTGAGCATGTGACATTCATTTCTGGCAGATGCTCGTGGAGGGGGGATTGTAGGTCTTGGGTGAGGAGGAAGTGTTCATTATTTTATTACTATTTTTTGTTTTGGTTTGATTTTAGGGCTATACCCAGAGATGCTCAGGGGTTACCCCTAACTCTGCATTCAGGGATCACTCCTGGTGGTGTTCAGGGGTTACCCCTAACTCTGCACTCAGGGATCACTCCTGGTGGTGCTCAGGGGATGCCTGGGATCGAACCAGGGTCTGGCCCATGTAAGGTCCCAGGTTGTACCATGGCTCCAGTCCCGGGAGGTTCATTATTATTATCATTATTAATTTTTTTGCTTTTTGGGTCACACCAGATGATGCTCAGGGGTTACTCCTGGATCTGCACCCAGGAATTACTCCTGGCGGTGCTCGGGAGAACCCCATGGGATGCTGGGAATTGAACCCAGGTCCATTGCATGCAAGGCAAACGCCCTACCCTCTTTATTATTTTAAGTTAAAGAATTTTTTTAAATCGAATCACAGTGAAATACACGTTTACAAAGTTGTTCATGATTGGATTTCAATCCTATAATGTTCCAACACCTGTCCCTTCATTAGTATACTTTTCCCACCACCAATGGTCCCAGTTTCCCTCCGGCCTCGTACCAGGGAGGTTTATTATTAACATGCCTCAGGGGCTGGGGTGACGGAAGTGGAAAAGCCCCCCGACAGAGCCTGTACTGGTGCTTGAGTTCAACCCTGGGAACCGCCTGGGGGTATCCCTGTCTTCCCCTGAGGACCCCCAGGTATGACTCCTATGGTTTTGGGGGCCACACTCAGGAGTGCGCAGGGCTTCCTCTTGGCTCTGTCCTCAGGGATCACTCCCGGCGGGGACTCGGGGGACCCTGTAGGGTGGCAAGGATGGACAAGCGTCCTCCCCACCGGACTATCCCTCAGCCTCCTGACCCCAAGCTAGGAGCAGGCTGTAAGGAGCCCAGAGGGCATGAAAGGTGTGTGACTCCGGACTCAGTTTCTCCCCTTGTCTCCCCCACCATCCTCTCCCCAGGTTACATCGTGTTCTCCGTGCTTCTGGTGGTCTTCTGCCTAATCCTCATCTTCGTGGTGGCCCCCCGCTACGGGCAGAGGAACATCCTGGTGTACATTGTCATCTGCTCGGTCATCGGCGCCTTCTCGGTGACGGCCGTCAAGGGCCTGGGCATCACCATCAAGAACTTCTTCCAGGGGCTGCCTGTGGTGCGCCACCCGCTGCCCTACGTACTGTCCCTCATCCTGGCGCTGTCACTCAGCACGCAGGTGAACTTTCTCAACCGGGCGCTGGACGTGTTCAACACCTCACTGGTCTTCCCCATCTACTACGTCATCTTCACCTCCGTGGTGGTCACCTCCTCCATGGTCCTCTTTAAGGAGTGGCACAGCATGTCCGCTGTGGACGTGGTGGGCACGCTGGCCGGCTTCGTCACCATCATCCTGGGGGTGTTCATGCTCCACGCCTTCCGGGACCTGGACGTGGGCCGTGCCCAGCTGCCCCATATGCACAAAGCGCCCGCCCCAGCGTCCCCAGCTGACGCCTCTGCCACTGCTGTTGCCGCCGTCGGGGCCCTGACGGAGCCCACCGCCCCGCGGCTGGAGGACAAGAACGTGCTGGTGGACAATATCGAGCTGGCCAGCATTGCCTCATCACAGGGGAAGCTCCAGGAGCTTACAATCCATTCTTAGGATTGGCACGGGGGACACGGGGATAGGGGAGGGAGAAAAGGACACAGGAAGTGATCCAGGACGTTGCTGGACTTCTCAATCTCAAATCCCCTCCCGCACCCCAGTGGCGGGCATCTTCTCTGGAGATGTTAACAGATACCTCAGCCCTGTTTCCGGGAGGAAAAAAAAATGCCCCTCCCCCACCCCTGCTCAGTGAGCAGTGGCAGTGGAAATTTCTGGAAACACAGCCTCAGTGACCCAATGCCCAACTGTCTGTGGACGCCGACGAGGTCTCCTTCCTCTTCTGTGTGTCTTATGGTGCCACCTGGTCGCCCGGCAGAAGGCAAAATCTGACCCGTTGAATGTAGAGTGGTCTGAGGGCTTCCTGGAGGACCCCCTCCTCCCATCCCCCCACCAGCTGGTGCTGTCTTGGCGCCAGGCTCCTGAGGCCTGGAGTGGCCCCGGATGGACGGACAGCGCGACACTCATTCCGCGTCCCCTCGCTTTGGTGCTTCCTCTATCTAGGAAGACAGGCTGAGTGATTCATGTCCTTACTGTGAATGCCAGGGATGTCTCAGGAACTTGTCTCCCCCTCCCCCCATCCAGAAGTGGGAGCCCCTGCTTTGCAGACCCCCAGCCCTGCCCCCAAGGTCCAGTCCAAGGCCTCGGGGTTGACCTTGAGGGTTTCCCCATCTCAGAACGTGCAAGAGGAAGCAAGCAGCTGGCCTGCCCTCTCCCTCGTGGAGTTAAACCAAACAATGGTCACCTTGGGAGAGGGTGGGGGTTTGGAGTTGGGGGCTGGGCACGAGCACCCAGCGGAAGGGGTTTCCCCTAACGCCTTGAGCAGGGCAGCCCCTGGAGGGACCTGGCCTTGGGGAGGTGGGGGGGGGGGGGCGTGCGGAGTGGTTGGAAGGTCCTGCCTTTCCCCTCCTGCCCACAGGGGCCGCTACCCCAGTGAGTGTTGAGCGGAAAGAATGGAGCCTGCACAGAATTGGAGAGGGCGTGTGGTCCTGGGCCCCTCTCCCTCCAGGCAAGCCCCCCACTCGGGTACCCCCACACCCGGTGGGTCCTGTGTTTACACCCCAGTCAGCCTCCTGCGGGCTCTTCCAAATCTTGGGCCCTCTGCCAGTGGCCTAAGTCAGGGCCCTGCATGGAAGCCAAGGGCGGCCTTGAGCTGGGGGTGGCGTGGGGGCGAGGGGGCTCCCGGCCAGTGGGCACAGCCAGGAATAAAGCTCTGGACTGTTCCCGTCCCCCTGGTCTTGATTTTCCTTGGTCACGGGGCCCTGAGTGCCAGGGGACAGGAAGGTTGCAGTCCCTGATCTCAGCAGGCCTGAGTGAGATCAGACAGGGAAGGCGGGGTCTGGGGAAGGGGTGGGGTGGTGGGGGACAGGCAGTTTGGGGGCAGAGCTCTATTGTGTTACCCCAGAACCCTCAGGGGATCTGGCTTGATGCTCCAGTGAGGGCTAAGCCAGTCTCCTCTCCACCCCACCCCACACTGAGGTAGGCCTAGGTTTTGTGTTTTTTTTTTTCTTTTTTTTGTTCACACCCAGTGATGCTCAGGGGTTCCTCCTGGCTCTGCACTCAGGAATCACTCCTGGCGGTGCTCAGGGGACCCTATGGGATGCTGGGAATCGAACCCGGGTTGGGCCACATGCAAGGCAAACGCCCTCCCCGCTGTGCTATTGCTCCAGCCCCCTAGGTTTTGTCTGTTTTTGAGGGAGGGGCCCCACCCACAGTGCTCAGGAGACGCTGCGGGGTGCCAGGGATCGAACCCTCTGTGCTGTTGCTCCTCCCTGTTCACAGACGGGGTGGGGGACATGACTCCGAGCTTTATTTATCTATTTTTTTCTTTTTGGGTCACACCCGGCAATGCACAGGGCTGACTCCTGGCTCTGCACTCAGGAATTACTTCTGGAGGTGCTCTGGGGAACCCTATGGGATCGAACCCTGGGTTGGCCACGTGGCTCCAAACTTCAGCTTTTGGGGGGTGGTATGGGGGGGGAAGGGGGAGCTTTTCCTGGAGGATCCCTCTTTGGCTGGGTCCCCCAAGGATGCCCGACAGCCCCCCACCCGCAAGCAAGAGCAGCCAGGCCAAGACGGAACATTATCATGATTTTAATTAAATAGGAAGGCACCTTGGCCCATTCAAGTATGTTGCATAGGAGTACAGGAATTGTAAACATAGACGCGGAGACAGAGTCTGTATCCTGGTTGGGGGGGGGAGGGGGAGGGAGACGATCTCCCGAGGAACAAGGAAAATTTCACATTGATCTGGATCCCAGACTCTACATGGGGGTGGGGTGGGGAGCAGCGAGAGGTGGGGGAGGGTTAAAAGGGGGGGTGGAGAGGGGGCCAGGGGAGGTGGAGGTCCCCCTTCCCAGGCAGCGAGCGAGGAAAGAACGCTTTTCCAGTTGGCCTTGCTTGTCCTGGGCTGGTCTGGTCCTGCGGTGTCAGAACTGGCGCCCAGTTTGAAATACAGGAGTCTGTCCCCAGCAGGGCAGGGCAGATCTGGGGGTGGGGGATGGGAGGTGGGGGGGGGGCCTTGTTCCATGTGGCTGCCGGTGGCTCAGAGTGCAGCACGGCCCTGCACCCAGAGAAGTCAAGGCCGAAGGAACCTCTGAGCCCAGGAAAAGGAGGGTGCGGGGGGGGGGGGGGGGAAGGTGGGTGGCCTGGCTTGCTCCCCCAGGTCAAAGGTCGCCTGAGGCTTGCTGAGGAACGGCTCTGCGGGAGAAGTTGGCCCCCCCAGAGCGTCGAAGTGGTTGGAAGTGAATCTGTACACCCGCCGGTGCTCAGGGCCGACTCCTGGCTCTGTGCTCGGGGATCGCCCCTGGCGGGGTTCGGGGGACCCTGGGGGTAGGGATGCCCAGGGTCCAACCTGAGTTCGGGCTCTCTCTGTCCCTCCGGAGGCTAATTTGGCTTTGGGAGAAGGTTTCTATGTATTTCTCCCCACCTGCTGCTGTACCCCGCCCTGCCCCTCCTGCAGGCCATCCTGGAGGTGGGCAGGTGGACCCCCAATTTCCGGCCATGACCTCTTCAGCTGCCTTTCCTGGCAAGAGCCCCCTGGGAGCGAGCCCCTTCTTCCTGAGGCGCCGGGCTCGCCTTTGTTGAAATCCACAGAGCAGCACCCGGGAGGGGGGAGGGCACCCCCCCACCCCCGGAATCTCCCAGAACACAGCTGCTGCTGAGAATCTCTCTCCGCCCCCTTCCAGTTCACAGTCGAGTTTGGGGGTGCAGGGGGAGGTGGAGGCGGGACCCCGATGGGGGGTGGGGGCTGCCAAAAACAGAAGCCAAGACATGTCGGGAGTGCTGCCCCCACGCTGGGAGATGGAGGGGTGCAGGGGTCTAGGCGGGGGGGGGGGGGGGGGGGGAAGGACAGCTTTCACCCATGCGCCTCCTGCCTCATACCGGGGGGCCCTGGGTTGGGTTGGGGGGGTGTCCTGGTTTGGCGTCAAACTTCGAACATACCCCGACCAGGGCTTTTGGGGTCAGGGCAGGTGTGGGGGGGCAGGGGGGAGGGACCCTCTGTTGGTGTGGGAGGTGTGGACAGGCACACACAGCTCCCCAAGGCAGGGCGGGTTATGCTCCTAGTTGTGAGGACCCACCCGTGAACCCTGAGGGGCCCTCCCCCAGCCCCCCTCTTGCCCGTGACCCCTATTGAGCACCGACTCTGTGCAGAGAGAGGTCAGGGGTCCTGGGTGGGGGATGGGGCCTGGGAAACTCAAGTTTCTTCCTTTGAAAATTGAGGACACGTTGAAGCCCAGGCGCCCACCACTATCTGCGGGCGGCGGAAGACCCGTGCCCAGCACCTGCTGGGGGCCCCCTTCCCTGATCTGGGTGAGCCCCTTCCAGCCCCCATTGCTGTGAGGGGTCCCTTGGGGTCAAGCGGGGGGGGGGTCACTGGCAGTGGGCGGTGATGGCGGGCAGCAGTGGCGCCCCTTGGGAAGGCTGTGTGTGTGTGTGTGTGTGTGTGTGTGTGTGTGTGTGTGTGGTGGTGGGGGGCTGATGCCTGTCCCTGCCCATCAGGATGAGGAATGACCCCGCCAAGGGCTGCCCCTGGTGGGCACCGCCAAGGCCAGGACGGGAACAAAGGCGCGACCCTGCGGCCACCGCCAAGCACCAGGGCCTGAGGAGAGGCGGTTAGGACCACGGTCCATAGCACCACACGTCGGGTGGGTCAGTGGGGGGTGGGGGTGGAAGGGGGGGTAGCGACGGGAGACAGGATGAGTCCCCAGGGGACCTGGGGGGTCCAGCGGAAGAGACGCAGCGAGCAGGGCGGGGGCGGGGAGGGCGGCGTGCTTTGGCATCAAGGGAGTAGGGCGGCCCAGTGGTGTCCCTCCTAGGCTGCCCCACGACTAGTACCTGGTTGAGTCACTGACTCCGGGGGAGGGGGTGAGGGGAGTGAGTGGACGTGTCCACCGTGAGCAGATACCTGGGGGGGGGGGCGGAGCTGGCGTGGGGGTACAGCCTGGCTCTGGGGGGCGGGCAGGGGCTGCTATTGCACTAGGGGACACTTCCCCCAGCCCCGGGGGCCCGTGTGTGTGTGTGTGTGTGTGTGTGTGTGTGTGTGTGTGTGTGTGAGAGAGACGGCGGAGGGACCGGGAGGGGGACGGCAGGCGGGAGGAGAGTCCGGCGTGCTGACCACGGGGGAGGGACGCAGAGTTGCCAGCCGCGGAGGGTTCTAGATCCTGGAGTTGGCCATACCCGTGACCCTCTGTGATCTGTACTCAGGAAGCTGCAGAGAGAGCGAGGGGGGGAGGGGAGAGGGGGAGAGACCCGCTAAAGGCTGAGCCACGCTCAGGGGCCCCTGGGGGCCGACGGTGGGAAGGGTGAGGTCTGTGGCCCCCCCTCCCCACGTCCTGGAAGGCACCCGGCTCCGCCCCCCGACCCCCACTGCGGGGCTCACCTTTGGGATTGGGGCGGCTAGAGGCCGTGGATGCTGAGGGGTGGTCACTGGGGGCCGCAGGACGGGGACGCCACCTGGCCGGGGCAGGCCTTTGCGGCTGGGCACTGGGTTGGCGGGCAGCGCCTTCTGGGGCGGCCGAGGTCTGGAGAGGTCCTGGAGAAGGGGGGGACAGGAGAAGTGGGGAGCCTCACTCATGGGCTAGGGGTAGCCCGAGGACGGGGCCGTTACCATCCCGGTGCCTGTGCGGCAGTGCCCAGACAGTTTACCGGAAGGGCTATGCCACCGGGCGCCCCGCTAGGCCGGCTTGTCTGGCCTCACTTGCCCGGGAACCCACTTGTTCTTTTTGTTTTTCGGGTCACACCCGGCGATGCACAGGGGTTCTTCCTGGCTCTGCACTCAGGAATTACTCCTAGCGGTGCTCGGGGGACCACATGGGATGCTGGGAATCGAACCCGGGTTGGCCACGTGCAAGGCAAACGCCCAACCCGCTCGCTGTGCTATCGCTCCAGCCACCCACTTGTCTTTTTAAGGGTCCTGATGGTATCGTCACCTAAGTTGGAAACGAGGTCATCCCCAACCTCATCCCCTAATCTCGTCTTCCTGCCCTCACCGGAGTCCCACGTGCATGGAGACGGGCCGAGGTGGCAGCAGGAACTATAAACGGCCACAGTGGCCATGGGGAGGGAAGCCTGGGAGGACACAGGGATGCTGACACCGTATTCACGAGGGAGGAGCAGGGGGGAGGTGTGGGGGGAACATCCTGTTGACAGTGACCGAGGACACGTGTGGAGGAGGCAGGGTCGCCTGGACCCAGAGAGAGCGTGTCCCCTGTCCTACGAACACGGGGACAGCAGAGACTCCGGGAGGCCACTTGCCAGCTCCCCCGCAGCGTCCAAACCCTTGGCCACATCCACTGCCGTCTGCGTGTCTCATGAGAGGGGCCCTGGGCTCGGACTCGAACTCTAGGGCCGGGGCAGTGCAGCTGCGGGCTGGGAGAGGCGGAGGGCGAGCTGGGCATGTCTTGGGGGCCCGCTCCTCGCCCACCCTCCCAGGAAAGCAGAAAAAGGGGGACGGCGCAGCTCACCACCCACCAGGCCACCTGTCAAGCCCGACACCCCCGCCACCCCCTGCCCTCCCTTCCAGACCCTCTTACCTGGGAGGTGAAGCAGAGTGGGGCGGGGGGCACGGGCCGGCTCGGGGGAGGCCCCCGAGCGGACTCCTTCCTCTCCACGGAGACCCCAGACCCTGGGGGAGGCCTGGCCGGCCTGCTGGGGTGCGGGGGTGGGGGGGCCAGGGGGGAGCCACAGTGCAGGTAATCTGGAGGGGGCCGAGGAGGAGGCTGGGAGGGCTTCCGCAGGGTCTCCGGGGTGTTGGTCACCTGTGTGCGGGGGGGGGGACAGGGAAGGCGTGAGACTCGGGAGCGGCCCCGCCCCGCCCTGCCAGGGGCCCCTCCCCGGGGAGAGGGTGGGAGCAAGGGCTGGTGCTTACCTTCCTCTTGCTCTGGGGGGTCTGAAGCTTGAAAGTGGGGTTGGCGTGGCCTGTCCCGCTGTTCTGAGACACCCTGAAGGGGCAGCTGGGGATGGGAATGGGGGGGGCAGAGAGGGATGAGGGTGGAGGTCAGGTCCTACTGGCCCCTGTTCTACCTCCCTGTCCCCCTGTTCAGGGGGGCCAAGGGGGTAGAGGGGTGCTGGATGGGCAGGAGTGGGTGGCCAGTAATATCACACACACACACAGTGGGTGGCCAGTGAGAATATCACACACACACACACACACACACACACACACACACCCCAGCTTGCTCCGTCCTTTCAGGTCTGTGGTTCCTTTTTTTTTTTTTTTTTTTGCTTTTTTGGGTCACACCCAGCGATGCACAGGGGTTACTCCTGGCTCTGCACTCAGGAGTCACTCCTGGTGGTGCTCAGAGGACACTATGGGATGCTGGGAATCGAACCCGTGTCGGCTGCGTGCCAGGAAAACGCCCGACCCGCTGTGCTATCTCTCCAGCCCCAGGTCTGGGGTTCCTCAAGGAGCACGGACCCTTTGCCAGACCCAGATATGCGGATCCCACTGAGAAACCCCCACTAGAACACATGCAACTCTGCAAGGTCCGTAAGATCCTTGGAGGCACCCAGCAGGAGGGCAGGACAGGGGATGTGGGGAAAGGGTGCCCTTGGGGGGAGGGTTACCCTTGGGGGGGCCCTCCATGCTTTGCCGGGGCTTCTGGGGCAAGACCCAGGCTCCAAGAAGGAAAGTGCGTCCCCTAGCGGGAGACTGGGGGTAGGAGGTACGGTGTTGGGGATGGTAGTAGGGAAACGGGGGTGGGGGGTGGGAGGGGGCCTTGGTGGTGGGAGACGTGCACCGGTGGAGGGATGGGTGCTGGGTCATTGTATGACTGAAACGCAACCATGAACAGCTTTGAAAAGGTCAATCTCACAGATATAAAATTTAAAAAAAATAAAGAAAAAAAAGTAAGGTGGAATTCATGCCCAATTCAATCAGCTTAACCAATGGCTGAATAACCAGCAGTAATCCTACATTAAAAGAAAGGAAAAAAAAAAGACCCAGGCTCCATCCCAGCGCCCCGCCCCCACTCCTTGCAACATCCCCCCTCCTCCCAGCTGTGCCCCCCACCCCGACCCTGACAAAAGTGACTGAAATCACATGCATTTGAAAATCACTGTATCACTATATCACTGTCATTCCGTTGTTCATTCATTTACTCAAGCAGCCGCCAGTAATGTCTCTATTCGTCCCAGTCCTGACATTTTAGCAGCCTCTTCTTACTCGTCTTTCCCAACGATTGGAGGCTCTTTCAGGGTCAGGGGAATGAGACCTGTTATAGTTACTGGTTTTGGCATATGGAATACGCCACGGGGAGCTTGCCAGGCTCTGCCCGTGCGGGTGGGATACTCTCGGTAGCTTGGCGGACTCTCTGAGAGGCATATGTATGTATAATATATATATATATTATATTTCCCTCTATGATTTGTTGCCTACTGTCTGAAATGCAACAAACATGGGTGGTAATTATGAAAAATGGGTAGAAAGTGTCTTACTATAGTATACTCCGATCTGGGAGGAGCAGCCAATTGAAAATAAAACGATGAGAGCTCAAACTTTAAATAAAACAGGAAGAAGGGGAGATCAGATAGAACGAGGGGAGCCCCGCCGTCTGAGGGCGGGAGCACCGGTTCGGTTTGGGGATGATGGTGAGGGGGTCCGGGTCTTGAGTGAACAGGCTGGGGGAGGGGAAGGTCTTCAAGCTGCGTGTGGGGTCTTTTTCGTTTCTTTTCTTTTTTGCTTTTTGGGGTCACACCCGGTGATGCACAGGTGTAACGTTACTCCTGGCTCTGCACTCAGGAATTACTGCTGGCGATGCTTGGGGGACCCTATGGGATGCTGGGGATCGAACCCAGGTGAGCTGCGTGCAAGGCAAGTGCCCTCCCCACTGTCCTACACTCTGGCCCCTGTATGTATCTTTTTTTAATTTTTCTTTTTGGGTCACACCTGGGGATGCTCAGTGGTTACTCCTGGCTCTGCACTCAGGAATCACTCCTGGTGGTGCTCAGGGGATCCTATGGGATGCTGGGGATCGAACCCCGGTCGGCTGCGTGCAAGGCAAACGCCCTCCCTGCTGTGCTACCGCTTCAGCCGCTGCGCGCGCACGTCCTTGCGCAAGGTCTTACCGGAAGCGCTGCTGCAGCGCGCTGGGCAGTGTCCAGGGCGCCAGCCTGCCCAGCTTGGGGTTGCGGCGGTAGCAGCGGAGGCCCAGCAGCAGGCAGGCCAGCAGGAAGACGGCGCTGCCCAGCCCGGCCACCACGGCGCCGGCGTCTGCAGAAGAAATGGGCGGACGGACAGACAAACGGATGGACGGATGGGAGGAAGGGGTGGGGGTGGGGGGTGGCAGTGGGAGGTGGGGCGGGGCGAGGAGGGGGTCGGGGACAGACAGAAGGACACGCTCAGCACCGTGCACAGGCGCTCCCACCGCGGCCCCCCTCCCCCCTCCCCCACACACCCCCGTGCACCCCGGACCACCTACGCGTGTGCCATCGGGGCCTGGGGCGACGCTGGATACACAACCCTGGGGAACCAGAGGGCGCGGCCGAGCCAGCCCCACGGATGCTCCCAGCCGGTCTGTGTAACTGCAGAGACACGAGCTCAAGCCCGGGCCCGAGCCGCCCTGCCCGCTGTCAGCCCCGCATCACTGGGCTGGCGCGTGTGTTTGTGTGTTTTTTTTTTTTTTTGGCGGGGCGGGTTCACTCCTAGCTCAAAGAGGATCAAACCAGGGAAAGGCGCGGTGAGAGGCAGAGCCACTGATTTTACCAATCGCTCCACGGCAGTGAGGGAGGCACTAATGTGTTTGGCTCACCCCTGTCTTGATGGTGTGTGTGTGTGTGTGTGTGTGTGTGTGTGACCATTCTTCTTGCCTTCCATCTGCAAAACTTGCAAACTGGCCCTTGATCAAAGCCATCTCCCCAACCCCACAAAACACACTTTCATCTGCTTTATGGGTTTAGATTTCCTTCTTTGATTTTGTTAAAAAAAAAAAAAGGTGGAGAGGGCACCTTCCCCGCATGCGCAGGACCCCAGTTCAGTCCCCAGCACCCTGTGCTCCCTGGGCACCACAGGCGGAGGTCCTCAAGCACCCCAGGGTGGCACTGGGACCCCCAAGTAGCACAGGGGCCGGGCAGCTCCACATGCTGGGAGCCGGGCACTGAAGCGGCCAGCCCTAGGGGAAAACGGGGATCTTGGGGGTGAAAAATGTGCACTGGTGGAGGGATGGGTCATTGTACGACTGACAACCAATTATGAACAGCTTTGGAAGGGTCTATCTCAATTAAAAAATTTATTTTTATTTTTTTTGTATGACCGAAACCCAATTATGAACAGCTTCGGAAGGGTCTATATTCAATTAAAAATTATTTTTAATTTTTAAAAAATTTTTAAATAAAACAGGAAGAAGGGGGAGATCAGATAGAAAGAGGGGAGCCCTGCCGTCTGAGGGCGGGAGCACCAGTTTGGTTTGGGGGTGGTGGTGAGGGGGTTGGGGTCTTGAGCGAACAGGCTGTGGGGAGGGGAAAGGTTCTGAGCTGCGTGTGGGCCACCCAAGTGTCACTCGGGCACAAAGAAAAGAAAAGAATGGGAAAAACAGAGGAACGGAGAAAGGGAGGGAGGGATGAGGAAGGAAGGAAAAAGAAAGGGAGGGAGGAAAGGAGGAAGGAAGGAAGGAAGGAAGGGAGGGAGGGAGGGAGGGAGGGAGGAAGGAAAAAGGGAGGAAGGAAAGGGAGAAAGGAAGAAAGGGAGGAAGGGAGGGAAAAAGGGAGGAAGAAAAGGGAGAAGGAAGGAAGGGAGGAAGGAGGAAATGAGAAAGGAAGGGAAGGACAGAAAGCCAGGAGGGCTGTTTTTTTAAACAATTTGGAAATCCGGACTCGACCCTGAGTCTCAACTAACTTGTGCGCTCCAGGATCTAAAGGGTCAAGAAGCATCATCAGTTGCCCCCCCCCCCGCCCCCGCCGGAAAGGAAGGACCGTGCAAAAACCTTCCTAGTGCCCGGGAGGGGGAGGGGGAGGGGAGGGGGGCTCTGCCCTTTCCCTGCACTGTCGCGTGCCCGTGTCCACGTGAGCAGGAGAGGCTGACCCCAGATGGCTGCCCTACTACACTGTGTCCCGTGACCCCTGCCCCCTGCGACAGGTGGCCCCACCCGCCCCAGAAGGTGGGAGCCCCCGGGGCCAGACACTCACGTTCGGCAGGCAGGGGCCCGCTGTCCACACTGCCCCCCTGGCCCGGCCTGTCGCAGAACGGCGGGGCCCAGCCCCTGTCACAGTGGCAGTTGCCCTTATTGTTGCAGACCTGGGGGTGGGGGGAAGGGGGCGTGGCCCAGGTGTCAGCACCTTGGACAGCGCCCCCTGGGCCCAGCAGCCCAGCCCGGCCCATCCAGTCCCGTCCCAGCAGCAGGAGCTCCTGGGGACCTACCCCGCGGCCGTTGCACTGCCTCTCGCAGCCTTCCATGTGGAAGAAGGAGGTGTTTCTGCACTGGCCCTCGAAGCAGATCTGCAGGGGGGCATGGTGGAGGGGAGGGGAGCGCGCCATCAGCTCCAGGCTGGGTGGGGGTTGTGGGGGCGTGGGATGAGGGACCACAGGGGTAGCTGGGCTGCTGGGGGCTCGGGCGTGGGGAGTTACACGCCCATGACCATTTGCGATTGGGCGAGAGGTGGGCGGGAGAAAGCCGTCGATGCTGGACATCGATTCATTAGTGCGTTATTAATTCATCAACTAATTAGTTCTTTAATTAATCAACTGCTCAAATTTGTCTTATGCCAAAACCGAGGACAGCGACGCCAGTTCTGGGCTGGCACACAGATGCTGCTCAGTCACCCGGATGGCTGGAGACAGGGTCCCCGCCCTCTCCCTCCCCCCTCATCTCCCCCCTCCCCCTCTCCCGAGACCAATTTGGCAGAGGGTGACAGGGCTGGCAGGCAGCGAGGGAGGGAGGGAGAGAGGGAGACTCTCAGCTGTCTCGGGCCACACTGCACTGTGCCAAGGAAGGAAGTCCCCGCCGAGGGGCCAGGATTGGGGATGGGGTGGGGTATGTGGCCGGGACCCGAGGCCTAGCGGGCCAGGACTCACGTGGTGGTAGCCACACTTGGTCCCGGTCATCACCAGCCCCGGATCCAGCATGTCGCCCTCCTCCTCGGGGGCGCGGTAGACATGGGTGCCGCGGCAGCGGATGCGCCGGCCATCGATATCGATGTTGGTGTCGATGGACACGGTGTTGGACTCCAGGGGCCGCGCCTCCGAGCTCTGGCACTGGATCTTCCCGCACTTGGCGTCTCTGCGCCCGGGAGAGGAGAGTGAGATGGGGGCATGGCCCGGAAGGGACGAGGGGTGTGGGGGGGCAGAGTGGGTACACAGGGTGGGGGGAGCGGGTGGGGGAGGGGGACAGATTAGATGTATGGGCAGAGGGGTGATTCGGTGGGTAGATGGGGAGTTGGATAGATGAGTGGGGAGGTGGGTGGGCGGCTGGCTGGCTGGGTGGGTGGGGAGCTGGTTAAGTGATGAGTGGGTGGGTGGCTGGGTGGGGGGCTGGCTGGCTGGCTGACTGGGTCGGTGGGTGGCTGGTTGTTTGGGTGGGTGAGTGGCTGGGTGGCCGGCTGGCTGTTTGGGTTGGTGGATGGCTGGTTGGTTGAGTGGCTGGCTGGTTGGTTGGGTGGTGGGTTGGCTGGTTGGGTGGGTGGGTGGCTGGTTGGGCGGGTGGGTGGCTGGCTGGCTGGCTGGCTGGCTGGTTGGGTGGATGGGTGGGTGGCTGGTTGGGTGGTGGGTTGACTGGTTGGCTGGCTGGCTGGGTGGCTGGTTGGGTGGGTGGGTGGCTCGCTGGCAGGTTGGATGGGTGGGTGGGTGGCTGGCTGAATGGTTGGGTGGGTGGGTGGGGGGCTGGCTGGCTGGGGAGCCGTGAGGGGATGTTGGAATGAATGAAAAAGTATGAGAGACCCATCATTTCATTTCATCATCCTGTTATTCGTCGATTGCCTCGAGCAGGCCCCAGTAACGTCTCTTTCATCCTAGCCCTGAGATTATATTCAAGGCTCTTTAGGAGAAAAAGTATGAATGAGCAGATAATGTGAGGGTATAACCAAGAGAGGGTATCACTAGCATCAAGAAGTGACTATCATGGGCTGACTCTCCCAGGCTTTAAGGAGGTTCCAGAGACAACGGGACACGCCTTCCAGGAGGCCCCGCCAACGCCTGGCCAGCACCTGGCCCTTGATCTCCCCAGGACTGACATGCACCAGCCCAGCCCTGGGCCCACCAGCCTGACATGCAGATGAAACAGAGGAGGCAGGGGTGGGGGGTGGGCAGCTGTGGGCACCAGCCCTGCTGGGGGAAGGGAAGCGGGGGGGGGGAAAGGGGAAGGTGGGTGTCTCTGGCCTGGGCCTCACCTCATGCTGCACTTCCTGTGCTCCCCGTTCATGTCCTTCCCACAGTTCCCAAAGGTGTCCCCGGCCACATTCACCCTCTCGAAGCAGAGATCAGGCGCAGGCTGGGCCCCTGGTTGGCAAGAAACTGTGGTCAGTGAGGGCAAAGCTCCGGGCCCTTGGGGGGAGATTGTGAGGTTAAAAAGAGTTTGGCCATAACACCCAGAAGGAGAGAGAGAGAGAGAGAGAGAGAGAGAGAGAGAGAGAGAGAGAGAGAGAGAGAGAGAATGTGCCTGCCACAGAGGCGGGGTGGTGGGTGGGGGTCGGGAAGGGGTACTGGGGGCATTGGTGATGGAGATGATGGATAATTGGGCAAGGAGTGGAGGGATGGATATATGAACACTGTATGACCGAAATGAAATGTAATCGTGCAAGTTTGTAAGTCTGTAACTGTATCTCCTGGGAATTCATTAAATACGTAAATAAATGTCACTGTCACTCCCGTTGTTCATCGATTTGCTCGAGCAGGCCCAGTAACGTCTATTGTGAGATTTGTTGTTACTGTGTTTGGCATATTGAATATGTCATGGGGAGCTTGCCAGGCTTTGCCGTGCGGGCGAGATACTCTCGGTAGCTTGCCGGGCTCTCCGAGAGGGGCGGAGGAATCGAACCTGGGTCAGCCAGGTCGGCCGCATGCGAGGCAAACGCCCTACCCGGTGGGCTTTCGCTCCAGCCCAAATAAAGAACTAAATAAAGAAATAAAAGAAAGCGTTTGGGGGTGTGTGTGTGGAGGGTAGAGGTGCAGAGGTGGGACAGTGCGTAAGGCTCGCTTGTGGCTGGCCGGGCTTCGAGCCCCGTCAGGATGTGATATGTCTGAGCACAGAGCCAGGAGTCAGCCCTGAGCCCTGCCTGCCTGCCGCCTCCGGGTGCGGGAGGGTAGCACAGCATCCGGGAGTAGGACGGATGGAAGGAGCCTGGCCGCCGCCTCAAACTGGAAGCCCACTGGGATTGAGGCGCACTCTGCAGTCCGGCAGGGGGTGAGGGGGCGGCCAGGGGTGCGTGGTGGTGGGTGGGGAGTGCTCACCGGGCCCCCACAGCTGCTGGCACTGCTGCTGGTAGGTGAGGCACATGCCGTTGTAGCAGTAGGCCTGGCCCCCCTCGCAGGGCGTGCCGTCCATCTGGTAGTAGTTGGTGGGGCAGTGGGGGGACGTGCCCGTGCAGAACTCGGGGAGGTCGCACTGCCGCGCCCGCGTGCGGCAGGGGGTGCCGGGGGCCAGCAGCTGTGTGTGGAGGGGGGGAGGGAGGGGAGCGAGCGGTGAGAGCCACCGGCTTGGCCCTTGGCCCCCACCCCCAGCCCTCGCAAACTCACTCACTCACTCACTCACTCACTCGAACCCGAACCGCATCGGCCCCCCTGCCGCCTCCTCCCGGCAGTGGGCAAAAAGGAAGTCAGAGAGATGCCCCCTAGATGGTGCTGTGGGGGGTCGGGGCAGGGGCTGAGGATAGCTCTCCGGGAGCTCCCAGTGTCCGGCGCAGACCCGCTTTGCTGTCGGGAGGGGGCCCCTGCCAACCTCCCCCACCGCCCCCCTCTACCCCCCCCCGCAGGGCAGGCAGGGGTGCGGCCGGTCACTCACCCTGCAGTGCTGGCAGCAGGCGCCGTGGGCACACTGGGCGCCCGGCCGCAGGGTGCAGTTGCTGGCGTTACAGCAGGGGTTGTCACACTCCTGGGGAGAAGAGGGGAGCGTAGGGGACACGTGAGCCGCATGGTGGGGACACAGGGACCATCGTCGTGGCCCTGTCATCTCCCCACCCCCCAGATGCTGAGGGAGAGTTTGCTCCTCGCGGCTGCCTGGCTCTGGTGGGCACCAAGGCTGCCGGGGAGGGCTGGGCCGGGGGGGTCGACAGCACAGCAGGGAAGGGGCTCATCTTGCATCCCTGAGGGTCCCCTGAGCCCCACCAGGACCACCGCCAGGTGTGGCCCAAGCACACACACACACACACACACACACGAGAACAAAAATATCCGGGGAAGTTGGGGGGGGGGATAGGCTTGTCCTGGGGAGACCCCCCAGGGGCGCTGGGTCCCTGTCACCTACAGGTTTCTCCTATCCTCCCTGCAGCTCCAGCCCAGGGCCCCATGAGGCAGAATCATCCCTCCTTGCAGGTGGGGAAACTGAGGCACAAGGCATTTTCCCCTCCCTCCCCTCACTGCGACTCCCACCCCTCATCTCTCCTGTTCCCAGCTCTGCTATTCTTTTTTTAGGTGTTTTTTTAATTCTTTTTTTCCTTTTCAGGTCATACCCGACGATGCACAGGGGTTCCTCCTGGCTCTGCACTCAGGAATCACTCCTGGCGGTGCTCAGGGGACCGTCTGGGATGGTGGGAATGGAACCTGAGTTGGCCGCGTGCAAGGCAAACAGCCTCCCTGCTGTGCTATAGCTCCAGCCCCACTTTGTTTTGGTTTTGGGGCCACACCCAGCAGTACCCAGGGCTTTACTCCTGATTCTGGGCCCAGGGATTGCTCCTGCTGGGCTTATGAGACCATCTGTGGTGCCGGGGACACCACCGTGACCCCACCCCTCCGTAACCCCAAGGATCTGCGGGTGGAGGTCCTCCGTCCCGGTCCCAGGGTGCAGCACCACGCCCCAGCCTCCCGCAGCTGAAGGCACAGGCGTCCCGGTATTTGCTCACCAGCTGTGTCCACTCCGATGCCGTCCACCCCCCACCCCTCACCTCCATCCGCAGATTCCTGGGCCTGGGCTGATCTGTGTATGGGGGGGCAGGTAGGGGACGGGCACCGTAGCGTCCGATGCATCGGGGAAGGTGGGTGCAGGCGGAGTCCAGCCCACAGAGGCCTGCAGTCTTACCTCCCTGCAAATCTCCAGCTGTTCGTGAAGCCCCCCACGCCCATCCCCTGCCCCAGATGGCTTTGTGTCAACAGACGTCATATCAAAGTTAGAAAACAAACAAACAAACAACACTGTCCTCCCGTTGTTCATCGATTTGCTCGAGCAGGCCCAGTAACGTCTCCATTGTGAGACTTGTTATTACTGTGTCTGGCATATCGAATGCGTCACGAGGAGCTTGCCAGGCTTTGCCGTGCGGGCGAGATACTTTCGGTAGCTTGCCGGGCTCTCGAGAGGGGCGGAGGAATCGAACCTGGGTCAGCCAGGTCGGCCGCGTGTGAGGCAAACGCCCTACCGCTGTGCTATCCCTCCAGTCAGAAACAAAACAAAACAAAACAAAAACTAAAACCAAAAACCAAAAAAATCAAACCTAACAAACATTAAGTTGGGGTCTCAGTTTTCCTTTTCTTATTTTTTGGTGTTGGGGCCACACCCAGCAGTACTCAGGGCTTTACTCCTGGCTTAGTGCTCAGAGATTGCTTTCTCTGTGTGGCGTATGGGACCATTTGTGGTACTGGGGGACCCAGGTTGGCCGAGGGCAGGGCAAGCACCCTCCTCACTGTCCTTCCACCCCCCTCCCGAGTCCCTTTTTCTGCAGAAGCCGGGGCAGCTTCTGAAAACGCCCAACGCGGGACGCGGGGCTGGAGCGATAGCACAGCGGGGAGGGCGTTTGCCTTGCACGAGGCCGACCCAGGTTTGATTCCCAGCATCCCATAGGGTCCCCCGAGCACTGCCAGGAGTGATTCCTGAGTGCAGAGCCAGGAGGAGCCCCTGAGCATCACCGGGTGTGACACAAAAAACAACAACAACACCAACAACAAAAAACAGAACAAATTCCAGGCAGCTAGCAGCGGAGAGGGTTCAAGGGGGCGGGATCTCTTCGGGCTGCAGGAACGGATCACGGCGGGGCAGAGTGGCCCACCAGGCGGGGGGTTGAGACAGGGGAAAGGCTGCCACCCGGGCACTGCCCACTGCACCCTCCTGCCCAGGGCCCGGCCTCACCTGTTCCTCACCGCAGTCGCACTCCTCCCCCTCCTCCAGGTAGCCGTTCCCGCACCTGCGGCCGCCGTACATGGTGCTGGTGTCCGGCATGTTGGACAGGCACATGCCCCCGCCCGACAGCAGGTAGCGCTCCAGCTCCCGCCGGTTGCAGTTGTTGAACACCCTGGGGAAGGGATGGCTGGGGGGGACACGGGCGGGCAGGGAGGTTGGGGTGAGCCTCGGCGGATGGGTGACCAGCCGGGCCAACCCCCTCCCTGCTCTCCGCTCCCCGCCCCGCCCCGGGGGTCTGCATGCACCGGGGGTCTCGGCACTGCCCCCCTCTCTGCTGAGGGGCACACAGATGCAGCGGGTAGGGGTAAGGCCCAAGGGCTGGGGGCACCCCCCAGGCCCCCAGCCCTGCTCTCCCCAAAACCGACAGGAGAGGCTGCAACATCCTCCCCAGGCTGGGCCTGTTGTGTTTGCAGGCTGGGGCCACACTGCACACGCAGCCAACTCACACTGACGCACTCACATACACACACTCACACTCCTATACACACTCACACACAAGCTCACACACACACTCCCATACACGCTCACACATTCCCATATACACACTCACACACATGATCACACACTCGCTCACACACACATGCTGACACACTCCCATGCACACTCACACACACTTCCAGACTCACACACTCCACACACATATTCATACACACACACTTCCATACACACACAAGCTCACACTCCACACATTATGTCCACAGTCACACACACCCACACAGTTCATACCTACTCATACTCCAAACACACACTCAGATACACACGCCACGCATACACACCCACACAGTTCACGTGCATTCACATACACACACTCGCATACACACTCACAAAATCACCCTTCACAAACACAGCCATACACCCACAGTTCACACCTACTCACACTCACACACACTCACATACACAACACAAACTCACACTCCACACGCACATGCCCACAGTCATATACACCCACTCACACTCACCCAAACACACTCATATCCACACCCCCACATATACACCCCACAGTTCACACCCACTCACACTCACCCCCACCCACGGACACACAATCAACACTCACATACACCCCTGGTTCACTCCCACTCCACCACGCTCCCACACACTTGCACACACCCACTCACACACGCACTCACACACACATACTCACACTCACGCCTGCTTAGACTCACATACTCTCACACACACACACACACACGCACCCTTGCACTCGAGCTCTTCCTCGCACGTGTCTGTTGGTGGCCTCACTGTCCCTCTCCCTTGGTCCCTCCGTCCCCCGGGCCCCCGGCTCACCCGGTGGCGGCCGCCATGATGCAGCCTCCATCCTCGGCGCTGGCCTGGCAGCAGTTCTCAGAGTCGTGGCTCATGCCGAAGTTGTGGCCGATCTCGTGGGCCATGGTGGCCGCCACGCCGATGGCGTTCTCGGAGTGGTCCTGCCCCGGGCAGAGCTCGGGTCAAGGGGTGGCGGCGTCCTCCCCGACGGCCCTGACCCCGCCCCCAACACCCCTCGAGAGTGACAGTGTGAGGGAACAGACAGGAGCGCCTGCAGAGAACCTGTGGTCCCCACCCTCCCGCACCCTCAGTGGGGATGCCCAGGAGGTGGTGACCAGGGCACAGACAACGCCCATCCCACCTCGGACCCTCAGTCCGGGCCTGGAGCAGCGGGTTTGGGGGTGGGACCCACGTGATCCCTGCGGAGTTCCAAAAAAAAAAAAAAACACAAAACACAAAACAAACCAAAAACTCAAAAACTCGCCCCGGGCTCCCAAACGGCTTCTCTGGGAATGCCGCTCCCCCTCAAAGCTGATGGTTAAGTCTGCGGGGATGTGTGACACCCCCCGTCCCCGCCTGCAGGGCCGAGACTCACCATGCTGACGCCCCCCGACTGGTACACGGAGCACATGGCCATGAGCGGGGCCAGGCCGATGGTCGTACCTTGGAAGGGCACGCCCCTGGGGACAGGAAAGGTGGAGGTGACCGATGTGCCCAGAGGCAGATGGCACCCCCCCAGTGCCACAGTGTCCCCCCAACCCCGGCACTCTTGGGCGTCACTCCTCACGTGGGACTACCCCCGCCCCCCCGCCACGGCTCTGGGAAAAGGCGCGCTCTCGCTCTCGCTCTCTCCCCTTTCTCTCTCCTCTCTTCTCTTTCCTCTCCTCTCTCTCTCCTCTCCTCTTTCCATCTCTCTCTCTCCCTCTCTTCCCCCCACCCAGGCCCTGGCGGGCAGTGATTTGCGCCGCTCCCCTGCACAGGAAACGGGCGGGAAGAGAGCAGGCTGGCACGGGTCCCGACCCCTGAGTGATTCACACCCGCTTCCGCCAGCTGCTGCTGGGTTGCATGCCACTTCCCAAGTCAGTGGCCAGAGCGGGCGGGCACTGGGCAGCTGGGGGTTGGGGGGGGGCAGGGATGAAGCTGATGTTTTGTTCCTACCTCCCTGGGGGCCCCAGGAAACAGATGTGGCTCTTGAGCCCGTCCATGCAGCCGGGCAGCTGGGGGCCCAGAAAGCGACTTCTGAGCTTGCGCGATTGTTTTTTATTGGGGGGGCGGAGGTGTTGGAGCATACCCTGGCAACACTCAGGAGTTATTCCCGGCTCTGCACTCAGGGGAGCTTATGGGATGCTAGGGATGGAACCCAGGCTGGCCGGCGTGCAAGGCCAGAGCCCTCCCTGCTGCCCTATCACTCAGGTCCCCGAGCTAGAGCTATTGGGACCCTGGTCAGGTCAGCAGCCCCTGGGGGGGTCTTTCCCTGGGGTTAGGTCCAGAGGAAGCCCACCGGCAGCCAGTCATCAGGTCCTGCATGACCATGACCACCCAGTGATGGGTCTCTGCACCAGCTGCTGCTGGAACGTAGCGGACTGCGTTCTCCCGGCCAGTGTCCGTGGAGGGACACGCACGCTCCGTAGGGACAAACAGTTGTCCACCCATGGCAGCGGTGGGCCTGGCCGGGTGCAGAGGAAGGTCCATGGGGACAGAGCCAGGCAAGACACTTGCTTCTGGGACTGGAGGGATAGCACAGCAGGGAGGACGTTTGCCTTGCAAGTGGCCGACCCGGGTTTGATTCCCAGCATCCCATAGGGTCCCCCAAGCAACTCCAGGATAATTCCTCAGTGCATGAGCCAGGAGTAACCACTGTGCATCACCAGGTATGATCCCCCGCCCCCCCAAAAAAAGACACTTGCTTCCCTTGTGCTAAGTCATACCTTGGTGAAGCGATAGCACAGCGGGGATGGTGCTGGCCTTACACGCAGCCAACCTGGGTGCGATTCCCGACACCCCAGGGGTCCCCTCCCCAGCCTTGCCAGGAGTGATTCCTGAGTGCAGAGCTGGGGGGAGGGGGTGACCCCTGAGCCTCGGCGGGCATGGCCCCAAACCAATCAACCAACCAAACAAAAAAAAATCAAACAAATAAACAAAGTCTCGCTTTATAAGCACAGGCCACGGAATAGCCGCTGTCTCCTTGAGCAGGAGAAAAGGCCTGTTGGGAGATGGATTTGGAGAGGCAAAGACCCAGGTGAAAGAGGGCGCCTAACAGCTGGGATAGAGAAGGGACCACTAAGTCAATGACGGTTGCAGGGCTCGCTCGGGATGGGAGATGCAGGCTGAAAGTAGACAATGGACCAAACTGGATGGCTGCTTAATGCCTATATTGCAAATCTTAACACCCAGAAGGAGAGAGACAGTAAGAGGGAATGTGCCTGCCACAGAGGCAGGGGGGCGGGGAAGAAGTGGGGGTGGCGGGAGGGATACTGGGAACATTGGTAATGGAGAATGGGCACGGGTGGAGGGATGGGTACTGGAGATCATTGTATGATGGAAAAGTAATCATGAAAGTTTGTAAGTCTGTCATTGTATCTCACTGAGATTCATTATAATGTAGCACTGTAGCACTGTCCTCCCATTGTTCATCCATTTGCTAGAGGGGGCACCAGTAACATCTCACAACAAATTGTGAAACTTTTTGTTACTGTTTTTGGCATATAGAATAAATCACAGGTAGCTTGCCAGGCTTTGCTGTGAGGGTAGCTTGCCGGGCTCTCCAAGAGGGTCAGAGGAATTGAACCTGGGTTGGCTGCATACAAGGCAAACGCCCCTACTTGCTGTGCTATCGCTCCAGCCCCATTCATTAAAATAAAACAAAAATTAAAATAAGGGGGGGTGAGGCGCCTGAAAAGGCCTTTGGGCATCTTAGCCATGTGTCAGTGATGAAAACCAGCCGGGCCCACCTGGCTCCTTCTTCTTGGGGCCCTCCCACTGGGTCCCACCTGCTTCCTGGACACCCCCCCTACCATCAAGCTGTCAGCCCCCTGCACCTAGAAGCCAGGAGAAAGTCACCCCGGGACCCCTCTTCGAGCCTGCTCAGAATAACGAGCTTGTGCGCTACAGGAGATACCGAGATCAGCCCCAGGCTCTGGAGAAGTTAGTGGTGGTGGTGGTGGTGGCCAGGGTGGGGGGTGGGGGGGGGTGGAGGGGCATCTTGAGGGTCCCTCGAGACTGTGAAGCGACTTGTGTTTGAGGGTCGTGTCCGAGACACTCAGGCCCGCAGCCCCGACCCCCCACCCCCACCCCGGCAGCTATGGGAAAGCTCCTCACGTGATCAGCTGCGCGTTGTCATGGCTCTTCCGGGTCAGCAGCTTGCGGCGCCAGCTGAGGAAGGACCAGAGGGTGGAGTAGGGGTTGGGGGACACCTCACACTGGTCGCCGTGTGTCCACACCTCCAGGCCCACCAGGGCGATGCGGATGTTGAGGGATCGGTAGAACTGGAAAGACACGTGGCGGCACAGGTCATCCAGACGCCGCAAACCCCGTGCGCGCGCACGCACGGACGCACGCAAGGATGCACTGAGGCATGCAAAGGTGCACGGATGCACACACACACAGACGCACTCACGCACGCACGCAAGGATGCACAGACGCACACACGCACGCAAGGATGCACGGACGCACGCACGCACGGATACACGCACACGTGGTCGTGGCCCACTCCGGGCTTGAGGCTTGCAGTACGTCTGTGATCGCCCCATCTGCGTCATCTGTGATGACACGTCTGCGCAGACTTGGCCTTCGCTGCTAAGATTCCAAAGTCCCCAACTTAAAAAAGGAGCCCGAGTCGGCTGTAGCTATGGGACAGCGGGGAGGGCGCTTGGTCTTGCACGCGGCTGACCTGGGTTCGATTCTGGGCACCCCCATAGGGTCCCCTGAGCCCCACTGGGAGCGATTCCTTAGCTTGGAGCCAGGAGTAAAATCCTGAGCGTCACTGGATGTGGTCCCTCGCCCCCCCAAACACTCCCCAAAAGACAAATAATAATAATAATAATAATAGTTCTTGTACATGAATTTCTAAAAACCGGTTTTAAGTTGTAAACCTTAATTGGATCTTTGAAAGACCTGTCAGGGCAGGAAGATGCCGGCTACGGCCACGGCCACGTGGGGCCACGTTCCACAGTCACATCCAAGTCCCAGGCCTCCCTGAGCCACTTTCTGACTGGTTGCTACTTCTGGCCTTTTACTTTTTTTGGGGGGGGGAGGGGCTTTTTCGGTCACATCCAGCGATGCTCAGGGCTGACTCCTGGCTCTGCATTCAGGAATCACTTCCGGCGGTGCTCGGGGGACCCTATGGGATGCCAGGAACCGAACCCAGGTTGGTCCGGCCTATGCAAGGCAAACGCCCTACCCGTTAAACTATTGTTCCGGCCCTTGACCTTTTCCTTAAAAATGGAATGGAATCATCTATCTGACTTGAATCTGGCTTCTTTCATTTGGCAGCTCTGGGGGATTCCTGGATTCTGTTGTTGGTTACCTCCTTTACGTGGTGGTGGTGGGAGCTGTGTGCTTTGACTCTGGGGCCACTCGGGGATTTGCCCCCCCATCCCCGTCCTTGTCCCAGTTCTGCTGGAAGTTAAACAGGTGGGACCCAGTGGATGGCGGCACCCTTCCTCACCCAGGGATGCTCGGGTCTTACCACCTGTGAGAGTGTCCCTGTAGCCCTCAGGCCTCTGTTCAAGCCAGGGGTCCTGCTGATCTGCCCAGACTTCTAAAACTCTCCCAAAGAATCCACCTGCCACAGAGGCGGTGGGGGGGATGGGCGGGAATGGGGTGGAGGTGGTGGGATCCCTTTGGTGGTAGAGGATGGGCACTGGTGGAGGGATGGGTACTCGATCACTGTATGACTGAAACGCAAGCACGAAAGTTTGTAAGTCTGTAACTGTACCTCATGGTGATGCATTAAAAAAATAAAAATAAAAATAAATAAAAACTAGGGGCTGGAGTGGTAGGGCGTTTGCCTTGCATGCGGCCGACCCGGATTCAATTCCCAGCATCCCATAGGGTCCCCTGAGAACCGCCAGGGGTAATTCCTGAGTGCAGAGCCAGGAGTAACCCCTGGGCATCGTTGGGTGTGACCCCCCCCCCCCCGCAAAAAAAGAAATAAATAGCACTGTAGCACTGTCCTCCCGTTGTTCATCGATTTGCTTGAGCGGGCACCAGTCATATCTCCATTGGGAGACTTGTTACTGTTCTTGGCATATAGAGTATGTCACGGGTAGCTTGCCAGGCTTTGTCATGTGGGTGGAGTACTCTCGGTAGCTTTCCGAGAAGGGCGGAGGAATCAAACCTGGGTCGGCTGCGTGTAAGGCAAACGCCCTACTCGCTATGCTATCACTCTGACTCCAAATAAATAAATAAAAATTAAAAATTAAACAACAACAACAAAAACTCCCCCAAAGCGAGCAGGAGGTCACGATCCTTCCCACTCCCTCTTTATAAACACGCAACGCGGGAGAAAAAGGTCCTTGTGGGCTAAGCACGGTCAGCAGGCCAGAGGCACTGGGAGTGGCGAGGCCGTTAAAGGGGCCAAGAAAAGACCCTCCCTGTCCATCTGGGTCTCGAGCATGGGAGACGTGTGTCCACATTCCCAGCCGGCCTGTGAGCAGTGAGTGTCTGCAAGCAGATGGATGGGACAGGGCCCTTCCTGGGCACGCATGGGGGGGGGAGGGGTTTCTGCGGGAGGGTCAGTGAGAGCCCGGATTGAGCCCAGACGGTTGGACCCCCTCAGTGCTGGAGGCCTTCCATGCCCAGATGGTGGAAGGACCCCCCCTCATTCCTCCCAGACACTGTAGCGGGGGAGGTGCGTGGCGGGCTCCAGATTCAGCGGAAATTTTTCTTCTCCCATTTCGTGTCCGGCCAATCGTTTAAGAAAACACAGAGTCTGGCTCTTAACTTGAATGGGCCCTGCCAGACGCGCTTCTCAGGGGACTGGAACTTGGCTGCTCCAGGCGGAAGAGGGGGGAAAAAATGGTCTCAGGCCGGACACGCTGATTCAGCGCTCTGGGGCCGCGTGCCTGTGTTTTAGCTGCGCCTGACACCAACAGCCAAGCTGCTGGCTCTCCGGGCCAGGGAAGGGCTGAGCAGCTTTTGGGAGGACCCCCAACTGGTCAGTGGGGTTGCGAGGGGAGATGATGAGGCCACTGAGGCCTCTCGTCCTGGGGACTCGCTCACTGACACCCCCCCCAAGCAGCTGCAGGCAGTCACAATGGGGGAGGGGGGAACGCGGCCAAGCTTCCCACCTGTGGGGTCTGTAGAACAATGGGGTCCCCGTGGGAGCGGGAACGGGGCGGGGGGGGGGGGACCTCCTGGTCCCTGCCCCACCCCGGGAAATAAACTTTCCTTGTTTTCCCAGATGCCGAGAGGCGGCCGTGGCTGCTGAGTGACTGGTGGGACGTGGCCCCCAGACCTTGTCACTCCCGGAAACGCCAGTGTCTGCTTTTCCCCCCCGCTGCTGTCTGTTCTTTGGTGGCCTGGCTGGAACCATCCAGGCAGACAGATGGCCACGGGGGGCAGAGGGGGCAAGGAGCACTTTGCTTGCATGCCTCTCAAAGTCTGAGTTCGGGGCCGGAGCAATAGCACAGCGGGGAGGGCGTTTGCCTTGCACACGGCCGATCCGGGTTCGATTCCCGGCATCTCATAGGGTCCCCCGAGCACCGCCAGGAGTAATTCCTGAGTGGAGAGCCAGGAGTAATCCCTGAGCATCGCCGGATGTGACCCAAAAAGAAAAAAAAAAAAAGAAAAAAGTCTGTGTTCTCTCCTCTTTATTCTCCTAAAGAGATGAAAAACGAGTTTTCCCCACCAGGACAGTTCCCCACCTCCACGGGCTCCTGCAGGCCCAGAGCTCGGCGTGGGGGGTCCTGTGAACTCCCCCTCCCCCAAAATTACCTGCCATCCTCCAAATGTGCCCAAGCCAACCAAGAAGAAAGGAAAAAAAGAAGAAAAAGAACAGAAAAGGTGGCATGTCTGTTCCGCTTCCTTACTCGCCAATACTCTCCCCTCGAGAACCTGGGCAGCCCCGGTCAGTTCCAGGGAAGGGCAAACATTTTGGGGGTCTTCTCCGAGCCCCCTCTGTGTGGCCTCCCTAAGCAGCACTGACACAGTCCAGAACTTCTACTTCGGGGGCCTGAGCAACAGTCTGCTTGAGAGGCTGGTTCCGTTCCAAGCCAGGACTCACTTCCTGTCTCCATGAGACGGGACCAGGTGTCATACCAGAAAGGGACTCTGGGCTCCTGGGGCTGGACACAGCCCACACGCGAGGAACTCCACCAGAAAAACCCGCATGGAGCAATAGCACAGCGGGGAGGGCGTTTGCCTTGTACACGGCCAACCCGGGTTCGATTCCCAGCATCCCATATGGTTCCCCCAAGCACCGCCTGGAGTAATTCCTGAGTGCAGAGCCAGGAGTAACCCCTGAGCGTCGCTAGGTGTGACCCAAAAAGAAAAAAAAAAATAACCCGCATGAAGGGAAGCTGCTGGCTCAGGCCAGCCACTGTGAGCTTGCGAACGGACAGCGGGCAGGGCGCTTGCCTTGGACGCAGCTGACCGGGGTTTGTCCCATAGGGTCCTCCCGTCCCCCGCCAAGCCCCGCCAGCAGTGATCCCTGAACGCAGAGCCTGGAGTATAAGTGCTGAGCATCGCCGGGTGTGACCCCAGACAAAAACTAAACCAAAAATAACAACAACAACGAGCTGGGGGAGAAGGCAGCTGGGATGGAGAAGGGATCACTAAGCCAATGAGGGTTGGAGGGATCGTTTAGGATGGGAGATGCGTGCTGAAAGTAGATAAAGGACCGAATGTGATGGCCTCTCAGTATCTGTATTGCAAATCATAATGCCTCAAAGTAGAGAGGGAGGATGGGGAAATTGTCTGCCATGGAGACAGGGGGAGGACTGAAAGGGGGGCAGGGGATACTGAGGACATTGGTGGTGGAGAATGAGCACTGGTGGAGGGATGGGTGTTCGATCACAGTATGACTGAAACTCAAACACGAAAGCTTTGTGACAGTATCTCATAGTGATTCAATGAAAACAAAAACAACTGTAACACTGTAGCACTGTCCTCCCGTCGTTCATCTATTTGCTTCAGCAAACACCAGTAGGCTCCATCGTGAGACTTGTTGTTACCATTTCTGGCATATCCAATACGCCACAGGGAAATTGCCAGGCTGTGCTGTGCGGGGCGGAGGAATCGAACCCGGGTTGGTCGCGCACGAGGCAAACGCCCTGCCCGCTGTGCTATTGCTCAACAGCCACAAAAATAAACCAAACCAAGACACCAGGTCACCTCCAGGGAGAGGCCGTGGTGGGCAGGCTGCTTGGAGGGGGCTCGGTGCCCCGCCCAACCCACCACCCCTTCCACATCCCCACAGCCCTTGCCGGCCTGGCCCTGGTCTCACCTTATCCACGTAATTGGCGATCTCCATGAGTTTGTGCTTCGTGGCTTCTGGGTCGCGCCGGTTCTTCTGAAACTGCAGGGGGTGGGACAGGCAGGTGAGGCTCCCCCCTAGCTGTGTCGGCCCCACCCGCCACCCCAGTTCTTTTCTCTCGGGGCTCCGATGCACGGTCATTGGCACAGAGTTCCCTCCAACATGCGCCCTCGTCCCCTGGTTGGCACAGGGTTGGCTGGGGTGCGGGCAGGCACAGAGTTGGGGTCCTTCCATCCCGGTCTTCCCCGCAAATGCTACTAGCTCGGCGCTGGGCAGGGTCACATGCAATGGGACAGGGAATTCCGCCACCTCCCACCAACCCATCCTCTGAGTCCCGGGGGAGCCTCCGCTAACTCCCTAGGGGTGGGGAACGTGGGGGCAACGCTCCTGGTGAACTTGCCCAACGCCAGCCCAAGTCACAGCCCCTCACGAGGCCTCCCCCACGCCCTGTGGAAGTAGATAAAGGACCAAATGTGATGTTCTGGGCACGGCTCCTGGGCACATTGGGTCTAGCCCAGCGGTGGACTTCAGAGTGGGGGACGAGGGAGCAGCCGAAGCTAGCGCCACTCTCAGACATGCTCTCCGAGTGCCCATCACTGTCGGACGTGTCCTCTAAGAGGGTGTCCAGGCCCAGAAGCGTCGCAGCCCTTGGTGGCCCCCCCCGTCTTCCTGATGCTCTTCACACCCCATTCCCACTCCTCGCCCCAGCGCCCCGAGATCCCGCCTGCCTGTTGGGGTGCGAGTCCCTCTCTCGTCTGGAACATGGGTGAGAGGAACTGGAGTTTCCGGGAAGGACCAGTGGGGTAGTCGTCAATCTGGGGCCGTGTGTGCGGGGCAGGGCGGCGCAGTGGGCAGGGAAACCTCCCGCACGGAGGCCGGCCACGTTGGTGGAGGTCTCCCCTCCCCTCCCCCACCCTCAGGCTTCTAGACCACCAGGGTGGGAGGCTGTGCAGCCCCCCTCCCCCCACCCTCTGCCCTCTGCCCTGGCTGTCTGGGCCCCCGGGAGGCCCGTGCAAGCCGCCCAGCACGTAGTTCTGTCTCCCCTGCAAGGTCCCAGCTGGACAGCAGAGACCCCCCCCCCGCCCCTCCCCCCAGGCACGCGGCCGGCGGGGCACGTGACTTCGATGCTCTCGCCACAGCCACTGCCGGGGCCTGGCTGTAAATCAGCCACCCGACTGCCCTGCAGGAAGGACCCACTGTATGTCAGGCTGCGCCGTGCTGGGGCTGGGCTAGGAGCCGGGACCCGCGTTTCCTCTGCACCCCCAGAGTCATCCACAGCCTCTGGCTGCCTGCCCGGGTTCGAGGAGCCGTTCTGTGTCTGCACCCCCCCCATGCCTGTACCCTGGGGCCTCTACCCCTCGGCATCCGTATGTCCCGGTGCAAGTACCCCCAGTGCGTGTGTGAGTACGCCCCCACCCCGCCCGTCTGCGTGAATCACCCCTCTGGTCCCAGTGCGGAATGCGGGGAGCGAGCGGCCTCCCCTCGTCCCAGAAATGAGTCCCAGGAATGGCACTCTAGGGCGACGCCTGTCCTCCTGGGGGTCAGGCGAGTGCAGGTGCTGGGCAGAGACAGCGCCAGGCGAGCCCCGCTCCCCCCCTCCACGGGGTGGAGGCGGGGGTACTCGGGCGGGCGCCGTGCCCAGGCGTGGGGCGGGGTTAGGGTGGGGTGACGGGCAGGGACACACTGGGCCATGTGGCAGAGAGAGACCTGGGGGTACGCTGCCCGCCTCGCTCCCCCTTGCAGTATCCGCAAAGTAAAACGGAACACGAGGGTGGGGGCGCGGCCCGCCGAGCCCTTAGCGACAAACAAACCTCTTCTGCGACAAGGAACCCCGCGTCCCCTCCCGCCCTGGCTGGCCCTTCACCTCCACCCCCGGGCGCCTCGAGGAGGGCTCAAGGGCCACTCTCTTCCCGCTGCCCCGGCTCAGAGCTCTCGTGGGGGGCCCCGGGGACCCGCCCTCTCCCCCTCACCCCTAGCACCGGACGAGGCTGAGCTGCTCAGGCTGAGGCCTGCTGTGGGGGGCTGGTCCGGCCGGGGGCTGGGCTGGGACCTGCTGGTTTAGGCCAGGGCAGAGCCAGGGGCCTGGAGCTAATTTGCAGGTGTCAGACCCCCCCTCCAACCCCTCACTTCCGGGACACCCACCCACCAGCCTGGTCCAACCCCCCCTGGAACAAAGGCCCAGCTGAGCTGCAGCCCCTGGAACCTTCTGGGTGTTCGGAGGCGGGCGGGTCTGGATTGCTCACAGCCTGGAGCATGCCCCAGAGAGATGAGCATGTGTGGGGGCTCGTCCAGGGCCCAAACCGGAGAAAGGGGGGCTTCAAGGCCAAGTTCACAGACCTGCCTGTGGCAGAAGCTCGGGATGGGGTCGGCATGGACCCCAGTCCCACGGCTTCCGGGGCTCTCTAGGTCTGGGGGTGACCCTGGATCCGTCCCCCTGAGGGACTTCCCCCCACCCCCAACTTTGTATCCTCAGTTTCAGATCAACAGGACCATAGGAGGGTCCCCCACAAGGCAACGATTCAAGGGGGTGAGGAGCTGGAGTGGCAGACAGCACAACGGGGAGGGCGCTTGCCTTGCACATGGCCCACACGGGTTCAATCCCTGGCACCCCAAGTGGGTGCCCTGAACACCGTCAGGAGCGACCCCACCTCCCCGAGAGCAGTAAGCCCTAAACTCTGCTGGGTGTGTCCCCTTCAAAAAAATTTTTTTTTTTTTGCTGTTTTTGGGTCACACCCAGTGATGCTCAGGGGTTACTCCTTGCTCTGCACTTGGGAATTACTCCTGGTGGTACTTAGGGGACCATATAGGATGCCAGGGATCAAACCCAGGTCAGCCACGTGCAAGGCAAACATGCTACCCGCTGTGCTATCACTCCGGACCCTTAAAAAAATTATTTTTTTTGAATTTTTTTTCCCCCTCTTAACTCTGAAGCATCGGAGAGAACTTAAGTCCAGGGCATGGGACAAGTGGAAAGAGGAAAAAGCTGTGGCCTGTCCCCTCGGCAGCTAGACAGCCACAAACTCCCCCCTCCCTCCCCACCACCTATTCCCCTGAAGTGAGGGGTGGCCGTGGAGAGCCCAGGGCACCCTTACCTCTGCGTAGTCGGCCACCAGGTACAGCTCAACGAACTTCGTGGTGTGCAACTCGTCCCTTTTCATCTGCGGGCGAGATGGGGTGAGTGAGGAATGGGGTACGGTGGGGAGCCCTGGGGGAGGAAGGAAGCGAGCCCCCCAAATCTGCCCCCTCCTAGGGGATGGAAGTTGGTCCTCCATCCTCCAGCAGGACCCAGGGTGTGTGGGGGTAAGCTGATGCCCAGAGCATTGGGGATCCCCACCCACCCCCCTGAGCTGGGGGTTGGGGCCTGTTTCAAGGGTGGAAGCACGTGGCACTAAACGTGTCTCCTCCAGATCTGGCGTTTGACCCAAGGATGGAGCGGGGGGAGGGAGAAATTGTCCCTTGGGGGGTGGGGGGAAAGGGGTTCCCTCCCACCCAATGGTGCAAAGTTGGCGTCTAAGGTTAAGGCCGTCGCCCCGTCTAAGCCAGCGAGCATCCTGGTGTTCACGCCAGAGCGGAGGCGGGCGGCCGTGGCCACCCGTGGCCTCCCTGGCCAGACTCACCCTGCGAGGTCGAGGTCGGCGCTGCCGGGTGTGGTTGACGGCGGGCAGTGGGTCTGGGTGGTGCGAGTCGCCGGGTGGCGGGAAGCCTGGGAAGCCTGGGAGCCCACAGACGCCGATGGGCAGCGGGAGGTGTTCCAGTCTGTAAAGGCGGTGCTGTGCTCCCAGGCCCCGGATGGGCTCCAGGACGTAGCTGAGGTTCCCGCCCAGGGTGATCAGGCCCCTGCAGGGAGAAGCAGGAGAGGGACCATTCAGAGGTGCGGCTTGGGGGGTTGGGGTGAGGGGCCAGGGGGCGACGACACACTGTCATGGGATGCCCCGGGTTCGGATGCTGGGTAGAGCCTTCTGCGTCCTCCTGTGTCTCTGGAGAGCAAATCTGGCAGATGCATTGCCAGGGACCTGTCTCAGTGTCAGGACACAGTCAAGGGCATCCCCCTGGCCCACGTCCCTGGTACCCCCCGGTCCCCTCTTACAGAAAAGGGCACCGAGCCTTGGAGGGTTTCAAGAGCAAAGACTCCTGGGGCCGGAGCGATAGCAGCGATAGGTAGGGTGTTTTCCTTGCACGTGGCCGACCCGGGTTCGATTCCCAGCATCACATAGGGTCCCCCAAGCACCGCCAGGAGTAATTTCTGAATGCATGAGCCAGGAGTAGCCCCTGTGCATCACTGGGTGTGATTCCCCGCCCCCTCCCCAAGAAAGAGCAAAGACTTCCATGTCCAGGGTGCAGACCCTATGTCCCCATCCATTTCTCTCCATGGTGCGGGGGCCACGTGGAGGAGGACCTTCTGCCATCATCTCTGAGAATGTCCTGGAAGCTGGTACAAAAGGCAGAAGGCCTGGTTCTGTTGCCTGAGCCCGAGAACTAGTAGTCTCCAGGGTCCAGATGACTGCTCAGGGTCCCCCGGGGCCAGGTTTGCACGAAGTCCTGCCTTGGGGTGGGGGTGGGGGGAGTGGTCAGCCGGGAGACTCAGCAGTCACTCATTCCTGGCTCCATCGCCCCACATCCCAAAGGGGGATCCCCCTCTGTGGACGTTCCTCTCTGTCCATCACACTCACTCCAGTGCCAGGGCTGGCCCTGCCCAGTGCGGGCGGGAAGGCGGGGCGGAGGCAGGCCCAGCCACTGTCCACCCTCGATGGCTGAGAGCCTTCGAGAGGGACTGGGTGGGCCAGGCCACGGGCAGGACGAGAGGACAGAGCTAGAGCGGCCATGTGGACATTCAGCGCGTGGGTGAGTCCACGGTCCGGGGCAGGCTGGGATTGGGAGTGGTGGTGAGGGGGGCGCACGCACCCTCAGGTCTATAGGGCCAGTGTGTGGCATGCCATTTTCAGGGGAGAGTCAGCGGCCACGGCCACCACCCTGAGCACCAGAGGCCCCATGAGGACAGAGAGCCCATCATCTTCCTCTGCCCCTCACCGCAGGGGCCATTTCTTTTTTTTCTTTTTGGGTCACACCTGGTGATGCACAGGGGTTATCCCTGGTTCTGTACTCAGGAATTACTCCTGGCGGTGCTCGGGGGACCTTATGGGATGCTGGGAATCGAACCATGCAAGGCAAACGCCCTATCCACTGTGCTATTGCTCCAGCCCCCCAGGGGCCATTTCTTTATTCCTTCCTTTCTTTTTCTTTTCTTTGGCTTTGTTTTGGGGCCACACCCAGCTGTGCTCAGGGCTGACTCCTGGCCCTGCGCTCAGGAATCCCTTCTGGTGGGCTTGGGGGACCCTAAGGGATGCCGGGGATCGAACCCGGGTCTGCTGTGTGCAAGGCAAACGTCCTCCCTGCCACACTATCTCTTCATCCCCAAGATTACCATTTCTAAAATGCAAACATAGGACCGGATGAGGTGGGGGAAGGTGTGACCCCTGGAGAAGAGTGGAGGGGGGGAACCCTGGAAATCCAGGCTGAAAAGGGCCTGCCTCCTCCGGCTAATTTGTTTTCTATTTATTTTTTGCTTTGGGGGCCACACCCAGAAATGCTCAGGGGTTCCTCCTGGCTCTGCACTAAGGAATTACTCCTGGCGGTGCTCGGGGGACCTGAGGGGATGCTGGGGATCGAACCTGGGTCGGCCATGTTGGCTGCGTGCAAGGCAAACGCCCTCCCCGCTGTGCTATTTGTTTTTATTTTGCTTTCTATTTATTTTTTTGGCTTTGAGGGCCACACCCAGCGATGCTCAGGAGTTATTCCTGGCTCTGCACTGAGGAATTACTCCTGGCAGTGCCCCTGACCCTATGGGATGCCAGGGATCGAACCCAGGTGGGCCAACACCTGACCAAGGCAAACGCCCTTCCTGCTGGACTAGCCTCCAGCCCTCTCCTCTGGCCTATTTTAATTCACCCCCATCTTGGACACCAGCCTTAGCTACTGCAGGGAAAAGAACAGGCTGGGAAAGGAGAGAGGACCCGGGACTCCGCCGGGGAAACCCGCTGGGTCTGCCGGAGCCTGGACCCACCCGCGCTTGGATACACGCGTGCAGGGCGCATTCGGGGAGAGGCTCCGTTTGCAGCCTCGGAAGTGTGAGTCTGGGGGTTGGTGGGGGTGGGGTGGGGGTCCTAGAGGGACGGGAGCTGCCTCACCTCTGTAGCTGCTCTTTTTGGAGGGTGGGAAGGGAACCCCAGGCCTGCTGGCCTTACCCCCAATTTTTTTTCTTTTATTTTTTTGCTTTTTGGGTTACACCCGGCGAAGCACAGGGATTCCTCCTGGCTCTGCACCCAGGAATTACCCCTGGCGGTGCTCAGGGGACCCTATGGGATGCTGGGAATCGAACCCGGGTCGGCTGCGTGCAAGGCAAACGCCCTACCCACCGTCTTATTGCTCCAGCCCCATACCTGAATTTCTGACAGTGCAGAAGGGCTAGAAGGGTGTAGTGCATGTGTGTGTATGTGTGTGTGTGTGGGGGGGGGGTGGTTCAGGCTGGCAAACTGGGCTCAGCCACCCTGCTCAGCTGTGGGGACCCAAGGACGACGACAACAGAAGGAAATAAGGGACGGAGGGGGCGGCAGGTTCCCCTCGCTTTGCTGGGGCTGCATCTGCCTGCTCCCTCCGGCTCCTGGGGCCAGGCGCTGTTGACTCAGAGAACCATGGGGGCCTGAGGCCTGGCCTGGCCACACGGCCCGTGGGCCAGCTGGCTTCAGAGCAAGGCCACTGGAGACGGGGGTCCCGGGGGCCCGTGACATGGCCTCCCGGCCACAGCTCGTTTCCTGCCCAAGTCGGTCTGACCCAGCTGACACCACGCCCCACCGCTGAGAAACAGATGTGCGGATCCGGTCCGGAGCCCGCCAGGAGGGTGGGGGAGAGCGAGCAGCTGCAGCGCTGGCTCCCCACGGCTGAGGGGACTGGGGAAGGCGCCATCGGCCCATCCAGGGAGGAAGCGGGCAGCGAGGAACGGCCCTCGGAGAGCCGGGTGGGCCTCACAGCCCCCAAAAGGGGGGGAGGATCTTCCCTGCCTGCCCTGGCCTCAGTGGGGCAGATCTAAACAATCGCTCTCCCAGAGCTGCCGTTCTCTCGCTCAGCTGGGGTCACTGGCCCGGGAAGGGCAGACACAGCCCCTGCAGCGGCAGGGCTGGTGCGTCCCGGGGCAGGGAGGGGTGTGTGTGTGTGTGTGTGTGTGTGTGTGTGTGTGTATGTGCGGTACCAAGTCTCGTCCCCAAACCTCATCCCTGCCTACCCGCCGGTGCATCCCGGGGCAGGTGTGTGTGTGTGTGTGTGTGTGTGTGTGTGTGTGTGTGTGTGCGCGCGCGGTACCAAGTCTCGTCCCCAAACCTCATCCCTGAATGCCTGCCGGTGTATCCCAGAGCGGGTGTGTGTGTGTGTGTGTGTGTGTGTGTGTGTGTGTGGTACCAAGTCTCGTCCCCAAACCTCATCCCTGCCTGCCCACGGGTACATCCCGGGGCAGGTGTGTGTGTGTGTGTGTGTGTGTGTGTGTGTGTGTGTGCGGTACGAAGTCTCGTCCCCAAACCTCATCCTTGGCTGCCCGCCGGTGCATCACAGGGCGGGTGTGTGTGTGTGTGTGTTTGTGTGTGTGGTACCAGGTCTCATCCCCACACCTCATCCCTGCCTGCCTGCAGGTGTATTCCAGGGCATGTGTGTGTGTGTGTGTGTGTGTGTGTGTGTGTGCATGTGCGCATGCACATGTGGTACCAGGCCTCATCCCCACCCTCCAGCCCTGCCTGCCCACCCACCGCGCCTCTTACCTTATCCCCTGGCAGGTGCTGAGAGCCACGCTGGACACAGCCATGTTCCTTACAGTGCCATGATAGAAGCAGTGGTCCTGCGGGGAGAGAGCGGGCATTTGTTCTGGAGAGGTGAAGGGCTGCGATGCCGGCCCATGAAGGTCCGGTGCCACCCACCACTCTGCTGGCGTGAGAGGCCCAGAGTGACAACCAGAGGCTGGGGCCGGCCTCATGCATTGTTCATGGACCCGGAGTCTGCCTGCACCCCAGTCACCTCTGTGACCCCTTCTCCCTTCGCATACACATACACGTGCACACACACACGCACACACACACATATACACACATGCATGCACACATCAGAATGTACATATATGCACATGTGTGCGTACACACATATACATACATGCACGCACACACATGCACACACGCACACATATGCACATGCATGCATACACTCATGTGCACACACATACACATGTGCGTGCACACACACGTGCGCACACATGCCCATGTGTGAGTACAAACACACATGAACATAGTACATGTATGTGTACACATGCACACGGTCACATATATTTGTGCATGCACACACACATATACACACGTGCATGCATACACACACATGCATGCACATGCACACGCACACACACACACACACACACACACACACACTTCACGTGTCCCCCCAGGAATGACAGTGTGGCCTTATTTGGAACAAGGTCTCTGCAGATGTGACCGTGCTGGGGGCCCGCTGGAAGGGGCAGACAGACGCACAGAGCACAGCTCAGGGGCAGGTGGGGGTGGAGGTCGGAGGTTAAGTGAGGGACCCCCCAGCAGGGCCTGCCAGGGGCTCCCACCAGCCTAGAACAGGGAGGGGGCTTGCCTGGTGGGGCTTCTGGGACAGTCCTGCCATCCTCCTTGGCCATGGCGGCCCCTGGAACCAGAGCCCGACTCCCCCACAACCCATGGCCGCCCCCCACCACCCACCCTCGCCACAACCGCCACGTCCGGCAGCACTGACCTCGGCCCCCGTGCCCGCACCAGGCTGGGCTTTGCCAGGGACCAGGGTCTCCCCGATCCGCTTCAGCCCGCCCCTTCTGGGCCCTGACACTGCTGGGCCTGAGGGCAGGTTCCCGGGACCGCCAGCTCCCGCCGCCAACACCAGTCACCAGGAAGGCCCAGGCAGCCAAACGCGGGGGGCCGAGTCTCGGCTGCACGGCACCAGCTGTCTGTGCTCTCGGCGGGCCAGAGGCCAGCGGCACACCAATGGACCCCTTCTTTCCCGAGGCTTACTGCCCCCCCTGGACCTCCGGGGCATCCCCGCCCGCCCGCACTTGAGGAGCTCATCAAACCTCCTGGCCTTGAACTGGCCCCGTCCTGCCCTTCACAGGGGCGCTGAAGAATAGCTCTGTCTCTGTGTGTGTATATGAGTGTGTGTGTGTGTGTGAGTGTGTGTATATGAGTGTGTATGTGAGTGTATATGTGAGTATGTGTGTATGAGTGTGTATGAGTGCATGGTGTGTGAGTATGAGTGTGTGAATGTGTGTATGAGTGTGTGTGAGTGTATATGTGTGTATGTGTGTATATATATGAGTGTGTGTGAGTGTGTGAGTGTGTGTATGAGTGTGTGAGTATATATGTGTGTATGAGTGTGTGTGTGTCTGAGTGTATGTGTGTAAGTGTGTGTGTGTGTGTGTGTGTGTGTGTGTGTGCGCACACTCCTTCCAGCTGGGATTCTAGTGTCAGCCTGGGGCCTGGACTCCCTCCCGGGTGCCTGGTCCACACATGTGTGGATCTCCCCGGGGCTCCGTTGGAATCACCCTGTCAGGAAGCCTGGAAACGGGAGATGCTTGGGTCTCCCCAATCCCAGCCCTCTGCAGGAGCCCCAAGTCCAGGTCCCACCTTGGGGACCAGTGAGGGGTGTCTTCTCACAGCTCGTAGCCCAGGAGTCCCGGAGAAGGCCGGGCCAGGACACAGGTGGCTGCCCCCAGCTACAAAGGGGCATGAGAGAGGGACTGGGCTGGGCCATTGCAGACTCCCCTGGCCCAGGGTCTAGGGGGCAGAAGACTGACAGCCGAGATCTGACCACCTGGATCCCGGGTCCTGCCTCTCCTCCTCCTCCACCTCCTCCTCCCAGCTGGGAGCCGCTGAGCTGGACACCCCCTGGGCACCCGGATCGCAGCCTCTGCGGGATCACTGGCTCCTTGGCTGCCTGGCTGGGCGTGAGCTGGGGGTGGTGTCGGGTCATGGGGCGCGGGCCAGCCGAGACCGCGGCCCTGGCTTCACACCCAGATCTCGTCACTCTTGGACCCCAACTTCGATCCACCCCCCGGTGACCTGCCCTTGATTGAGGGCTGCTCCCCGAAGCCCGAGGTTCCCAGAACTCTGCTCCCCAAGGCCGCCAAGGCCCCTTTCGGCTGCCAGAGGAAAAAGCCTGTGTGTGTGTGGGGGGGGGAGGGTCGGGGGGGGGCTGGGAGGGGGTGGAGTGAGGAGACCTCAGCTCTGGCCTACGAGAACCCCAGGAGGGAGGAGTCGGGGGTCGTGAGGGGTCAGAGGGGCCTGCAGGCCCTCGGCCCTCTCTGCCGAAGACAGCCAGAGCACAAAGCTGGAGACAGGCCCTCCTGAGGTCATCGCATTCCTTCCTGGCCTCTCAGGCCGAGGGGGACCCCGGGGCGAGGAGCGGGGGAGGGGGGACACAGCTGGACGCATGAGGTCATGGCACACTGGTGGACTGAGCCCCATTCTTGAGCACCGAGGGGAGGAGGAGGAGGGGTGCAAATGCCCGGGACATGCCTCTGTGCCAGGTCAGGGGTCGCCCTGGGGACATGCTTGTCTCCGTGTTGAGATAGAGGAGGTGGTTTGAGCAGGGGATGCCCGGGATGGCTCCAGGGAGGCTGGCTCCATGGGGGTCCTGGGCGGGGGCGGGGGGGAGAATCACCCCTGGGGGGGCACGAAGCAAGGAGAAGTCGGGGTTCTGTTAGTCACCCATACAAAACACTCCTTCACCTGGCCAGGCGGGTGCCTCACCCATGATTCAAGAAAAAGAAACGTGGGCCGGAGGGATAGCACAGTGGAGAGGGCGTTTGCCTTGCACGCAGCTAACCCAGGTTTGATTCCTGGCATCCCATACAGTCCCCTGAGCACCACCGGGAGTGATTCCTGAGTGCGGAGTCAGGAGCAACCCCTAAGCATCGCTGGGTGTGACCCAAAAAGCCAAAAATAAATAAATAAATAAAGGAGAGAAATGTGGGCCAGAGTGATAGCACAGTGGGGAGGGCGCTGGCCCTGCACGCAACTGACCCAGGTTCCATCCCCGGCATCCCATAGGGTCCCCCGAGCACCACCAGGAATGATCCCTGAGTGCAGAGCCAGGAGTCAGCCCTGAGCATCGCCGGGTGTGACCCCCCAAAATCAACAACAATAAAAAGCCTGAAGTGGCTTCGATCTTGGCCTGCACATTCCGACAGGGACCCTTCCCTGCCCCGGCCCCGGAAGCGGGTCCTGCAGATGAGGATTTCTCTCCCGAGAGAAGTTTTGTGCAAAGGCCAGCCAGTGCGAACACAAAGCACATCAGCTGTGAGTGCAACCACCCGCCCCAGGCCACCTCACGGGACAGCCACAGGCCCTGACCCATCATCCCCTGGGAAAGGGACCCCCGAACCTCCACAGGGGAAGTGGGTGCCGGCGGGGCCACCAGGGGGTCCTTGCTTCTTTCACACTAAAAGTTCTCAGTCTCACCGGTTTACTGGTGCTCAGTGACCAGGGCCAGGAAGACGATCCGTCCCCAGCCCGTGCTGGTGTTCATCGGCCTTGAGCAGGGGGGGGACCCTCTCCCTAGCCCGCCACGAGGGGCTCTCAGGGAAAAGCCAACCCACAGTGAGGTTTCTCCCAGTCTTCCCGGGGATGCGGCCCGCAGGATGGTGGGACCCCACGTACCTCCGGTTTCAGCTTTTGGTGGGTCGGGCGGCCGGGGGCCGTGTAGCGCGTCTCCGTGTAGGCTTTGGGGAAGAGGTACCTGCAGAGAAGGGGTGGAAGTTTGTCTCGGGGGTAGGGGCACCCCGCACCTGGAGGACATGCCCCAAACAAACACCACCTCTGGGCACAAGAAACAGGAGGCCCGGGTGGGGGGTGAGTCGAGAAAGGGAAGGAGAATGGGGGCCGGGGGTCGGGGGAGGAGCTGGTGCTGAAGGTGGGGTTTGGGGGTGGGGCTCACGCTATCGTGGGTGCAGACACGGCAGTCAGAGGGCAAGAGATGGAGGTAGGAGGCATCGCTAGCCAAGATGTCCGGGACACACATAGCCATGTGCGCGCGCGCATACACACACACACACACACACACACACACACACACACACTCCATCCCCCAGCTAGCCGCTCACACACATACACACACACACACACACGCACGCACACACACACACTCCATCCCCCAGTTGGCGGCTCACACACACACACACACACACACACACACACTCCACCCCCTAGCTGGCGGCCTTGGGGACATGTGCAATGTCACTGGAAGTAGCTGGAAGGAGGTGACGGTTTAGGGGTGTGACTCCCTGGCACAGATGAACGACGGGGTTCCACAAAGCCCACAAGGGAGAGCACCAAGCACTGCAGGACTCTGGAAACAACCCCCTCATCCCTGGGGTGGGGGAGCAGCCAGGAGAGTTTGTCCTTCTAGAGGCAGAGAAGAGTGGCCTGCACTTTCCCATAAGACCCCCCACACTCTTCTGTCCAGTACTCCCACCATGCCCCAGGCCGGCGGCTCCACCTCAGCCAAGACAGCTCCACCCACCTGGCTGCGGGTTGGGACCAGCGCCCACAGAGAAAGGAGAAAGGCTGTGTGGGCCCCACCCTGGACACATCTTGTTCTCATCTCCTCCCGGACAGCAGGGGGGGGGGCGATGAGGGTGGGGTGCGGTGCTGGCTCAGCACATGGGCAAGAAGCGGCCTCCCTGGGGCTGGAGCGATAGCACGGAGGGGAGGGCGTTTGCCTTGCACGCGGCCGACCCGGGTTGGATTCCCAGCATCCCATAGGGTCCCCCGAGCACCGCCAGGAGTAATTCCTGAGTGCAGAGCCAGGAGTAACCCCTGAGCATTGCAGGGTGTGATCCAAACAGAAAAAAAAAAAAGAACACTCCCCACCCCCGGCCCCACGCCACACCAAGCCAAGCGGGCCATTTCAGGAAACCCTGCCACCACCGTCTGTCACCCCAGCCTGCTGGCCCGCCCTTGTCCATATGTGGGGCAAAATAACCCACGCAGCGGAAGGTTCCTTCCGGTTTTCGAGGACGAGGGGGAAGAGGGGAGGAGGAGGCTCAGGCCAGCTCGAGAGTCCCTGCCCAGCTGGGGCGCGTTGCACCTCTGGCTCCGAAGGGATGGAGGCTGACCCACCAGCGTGCCAGGAGCCTGGCTGGCCCCGGAGGCAAATACGGGACAGGGGCAGAGGCGGGCTGGTATGTGAGGGCAGAGAGAGGCCAAGGAAGGAGGGACGAAGAAGGGTCACTTTTCATGGCTCATGCGCTACTGACCCCAGGACCCTTGATCACTCTCTCCAGGGCCAGGGCACCATGGTGCCAAGCAGGCCAGCCGGGGCCGTGGTGCCCACGGGCTTTCTCGGTTTGGGAGGAAGCTTCCCGAGAATGCACTGGACCAAGCCCACCACCAAGCTTTGGGCCCACCACCCTTCCTGTCCTGGTTCCTCCCGGCCCCCAGAGACTCTGTTCCCAGCCTGCACCCAGCTCCTGGGAGGTGAAGGCAAACCAGAGGATGTCTGGGCGGGCTCTGCCGGACCCTCTCTGGGTCCCCTCACGGCGGCCTCTACACACCAGCAACGTGCCCTGAGCAGATGGGCTAGTCTCCTGGAATCCAGGGGCCCGCCGAGGCAGCAGGGAGCACCCAGGAAGAACTCGAGGACCTGCCGTCGGCTGAGACCCTCGGGCACTTGCCGGGATTGAGCAAGAAGGGTCTGGGGACAAGGGGCACTTGGGTGGCTTCTGAGAAAATCGAAGACATCACCAGGTGTGGTGGGAGTGGCATGGGGGAGGGGTGCCCAGGAGGGGGAGCAGGGTATGCTCTGGAGGAGGGGGTGGGCGCACTGAGTTTGGGGGGATGAATGCACGTGTGCAAGAGTGTGTCATGGCGGAGGCTGCGTGTTCATGTGTGTGCATGCGTGTACATGAGCGTCATGGAGGAGAATGTGCGTGTGCATGTACATGTGTGGGCACAAGTATGTCGTGGTAAGACTGCGTGTGCACATGAGTGTGTCATGGGTGAGACTGCATGTGCACAAACGTGTCAAGAGTGAGACTGCGTGTGCATGTGCGTGCACGAGCGTGTCATGGGTGAGACTATGTGTACATGTGCGTGCACAAATGTGTTGTGGGGGGACTGTTGCGTGTGTGTGCATGTGTGTGCACAAGCGTGTCATGGGGGAGACTGTTGCGTGTGTACACGTGCGCATGAGTGTCATGGGCAAGACTGTGTGTGTGTCCATGAGTGTCATGGGGGAGACTCTTCCTGAGTGTTCGTGTGTTTTTGTGTGTGTTTGTGTGTTATGCTGAGGCTGCAAGGCCGTGTGTGTGCACGTGTGTCGTGGAGGCTGCATGTGCACATGAGTGTGTTATGAAGGCTGCCACGCGTGCACCCCTGGGATGTGTGAGGGACAGGTGTGAGGGGACGGAGGAACCCAGGCTGGGCTGGGCCGTAGCTTGTGGTGCGACCTTGAACGCACTGTGTGGTCCCCTGGGCTTCTTGCACGGCCCGACCTGGTGACAGCTGTGTGTCCTCCACTTGCCTCTCCCGCTTCCCTATGGACGTCAGGAAGCCAGGAGGCAGCGGCCTCCCAGAGCGAGGGCCTGACGTCTTCCCGCGCCAGGCCTCCCTCCCAAGGACTCCCTCTTGGCCCTGCTTGCCCTTCCTGTCCCCAGAAGGGGGGGCTTGGAAAAGGGGCTGGGGCCTGATATAATGCAGCCATTATGGCCCCTTGGCCCATCTGGAACTTTCTCTGGGGAGACTGATGCAAGAGGAGCGAACATGGAGCTTGCCAGCTTTCTGCAGGCCTTTTGGTGGGGGAGGAAAAGAAGGCGTAGGGAGGGGGGCAGGGGTGGGGGCACCCATGGGAGCCCGGGGATGGGGGGCTGGGAATGAGCCCCGATGCAGAAGTCAGGAAGCCCCCGCTGCTCCTCCGGGCTGCTGGGGACGGCCGGGCCCGACTGCACCCCTCAATGATGTCATTGTTCCAGGCCGTGAGGCACAGCTGGGGAGAGGCCGGGGCAGGGCTCCGGCAGCTCCGGAATCAAGTGCTCGGCAGGGGGATAAGGAGGAAGGCCCAGCAGAGGAACGGGGAGGCAGCCGGCCGGCCCCTGCCAGGCCCCTCGAAGGGTCACGGTGGGGGCCGGGGGAGGGAATGTCACTGCACAGATCTTAGCAGACCGGGGCTCGGATAAGCAGCTCTAAGCAACAAGCCCGCAGCCCAAGGGAACACACGGTGCGTTCAAGGTCGCACCAGCCCAACCTGGGTTCCTCCGTTCCCCTGCATCTGTCCCTCCAACTGAGCCCCGAATTCCCGGGCTGCCCCAGGCTCCCCGACTCTACCACATCGCCCCCCAGCCCCCTCCCCACGACTCCCCTCTCCGACTGCACCGAAGGCCCCTTCGCTTCAGTTCGAGTCCTGCACCGTTGCCACCTGCCCTAAGAGTCCCCATCAGCTGGGGCCGGAGCAGGAGTCCAGCGGGGAGGGCGCTGGCCTTGCAAGTGGCTGACCCGGGTTCGATCCCCGGCATTCCACAGGGTCCCCCGAGCACTGCCAGGAGTGAGGGAATTCTGAGTGCAGGGCCAGCAGGAATCCTTGAGCATCGCCTGGTGTGGCCCCAAAAACAAACGAGGGCGGGGGGAAGAGTCCCCATCAGCAACCTCCGGGCTGGAGCGATAGCACAGCAGGTAGGGCATTTGCCTTGCATGCAGCCGGCCTGGCTGAGCTGGGTTTGATTCCTCTTCCCCTTTTGGAGAGCCCGGCAAGCTATCAGAGTATCTCGCCCACACGGCAAAGCCTGGCAAGCTCCCCGTGACGTATTCGATATGCCAAACACAGTAACAACAAGTCTCACAATCGAGATGTTACTAGGCCCGCTTGAGCAAATCGAAGAACAACAGGAGGACAGTGACAGTGACATCAGCAACCTGGTGTCCTCGAGAGAAAAGCCAGCGCTTCTGGAAGACCCCCATGGCCCTCCAGGGACCCCCCTCCCCCGCCTGCCCTGTCTCCTCTCCTGGGGGACACTGCCTCCCAGCTCCTTCCTCCCTCGCGGTGAACCCTTGTCTCCCCTCCACCCTCCCTCGGGGGAGGAGACTCCACACTCTGCAGGACAACTGGACCCACCCCCACCCGAGGCTGGTTGAAGGAAGGGAAGCAAACTGAGGCATGAGGTGAAGAGTGCTCGGTAAGGGGCTGGATAGACACTAAAGCAGGGAGGGCACTAGCCTGGCAGGTGGTTGACCTGGGTTTGATCCATGACACCTCAGAGGGTTCACCCTGAGCAGCACCACCAGGAGTGGGCACTGAGCCCAGAGGCAGGAGTGAGCCCTGAGCACAGAGCTGGGAGTGAGCCCTGAGCAGAGCCGGGAGTCAGCCCTGAGCACAGAGCCGGGAGTCAGCCCTGAGCACAGAGCCAGGAGCGAGCCCTGAGCACAGAGGTGGAAGTCAGCCCTGAGCACAGAGCCAGGAGTCAGCCCTGAGCACAGTCAGGTGTGAACTCTGCCAAAAAAAAAAAAAAAAAACAACGCACACACACACACACAAATTCTCAGCAACTAGCCCAGAGCTCCTGCCCGGCATCTGGAAAGCAAATCAGGGTTTCTCTGACCCTAAACTCTGCCCCTGCTGAGTCTGGGCAGAGCTTGCTGCTGGCCTCCACGCTGACTTGGGTCCAGCTGGTGCCGGGGACATCGGCCACAGGCCCATGCATGCCATCACACACCCAGGACAGGCCAGGGAGGAGAAACAAGAGTGTGGAGGGTGGGACGTCCACCACAGCTTCCACACAAACGTCTGTCTGTCCCGTCCATCTATCTGTGTGTCCATCTATGTCTCGAGCACCAGGTCCTGCTTCTCGGGAGACCGTCCTGCTCCCCCAGCTGGGGAGAAGCCACCGGCTGGGCTCCCCGCACCGGGCCCACCTCTGAGTCTGTGGCCCTGCCCGATGTCCCCTCTGTCCCCTCGGCTGGGGAGGAGAGAAGGGCAGGTGGCGTCTCATGGGGAGAGGGAGCGGGACGGAGGGAGAGGAAGAAAGATAGGAGAGAGGAGAAGGGAGGGAGAGGGGAGAGGAAGAGAGAGTAAAAAGGAGAGAGGAGGAGAGAGGGGGAAGAGCAGAGAAGGAGAAGAGAGGAGAGGAGAAAGGGAGAGGAAAGTGGAGAGAGGGAGGAAGAGAATGAGGGAGGGAGAGAGGAAAGAGAAAGGGGAGAGAGAGACAGAGAAATACAGAGAGAGAGAGAGGAGAAAATGCCAAAAGGAAGGACTGGAACACGGAACATCCTACTAAGCCCTTGCCCCCGCCCCCTCCCTGGCCTGGCTGAGGCCCGCCTGTGCCGTGCAGGAGGGTCGGACCCCTGCCCCTCTCCCGACTGAAGCACCTCAGTTGCGGGACAGATGCCCGACTCCTGAGCCGGCCATAAGTTCACAAGCCTTTCGGCTTTAGCTCCGCTCACGCCAGACCAAATATTTACGTGTTGTTGTCTAAGCTGGGCTCTTTCCTCCTCCTTCCACTCAGCTCTCCTCCCTCCCTGCCTCTTCCTCGGGCAGGGCACCAGGGCACCCGCGCTGTCCCCCCACCCTGTGACCGGGCAGAGTGTGCCCCGAGTGAGTCTGCGGCCCCCCCTGCCCGTCTGTCTCTCTCCATCACGCAAACTGTTGAGTGGGGAGGGGGGTGGCGGGGTACCTCGCTGCCCCCCCAAACCTCCCTTGGGCTGAATACCCAGAGTTCCACCAACACTGACCAGACACGCTGGCTCTGGGGGTGCCCCACGCGGGACAGCGCCCCCAGGTCCCCGCACGGCGCCAGCGGGGTTGGGCAGAAGGACCGGAGCCTTGATGCCTGGCGCTCAGCACGGAGGAAGCTCGGGAACACCTCGGCACGCCAAAGCAACGGTTCCAGAAACACCCAGAACCCGCAACAGCACAGAGGACAGAGGGCAGTGGAGCAGGGGGCTGGCCCAGGGCTGGGGAGAAGGGGGTGGACTTGGACCCAGGACACCCAGAGCCTAAGGGCTGACTTGGGTCATATCTTGGCCCCCTCTCCCGGCCTGCATGTGTCCATGTGTCTGAGTGTGCATGCGTCTGTGTGTGCATGTGTTCGTGTGTGCGTGTCTGTGTGTGCATGCACATGTGTATGCGTGTGTCTGTGTGTGTGCGGGCGTGTGTGTGTGTGCGGGCGTGTGTGTATGTGTCTGTGTGCCTTGTGTGAGTGCGTGTGTGGATGTGTGCCTGTGTTTCTGTGTGTGCGCGCATGTGAGCGTGTGTGTGTCTGTATGTGCGTGCATGTGTGTGTGCATGCATGTGTGTGTCTGCATGCATTGGGGGAGCTGAGGGGGGCCCTTGGCTTACAGCAGCATCATTCCCCCTGCTCATCAGTCACACGGGGCGCCCTGCCCAGCCCCTCCACGAGGACAACGGGCCCCTTAACAAATACCATCCGCGGTGATTCCATTTCCACAGAGGCTCGCTCTGAGGGGGGGCGGAGGGAGGCTCGTGGGGGGAGGGGAGCAGGATCTCAACACAGGAACTTGGGGAGCCTCACTCAGCCCAAGCGCCCATGCCTCTTAGGGGGCCTGGAATGAGAGAGGCTGGGCTGCGAGTCCACGGTAGGCCAGGCCAGCAGGAGCGCAGGGGCCAGGGGGCGGGCACTGTGCAGGGGGGGGAAGGTCCCAGCTCAACAGAGATGCTGGGGAGGGGGGTGGGGTGGGGGATGGGAACGGGCAGCTTCTCCACAAAGGTGCCTGCTCCTATGACAAAGGCCATTCTGTCCCCTCTGTCCTGCTCTATGTGTTCGGTGTTTTTTTTTTAATTCCTTTGGAGGGGCTGGAGCAATAGTACAGCAAGGAGGGAGCTTGCCCTGCTCACGGCTGACCTGGGTTCGATCCCTGGAACCCCAGAGGGTCCCCCGAGGACCACCAGGAATGACCCCTGAGTGAATGCAGAGAATTGTCAGGTGTGGCCCCCCAAAACAAACAAACACTGTGGAGTTAGTGACCCCCCAGCTAGAGCCGGGCCCTGGGAAGTACCGCCGAGACGAGGAGACCAGCCAGCACTTGGAAAGGAGGAAAGAAAAGGGGCGTGAGGAGGGGGGTCAGAGCGACAGTCCAGTGGGGAGGGTGTTTGCCTTGCACAAGGCTGACCCGGGTTTGATCCCTGGCATCCCATAGGGTCCCCCGAGCACTGCCAGGAGTCATTCCTGAGTGCAGAGGCAAGAGTCAGCCCTGAGCATCGCCGAGGGTGGCCCAAAAGCAAACAAACAAACAAATAAGCCAAAAAAAAAAAAAAGGCCACCAGCATGGGGCAAGAATACCAACCACAGCTTCCCAAGAACTGTTAGTTCTGGGTGAAGTGGGTCTGAGGACTGATGACCTGCTCCCCTTTCCATGCATGGCCTGAATCACAGCATACATAAAGCATACAATCCAGGGGCTGGAGCGATAGCACAGCGGGGAGGGCGTTTGCCTTGCATGCGGCCGGCCTGGGTTCGATTCCCAACATCACATATGGTTCCCCGAGCACCGCCAGGTGTGATTCCTGAGTGCATGAGTCAGGAGTAACCCCTGTGCATTGCCGGGTGTGAACCCCCCCAAAAAAAAACAGTTCACGAGTTTGAACACAGTCCGAGAAACTGACTTAGAAATCTTTGGAAATCTTCCCCCAAAGATGCTCTCTTCTAAGGTGCTACAGTGCTGTCAGTGTATGGCCCGGGGAGAGGCGCTCTGTGGAAGGGGGGGTGGGGGGAACCTTTCCTTGACGCTGGAAACATTCTATGCACCTCGGCTGATGGTTTTCCCCCTCTTGCTCAGGGACACCTTTGCTCAGGCCTGTGCTTGAAGACTACAAACTCTTGCAATTCTTACATCTGGGTGTCAATCCTAGTTTAAAAGGCTTCCACGTGTGTTGGAAGAGCGTGCATCCGCTTCTTAAGGCAACACCCTCATTTTGTTCGGTTTTTGGGGCCACACCGGGCGATGCTCAAGGGGAATTACTCCTGGCTCTGCACTCAGGGACCACTCCTGGCGGGGCTCGGGGCACCCTATGGGATGCCGGGGATCGAACCCAGGCGGGCTGCGTGCCCGGCCTGTCTAAAGCACCCTGCTGCAGCCTGCCTGTAATGGCAAGGAATTGGCAACCTAACCTGCATTTAGGGAAAATACACTTCGGTCCATCCCACTGGACGGAATCCTACGGCGCCATGAAAAAGAATTAAGGTAGATCTACGCATGTGCTCAAGGGGTAAAAAGAGGAAGGAGACACTTGGTGAGAAAGTGGGTTAGGAATAGTAGTTCAAGTATGATGGCATTTGCTGGAGAATGAAGACAGAACCCAGGGCCTCGGGCATGAAAAGCACATTTCCCCTGAGCTACATCCTGGGCATCTTATTTCTTGCGCCATTTCTGCTTTACAATGTTATGACTGAGGGTTCTAAGCACATCAAAAGGTCCTGTGCACATTTAAGATAATAATAATAATATTTATGGGCTGGAGCGATAACACAGCGGTAGGGCGTTTGCCTTGTGTGCAGCCGGCCAGGCTGAGCCGGGTTCGATTCCTCCGCCCCTCTCGGAGAGCCCAGCGAGCTACCCAGAGTATCCCGCCCGCATGGCAAAGCCTGGCAAGCTATCCGTGACGTATTCAATATGCCAAACACATATTTAAAAAGTAACAAATACGGTAACAACAAGTCTCACGATGGAGATGTTACTGGGCCCGCTCGAGCAAACTGATGAACAACGGGAGGACAGTGCTACAGTGCAGAGCTATTATTAATAATAACGGGCTGGAGTGATAGCACAGCAGGTAGGGCATTTGCCTTCCACGTGGCAGTCTTGGGTTCGATTCCTCCATCCCTCTCGGAGAGCCCAGCAAGCTACCGAGAATATCCCTCCTGCACGGCAGAGCCTGGCAAGCTCCCCGTGGCGTATTCGATATGCCAAAAACAGTAACAACAAGTCTCACAATGGAGACAATGGAGATATTACAGATGCCCGCTCGAGCAAATAATAATAATAATAATAATAATAATAATGGTGTGATCACTAGCCATGCTAATTATTTCCATGCAAAAGGGATGGGGGGGGGGCAAAGTGATAGTACATCAGGGAGGGCGTCTGCCTTGCATGCGGCTGACCCGGGTTCGATTCCCAGCATCTCATAGGGTCCCCTGAGCACTGCCAGGAGTAATTCCTGAGTGCAGAGCCAGAAGTAACCCCTGAGCATCGCTGGGTGTGACCCCAAAAGAAAAATAATAAAGGTGGGGGTGAGGGAACTGGATCCTAAAACGAAGGCTAACAGACTGGGCCCACCTGGATCAACAGGCCGAGGGAAGAGCTGAACACCTGACCCCAACCAGTGTGCTCGGGCCCAGCGGTCCCCGCTGGGATGCTGACGAGGGTGATTATCTGGACGGAACAGCCCTGCGCCCGGGTTCCCAGCTTCCTCAGCACCAACCGCCCTTCCCTTCGGCCTAACCGCGTCCGCCCGAAGCCAGTGGGGGCAGCGGACAGCTTCCGCCCATTCATCTCAGCCCGCGCTGCTTGGCCAGGAGACATCAGCCGGGGACAAAAGAAAGCCGTGCATGTCCTTCCTGGCTGCGTGGGGCCGGGAGCTCCCTGGCAGGAGCTGGGCCGGAAGCGGCGAACAAATCCTCAGCGCCTTATCCGAGAGCCGGGCACGGGCAGGGCACATGGTACAGTTTGGCCCGGGGTGTGTGTCCACAGACGGGGAGGTCAAAGCTAGGCAGGGCAAGAGAGCACAGCACGTTTCCTGCCGGGGCCCCGGGGCCCAGCGGGGTCAGCTCCTCATCATCAGGGCTGGGAAGCGGCTCAGGGGAATTCCCTCTGACTTCATCCTGAAATGTCCCCCCCCCACACACACACACCCTGCGGAGCATTTTTGCGCATGTGCAAAATGTGGCTGGGAGGCAGGGTGCTCCTTCCCTGGGAACAAGGTGGTGGTTGGGGAAAGGAGGAGGAGGAGGGGGAGGAGGAGAAAAGGGGGAGGAGGAAGAGGAGGAAGGAGGGGGAGGATATGGAGGAGGAGAGAGGAAAAAGATGATGGGGAGGAGGAGGGGGAGGAGGAGGGGTAGGAAGGAGGAGGAGATGGAAGAGGAGGGGAGGAGGGAGAGGATATGGAGAAGGGGGAGGAGGGGGAGGAGATGGAGGAGGAGAGGGGAAGAGGAGGAGGAAGAAGAGGAGGAGAGGGGAAGAAGATGATAGGGAGGAGGAGGGGGGAGGAGGAGGGGAAGGAGAAGGGGAGGAGGGGGAGGAGGAGGGGGAGATTGAGGAGGAGGGAGAGGAAGAGGAGAAAAGGGGGAAGAGGAGGAGGAGGGGGAGGAGGAGGGGGGATGGGGAAGAGGAGGGGGGAGGAGGAGGGAAGAGAAGAAGGAGGAGGAAAGGGAGAAGGGGAGGAGGAGGGGAGGAGGAGATGGAGGAGGAGGGGGAAGAGGAGGAGGTGGAGGTGGATTAGGGGAAGAGGGGGAGGAGATGAAGGAGAAAGGGGAGAGGAGGGGGGGAGGGGGGAGGAGAAGGAGAGGGAGGAGAGGGGAAGAGGAGGAGGAGGGGGAGGAGGGGGAGGGGAAGGAGATGCAGGTGGAGGGGAGGAGGAAGAGGGGAGGGGGAGGAGGAGGAGAAGTAGGGGGAGGAGGAGGGAAGAAGAGAAGGGGGAGGAGGAGGAGGAGGCTGCCTGGCCCGGGTTCGACATCGCTGAACCCAGACAACATCCGAATGGGTGCTGTTACTGGCCCATGGTGCGGGTGGGGAAGCTGAGGAGGTGGCCGGGCCCCGAGCCTGCTCCTGGCCGCAGCCAGCCGTGGCACCCTGAACCCCGACTTCTGAGAAACGGCACCTGGGGACACCAAGAGTCGTGCTGGTGCAGGGAAGAGGCAGACGGGCCAGCACGAGATGCGGGAGTCCAGAGACTGAGCTTTGGGGGCGGGCGCCTTGGCCCCGTGTGTCCCCCGCCTGCCCCCCCACACACATACACACAGGTGACCCCAAGCAGCCGGTGCTCTGGGCAGGCGAAACTCCCGCTCGTGCTGTCGTACGGGGCTGAGGACAGTCAGGGCCTGCCGAGAGGCCTTGCCACGCTGCTGCTGTCACCCCCGACGTCACGCAGAGGTGGGCAGACGCTGACCACATGCGCCAGCTTCCTCTCAGCCCTCTCCTCCTGCCACCTTCACCCCTAGAGGGCTCGGCCCCAGGGGGGCTGGGTGGGGGAGGAACAACCCATCCTTGACCGGACCCGGCGATGCTCAGCACAGCTTGGCCTGTCGCTCCGGCTGGACGCCACAAACCCCGGCCACTCGCTCCCCACAAACCTGGTGGCTTCAAGGTGACAGGGAGGGGCCTCCCCCCCACACACACAAACACACACCAAGTCCTAGAGGCCGGAAGGATGGAACACAGCATCACACAAGCAGGCCAGGGTGCGGGCAGGGCTGCTCCCCGGGAGGGCCCCACTGTCCACTCCAGTCTTGGCCTTGGCTTGGGGCCACGAGGCCCATCACTGAGCACCCCCTCCTCCAAGATCAAATCTCCTCTGCTCCCTTATAAAAGTACATTCCCAGGGTGGGAAGGGGGAGAGAGACAGAGAGACAGAGAGAGATAGAGACAGAGAGAGACAGAAAGAAAGAGACAGAGACAGAGAAAGAGAGACAGAGAGAGACAGAGAGAGATAGAGACAGAGAGAAAGAGACAGAGAGTCAGAAAAAGGGAGACAGAGAGAAAGAGAGAGACAGACAGAGACAGACAGAGAGACAGAGACAGAGAGACAGAGACAGAGAGACAGAGAAAGGGAGACAGAGAGAGACAGGGAGAGACAGAGAGAAAGC